>NC_134705.1:11231700-12431700 GCF_043290135.1 Rhipicephalus microplus | reverse complement strand
AGTGCACGAATACCACAGACAGAAAGGAAACCGAGAAAACTTGACAAAATCTAAAAAAGTAAATATGAGAAATCTGACATCTAGGACAGACATAACGATGTATCCCGCTGACAAAGGAGGAGAAATTGTAGTCCTTAATACAACCAACTACTTACAAGAAGCATACCGCCAACTAGACGGCTCAAGATTTTACGAACGCCTCCCAGGTGATCCGACAGACGAATACAAACGTATCGTATCAACAGAACTGAAGAAACTGTTGGATGCAGAAAAGATAACCAACACTGACCACGAACTGATGCGAGCAGCATACCGTCGTCCAGGTCGCTTCTACATCCTCCCGAAAATTCATAAACCCGGTAACCCAGGTCGACCAATCATATCAGGCATCGGTACAATAACTGAACCCATATCAGGGTACGTGGACAAACTAATGAGCCCATTCCATGCTCCCTCGTGTCGTACATAAAAGACACCACACATTTTCTTCGAGACATTACAGGTCTGTGTGTGCCGAAAAACTTGTACTTGGTTACTCTTGATGTCTCTTCATTGTATACAAATATTCCCCCACGATGACGGCATAGCTGCATTACAAAACATGTACACAAACCATAGACAATCTAACACCCCAGATTTCTCTGCCATCGCAACTTCGACGAAAATGGTCCTCGAATTAAATTCATTAGAGTTTAATCAAGAGTATTCCGACAAATCAGCGGGACCACTGTGGGCACCGAAATGGCACCTAATTATGCCAACATATTTTAGGGAAAGCTAGAATCGGAATTTCTTGCACAAAGTTTCTTGAAACCAATGTTATACAGAAGATACATAGACGACATTTTTCTTATTTGGACCCACAGCGAGGACGAACTTCTCAGCTTTATCGACACTAACACTGCTGTACATACGAACGTACACTTCACACACACACATACCCGCAAGCAACCATAAATTTTCTTGATGTTACCATAACGATAGAAGAAGAGAAGCTCTCTACAACCCTATATCACAAACCAACGAATCGACAACAATACCTCCATTACCAAAGCGATCACCCGCGCCACTGTAAAAACAGTATTCCATACAGCCAGGCTCGCCGGTTTAAGCAAATCTGCTCTAGAGACGCTGACTTTGACACGAGCTCACAGAGGCTAAAACTTATGCTCGAGAAACGAAAATACCCCCCACATGTAATTGATGACGCGGTTCAAAAAGCAAGAAAACTAAAGCGTGAAGTCGTACTTCTGAAGCGACCACCACAAGAAGACCCACAAAGAACAAACCTCTGCTTGACTTGCAGCACAAACTTCCCCAATGTAAACAAAATCCTTAAACGACATTGCATTATTCTGGAACAAAGTGAGCGTCTGAAACGTGCATTCCCATCCGCTCCAGGCGTCGTTTACCGACGACCACATAACCTCAAAGACACACTTGTACACTCACAAAATTAATACATACCCCAATTATTCATGCCGACCTTGTTTAAAGCCACGATATCTTCTATGTAAGGCGATGCTAGAAACACACAAAGCAATCAGCACACAACCCAAGTTTTCGATTAGCATACGAGGAAACCTAACATGCGATTCCTCTAGTTTGGTATACCTACTCGAATGCAACGTGTGTAGTATGCAGTACATCGGACAAACAGAAACACCATTTAGTATTCGCTTCAATAATTACAGAGCCCATGCGAAATCAGCCCCAAGTCAACCTCTATCAAAACATCTCAATCTCCCCAACCATGCATTCGACAAACTATCAGTAACGCTCTTAGAGACGGATATAAATCAAATAGAGAACGCGAACAACGAGACTTATACCTTATCCACCGATTTAACACCCTCGATAAAGGAATAAATGAGAATCTTGGTACACTTGCAGCAATCAAAGCATTAGAAAACAATAACGGCATGAATGAAAAGAGCAACTGAGTTCATGGCACTGCAGCTAGCTGCGAAGGGCACTGGACAACTCAAAACAATGCCAAATGTGACTACTCTTTCTAAGTACAGCTGTCTGTTTTCTGTTTTTACTTACTACCCAATCAATTGTGCCAAGCATGACATGTCCAACAGCAACTTTGTACACAGTGGGAGGCCCCTATTGCACGCGTAATCCAGAAGCGGGCAAAGAATTCGCATTGCGCCCGCTTGCCAGCCTCTGCGGCAATAAGCGGCACCCCTCTTTCTACGACGAAATGTCGACAGGGCTGAGTAGTTAAAGGCTTAAACTTCTTAAAAAGCTCTTTTTGCCCCACACCAAACCGCCAGAGCCAGGAGACGCCGTCTGGTCGGGAAGAAAGCGTTAGGGAAAGAAGCATACACAGACCCCAGAGAGCAGAAAGGTGAAAAGCAGAAAGGGAGAGAGATGGAGGGGGAAGTGGAAGAGTGCAAAGGGGACGCCCGGGGGGAGTCCACCTTATATTCTTTTTCTCTCTTTTATCTTCTTTCTTTTTTTCCTTTTTTCTTCTCTTTTCTTTTTCTTCTTTTCTTCTTTTTTTCTCTTTTTCTGTCCTTTTCCCTCTTTTCCCCTGATTTGAGATTGTATAAAGCTGAGGACCAAGAAACTGTACCTTCGATACTGAGTAAGGTCAGACTCTAGGCCGAAACGTCAAAATAAAACACGTTGTGGCCGCTCACGGAGGATCTACTTGACTATATGCAATGCTACGGCCACTCGACCACCATGCCTGCCTATATATATACATATATATATATATATATATATATATATATATATATATATATATATATATATATATATATATATATATATATATATATATATAAGGGAAAGAAGTGTATACCTAAGGGCTCGTTGTTCCGTGTTTTAACACAATATTAATGAGATCTAACAGACAGTAATGCCAAGAAATGTACACGGGAAGTTAATAAACCAATGGAACGTAAATAATAAGAAAGAAAAGTGGATGAAAAAATAACCAGCCGTCAGCAGGAATCGAACCTACGACCTTCGAATAACGCGTTCGATGCTCTAACCACTGAGCTTTTTATCCACTTTTCTTTCTTCTTATTTACATTCCATTATTTCTAATAACTTCCCCTGTACATTCCTTGGCATTACTGTCTGTTTGATCTCATTATTATATATATATTGTACGTGGACATGAGGTAGGGTCGGAGGGAGACGAGGAGGAGGAAGAGGTTAGAAATAAAGAAGATGGCTGACACCCCAGCCAAGTACTGTGTATTATTACAAATTGGCGCAGCCGCGTATACCTTCTGTGCGGACATTCAAGATGTGGGTTGACTTCACCATTGGAGCAAATCAACGCGGTGGCATCCGGATCTTGACCGCAACGCCTCAAGATGAAGAGGAATTAGCACTTCCGGAAGCAGTGAGCACTGACACATTTGTTTCCTATACAAGCACTAAAATGAAGCTCACTCAAGACCATTTGCTTGCTAAAAGAACGGTGAGGATCAACTTGAAACTTCAGGATTATGAGAATTTCGCACTGACTCCAGTAAGAGACGACGTGAAGCCTGCTAGCGCTGCTTCACCTTAGAGTTCTGTCGAGCTGATCAACAAGTTTCTTGAACTGCACCAAGAACAGAATAGGCAGCAAAATGATTTAATGCGCTTGCTTGTAAACGCGACGGAAAGATTAAGCAGACTGAGTCGCGAACACGTGAAGCCAGACATGTTTGACGGGGAGTCTAGTAGTCCCGAGTCCTGGCTCACGTTTTACGAGTATGCATGCAATAAGAACTACTGGCACAGCGACGAAGATAAAGTGAAAAACATGCGACTATTCCTATCGGGCATAGCAAACAGTTGGTACGAATGATGTCTCAACGCTCACAGCAACAAACTATGGATAGAGTGGAAAGCAAGCTTTCAGAGCTCCTTCAGCGAGAACAAGGTATTGCTATAGGACAAAGCAATCACGTTCAAATACAGGTCCGGATCTGCACTCAGCTATTTTTATGAGGAAAGGCGCTTGCTACTGCTGGCGGACTCATCTTTGCCTGAGACGTCTGTGGCTCCGCTTATCATTCATGGTTTAAGTCCGGACCTCCAAAAGCAAATACAAATGCGAGAACCCAAGACGATCGAAGAACTTCTGCAGGGAATGCTAAACCTCTACCTCCAGGACCTAGGAACCCAGCGTCAACCCATGACACCTGCTGCAAGAAATACCGGGGCCACACGAGCTGAGGAACGACGCCCGCTTGCAAGCTGGGGACCTACTGCAACGCCCGTATCCTTTTTGACCGCCCCGGGAGGCTCAGGCCATGGCGAAGAGCTAGATGACGTAAAAAAAAACTAAATAGAGAGGGTCTCGGCTTCCACCAAATAACATCAAGAGGAGCTGTTTATTTGTCTCATACAAGTCTATTGTACATATCCGTTTTTGCGGATGTAAAGGAACTGAATGCGTTAGTTGACAGCGGAGCAAATAAGCGTCATGGTTATTAACGCAAATATTGTTGAGAGGGCGAAAGTAAAAGAAGGAAGACCAGTAGAACTACACGGATACGATGGAAGACGAGATGTCCATAATAAATGGACTTGTATAATCATATCGTGTCTAGGCAACACTGTCACTGCGCAAGCACTGGTACTCGACGGAGTTCCGTATGAACTACTGCTTTCACGTCCAGTCATCAGTGCACTTCGCCTTAATATCTACTGGACAGGCGAAACTACCACAGAAGAAAATCGCCGTGCTGTCAACGCTGCAGTTTCGCCTTCAAGGACTCCGCGGAAACCATCGTCAGGTGAAGATGTTAGGACGCTTTACCCGGAATTGCTGTGCCTGAAAGGATATCCTACAGCAACTACGAAGTTTGAGGTTCCATTCCAGCTCAGTGATACGACGGTGGTGAGAAAAAAGCCCTATAATATGTCACAAGAAAAGAAAGTGTGGCTTCAGAACGAGATTCAAAAGATGTTGGATGCGCAGATTATCCGTCCGTCCACGTCTACGTTCGCTTCACCCATCACCATTGCACCAAAGGAACATGGAAGTCTTCGACTCTGCACGGACTACAGACAAATAATAAGCAGACTGAGCTTTTTCCGTTTCCTATGCCACGTATAGACTCTATCATAGATGACACGGGTGGCTGCAGAGTTTTCTCGCGCATTGACCTATGTAAAGGATTTTGGCAAGTTCCGATTTCTTAAAAGTGCAAGAAATATTCTGCCTTCATCACGCCCTTTGACATTTATCAGTATAACCGACTTCCATTTGGATGGAAGAACTCACCCACTTGGTTCCAGAAAATGATGAACGGCGTCTTACGACCGTTTATCGGAAAGTTTTGTAACGTTTACATAGACGATATAATAGTATCCTCCCGCAACAAGGAAGAGTACTCAAACCATCTGGCTAGTGTACTTCAAGCACTTTGTGACGCCGAGCTCAAAATTAATGACAAGAACAGTGAGTTTTTCCAAAGTAAAGTGGTGTTTCTTGGAAGAGTATTTGACGGCCAAACCAAGACAACAAAACAGGAATCAGTTGAACGAATCGCAAAAATGCAGAAGCCATATGACTTGCACTCTTTGCGGCTATTTCTGGGTCTTCCAGGGCATTTCCGGCTATTCATTAGAGATTATGCGACCAAAACCAAATGCCTTACAGAAATTACTAAGAAGAATGTGCCATTTCAGTGGACAGCTGAGTGTGAATCTGTTTATCACAGCCTTGTGACTATGATTTCATCGGATCCCGTCCTGACTCTTCCAGACTTCAAGTTGCCCTTTGAACTGAACACCGATGCTTCTTATTAGGGCACAGGCGCAGTGCTTTACAAGAGAGATACCGACTCTCCATGGAGCCGTCCACAGAGGGTCGTCGGGTACTATTCGTACACATTTTCGAAAACACAACTGAACTACACGACTACAGAGAAGGAAGCCTTGGCAGTCCTAATGGCCGTACGCTATTTTAGACCTTACCTGGATGGCAGGAGCTTCAAGCTCTTTACGGATCACCAAGCCTTAACGTATATACTTAACCTCGCCGAGCTTCGAGGAAAAATTGCTAGGTGGGTGAGTGAACTCCAGCAGTTTACTTTCATGGTCCACCACAAGCCTGGAGAACACCTCAAGGACGCAGATGCGCTTTCAAGACTTGCGGTAGTTCCTGATCATAAAAATGTCAATGCAACATAGTTGTGGGAGGGAACTGAAGAACTTAAGTTCCATAACAGAAAGTTCACAGTCCCAGAAACAACGGTGCCTCGAATTTCAGAGCTCTATCACGACTCCTTGCACTCAGGTGGACATGATGGCTTTTGGAGGACATATCACAAGATTGGCCAGCGTTTCCAGTGGAAACACATGAAAGAGGACGTTCAAAGGTATGCTCAGTCTTGTCATCAATGTCAAGTTCACAAAGCCAAGTACCTTCAGAGAACAGACGAGATGGTTTTGCCTCAACATTCCGACGTACCATTTGAAGTCATTCATCTGGATATCGCAGAGCTCAAGAAGAAGGCTGCAGGAGTAAGAAGAACGCAGTCTTTCCTAGTGGCAATAGAGCAGTGCACAAGAATAGTAGCTGCACGGCCGGGGAGGGAAGACGCAAATAGTGTGATCGCTCTTTTGAGTCGGGAGATGTTCAAGAATACGAAATTAGTAATATCAGACAATAAGGCAGCGTTTCGCAGTCAGCGTTTGCAAGATTGCGCGAAGGTACGAGGAGTTGTATTGCAACGCTGCGCTCCGTACCATCCTGCAGGAAATGGCATGGCTGAAAGTATCATTCGGGATTTGAAGCAGTTCATTTCAATGTATCCAGGTTTTCAGGGTGGATGGAAGCACTGCTTGGAGGCAGCTGTCGCTCATCACAATCGGTCGCACACTGCGAGCATCGGCTGTAGTCCATAATTTGGAGCATTCAGAAATGTACCAGTGCTTCCTGCTGATCAAGAACTTTGCATTGCAGACCACCTGCAATTGTGCGAAAAACTAAAACCTTCGGAAGCCTACCAGTGATACCGGGAAAGTATGAAGAGGAACTTTGACCATCGCCACAAAACGCGGATACCTCAGATACAACTGAATGATGTGGTGCTTCTCAGAAAAGGCCTTTCCTGCACAAAGCAGGTGTACATGGGACCTTGTCGCGTGGTGCAGATCGCAGTGCAACATGGCGTTCTCAAAAGGGTCGGTTACACCAACGATGATGGTGTGCTGGAGTTCGCGACCATTGGAAACGTTTTCAAGTATCACCCCAGGAGGGATGAGTCTTCAAAGAGGGGGAGTGTACGTGGACGTGAGTCAGGGTTGGAGGGAGACGAGGAGGAAGAAGAGGTTAGAAATAAAGAAGATGGCTGACACCCCAGCCTAGTACTTTGTATTATTACATATATATATATATATATATATATATATATATATATATATATATATATATATATATATATATATATATATATATATATATATATACTGAATAGTATGGCTTAGTTGCCATATAATTAGGAAAAACAAGTAAACGCTTCGAAATAACTGTTTATTTGTGACGGTTCGATCGGAAACCAATCTTCATCAGGCCTGATGGTCTCATCAGTCTTCATCAATTCTGATGAGGATTGGTCTCCGATCGAAACGTGACAAATAAACAGTTCTTTAGAAGGACATATCTACTTTTTCTATATATATATATATATACATATATATATATATATATATATATATATATATATATATATATATATATATATATATATATATATATATATATATATAATGGGTGTTGTACGTCGAGAAAGGCTCAGATGCAGCTTGGCGAAAGTTGCTTATTGAGCCAGGTCTGGCAACCAGTGAACGTGTGCGCGAGCGACTACTACAACCACCGATCATCATTGTGTGCTACAGTAACAGCGGAGCGTACATCTTTCAGATTCATTACACTTACTCCCTGCGAAATAAGGTGCCATCCTGGAGACCTATGGACAAGTAAACACGGGAGGGTCGTAGCACTGCTTAAGTATCGCCACGTGGAGAAATTCCTGGCCATGACAACGTTGGTTAAAACATGATTCCAGTGGCTCGATGAGGTAATTCACTGGTGATGTTTATGTAGTATACGATATGGGCCATGATACTTGAGGACCAACTTGGTGGAAAGGCCTGGTGCTGCAGAATTAACAAATTTTTACAACGCAAGACTACGAGTAGTTACGACGTAACTACAGAAGAAAAGACAAGGACAGAAAGAGCGCTGACTTCAACGTTAAAGAAGGAAAACGCAGCCAGACGAGCAGACCTGGACCGTAGGAAATAGTGTTACTAGATGCGTCATGGTGGTGTTTTTGGCATCCTTGGTTTTGTTTTGTGAATGATCTCGCTAGTTGGTGGCATTCTTCAGCATATGTAGTGGCTTAAAACAGAGTCGTGGACTCTGAGGAGTCAGGTCTGCACGAAAGAATTGTGTTCATAGTGCAAGATAATTGGCGTTCGTAAAGGAGAAAAAAAAGGAGAGAACCTAGTAGGGCTTTGAATTGCAGTGTTATAGGCAAACGTGATAAACCGTAGCACTCGGTCCCAATAGGTGACCGGTAAAAAGGGCAATCGCAGGGAACTGTGGGATACGACGGCTTCTGGTTTGACGCACCACATGGGCTAGCAGCGGCATGCGCACATTTTTGTACTGCTCCGTTGAAAAAAGCACCTCGCCGTGCAATGTCAGTGCTTTAGAAGTTGTTTTTGTTTTGTTTTGTTTTTTCAACCGTGAATGTGACGATGACAAGCTACGAAAGCCATGAATGGTCCGGAAACTTTTTTTGTCGCACTAAAATGATGTGATATGTTTTTATGCTGCTCGGAGGTGCTGTCAGTATGGCTAGCAAATCAGTCCATACGCAACAGTTTTCCTTCTATGATACGGTACTGCAGATAAAAAGTTACTATTTTAAAATTCTCAGGGGATGGGGATGACTGTAGCAACGTGCTAAGAGTTCATTTCGAGATCACTGCTACTGCCGAACTCATCAGTCGATCGTCACGAAGCGCAACACTTATTGAGTGCCGTTGAGATATTTTTTCTAGCCTTGATCGAGCTATGACATACAATTCTAAGTCGAACCAGATGCTTATTTGAATGCTGATCTTGGTCAAACTGCACGGCACGGCGGCACATAAACAATGCAGACAGACGTAGATGGCGCCGAGTAATCGAAACCCTGCGCTTGTTTAACACACTTCTTTCCTTGGGTGCCGTCCTGGCCTACAGTTTGACCAAGATAAATGCAAATGGGCTTGTCCAGCGCTTCGTGTAAACTTACTCTTCAGTGAAGCTTTCGAGTTTTTTGTCATGTATATGGGTGCCATGGCCGGCACTCAACTCGTATGGCTCATCTCGTAGGTAGATTTTGCCCATGCATTCCCTTTATAATTTGCTAGGTGCGCCTGAGCGACAATTTATTTCTCAATATATTATTCGCAGCAAATTCATGCGTAAACTTTTTAGCGTGAAATACACGTGCCTGTGATAAAATGGTTTTGCACACTCTGGCTTCAACGATCCGTGCTTAAAGGCTACTATAGTCGCTGTGGCTCTCTTCATAGCCACGGCCCAACTCATTTTTTTTCTTCGTTCCATGGGAAATATACCTGCGTTTGCTTTAAAGCTCGAGTAGGAACAGCCAACGGCTGAACAACCGACCAAGGTTTATCAGGACGAAGATAAACGGGTGGCTGCGCTTGCGAATCACGAATAATCTGAGGCTTGCGGCGAAGCGGTTCGCCGTCATCTACTCTTCTCGAACCAGAAGCCGGCAGCAGACGGTGCGTCCCACAATTTCTCGCTCTTTTACTGGTCACCTATTGGAGTGGTCTGACGAGTTGTATACATAGACAGCAAGTCACCGAAGATGCGGTTGAAGTGCTCTGTCATTCTATTGGTTTGATGATGATAGTCACTTGTAGTGCGGTGAATGACGTGGCACTCACGCAGAAATGCTGATATGACGTCTGAAAAGAACACGCGAGCACGATCACTCAGTAACTCTCGTGGTTCCTCATGACGTAATACGATGTTGTGAAGAACAAAAGTCGCAACAACTTTTGCTGTAGACGAAGGAAGCTATGAAGTTTCGGCATACCGCGTGGGGTGGTCAAGGGCAACTATGTTCCAACGGTTACAGTCTGCAGTGTTCAGAAGGGAACCATAGATATCGATGCCGACACGTTCGAACGGTCGGGAGTGGCATAGTAAAGGTAATCAGGTACCGTTGGCGTTCTGAAAGGGAGTCACATCGAGCAAGCGCTTACGAACTGTCGAATAAAACAATACATGCCACGCCAGTTATATTGAAGCCATATGCGAGAATAAGTCTTTAAGAAACCTGCGTGGCCACATTAGGAGTCGTCATCAAACGTACAACAAATTTCGCATCGTAGATGACAAGTAATCACGAGTAGCAACTGACGTCAACCGGATACGTATTGCGTCGGTTCAGCACGCCGTCACGACTGGGCCAGTGCTCGACTTGCCGACGCCACGTGCGAGAAGGGAGAGAAGCCATCCGCCCAGCCAGGGTGTCTAGACAACCTGGCTGGGTGGATGGCATGTCGGCGATGGTGACGGCAGTGGCATCACAGATGAGACTTTCCCAGCAGGCAGGGTCAAGAGGTAGGGATGAACGGAAGAGGGCGTCTGCGTCCGAATGTTTCAAATCAGAGTCATAAACCACGCGGATATTATATTCTTGAAGGCGTAACGCCCATCGGATGGGGCGACCACTGGATTCTTCAGTGATACAACCAGCAGAGGACGTAGTGGTATAGTCACGACGTCAAAAGGGCACCCGTACACATTAGGTCAGAGTTTCTCTATCGCCCAACTTCCGGCAACACATTCCTTTTCAGTGACAGAATAGTTGGTTTCGGTTTTCGTAAGAGTTTGGCTTGTGTAAGCAACAACGTACTCTTGGAAGCCATCTTTCTGCTGAGCAAGAATAGCGCCTAGCCCGACACGACTAGTGTCGGTGTGGATCTTTGTGGGTGCCAGTGAGTCATAGTGTCGCCGAATAGGCGGTGACGACGTGGGGAGGCGGCACAGTTCATTTAAAGAATTGCCACGGGTGGCAGACCAGGCCGATGGGGCTCAAGAGCCGGCGAGGAGCTTGTTCAAAGGAACGATGATCGTCGCGAAATTGTGGACGAAGTGCCAGAAGTAGGAGCAAAGTCCTGTGAAGCTTCGGAGCTGTTTCATGGTGGTTGGTTTCGGAAACGCTGAAACAGCAGGAAGATTGACAGGGTCAGGAAGAATTCCGTCATTAAAAACCATGTGACCAAAAGTCGTAAGCTTCCGAGTGGCGAAATGGCACTTCTTCAGCTTCAGTTGCAGCCCCGTGGTTGGCACACAACTGAGGATTTTCTCGAAGAGGATTAAATTGGTTGTGAAATCAGTTTAAAAGACGACAATGTAATCTAAATTACAAAGACACACGTTCTATTTGAGGCCTCGAAGGATAGTGTCCATCGTTAGATCGAAAGTAGCTGCCAAGTAGCAGAGGCCAAGGGGCATGACCTTGAGTTCGTACAGCCTGTCGGGCGTGACAAAAGCTGTTTTTGTTTTGTAATTGGCCTTTGCTATGGGTACCTGCGAGTATTCAAAGCATTATTATGAAGAAAAACATTCGGCTCCCAGTAGGCAGTCCAAGGCATCGCCAATACGTGGCAGCTAATAGACATCCTTACGCGTGATTCGATTGAGACGTTGGTAGTCCACGCAGAACCTGATGGATTCTTCTTTATTCTTTACCAGCACAACTGGATAGTCCCAGGAACTGCTTGACTGGTCGATTATGCCACGTTTTTGCATATCGTTCATTGATAATACGGCGTTCGGCAGTTGACACACTATATATGGGCGCAGCCGTAATGGTGTTTTTGACCGGAATCAATACGGTGAACAACAAATGACACTCGACCAAAGCAGCGTTGATTGCGGTCAAATGAGGCTTGAAAATGCTTCAAGAGCTTGATCAGCTGTTCCTGCTGGCAAGGCGTCATGTGGCAATCAATAGACTTGCGGAGTACATTCATAGGCTCAATGGCGTCAGTTGCGGGTGTAATGGCACAAGTCGGTAGGAATGACTTCTCTGAATACATTGGGTGACCGAAAAAACCTTCTAAGGTCTCGAGGGTCGCCAGGCACTCGCCGTGTAGCAGGATGTATAGACAAGCAGAGACGTAGCACGCATAAAGTACCACTGAACCATTGGAAAAGATGGCGACAGAAAACAGGAAGACGATGGTTCGGTGGTGCGCACTAGCTATATATGATTGAAACAGGAGCGTCGAGTTTGTGGCAGCAAGGGAAAGCACAAGTACTAGGACAGCGGACGTAGGCGCGATGCAGACACCAGCTCCGGCAAACACTTTCGAGCGACATTTGTGGTCGAAATCAGGGCAAGGATTCATCAACATGAGTTCAGCACCAGCGCAGTCGACGAGGGCCTGATTAGTAGAAAAGAAATTTCATCCTATTTTGACGTCGTAAGATGAACGTGGAAGAACAACAAGCTTGACAGCGTACCGAAAATCTTGAATAATAACACGTGCTCTACACCGACCCTTCCGCGCGATGAAACGGGAGGTTGCTGTACGCAGGTCAAGATTCCTAAGCCACGTTGTAATTTTTCTCAAATAGCGACACAGTTTTCACTAATTACAGAAACGACGGCGCCTGTGTCGACAAGTGCATGTACAGCAACACCTTTTTATAGCACATCAGTTTTGTTGGGTGGACAAATAGGAGGTCTTGAAGAGTTCGACGACAACGCAGTTCTTGCCTCCGGAACTGCGGCAGTCAGTTTTCCTCTCGCGGGGGGGGGGGGGTCGTGCGCCAAAGCATCGAGAAGACAGATCGGCGACGGGGCGGTAATAACCGGTGGGAGTTGAGAGCGCGTCGTGAGGACAACGACTCGGCGAAAGGGAAGATGGTCGCTGGGGATTCTGGGAAGCTTGGTAATTCGCAAAATTCCCATGGTCCGAAAGATGGAAGTTGCCACGGCGGCCGTGCGTGCTATATGTCCGATTAAACAGCATGCAAAACAGATAGCTCGATTATTGAAGGTGCCCCATGGGTTAACGACAGACGTTGCAGGGGGCGAAGTAGGATGGGGTACCGTGCATTAAGGCAGTGTCGTAGGGTACGAGGACCCAGTTCCCTGGTATGCGCCAGAGACAGGTGGGGCTGGTGGTCTAGAGTAGGTCAGCGGCGAAGGGGCAGGTGGCGATGAAGGCAGTGTGCGTGACCTGTGCCGTAATAACCTGGCGTAGACGTGGGTCTAAAGAGGTCACTGGCTCGGATACTTCGGCCACAAGAAAAAGTTGACGCGCAACTTCTTTATGGGTGAATTGTTTGATCTGCGGCAGTAAAACGGTGTGGGCAGCAGCGACGTCGTGCACGAGGGTGGAAGCTTCTGCTGCATCTTTAGCGGCCCTGTGCGTCGAGACACGCTGCTTACGCAACTCGTCGCACTCCTGACAGAGTTGGACAACGTCAGCGACTGTCTGTGGGTTCCTATCGACGAGCATCTGGAAGGTGCCCCGCCGCGGTGGTCTAGTGGCTAAGGTACTCGGCTGCTGACCAGCAGGTCGCGGGATTTATTCCCGGCTTTGGCGGCGGCATTTCCGATGGAGGCGGTAATGTTGTACGCCCATTTACTCAAATTTGAATGCATGTTAAAGAACCCCAGGTCGTCAAAATTTTCGGAGCCCTCCACTACGGCGTTTCTCATAATCAAATGGTGGTTTTTGGACGTTAAACACCACAAATCAAATCAATCAATCCGCATCTGAAAGGTATCGTCATCAACTTCTTTGATGGTGTGCTTGATTTTGTCATGTTCGGCTAATTATGCACCCACGCGTATATATATATATATATATATATATATATATATATATATATATATATATATATATATGTATGAAAAGAAGGTGTCCTTGGATCCATTGGAAAAATACCATGAAGTGGAGGACGGGCAAAACGAAAGCTTTTTCATTTTTCCTACGTTTCAGCCGGGGACCGGCCTTCTTCAGAGAAAACACGTTACAAATATGCGCTTTCCTTAAGTAGGCATGGTATATCAAGGTCCCCTGACACGTGAACTATCACTATCATGCACTATCTACTCTGACGTGGTCAGTAATGAACAGCAGAGAATGTCAAAGCAATGTCAAAGAAAGATTATGAGAATGCATGAACGGTGTTTACATCAAGTAGATCACATGAATAGCACTTTGAAAAGTACAGTAATATCTACAAACAAAACTATCAAACCGATACAGCGAATCACACGCACAAAAAAGACAAAGAAGTATAGCAGAAAATGCTGAAATGAAACAAGATGCGTAACTAAGAATTTCATGGGGCACAAACAGAATTGCTGACACAAAGTAAAGAAATTCACTGCACCGAAAAGTTGTAGTAAGAATCTGCATGTACAGTGATTATGAACATACTGTGATGAAAGAGAGAGTGAGAATTTATTAAAAGGCAGAGAGGTCGGCCTGAGCTAGTTCGCTCTAGCCTGCTACTCTGCACGGGGGATAAGGGAAAAGGGAAGGAAAGAGGGATGAAGGGTGATGATGGGGACAAGAAGAGGTGGTGCGTATGTACAGTAGCCACTTAGCATAGTACCCCACAGTCTAGTTTCTAGTCCAGTGCTTTTTATAAAGTCTAGAACAGCCTTTGTAGCAGTTTTCGACACATTTTGGTCGTTCATTGCTGACAATATCTGGTTTTCACTTAATGGTGTTCGTCCTATGCTTGCCAACGTTGCAGTTAGTAATTTTCTTTGGGCCACGTATAATGCACAGTCACAAAATATGTGAGCTATCGTTTCGCGCACTTGGCAGCGTTCACAATTCGGGCTGTCCGCACGGCCGATTAGGTGGGTGTAGTGGCAAGTGAAGGCGACGTCCAGGCGATTTCGGTGCAGTATATTAGCCTGGCTTCGGCTGATTTTATCTGGAAGACGAAAAGTCATACCGGGGTCTGTTCTCCGCAGGCGCTTGTTCCGGTAATCTGGTAGCGACCAGTAAGTGGCAGCGCATTCGCGCTTGGGTGATCTCAACAATGTGTTGACGTCACTTCGCCAATACGGTACTTTGACGTACATAGGAGCGTTTTATATTGCCACTCTTGCTTCGCTATCGGCTGTTTCGTTGCCAACCAGGCCGCAGTGTCCAGGAATTCATTGGAGTGTAATCAAGTGACTGCTCCTGTGTGTTAGGTCAAATGCTTGGATGATTCCTAACGCTAACTCGTAAAATTGGCCTCTTCTTGAACAAGAATGGATAGCTTGAAGCGCTGATTTTGAATCAGACAGAATCGCCCATTTACGCGGTGCTTGGTCGTTCACAAATTTTATGGCTTCTTTTATAGCAACAAGTTCTTCAGCTGTCGAAGATGACCTATGATCTAATTTGTACTGTCGGGAAATACCGAGTTGAAGGATAACGAAGGCTGCAGCTGAGGCGGATGAAGTTACGGATCCATCGGTGTAAATGTGCACAGAGTCGCTGTATTGGTCATCTAAATGTGCCAATGTGAGTTGCTTGAGGGCAATATAAGAAACAAGCGACTTATACGAAATTCCACGTGTGTGAAGGCACACCAGCGTTAGTCAATGTCCGTAGAGGCACTGCAGAGGTTACAGCAGGTGCAAAGCCTGAAGGGATCATGTGCCTATGCGTATCGAGGCATTGCGAATAGGTACAGCCTGGTCAGTCCACTTGTAGTGTAGACAACGGGTGCTGTGCATGTCGGGTCAGCAGACGTAGGTGCACTCGAAGATGCTCACAAGACCTGTAAACCTGTATAGGGTAGGTGCGGAACTCCTGTATAGTGCCAGAGGTTGACGTGCACCATGGCAGGCCAAGGCATATTCTCAGTGCTCGTGCCTGAAGGCTCTCTAAAGTACGAAGGCACGTTACCCGCACGCTGGAAAGCACAGGTGAGCTGTACCTAATATAGACCACAAACAATGCCTTGTATACCTGCAGAAAACTTTTCTCTGAAGGACCCCATCTCAGTCCTGCTATAACACGAAGAACATACACAAAACTGATTAGTTTGTTTCGCAGCACAGTCACATGCTTAGTTTCAGTTTCAGTTTCAGTTTCAATTTTATTGAGCATTTTCTTCACAGAGTTGCGAAAAAGAAAACGCAAGGATAGGAGCAAAAAGCTGCTATATTAGCAGCTTGACGAGGCTCCTACCCCTTTTCACTTGGCATTACAAAATCAGCAGAGCACAAAACATGAAAAAACAATTTGACGTCGATTTTCAAAACTTCAATAAATTAGGAAATAAAAAGAAAATGCATCAAAATTACATCAGTTTCAGGTTTACATAAAATAAGCAAACCACATAGAGAGAAAAACAACAAAAAACAAAAGAAAACAGCGTGCGGTCAATCATGAAACAATGCACACGTTGCTAAACAGCTACCAACTTATTACAAAATGATTATACAACATTTACAACACTGGGTATGCGAAAAGCACGAGTTTTAATGCACAAGGGAAACACTGACGTGTGAAATGTTGTATGTTTTACTCGTAAAAAAAAGCAACGAAAAAAAATGTCAAAGAAAGCAAACATTATAGGATGCCATGTTACACAAGCGCTATTATAGGGTGTTTCTTTTACAAATAGTACTGTAGCCGGACAACTAGAAGATGCTAAACTACACGCCGCCATTTTGGATGAGAAGGTTCTTAAGTTGTTTTTTATGTATATTAAAGATGTCGATGTTTTTATTTTCAAACATGTTAAAACAAGCTGCAATACAGTGTTTAAGTCTTCTCGAACCGTGATTAGTTCGCGAATAAGGAACAAACCAGGAAGGCCTTTTCCGAATGTCATAATAGGATTGTGTATTTTTTCTGAGGTTACACAGTTTAAGAAAACAAGCGTTGTTTGATAGCAAGCTTTGTTTGTATTTCATTATAAGGTTGAAACTGTGTATGTGATTGATCGGTAAAATCTTATATTCTCTGAATGAATGACTTGTATGTGCGTCGTATGTTACGTTTGCAATATGACGAATCGCTTTTTTCTGCAGTAAAAATATTTTGTTCCGATTTGCTTTAGATGTATCTGCCCACACTAGACTACAATAATTTATGTGAGATGAAAACAACGTATTATAGAGTAAAAGTTTAATGTTTGCTGGAAGTATCTGTCGAAGTTTAGAGAGAGCACCACACGTCCTAGCTATATTTCTAGTTACTTTATTAACGTGTTCATCCCAATTAAGATTTTCATTAAATATTACTCCTAAGGATGAAACTTCTTTGACAATTTTTTCGGGCCCGAGATATATATCCAAACTACGACAGACAGCCTTCTGAACCGGTGCGAATACCACAGCTTTGGATTTTTTTGAGTTGATCGTTAATAATTTGCAGTACTCCAAATGAAGATGTCGTTAAGAATGTTGTTGGCTGAGTCTGCAAGCTTACCTAAATCATTACCATGAAAAAATATACTAGTGTCATCTGCATAAATTATAAAGTCCACATATTTGCTGACACTTGTTATGTCGTTTATATCAATATTAAACAGTAGGGGCCCTAATATGCTGCCCTGAGGTACACCTCACGTTATGGTTAGTAGGGAGGATTGGCTGTCATTTATAACTACAGATTGCTTTCTTTGTGATAAATAAGATTTCAGAAAGTCAAGTGGGGTTCCCCGAAAACCATAATGACGCAATTTTGCATAGAGTACTTCGTGGTTGATTCTATCGAACGCTTTGGAATAGTCAATAAAAACACCCAATGTTAACAGTTTCTTTTCAAATGAGTTAAGTGTGAGTTCTTTTTGTGTGAGGAGAGCCAGTTCCGTGGACATGCCCCGTCGGAAGCCAAATTGATGCGGTGATAATATAGAGTACTTTTCACAAAAAGACATGACACGTTGATATATTATTTTCTCTTGCCCTTTAGATATAACAGGAAGTATCGAGATCGGACGATAATTAAAAAAAATATTTCGGTCACCAGATTTGTATAAGACACTTATAACTCTCGCATGCTTCATTTTTTCTGGAAAAACTCCCGTGGATAAGCAGATATTAAACAGATGGGTAAGAACAGGTAACAAAAGATCAAGTGCTGCTTTAATAGGTCTAATTTGTAGGTCATCTATGTCCCGAGCAGTAGTGTTCTTTAGTGACATAAATACAGACAGTACTTCTTCAGCAGTTGTGTTTAAAAAATATGCAGTGCTCATGTTTGGCACACCTAGAAAGCCCCTGTAATCACTAATACAGGCACGAGAAGTGTTTGATAAATCAAAGGAAACCAGCGTTGTGAAGTACACGTTAAATTTATTAGCAAGTTCTTGACCCTTTACTATCTTGTTATCTATGTTTAACTCAAGTGCGTTGTCTCGAGAGCAACTTCTATTTAGAAGCTTATTTATTTCTCGCCAAAGCACGTCGCCACGAGTGCTAACCCTCTTGAAGAGAGCTTCATAGTACGCATCCTTAGTTTTTCTCAGTTGCTTCGTTACAAAATTTCTATACCACTTGAATTCCGAAAGATCGTTGTGGTGTCTTGTTTTCACGAATTTCGCGTACAGTAGATTTTTCTTCTTAATCATTTCCAGACATTCTCGCGTCATCCATTGTTTCCGACCTTTCTTCAGGGTTTCGACAGTTTTATATTTAAAACACTTATGGTAAGTTTTTCTTAACAGGCACATGAATATTTCATACGCCTCGTTAGCGTTAACTGACTTATAGACAGGATCCCAACAAATCTGCGCAATTTCACGCCTAAAAATGTCTAATGTTTTGTTACTAATTTCCTGTATTTTGTATGATTCTGGAGTTGATACTTTTGCACGATTAAGATACTCGTTGCGATTTTGAAACATGTATATAGGGTAGTGATCACTAATATCGGCAATAACAGTTCCAGATACGGTTGAATCACTTATGTCATTTGTAATAAGTAAGTCGATAAGGCTTTCAGTATCTAAAGTGACACGTGTAGGTTCAGTAATAATATTAGCACACGCAAAGGAATCAAGTAGTAGTTGGAAGTTACGAGTGGTTTCAGTTTGCTGTAAAAGGTTTATATTGCAGTCGCCCCCTATGATAATGTGCAACTTGTTAGTGCACGCATACGTAAGCAGATTTTCAAGAAATTGAAAAAACGCTTCTGTTTTTCCGTCAGGTGGACGATAAACTACCAAATATACATACTTGTGACATGCTAGTGATAATGCCTCATAGTCTGCTGTAATCGTTGAAAATTCTGAGAGAAGGCTGCAAACTAAGTGGTCAGCAATTAGTTGCAAAACCCCTCCCCCTCGACGAGAGGGCCTGTTTAGAAAGAACGATTTATACGTTGGCAAGCATAGTACCTTGTCATTGCACGTGTACCAAGTTTCAGAAATCATGATGATGTCGAATTTAAACGAGAATTCGTCGAGAAACGTAGTTATATCATCGTGCTTGTTGCGAGCTGAGCGAGCATTTAAGTGCATGATACTGCAATATCCACTAGTGTAAGGTATATTGACATCACGTGGTAATATCGCCATTTTAACAAAAGGAAAAAAAGAAAAAGAAAAAAAGGTTGCGCCGAAAAAACGAAAAGTGCTAATCAGATAAGCCTACGGCATGCTAGATGCCCCGCGGCTGCTTGAAGTGGCCGCGTGCATTTTGTGCAAGTCAGCTTCACATGTGATTTGAACTGCACGAGATGTTTCCGTTTCACGCGCAAATATTTTGCCACCACTTGCCCACGCGAAGCGCCAGTTCATTTCCCGTTTCCGAGCAATCGTCATACCCAGCAATTTTTTCAGTTGGGGACAAAGGTGCTCATTTACGAAAACAGACTGTTTAGTTGTGAAACCCAGTTCCTCAGCTGTGAATCGAGTTCTCCTTGCTTTCTTAACGATGGCATCCCTCTTAGCTCGGCGATTGAAAACAACCACGATGTTTTCGTTCAGGGGGGCATCACGGCCTGCTTTGCTACCCCGATCGGGAACAGCGCTTGCATGAGGGCGTACCTCGTTGTTCTTTGCAACACCTGGGTCTGGTGCCGTGTTACTTTGCGAAGTGGCACTCCTCGCTGGCAAACGGTGGCATATTTCTATGTCTTGTTCACTTACTGGCTCCCCCAAGGCGTCACCAACTTTGGCAAGCAATTGCACAAGGTTTTCATTAGGGGTACGTGGGATCTCTTTAATTTCTATATTTTTGTTTCGGGAGTATTGATCCTGAGTAGTTAGGCGCGTGGAATTTTCGTGCACCAACTTTCTCAAACGGTCTATCTCACATTGCATTGCCTCTTTGGACGCCCTGAGAGCAGCGTTTTCCTTTCTATTTTCAGCGCACTCTTGTTTTGTATTTTCGTAGTCTTTGTTCATGTATTCAAGGTTTTTGGTTAACTCTCTGATTTCTTTCCGAATGTCGCGTTTGAAGTCAGCGAACTCAGTACCCGTGATTAAAGGGCAAGTTACAGATTCAACAGTGGGCAAAACAAGTACGAACTTTGAAAAATAGGCAACAGAGACAGCGCTAGAATAGCGAATGAACTATACAAAACAGGAGGGCAAATGCCTAACCTGGGAAAACAACAGCAATAAGCGTCCCTGTCGTATGCTGTCCCTGCTGCCAAGTGATCGAGGGAGGCGTTGCAGCTGTCTTTTTGAAGGGCCAGGGGTGGCCGATGCCACGTGGTATGGTGCCGGGCGCAAAAAAGTAGCCGGTCGGTCAGCGCGGCACTCCCGCAAGGCGCTGGATGCAGCACGCTCCGCTATGAACGCCGATAGTCAGCCACTGTACGCCTCGAACACCTGGGAAAACAACAGCAATAAGCGTCCCTGTCGTATGCTGTCCCTGCTGCCAAGTGATCGAGGGAGGCGTTGCAGCTGTCTTTTTGAAGGGCCAGGGGTGGCCGATGCCACGTGGTATGGTGCCGGGCGCAAAAAAATAGCCAGTCGGTCAGCGCGGCACTCCCGCAAGGCGCTGGATGCAGCACGTTCCGCTATCAACGCCGATAGTCAGCCACTGTACGCCTCGAACACCTGGGAAAACAACAGCAATAAGCGTCCCTGTCGTATGCTGTCCCTGCTGCCAAGTGATCGAGGGAGGCGTTGCAGCTGTCTTTTTGAAGGGCCAGGGGTGGCCGATGCCACGTGGTATGGTGCCGGGCGCAAAAAAGTAGCCGGTCGGTCAGCGCGGCACTCCCGCAAGGCGCTGGATGCAGCACGCTCCGCTATGAACGCCGATAGTCAGCCACTGTACGCCTCGAACACCTGGGAAAACAACAGCAATAAGCGTCCCTGTCGTATGCTGTCCCTGCTGCCAAGTGATCGAGGGAGGCGTTGCAGCTGTCTTTTTGAAGGGCCAGGGGTGGCCGATGCCACGTGGTATGGTGCCGGGCGCAAAAAAATAGCCAGTCGGTCAGCGCGGCACTCCCGCAAGGCGCTGGATGCAGCACGTTCCGCTATCAATGCCGATAGTCAGCCACTGTACGCCTCGAACACCTGGGAAAACAACAGCAATAAGCGTCCCTGTCGTATGCTGTCCCTGCTGCCAAGTGATCGAGGGAGGCGTTGCAGCTGTCTTTTTGAAGGGCCAGGGGTGGCCGATGCCACGTGGTATGGTGCCGGGCGCAAAAAAGTAGCCGGTCGGTCAGCGCGGCACTCCCGCAAGGCGCTGGATGCAGCACGCTCCGCTATCAACGCCGATAGTCAGCCACTGTACGCCTCGAACACCTGGGAAAACAACAGCAATAAGCGTCCCTGTCGTATGCTGTCCCTGCTGCCAGGACAGGTTGCGATCAATGACGACCCCTAAATAGCGGTGGTGCTTGACCACGGGAATCACTGCTCCGTGAGCGAAGATTGGGTACCGTGACATTGATTTCTTCGTAAAGCCAATGCAGCACATTTTGCTATTGAAAGTTCCAGGCCCAGACGACGTAAGTACTTAGATGTTATTGATGTGCCTTGTTGTAGCCTTGCTCGCAGTTGTGGTCGCGTTGCTCCAGATGCCCATATGCATATGTCGTCCGCATACGCACTGATTCTGACAACGTCGGGAAGCTCAGCTTCAAGGCCAATGAGTGCTATATTAAAAAGCATGGGGCTCAGGACAGCGCCTTGCAGAACTCCAAGGCTTACAAGGTGCCTGGCCGTGTCACCGTCAGATGTCGACATAAAAATAGTACGTCCTCTGTGATAGCTCACTATCCAGGCGTGTAGTCGGCCACCTACGTCGATGCCTTCAAGTGCGTCAAGAATAGCCTCATGGTAGACGCTATCGTGCGCGCCCTTTATATCTAAGGAAATGGCCCCTACTAATCTCCGACGTTATCTTTCCTTTTCAACAGAAGAAACTAGATCTACAACACCGTCTATAGATGAGCGACCTCTACGGAAGCCATTTACAAAATCTGGTAAGCCGACATTATTCTCCAGCAGCCATTCCAATCTTGCCAGCACAATACGTTCCATCGCCTTACCGATGCAAATGGCTAGGGCAATGGGTCTATAAGAAGACAACTCGTGTGAACACTTGCCTGATTTCAGTAAGGTGACTATGCGGCTGCACTTCCAACTCTCTGGGACTGTCGCTGTTTCCCACATAGAGTTGTAGAACGACAAAAGAGCCTGCCTTGCTTCCTGGCTGAGGTGATATAGAGCCGAATAAGTAATTCCTTCAGGCCCTGGTACGGACGACCGTCGGGACGCAGAAAACGCAGCGTCAAGTTCGTGCATTGTGAATGGTAAGTCGAGGCGATCGTCGCTGGATGGCGGTGAGGCTAAACACGAAGGTGATATCGGTGAGGAGGACATACCGACGAGTAAGTGGCAGTAATCTTCTGAAACCTCTACTTCAGGTCGACCTTGCTTTAGAGCCAAAGATTGGAAAGGAAACAACTGTTAAGTGGGCGTCTGAAGGCTTCGGACAGTTTGCCATATTCGAGACAGAGGTTTTCTGGGATCAAGAGAGCCACAAAATACCCTCCACCGTTGCCTATCGAGCTTATCGAGGTGTGGCAATACAAGTCGTTGTGCTTGACGTGCTGTAGATAGGTCAGATGGTGATTTCGTCCCCCTGTATTTTCTCTCTGCCCTGCGACGTATTGCACGAAGGTATTCATATTGTGCGTCAAGTTGTGATCTTGGTAGCGACACATTCACAAGTTTCCTATGCGTTGTCAAGGCTGATGCAATGAGGTTTTCAATTTCAGATATAGATTGAATGTTCCCGCACTGAGCATTTAAGAAGCTTGGAATCCTGGCCAGTCTACGCTTTTCACAGGCAGCGGAGTGGAACGACGGAAATTTTTTAGCTGTATATATGTAAGGAGATGGTCACTTCCATGTGTTTCAACGTCTACGAACCAACAGGTGGTAGGTAAGAGACTTCTGCTCACAAAACATACGTCTAGACAGCTGCTGTACGATGCACCACGGAGGTAAGTACGTGAGCCATCGTTAATGGACATCAGGCCCTGATTGAGCACAAAATCGGCAATGTTCCTACCGCGGGTGTTCATTGAGGCACAACCCCACATGGGATGATGTGCATTAAAATCCCCAACTAATACATGTGATCCAGGGCAAGCTTGGAGCAAAGACAAGAAATAGGAACAGTCCACGTGGCTTCTAGGAGGAATGTATCCACCAATGATTGATATTGAACGTCGCTTGTGCTTTATAGATAGGCAAATATAGTCGTTAGAAGCATGAGTAGCCACAGCATGTCTCACGTACGTTAAATCTTGACGTACGCATATAATTACTTTGCTCGCATTTCGATCATCGCGTGACAACAAAGTGATGTATCTGGAAATACGGAACAATGACATCATATTTGGCTCACATATTACAACCAACGGAAATTTGTATTTAAACATCCGTTGTCGAAAGTCAGATAATCGGCTTCGCAAACCCCGTGCGTTCCACTGCATTATGGAAGAGGCGCGCACACGTTCATCGAAGAAATTCGCCATATTGTTTATGTAAGGGTCAGCAGTAGCGGTTCCAGCACGTTGAGGATCTGCACTGCTGTTTTCGCACCTGGTGTGTGTAGCTCGTTGAGAATGGCATGAATAGATTTTAGTAGATGCTTCAGCATAGTTTGGTTCTTCTCAGTGTCCTGCCTATCATTTTCCACCCTCTTTGAAGTTGCAGCCATTGATGTGGTCTTTTCTTTTTTTATTGCTCCGGGCGGTAGTGAAGACCACTCAGTATCTGTAGCATCGGCGTGCAACACGGGCGCTGGCCCACTTTCTGCATCCCTGGGACGTGGTGCGCATAAAATAACTGTAGCGGCCTGAGAATGTTCACGCGTATGTTCCTCTGTTGCTGATGGTGATGCATCAGTCCATTGTACACTATGGTTTCGCTGGTACCTACATTTTGAACGACGTCTATGTCGGCGGATAAACGTGACAGCCTCGCTGTGTGTCGAGTTGTCTCTGACCATCTTCCGCAGGCACGAGTTTCATCCTTGATCTTCGGGCACTCCTTCGACGTTGCCTCATGTGCACAAGAGCAGTTTGGGCATTTCAATGGAACAGCAGTATCACAGTTTTCCACTTTATGAGACCCGCCGCACCACTGGCAAGTTGTCTCACTTTTGCACACTGCGCTGACGTGTCCCAACTAGCAGCACTTGTGACACTGCAAGGGCCGTGGCACGTAAGGGCGCACGGGATGTTTCACGTATCCAACCTTCACGCTAGAGGGCAGAGTCTCAGAATCAAATACTAGTTTGATGCAGCGAGACTGCCCGAAGCGGTGTATGGTCACGATTCTAACTGTCGACGTCACAAGATTCTGGAGGTCAGCGTCTGTGATGTCAGCGTCGACGTCATTTATCACGCCAGTCGTTGTTCCTTTCCCGTGAGCGAGAAACGCGCGAACTGAAACACTTCCGAGCTGCGTGACGGCCTTCAGTCTGTCAAGAATGGTTGTTTTGTCGCATCAATTGACAATATGATTTTCCTGCTATTTATGCAAATTTCATTCACTTGAGCAGGTGCAACTCGCTCGAAATAATTAGTCAATGACTGCCTGTTTAGTGAGTTCAGGTTATCTGATGTAGACATGGGTACATACGAGATCGTAAAACATCGCTTGCATTTGTCTAGCGCCGGTTGTGGCTCCGCCGTTGATGACGTCCTGCGAAGCTTCCTTTTCAACCAGCCGGTATGGAATGTCCTGGAGTCCGCTTCCGATTCCATCTCTTCCACTGATGAGATCTCGGTAGAATCATTCCAAGGAGCAGGTGCGCCAACGCGGTCACCCACATTCGGTCCATCCTTATACAAACGGCTAGGGCCCGCTGTCTCGTTGGATGGATGGTCCCCCATCCTGGGGAGTGACGTCTTCTGTTCCGCTTGTTCAGAAAAAGTCAGGAATTCTGACAGTTTAAGAAAAAACGATAGTTGTTAAAGGCAGAATTATGCTCGAACGCACTTCTTCTTCCTCGCCTTCTTCAACCAAAATTCCCTACTGTGATAAAACTAGAACTTAGTTCTGCGCCGAAAAAAACGTCAGTTTGCCTGGGTCTTCATTTATACCGGATAAGATCGCATTGAACTTGTGTATCAGAAATGATTCGCGCACTTACCTATCATAGTGTGCAGGGAAAACTGATTCCAGTATAGTAGCTTTTAGTTTTTGAATGAGTGACCAGGAATGTTAACGTGCTTAGACAAAGGTAGATTCGGTAGGCTTGTGGCATGTGACTTATGGTTCTTAAAGCGTACTCTAAAAGGTGTTTCCGTATGTCCGATTTATTGAAGTTTGCACACAGAGCATTCAAGCATGTACACAATGTTGCGTGTGTCAACGTCAAAATCCCCTTTAATTTCTTGATGAAAGTTTGATGCTGTACTTTTAACCAAAGTGGTCGTCGTCATATGATTACAAACTTTGTAACGGGGATTGTTGCATGGATGACAACCAGAAAACGTGGAGGCGGTAATCCTTGATGAGGTTTGTATGTCGCGTAAGTTCTTTGATCTGCGATATACCACACGTTGGGGATCACGAAAGATTTTTTTAAGGTGATCACTCTGTATTAGTATGTTGTGATGATTCTGAAGAATGCTGTTGATGTTTGGTCCTGATGCGGCGTGTGTTAAAACCAGGCTCGTGCTTGAGGGTGCGGCCTGCTTCTTCCGAATAAAAAGTTCCTTATGGTCAATGTTCTCAGCCCGTTTAATAGCATCGTTAATAACTTGTGGTTGATATTTTTGTTTCTATAGGGCCTCCCGAAGTTTGGTGCAGTTGTCTGTAAAATCTGAATTGTTCGAACATATTTTCTTGAAACGCAGTGATTGACCATATGCGATGGCCGTTAAGCAGTGTTTTGTAGGTTAACTATTGAAATGTAGGTATGACTGCCTATCCGTAGGTTTTCTAAAGAACTTATTCGTCACTTTGTTAGCACGTATAGTAACCGTGACGTCAAGAAAATTTATTGCTGTGCTTGAGTATGATTCAGAAAAAGAGATGGTGGGTGACGTTTGTTGATTTATTGTATCATCATCATCATCATCATCATCATCATCATCAGCCTGACTACGTCCACTGCAGGACAAAGGCCTCTCCCATGTTCTGCCAGTTAACCCGGTCATGTGCTTGCTGCTGCCAATTTATACCCACAAACTTCTTAATCTCATCTGCCCACCTAACCTTCTGTCTCCCCCTAACCCACTTCCCTTCTCTGGGAATCCAGTTAGTTACCCTTAATGACCAGCGGTTATCCTGTCTACGCGCTACATGCCCGGCCAATGTCCATTTCCTGTTTTTATTTCAACTATCATATCCTTCTCCCCCGTTTGTACCCTAATCCACTCTGCTCTCTTCTTGTCTCTTAAGGTTACACCTACCATTTTTCTTTCCATTGCTCGCTGCGTCATCCTCAATTTAAGCTGAACCCTCTTTGTAAGTCTCCAGGTTTCTGCTCCGTAGCTAAGTACCGGCAAGATACAGCTGTTATATACCTTCCTCTTGAGGGATAGTGGCAATCTACCTGTCATAATTTGAGAGTGCTTGCCGAATGTGCTCTACACTATTCTTATTCTTCTAGTAACTTCAATCTCGTGGTTCGGCTCTGTGGTTATTACCTGCCCTAAGTAGACATAGTCTTTTATAACTTCAAGTGCAGCATTACCTATCTCGAAGTGCTGCTCTTTTCCGAGGTTGGTGTAGATTACTTTCGTTTTCTGCAGATTAATTTTGAGACCGACCTTTCTTCTCTCCTTGTCTAAATCCATAATCATGAGTTGCAATTCGTCCCCTGAGTTACTCAGCAATGCATTGTCATCGGCGAAGCGTAGGTTACTAAGGTATTCTCCATTAACTCTTATCCCTAACTCTTCCCATTCTAGGCTTCTGAAAACCTCCTGTAAGCACGCGGTAAATAGCATTGGGAAGACTGTGTCCCCCTGCATTACACCCTTCTTGATTGGTATTCTGTTGCTTTCTTTAATAAGCACTATGATAGCAGTTGATCCCCTGCAGATTTCTTCCAGAATGTTTATATATACTTCATCTACGCTCTGATCCTGCAGTGTCTGCATGACGGCTGATATTTCTACTGAATCAAACGCCTTCTCGTAATCTATGAAGGCTATATATAGTGGTTGGTTATATTCTGAGCAGTTCTCCCTTACCTGATTGATAGTATGAATGTGGTCGATTGTTGAGTAGCCTGTTCGAAATCCTGCTTGTTCCTTTGGTTGATTGAATTCAAATGCTTTATTTACTCTGGTAGTATTTGCCTTGGTAAATAGCTTGTATACTACAGAGAGCAAGCTGATCGGCCTGTAATTGTTCAAGTCCTTGTCATCTCCTTTCTTATGTATTAAGATGATGTTAGCGTTCTTCCAGGACTGGTACTCTTCCCGTCAGGAGACACCTCGTAAACAGGCTGGCTAGCTTTTCTGACACAATCTATCCTCCATGTTTCAGCAGATCTGATGTTACCTGATCCTCACCAGCAGCTTTGCCTCTTTGCATGCTCTCCAAAGCTTTTCTGACTTCTTCTGTCAACACTGGTGGGGTGTCATCTGGGTTACTGCTAGTTCTTATAGTATTAAGGTCGTGGTTGTTTCGGCTACTGTACAGATCTCTGTAAAACTTTTCGCTATTTTAACTATCCTATCCATATTCGTAGTTATTTTGCCTTCTTTGTGCCTTAGTGCATACATTCGATTTTTGCCTATGCCAAGTTTTCTCTTCACTGCTTTGACTCTTCCTCCGTTTTTCAGAGCGTGTTCAATTCTCTCCATGGTATACCTTCTTACATCGCATAACTTACGTATATTAATCAACTTCGAAAGCTGTGCTAGTTCTATTTTGTTTGTTGTACTTGATACTTTCATGTTTGACGCTTCTTAATTAGGTTCTTCATTTCCTGGGAAAGCTTGCCAGTTTCCTGTCTAACTACCCTGCCTCCAGCTTCCACTGCACACTCCGTAATGATACACGTCAGATTATCATTCATTGTATCTACGCTAAGGTTAGTTTCCTCACTAAGAGCCGAGTACCTGTTCTGCAGCGACACTCTGAATTCCTGTACTTTCCCTCTCAGTTCTAGCTCATTGATTGGCTTCTTGCGTATCAGTTTCTGTCGTTTCTTCTTCAATTCTAGGCGAATTTGAGACCGTACTATTTTATGGTCACTGCATCGTACCTTGCCAACCACTTCCACATTTATTGTATAGGGTGCAATTAAGTGCGACTGAAACTTGTCGCACAATCCTGGAGTAGGATTGGGCGTCCAAAGCAACACTTCATCCTCCGGACTGAAGGAGACGTCGCGTTGAGAGCTGTCGTAGGAGTACTTGCGATCTTGCTGATTGGCTTCTGTATTAAGGCGAGCTCGTCGCCGACATTCCTCGAGCCTTGTGTTGAACTTCTCTGATGTGGTTGCCGCGGTGTCAGTTGGAACATTTAGGAAACAGGCGTCGATGGTGAATGTCGGTGAACGGCCGTATGCGAGGTAGCAAGGCGAGTAGCCAGTAGGCATTCGAACAGCGGTGTTATGGGCAAACGTCACAAAACGCAAAATCGCATCTCAGTTGTCGTGGTTTGGTGCGATGTACATCGATAGCATGTCTGTTAATGTACGATGAAATCTCTCTGCCAGCCCATTAGTTTGGGGGTGGTAGGCTGACGTCGTCTTTTGTATTGTTCCACAGGTTGTACACAGGGTTTCGATTACGGTGGACAAGAATGTCCTGCCGGGATCACTCAAGAGGACGTGATGTGCGCCGTGACGCAATACAATTGCATTGAGAAAGAAGTCTGTTACGTCTGAAGCAGAACTTGTGCGTAGTGCGGCAGTTTCTGCGTACGGTGTCAGGTGATCGACAGCACTCACAATCCAACGATTACCTGCTGGCGTGATAAGGACAGGTCTGAGTATGTCTATGCCAACGATAGTGAAAGGAGTCTCGGGACACGGTATGGGTTGCAGAAGGCCACCAGGAGACTAACTTGGTCACTTCCGTCGTTGACGCAGTAGGCAAGATGCAACGTACTGGGCCACAAACGTAGAGATACCAGACCAGAAGAAACGTTTCCTAATGCAGGTTTTTGTTTTGTGAAATCCCAAGTGACCTGCGCATGGGTCGTCGTTACAGGCTTCGAGGACTTGGTGATGTAGACAACCCGCAGTTCTGGAACCCAGCGGTGTGCATTAGTTGTGTAAACGTTACGATGAAGCACATTTTTATTGATCTTAAATTGCCGTAGTTGTCGGCGCAATCTAGCATTAGGAGTAGCTGATATCGCATTTAGGCCTTGGATAATGCTATTGCAATATGGATAATCACGCTAGCGTGTGGCAAACTCGAAGTAGCGATTTTAAACCGGCGTGTCGATATTCGCAAAGTGTTATAATAAGAGGGGTGACGCAGTGTCTTGCCCACCAGACGAGCAATCAGCTGACGTACTCGATGATATCAGTGAAAGGGGGCAGCAAGAGAGAGCATCTGCATCTTGGTGCTTTTTGCCAGACCTATAAATGACGTCAAAATCGTACTCTTGTAGGTGGAGCACCCAACGACCGAGGCGACCAGACAAGTTTCTCACTGACGATAGCCAGCACAAGGCATGATGGTCTGTAATAACTGTGAAGTGGCATCCGTAAAGATAAGGTCGAAGTTTTAGTACGGCCCAAACGACAGCGAGGCACTCCTGCCCAGTTATGGAGTAGTTCTGTTCAGCAGTCGTGAGAGCACGACTAGCATATGCAATTACTCTTTCCCGTGAAGTGGCACCCCGTCGCAGAACAACTGCACCAGTGCCATGGCCACTCACGTCGGTTTGCAGACATGTAGGTGCGTTCTCGTCGAAATGGCACAGAACAGGGTCGGATGGTAAAGCATGCTTGAGTGCTTGAAAGGCACGCTCGCAGTCGTCGTTCCAAGCTAAAGTTGATCCGGATGTCAGCAGCTTGTGCAGTAGTGACCCGATGGCAGCGAAATGACTGATGAGCAGCGGAAGTAGGACGCCAGTCCCATGAAACTTCGTAGGTGTTTCTCGAGTTTTGGCCGAGGGAAGCGTTTCACGTCAGCAAGCTTGTCAGGATCCGGCCGAGCGCCATCTTTGCTGACAAGATGGCCCAACACCTTAATGTTCTTTTTGGCTAAATGGCATTTCCTTGTGTTTAGCTGAAGTCCAGCTTTAGAAATACACATCAATACTTCGTCCAAACAATCAAGATGCCGACGAAAAGAAGAGCAGAAAATGACAATGTCATCTAGATAACAGAGATATGTTTTCTATTTTAGTCCACGTAGAACTGTGTCGATCATGCGTTCAAATGTGTCAGGAGCAATACATAAACAGAACGGCATGACTTTGAATTCATACAGCCCATCTGTTGTTTCAAAGGCAGTTTTTTCTTTGTCCGATTTGTGCATAGGTATTTGCAAATAACCAGACCGTAAATCAAGGCTGGAGAAAAATTCAGCGCCTTGGAGAAAGTCAAGTGCGTCGTCGACTCGTGGCATCGGGTACACGTCTTCGCGCGTGATCTTATTAAGTGCTCGATAATCGACGCAGAATCGCACAGAACCATCCTTCTTTCGGACTAGCACTACACGTGATGACCACAGGCTGGACAAAGGCCAGATAACATCTCGTTTGAGCATATCAGCACAGTTTTCCTCGATGATGTTCCGCTCTACAGACGACACTCGATAGAGGCGGCGGCGTACAATTGTATTGCCTTCCGTTTCAATTCGCTGCACGACGACGGAAGTGCGACCCAAAAGCTTGGAATTGACATCAAACGAAGCGCAGTGTTTTTGAAGCATACCCAAAAGTTCTTGCTTTTGCGCTGACGTGAGATCAGGATTTATTGTGGCTGTTATAGCAGCCGTTGTAGCAGGGTCATCAGTACTCGTAGAGAAAGATGTTGAGTCTGCGTGAAGGGGCAACAGAGTAAGTGGATCGGTATGTGTGAAGCGAACCACACTGGTGCCCTGCGGTAGTGCAACAGGCAAAGAAGTAGTGTTAACTGCCGTAACTAATGCCCTGCAATCACGAAAGCGCTCCTGGCTAGGAGCGATGGTAAGTCCACCAGAGATGTAGCGTCCACACGGTGCTAAGAACACGTCACCAGTACTGGTATTCTCTGATGTCAGGGTCAGAATATGCTAATTACCTGGGGGAATAAAACAGTCATCAGCGGTGACAAAGCGCTCGACATGAGGATTGTTATCAGAAAAAAGCGCGGTATCTGACAGGCGAATGATTCTCTGACGGCAAGGCATCACGGCTGAAACTGAGGAGAGAAAATTCCACCCTGAATTGACCGCATTAGTACACTATGACAGAACGAGCAACTGTATATTGTCGCGGGTAATAAATTACAGAGGGTTTATTTAAAAACATGGACAGTGGAAGTCGTAGAGACGCTCTCCAAAATAATGCCGCTAAGATTGTCGTCTTCTTCGCTCGCCTGCGCTGCACCTCTCAAGTGAGTCTGCTATCTCGTTGACGTCGCTATCTCGCCGCTAAATGCAGCTATGCGCGCGGCATTACTTTCCCACCAGAGTGAGCGTCGTCCTGATGCTCAACAGGTAGAGATGCGGCCAGCGGGTGTTTACATCACTTAGAGTGGTAAAATTTCATGTGAACCACGTGCACTGTCTTAGGCAGATGCTGGCGACGTTTCGAACAGGAGGAGGCGTCGGGCACGACTTCGTACGTCACGTCGCTAAGACGGAGCCAAACCTTGTAGAGTCCAAAGTATCGGCATATGAGTTTCTCTGAGAGGCCTCACCATCGTACCGAAAACTAAACCCAGACTCAATCTCCTGATTGATAAGTGGCGAATCGATGGCGAAGGTTATACCGTTGGGCATCAAGTTTTTGTTCGTTGATTAATCTGAGGCGGGCAAGCTGCCTTGCTTCCTCGGCGCGCTCAGTGAAGTCTGCCGTGTCTGCCCCTGAATCATTTCAATCTTAAGGCTGCATAGCGTCAAGCATTGTAGTAACTTCTCTGCCATGAATTAGTGCAAACGGCATCATTTTCGTTGTTTCCTGGCGCGCCGTTTTATACGCGAATGTGAAGTACGGCAATATTCGGTCCCAATTTTTGTGTTCCATGTCGACGTACATGCAAAACATGTCAGTGATTGTCTTGTTAAGTCATTCTGTAAGCCCATTCATTTGTGGGTGGTAAGCTGTCGTCTTCCGGCGCGCTGAGCCACTGAGCGTAAGCACAGTGCGCAAAAGCTCGGCTGTAAACGCGGTACCTTTGTCTGTTATGATGACAGCTGGAGCACCATGTCTCAAGACAATGTTCTCATTGAAGAACTAGGCCGCTTCAGCTGCAGTGCCACTCACAATTGCCTTGGTCTCCGCGTATTGGGTGAGGTGGTTCGTCGCCACTATAACCAGTTTGTTGCCGCTGCCGAATGTTCGGAATGGGCCTAGAAGATCCATTCCAATTTGAGAAAACGGAGTGTCTAGCACGGGCACAGGATGTAATAGCCCAGCGGGTCTTACAGGTGGTACCTTGCACCGCTGACAGTCAATGCATGTTCGGACGTAATGTTTCGCCTCTGCTGCGATTATTGGCCAGCAATATTTTTCTTTGACGCATGTCAGTGTTCTGTGAAACCGAGGTGGCCCGCAGTGGCTTCGCTATGGCAGGCTTGTAGAATTTTGCTGCGGAGAGCTTTATGAACTACTAGCAGATAGCTTCTACCTGTTCATGAGAAATTCTTTTTGTACAGAATTCCGTCCCGTGAACAGAATGACGATAAGTTCTTCGAAAACACTCTTGGTGCAACAGCGGCCTGTCCATTCAAGAATTCTATAAGCGAGTTGAGCTCCCGATCATCTTGTTGTTGCCGAGAAATAACAGCTACATCAACAACTCCTGAAAAACTTGTGAATTAATCATTCTCTGTAGCCGGTGATTCAATCGGTTACTTTGACAAACAGTCGGCGTCTAAGTGTTGCCTTCCAGACTTGTAAACTACGGCCATCTCGTACTCTTGGAGCCGTAAGCTCTATCGTGCTAAACGTCAAGACAGGTATTTCATATTGGTCAACTAACAAAGAGAGCTATGGCCGCTTACGACTAGGAAAGCACGGTCATATAAGTACAGGCGGAACTTCGCAACTGCCCAAACGACAGCCAGACACTCCTTCTCCGTTGTTGAGTAGTTGGGCTTGGTGCGTGTCAACGTTCTCCTAGCGTAGGCAACTACTCTCTCCACACCATCTTGGCAATGGATACGAACAGCACCTAGGTCCACATCGCTGGTGTCTGTATGGATGGCTGTTGGTGCATTCTCGTCGAGTTGGGCGAGGACGGGGGGAGTTTGTAGACGCTGTCGCAGCTCGTTGGACGAAGCTTGTTGCTCTTCACCCCATACAAACGCAATGTCTTCCCTGGTAAGGCACGTGAGTTGAGAGGCGATGTGTGCGAAGCCTCCTATAAATCGCTGGTAGAAGGCGCAGAGACCCATAAAACGCCTGAGCGCTTTCTTATCAACAGGCCTTGCGAACTTTGCGACGGCTGCAGTTATCTCTGAGTCAGGCTTCACACCTTCGCGATTGACCACGTGTGGTGCTAGGAACTGGAGTTCTTCGAAGCCGAAGTGGCATTTTTCCGGTTGGAGTGCGAGTCTAGCGGGCCGTATGGCTTGAAGGACTGACAGTGGCCGCTTTAGATGTTCTTCAAACGTAGCCGAAAAAACAATCACGTCGTCGAGGTACACAAGGCATGTTTTTCATTTCAGGCCGAACAGAATGGCATCCATTAGTCTCTGAAACGTGGCTGGGCATAGACCTGGCTGGGAAACGTGGCTGAGCAAACGTGGCTGGGAAACGTGGCCGAGCATAGACCAAAAGGGAGGACTTTGAATTCATAAAGCCCGTCTGGCGTCACGAATAGGGTCTTTTCTCGGTAGCCTGTACAAAGAGTCATCGATCCGTGGTAATGGATACACGACCTTTTTTGTAACGTTGTTTAGCTTACGATAATCGATGCAGAAACGCTAGCTGCCATCTTTCTTTTCCACGAGTACGACTGGCGATGTCCAAGGACTCTTTGATGGTTGGATTACATCATCCTCTAGCATCTTCTTGACTTGCTGCCAGATTACCTCACGTTCTCTCTGAGCGACGCGGTAAAGATTCTGTTGAATCGATCTTGCTGTGTCTTCCGTAATGATGCGATGCTTAGTCAGAGGTGTTCGACCCACTCGTGGAGTCAATGAGAAGTAGTCCTTGAACTGGTTGAGCAGCCCCATAAGACGGCATCTTTCCGCCGGTGTTAGACTCGGAATGATATCAACTGGTGGTGTATGCGGAGGTGATTGGGCTGCGGCTTCCCCTTGCATAAAAATGCAGTCGTGAGTTGAGTAGAGCTCTTCGAAGTACGCGACAGCCGCGCGTTAACCGATGTTCCGGCGCTCATTCGTGAAGTTGGTCAGAAGCACCTCTGCGCGCCCAACGACTCCTGCACCCCTTCCCTGTCTTTTGCGCTGGTAAGCACTCTTTACCATTGAATAAGCTGACGATGCTGTGAGCGGTGGCAATGGCTTGGCGAAAAAGGAGGACAGCGATGCGTTCGGCCATGCCGTCTTCATTACAGTGAACGCCGCAACACACAGAAACAAGACTACATGACAGTGGTGGCACGCAGACCTCGTCGTCGACCAGACGTAACACCCTGGGTTCTTGGTCTGGATCATGGGTCTGGATCATGGGCTTGTCAGCAGCGAATGTAATCGCACCATTGCGTAGGTGACCACAGCACCGTACTCTCTTAAGAAGTCCATTCCCAGTATCGTAGGTTTGCAGCCCTCCGGTAGGATCAGAATTATGGCTACAAAAGCCACATTCTCAATCGTGAGTCTTGCTGTACATTTTCTCGTGGGTGTCATTATCTGGCCTCCAGCATTTCGGGGAACAAGTAGATCGTAGTAGCTACAGACTATTTGACGAAGTTACTGTCACAGCGTCTTTATCTTTAGTCACTTGTGCTACAAACAACTGCTCGCACTTTAAACAGGACCGACGGTAATCGGCCGCCAGTATATGCGCGCTGCCTGCGTGATATATTGAAACATACAAAAAGCGAACTGCTTTACACATTTTTTTCATTTCACTGAGAACAAGACCTCCGTGTGGGAGCCGAAACGTCTTTTGTCCGTGTTTTTTCTTCTTAAACTTTTACTCTGGATGGGGCAGCACCTCCAGGTTTCTTACTTTCGACCAAGTACGCCGAAATAAAGACACTACAACACGCTACGGCTTCCGATGTTGCCCAATTTATCATGAATTAGATCGTTCTTCGACATGGCACTCGGTAAAGCGTAATCACAGACTGAGGAAGAGCATAGTCTCACACATCGAACCCAAAAGGAAATATAACTCTTTTCCACTGTAATACACGCAGTATAAGAAAAAACTTTAATCTTCTTCTCTCATCTATCTCGCGGCATGGCAAACAATATGACGTCATAGCAGCTACAGAAACATGGTTGAGAAAGGATGAAACAGTTACCACACCTGGCTATAAAGTGATGTCTCAGCCACGTGTATCTAACTCTCGCGGTGGAGGCGTTGCTTTTTTCGTAAAGGACGGACTCCGCTTATCTTTACTATCTGAATTCACATGCAGCCTCCCATATATAGAAGCACTTTTTGTAAAGATAGAATGCTCTGTTGTTGTTGGTGTGGGGTATCGGCCGCCAAACGCCGATACTAGCTGCTTTTTGATAACCTTGAGGGCATTCTGTCTACCCTGGCAAGGAATGGTCGTACCAGGGTTATTATTCTTGGGGATATAAACATTGATGCCTTTAGTGCTAGTTATAAGGACTACGCTTACCTTATACAATCATATAATTTCCGCAATCTGACCACTGTGCCTACTCGAGTAACAAGTACAACAGAAACGATGCTGGACCATGTCCTCACAAATATTCCTAACAACATAACAGCAGGTGTTCTTAATGAGCTTGTCACTGATCACATGCCAACTTTTGTCACTGTGGATGGAGGGCCTATAATAAATCATCAGAGGAAGGTTACTTCTTATAAAATTGATTACTCAAAGATTCGTTATTTCTTACGCTCTTTTAGATTGAATGAGGTTTATCATGATGAGGTCGACCAGGAGTTTGCTAATCTAATTAATGTTATTACGGAAGCCGTACATACCTCGAAAAAAGTCATTCGTAGGCGCTCATATGAAACACCAATCTGTCCTTGGATGACCCAAGGTTTATTAGGGGCGCTTAAGGCTAAAGAGTACTGGTATCATAAGTGGAAACGGGTTAAGCACAATGCTCATCTACTACATGAGTATAAAACTGCTCGTAACAAATCAGTAGCCATGTCACGTAAATGTAAAAAAGAATATTATTCGAAGCTTATTGAGCAAGCTTCCAGTAACTCGCGCAAAACTTGGCAAATATTGAACGAAGCAATCGGGCATACTCGTGCTGAAAAAACGCCACCCGACAATGTCACTGAGGACACTGTCAACGACTTTAATACTTATTTTAGAAATGTTGGTCCTTCGTTAGCCAAAGTGCTGCCTATTCCTAAGAAAACGCTGTATGAACCAACGTCCTTACCAAATAGCTTCGTTATAAACAACATAGACATTAAAGAAATTCTGCTTATTGTGAGTAAACTATTAATTAGCAAAGCGCCCAGTCATGACGAGATTCCATCGCGCGTTATAAAAGAGAACATTGATTTACTTGGATAAGTAGTATGTAACCTATTCAACCACTCATTATATCCCGGTCAATACCCATCAATACTCAAGATAGCCAAAGTCACCCCTGTTTACAAAGAGGGAGATAGGTCCGATCCTTCTTGCTACCGCCCGATCTCTGTACTCAGTGTACTTAACAATATCTTCGAAAAAAATAATTTTGAAACGTATGCTTTTTTTTGAACAAATATCATGTGTTATGTCCGCAACAACATGGCTTCCGGCCAATGCGCTCTACAAGTACAGCAGTGCTCACACTAAGCCAAGTTTTAAATACTGCCCTCCAAGATAACAATTTCGCCGCAGTGGTTTTTCTGGACCTCAGAAAAGCGTTCGACACAGCATCTTACTTTACAAATACGTAGATATGGTTTTCGCAACACTATGTTGAATTTTTTTCAGAGTTACCTTCAAGGTCGGCAACAGATGGTAGTTATTAGTAACATTACTTCTTCTTTCCAGTCCATTCAAACAAGCGTGCCACAAGGTTCTGTATTAGGTTCATTACTTTACTTACTATACATAAATGACTTGCCTCTAGTACTAACAACTGCCGAGATGCTTATGTATGCTGACGACACTGCCCTAATTATTACCGGTAAAAATCTGTCAGACATAAAAGAACAGATGAATACTGAACTAGCTAAGCTTGCCGATTGGTTTACAGCTAACAGGCTTACCATCAATGCCAAAAAAACAAAATATATGCTATTCCACTCCCGTACTAATCCTATTCCACATGATATACAACTCTACATCAATAATTGTTCCCTGGAATGTACTGATTCTTTTACTTACCTAAGTGTTGTCTAGACAGCTGTTTAAATTGGCAGAGTCAAATAGAAGCAGTCAGCTCGAAACTAGCTTCGAGTTGTTACGTCCTTTTGCAAGCACGTGAATATTTTGAAACTACAATTTTGCGCACTTTGTATTTTGCTTTAGTTAACTGCCACCTTCTGTACTGTGTAGAGTCCTGGGGTTCGATTTATGCCTCTTATCTTGAGCCAACACGACAGCTGCAAAAACGGGCTATACGTATGATTACTTTCTCACCTTAATACGAACATAGCAAACCACTTTTTTCTAGGTTAAAGATCTTACCATTTGATTTTGTGCGGGAAATAAAATTAGCTACATGTATTAACACTGTCATTAAGAACAATGAACCATTCCCAATTTTATTACTGTGTATTCCCCGACGCCAAACGAGAAACAAACTTTTAACAACTTCACTATACCGCCCATGAAAAACGCCTATAGCAAACGTCTACTACAATATACCGGAGTGAAAGTTTGGAATGGCATACCGCATTAACAAATACCAGCCCTGCTACTCCTTAACTCAGCTTTGCAAGCTGGCCCACCTTGAACCACTAGAACAAAGGAAAGAGTATGAAAGACTTAAATTACTCTTTTTAATCATTAAAGAAGAAGTAAAAATAGACAAATCGAAGTATATGTATATAAAACTGGGGAAACGTCAAGGCACCGGCATAACATGTACATCCCCCCTCCCAGATCACACAACGATTGTTTTAAGTTCATTTTCTTTCCGCGGGCGATCAGTGAGTGGAACAGGCTGCCGAATTCCACTGTCTTATCGGAATGTGTACCTTCTTTCTTGAAGGGCCTAAAACATGTCGTGTATAAAGATGTATAGTTATATTTTACTTGTTCTGTGTCCTCAAGAGCAGAGTGCTTTGGCAATTTCTTGTCATTCATTGTTATGTATATTAGAAGTTGTATAGGGAGTACCTACTTTTTGTATGTATATTGGTTTTCTTTCCACCCCTGTTATAGCCCTAATGAAGCTGACAGTATAATAAAAATGAATGAAATGAATGAAATGAATGAATAAACAATACCCAGAACTTTTCCAGATCATTGAAAAAATACTACCTTGAAATAATTTTCTGTGCTTGAGTTGACTGATACTTTAGGTTGTAATTTTTAATTATGTATATATATTGCCCTTTAAGTGTTTAGTGTTTTCTTTGAAAGATGTTTCAATACCCTTGTTATGTATATTAAGCCATATAAGAGAACTACTATTGATATTGCAACTACAAGTGTCATTCTTCAGTTCTGGACGCCACTAATCACCAAATATTTGTGTTTACTACAAGTTATGTACTTTCCCTTTTTTCTATGTTCAATCGAATTCAAGTGACTGTTGTTAGCAGGTAAACATTACTTATTGTATACCAAATTTGAATTGTTTATTTCTGTTTATTTTTAATTAGAACTATTACAGTTTCACTTATGTATACTTTCAATGGGACCCGCACTAGCCTTTGGCTATGGGACCATACAGTTTGTGCTTATTTTGTATAAGATATGAGTGCAATAAAGATCATTCATTCATTCATTTACGGCCCAGCTCATTCATAACGTATTCAAGCTCACCTACACGAGCCATCGCAACACCAACGTATCATCTGCAGACCAACGGCTTTACAGAGCGACGTAACAAAACCATCGCTGACGTGTTATTCATGTATGTAGATGTCCTGCATAAGCCCTGCGACCAGGTGCTACCGTAAGTCGCATTCTCCTACAAAATTGCCTTCCAGGAAACTACGCGATTCACGCCTTTCCGTCTGGTCTATCGGCGTGTAGTACAGACCACGCTGGATGCGATGCTTCCACACAACTGGGACGCTTTGATCACGCCTGACGCTTTGCAGCTTACCCAGAACGCCGAACAAGAGCGCCAGTCAGCACACCTACATATTACACACCAAACAGAGCACAAACGCATGCCTCTAAAACCCTCACCAGTTGGCTACCATCCTGGCGATCAAGTTTGGGTGTGGACTCCAGTCCGACGCCAGAGATTGTCTGAAAAACAGCTCAGTCGCTACTTTGCAACCTACAAAGTGTTGCGACGCGAGAGCGATGTGAACTACGAGATAGTCCCTGACGGGGCCTTCTCGCCACGGCGTCGAAGGCACCCCTCGTAGATTGTGCACGTGGTGCGACTGAAGCCGTATTTCACGAGGTAGTGCGACTGCGCAGGAACCTTATTGCTTTGTTTTTGTGTATGCATGTATTGTCTGCTAGTTTGCCCCGACTTTGCTTTTGTACTTCCAGAGCATCGGAGCAGTTCCCACCTTTTTTTTTTTTCAGAGGGGGAATAATGCCACTTGCCCACTAGGTATGGCGAGCGCTGGCCATGGCCGCCCGCTAGAATGGACGAAGGCGTTCTGCGGCAGCGCGTGCTCTGGCTAGTTGTTGTTAGGGAGTCAGCCATCTTAAAAGTTTACTGAGCGTCTCCCCGCCCGCTTCGCGCTAGCGATCTACTGTGTACGCACCGAAGGACCATAATAAAATTATTCATTCATCCATTCCCGCTGGCTCAGTTCTTCCGAGTAAAAAACTTTTCGTAGCACGTGTATATATATATATATATATATATATATATATATATATATATATATATATATATATATATATATATATATATATATATATATATATATATATATATATATATATATATATATATATATATATATATATATATATATATATATATACATATATTTATATATATATATATATAAATATATATATATATATATATATATATCACAACATAAAAAAAACTATGGAACTATGGGGTCGGATAAACATTTATGCTTCCATTCTTTGATACCGAGTACCCTTATTTCACCACGTTATTATTTTTCCCAAGGTTAACTAACCAACTCCAGGCACGTCCAGTAAGTTGCCTTAGGACGGTGCATTCCCGTGAGCGAAAAAAAAAGAAGCTTCGCTGCTCGGTATCTCACGTTTCACTTGACTGCTGTGGCATGTGTTTATTTTTCATCCTCCTCCGAGCTATTTTCGTAGCCTTCCCTGTCCGCTTCTCCCAGGCATCGTCGCGCACCCCGGAGCTCAAGAATGACGCCTGCCTCGGAGCGTCTTCCTCGAAAGAACCGCAAGATGGTGCTCGCCATGCCAAGTAAGCTGTTATTCCATGTTTTCCCTCCTTTTCCAAACCTTTTTTCATTCAGTTTCACCGAACAGGTAATTCGCTGAAGAGACAATCATTTGGCGTTTCCAGCCGTGTATATCGTTAGCGTTGCCTGACATCAGAACGGCTTCCACCAGAGGCTTCTTCAAGGTGGCAAGGACCCAGGAGTATCACTCTAGAAGAATATTCTCACTCGGTGAGCAGTGAAATTGTTTCACGTACTTCTTGGGCTACTTAGGGCGTTTCTTTTGCGGCGTACAGGACAAAGCAAAAAGCAAAAACCCATAAACGAGGACGATGGCAGCCCTGGCGCTAACATAATTTCGTTTCATTGGCGGCACACACGTGCACAAGCACGAAAGTTGACAAAATATTTGAGAGGCTTGTTTTTCTCTCTTCTACAAAACTAATAACATAGAAGGACAGTTAAGCCGAGAACATAGAGAATATTACTTGCAGTTTCTTAACATTAGTGTGTACGAAACGTTTATATGATATTGCACTTACCAGGTGACCCATGCACCACATGACCTGCTAACCATCCGTGTGGCTCCCTAAGTTACCTCTGCAGCTTGCGGTATGGCACAGAGTACGACCACCATCTCTTTACCAAGACAGTAACAAAAATTTTAGGGGACCCAAAAACTTCGCCTTTCAATTCGAGGATTCCAACGTGATAATGACATTTTGTTCGCCGTGCGTACTTCAAAAACTTAGTGTATAAAATCTTTTCGAATTTGCTATGCACTTACTACGTGGCTTCAAGGAAATAGGCACAGTAGAGTGTGCGCCTTTTGTAGTGGTGTACCAGCTGTCAACTCCGGAGTCATTATAATAATTACATGTACTGACGTCCGTTGGCAATAGACGCTTGTACTACCCTTTATTACTGCAATATTTCATGTTGCATTGTGAAGCATGAAAGCTACTTTCACTGCACTTCCAAGCAAAAGAAGTTGTTTTCACTGTTTTTACAATCAGAGCTGTGGCTGTGTGGTAAAACAACCGCTTGTCATGCAAATGACCCAGGTTCAACTCAGACGACTCTGGCTCGGTCCACACTCTGATCCAGGATTTTCTTAAAATAATTCTTTATACATTTCGCCTCATTCTCTATTTTTCGGTTATGCATAAGATGATTTATCGCTCACAACTAACAAAGCCGATGCCGGAATTTTCGCGAAACGAGCTCTTTAACACTATCGCGTTAATAAGCTTGAAGTAGGAAGCTTATGTATACAACATAGTTCTGTACAGATATAGCTTGTGGTATGGAATGTGGGAAAAATTTTGCGATACAAACGTAGCTCGACTAGCTCCACATCGCAACACAACAATGCAGAAAAAATGACAGCATTCATGACGTAAACCAAAAGGGTAAAGACACAATTACATACCTGAAAGTGGTACAATAGTAAATATTTAGTACATGTATGCAAGATTGCATTCTTTAAAGAAATACAAGAGTAGGACTAACCAAAATACAAAAACAATCTTTTTTTCATGCATCATGTAACTAAAAATAGACTGCACATGTCCTGTCACGAAAGAAGGCGCAATCGCTGCAATGAAAAATTGAATTTATTCAGTGTGTGTGGGATCAAATATTTCAGCATTTCGAGACGAAAGACGGTCAAAATAACCTTCTTCTATGCTTGGTTGCTTATATAGTACTCTGCTTGAAATTCTAGGGCAGCTTTCAAAACGCCTGGCCTTTATTATTTACCCCATTAGAGCTGCTCTTCACAAGAATCAACACGACCACGGGACACTACTTTTATGTTAATTCATCTTACTTGTAAAGAAGACGGTCGTACAGGGTTCCTCCTCAGGTGGGCACTACAATCCTTATCGTGTGGCTCCAAAGGAACGGGAAGTGATACAGCAACAAGTCGCTAAAATGCTTGAAGATGATGTGATTCAGCCATCACAGAGCCCGTGGGCATCGCCTGTAGTATTAGTTAAGAAAAAGGACGGTACCCTGCGTTTTTGCGTGGATTACAGGAAGCTGAATCAAGTGACTAAAAAAGATGTGTATGCGCTTCCACGTATTGATGACTCCCTCGATAGGCTTCGGAACGCTCGCTACTTTTCTTCAATGGACCTCAGAAGTGGATATTGGCAGATCGAGGTAGACCCAAGAGATCGGGAAAAAACCGCTTTTGTGACGCCGGATGGTTTATATGAATTTAAAGTTCTACCCTTCGGTCTGTGCTCAGCGCCCGCTACTTTTCAAAGGCTCATGGACACTGTACTTTCAGGGTTAAAATGGAAGACCTGTTTAGTTTATCTAGACGACGTCATAGTGTTTTCCCCAACTTTTGAAGAGCATCTCAAGAGGCTAGAAGTTGTTTTACGAGCCATACGCTCCGCAGGCCTCACATTAAAACCAGAGAAATGCCACTTTTGTTTTGAAGAACTGCTGTTTCTTGGTCATGTCGTCAGCTGTACCGGCGTTCGGCCTGATCCCAAAAAACTTGCGGCTGTGGCACAGCTCCCAGTACCATCCGATAAGAAAGCTGTCAGGCGCTTTCTGGGCCTATGCGCCTACTATCGCCGGTTCATCGCCGACTTTGCACGGATTGCGTCGCCGTTAACTCGCCTCACTAGAGACGACGCCACCTTTGAGTGGAATCAAGAACAGCAAGCAGCGTTTAATGACCTCCGCCAACGTCTTCAAACACCCCCAGTGCTTGCTCACTTCGACGAACAAGCGCCAACAATGCTTCACACTGATGCAAGCAATGTAGGCCTCGGAGCTGTGCTTGTGCAGTGGCATGAAGACACGGAACGAGTGATCGCCTACGCAAGCAGGACCCTAACACGCGCTGAGGTCAATTATTCAACAACTGAGAAAGAATGCCTCGCGGTGGTCTGGGCAGTTATGAAATTTCGCCCGTACTTGTATGGCCGCCCTTTCAAAGTTATAAGTGACCATCATTCCCTCTGTTGGTTGACTAATTTAAAAGATCCAATCGGCCGATTAGCACGCTGGAGTGTGAAGTTACAAGAGTTTGATGTGACGGTCATACACAAGTCTGGGAAGCGCCATACGGACGCCGACTGACTGTCTCGATCACCAGTACAGTCAGCTTCTCTTTCTGACGACGACGATATGGCCTTCCTTGGTGTTCTCGACGCGTCCGCGATTGCCCAACAACAACGAAGTGACCCTGAATTGCTTGATTTGATTAATTACGTGGACGGACGTTCTTCGAGGGCACCTAGAGTCTTTGCAAGGACATTATCGTCGTTTTGCTTACGCAATGGCGTCCTCTACAAGAGAAACTTTTCGTCTATCGGAGCTCCCTATTTGCTCGTTATTCCTGCACCTCTTCGAACTGAAGTGCTCCAAGCATGTGACAATGAGCCGACGTCTGGCCATTTTGGCTACACTCGCACATTGGCAAGAGTACAGCAGGGATATTACTGGCCACGACTCACAACAGCCGTCAAGCACCACGTTCACACTTGCATCGATTGCCAGCGCCGCAAGTCACCTCCAAAGAGACCCGCCGGTCAGCTGCAACCAGTACAGGTTCCACGTACACCGTTTCAACAGATAGGAATGGATATTTTGGGACCCCTTCCTACTTCTACTGCAGGGAATCGCTGGGTTATAGTCGCAACAGACTACCTAACCAGGTATGCCGAAACAAAAGCTATTCAAAAGAGCACCGCAGTGGAAGTGGCAAGATTTTTCATAGAAAATATTGTGCTACGCCATGGTGCTCCGACTGTCGTGATCACGGACCGCGGAACAGCATTTACGGCAGCTATTTTAGACCACGTCCTGATGCTTAGTGGAACGACTCACCGTAAGACCACTGCGTACCACCCGCAAACAAATGGACTAACGGAGCGCCTCAACAAGACGATTGAAGACATGCTGTCGATGTACGTGGACGTCCAACATAAGAATTGGGACGAGATTTTACCCTATATCACGTTCGCATACAATACGGCTAAACAAGAGACGACTCGCATGACTCCATTCAGCTTGGTTCACGGACGGGAGGTACGGACTATGCTGAATGCGATGTTGCCACATGAATGGGACGCTACCGACACAGGCGCTGACGTGTTCACTGAACGCGCGGAAGAAGCTAGACAGCTCGCCCGCTTACGGATCCACCAGCGACAAGACTACGATGCAGGCCGCTACAATGCTCGCCATAGAACTGCAGCGTACAAAATCGGTGACAGAGTGTGGGTTTGGACACCCGTACGAAAACGTGGACTGTCTGAGAAGCTGTTAAGGCGATATTTCGGGCCATACCGAGTATCGCGCCAGCTAAGTGACGTCACCTACGAGGTTGTCTCCAACAGTCCCCAATGCCCGAGGCGTCGCCAGCACCAGCCTGAACTTGTTCATGTAGTGCGTATGAAGCCGTACGTGAGTGACTGACTGCACATTAAAAAAAATACTGTGCGTCTGCATTAGCATCGGGGCGATGCTCTTATAAGGAGGGGCAAGTGACACAAGTTAATATGAAAAACAACGATGATAGGAATGTTTTGTAGATTCCAGCTAGTGGGTCAGGTGGTTTTTCGGGACGACAACGAAGCAGGCATCTTGCTGTACAGCTGATCCTGAATATGCTCTTTTCGCTGCCGTAAGCTGCTGTCATCTTTTGTTCGCGTTGCACTGCGACAATATAAAAAGGGGCATGTGTGGCAATATTACACAGAAGTCTACTTCAATGTGTTCATTTTATGGACAAGCTAGAGTGCTAATATGTTGTTCTGTATTAAAACATTCTGTGCGTGTTCTTTTTCTCTGTATATAATTTTCATGTTTGTTCTATTCTGTTTTCTAACCTGTGTTGTTCTATTCGGGGCGATTCATGACCACTACCGGTCATAGTATAGTAGGTATTTACATTGCCTTATAGTTAAAAGCAGGGCATAAACTTAGTGACAGTGAAAAAGAATTTATTGAGGTGTGCTCCAACGGTGGCTCCACGAACAAGACGCAATCGGAACAGAGCAGCGTTCAGGTCCAGGCAGATGCCGCCGACGATTAACGCGAGGCGAGTGATACGAGCCAAGAACTGCGTACTCAAGCCTTGGCTATGCTGCTTAAGCAACCAACGATGCATCTCTATCACAATTTGTACCCGCCGAAAAAACATCATCCTGGCGATCTAAGAGTCTGGGGGCAGATAACTATGGTATACCTGGAGGCGGGCTACCTGTACGATGTCACGTTCATGCCAGTGCATGTCATCAGATTAACAAACTGGCTCAATTCCAAAATTTATCGTGGAGATTCGCTCCAAAACGCGATAAGGGTCCTCGTACTTAGGGACGAGTTTTGAGTAAAGGCCAGGTGTTCACTTAGGAACATCCAGCCATACGAAAAATCCCAGGGAATACCTGTGGCTTCATGGAGAGTCAGCATCGTTTTCCTTCTGGAGCTGTTGTTCTTCTGACGTGGAGTTTCGTGCATGTTCGCGGCACTCTTCCGCTTGTCGGGCAGCTTCGAACGCAGGTGTGCATTCGGATGCATCAGGATTGTATGGAAGGAGAGTGTTAATGGTGTGAAAAGGTTCACGTCCGTAGAAGAGGAGGAAAGGTGGAAATCTAATGGTAGACTGTGCCGCGGTGTTGTATGCGAACGTGATGAATGGAATAATGCAATCCTAAGTAGCATGATCTGATGCCACACACATCGTGAGAATATCACTGAGAGTGTGATTGAATCTCTCTGTGCCCGTTAGTCTGTGGGTGGTATGCCTTGGTCTTGCGATGAACGTGGCATTCGAAAAGTAGAGCTGCAACAACACGTTATAGAAAGGCTCGACCTCGGTCACCAAGTAGTTTTTTTAGGTGCCCCATGTCGAAGTATGAAGCGACGGAGGACGAAAGACACTACGTCCCGCGTAGTGGCACTTGGAAGGGCGGTGATTTCAGCTAAATGGTCCGCTGCAACTATGATCTACTGATTTTCATCTGATGTTGGCAGTGGGCTGTAGAGATGAATTCCGATCCGATCAAAAAGTTTTTACAGGGCACAGAAGCGGCTGAAGTGCACCGGGTGCGTGAAAATGCGGCGATTTACGACGCTGACGGTCAGGGCAGCACATAGCAAATTTGTCTACGAACTAATACATTCCGCGCCAGTAGAAGCAGTGGTGAATATGTTCATAAGTTTTTTAAAACTCTGGCATGGCCACATTGAGGATCGTCGTGAAAGGAGGCGCATATTTGTGATTGCAAGCTGCGGGGGACAACCAAAAGCCACTTACGACCTTCAGGGGCGTGGTTGCGTCAGTGTGGCAGCCGATCAAGGATGGCGAAATGAGCAGCTTGACGTCAAAGAGATTGCGACACTGCAGTGGTCGACAATCTAGAGAGACAAAAAAATATGGTGAGGCAGTGATAAAAGAACATAAAATAAAGTGCCTCTGTCCGTGCCACCGTGGTATAACAGGCTTAATCTAGAGAGACAAAAAAATTATGGTGGGGCACTGATAAAAGAACATAAAATAAAGTGCCTCTGCTCATGCCACCGTGGTATAACAGGCTTGAATCAATTAAAAATAAATGAATAGAGCTTCCGTCAAAAAATATTTTTTAAAGAAAAAAAAAGATAACAAATAGTAAATCTACCATCTATAGTCACCCCAGCCACGGAAGCGGACCCTGACAGCGAGTTTTTATTTGTAAGCTTGGTACAATCTCGATACAAATTACTTTACTTTCTTGCTTCACAATTTTGATGCCAGTGTTCTGCTCTCATGGCTCTTGCTCCGCCGCACCTCCTGCACAGCCTTTTCCTCCATCCGCTCTCTGGGTGTCTGCTGTTTGCTCGCAGTCTTTGTGCCTGAATTAATCTAGAAAAACAGTAAAAAAAATTGCAGCATATCCACGGAGTGAATGATGGAGAGTGGGGCGAAGCATTCGTCCGTCCATGCGTCCATCTGTGTGACCGTCCATGCGTCTGTTCATGCGCCCGTCCCTGCGTTCGTTCATGCATCCGCCCCTGCGTCCTTTCATGCGTCCATCCATGCATCTGCCTGTGTGTCCGTTCGTCCATCTATTCAACACTCCAAGTCCCACCATCTCGCATCTTTTTATCACATATTCCCCATATAGAAGCACCGCCATTCAGTGGACATTCCAAAGACTAAACGAGAGGTGGCACACGCACACTTTCTTACGGCTTGCGCTTCGGGTCTACTTCCCACCTTCAACCGCCTTGAGTTCATTGTATATACTAGTTAACTGCATTCATGGCACACGGCCCAGTGCTCGCTAAACCTTTCAAAAAAACCAAGGAGGTCACGCCCAGCGAGTATAACATAGCAACCTTTTCCTGTCAGATAGTGCTCAAGGTACATGCCAGTGGCTGCTAATGTGAAATGAGAAGCAGGAGGATGCAGCTTTTAATTTCTTACGGCTTGCGCTTCGTATCTGCTTCCCCCCTTTAACCACCTCAAATTCATTCATGGTATATACTAGTTCATGGTATTCATGGCCCTGCGGCTCAACCCTCGCTAAACTTTTCTAAAACTAAGGAGGTTACACCCAGCGAGTACAATGTAGCAACCCTTTCTTGTCCGATAGTGCTCAATGTACATGCCAATGGCTGCTAATGGGGATCGCAGCGTGCGCGTTGACTAAAAGCCGAATGCTCCTGTCTCTCATTCCCCATTAGCAGCCATTATGTACATTGAGCACTATGTTTTATTGTTAAACCACGCACAGAGGAAACCTCTCACCGGCCCCACCTTGGAGGTCAAATGTTATACCTATTTCGGGTATGTGCCACTAGTGGTTACATCCTACGAGGGGCGCACAAGCCACGCCATAAGGAGTTTCGCCCCTAAAAGGGAAGCAATTCATAGGTTTTAGTGTTGTTCGCTGGGAAAGAAGTCAAAGTCGAGAGATGACTCGGCCATCGGTTCCACCGGCTGAGTTGGGAGATAAATGTTAACGGGACAAGGCGTCTGCGTTTGAGTGCTTGCGTCCACTGTGATAGATGACGTGAATGTCATACTCCTACATTCGCAGTGCCAAGCGAGCTCGGCGGCCAGAATGGTATTTCAATGTGGCGAGCCAACAGAGTGCATGGTGATTCGTTACCAGGTCGAATGGATGACCGTACAAATAAGGGCGGAAATTGTGAAGCGCCCACACTATAGAGCTAATTAAGCAATCCTTTTCAGTGACGCTGTAATTGGCTTAGGGTTTATTGAGTGTGGGACTCGCGTAAGCGATGACGTATTCGGAGTAGCCCGGCTTACGTTGTGTTGAGGACAGCGCCAAGACAAACCGCACTAGCGTCTGCCTAAACTTCTGTTGCAGCTGTTAGGTCGAAATGCCGAATAATGGGAGGAGAGGTGAGTTGACGACGGAGAGTAGCAAACGCCACATGTTGGTCAAGAGCCCAAGATTAATGGTCTGCGTCACTGCGTAGGAGATCAGCCAGTGGTGACATGATCGACGCAATATTTCGAACGAAAAGCCAGAAGTATGAGCATAGTCCTATAAAACTGCGCAGTTTCTGAACGTACCATGCAGGTTTCGGGAATTCGGCGACTGCACGAAGTTTTGCACGGTCGGTAGAACACCATGCTTCGACGCGATGTGCCCTAAGATGGACAGCTCCCACGCGGCGAAGCAGCACTTTTTGAGGTTAAGTTGGAGACCAGCGTTGGTTAGACATGTCAAAAACCGGCGCAGTCAATGCAGATGGGTAGAAAATAGGGAGAGAAGATGGCAATGTCATCGAGGTAGCATAGACACACGGACTACTTGAGTTCACACAGTGTGTTGTGCATGAGTCGTAGAAACATGGCAAGAGCATAACGAACCCCCCCCCCCCCAAAAAAAAATATTACGTTAAATTCTTACAGACCATCTGGTGTAATCAACGCACTTTTGTGGCGATCAGCTTCCTCCATGGGAACCTTCCAGCAGCCAGAACGTAACTCTAAGGAGGAAAAGAATTCGGCTAGTAGGAGGCTGTCAAGGGCATCGTTAATGCACGGTATGGATAGACATCTTTCCCTAATAGGTAATTTACTAGACAGTAATCGACGCAAAAGCGAATGAATCCGTCCTTATTTCAAACTAGAACGACAGGAGATGCCCAAGGACTGCGTTATGGTTGAATATAGCCATGGCGTAGCGTCTCTTCGACCTGGTCATTGGTGACATGAGGGTCTGTAGCAGAAATGCGGTATGGTCTTTGACCGGTCTCAATGTAGTGGAGCACTTCTGAAGTGTGACCCAATTGCGGCTGCGAAACGTTGAATGAATGCGCGAAGTGCTGGGGGAAGCTGAGAAGCTTCGTGCGTTCTGTAGCAGCGGGGGTATCGTCGATGGAACTCAAGAAAATGTCACTCGACGAGCATTCCAGCGGGGGAAGGGCATGAAGTTCGGTCTTGTCACTACGGCACGATTCGTCTGGCAAGTTAAGGAAGAAAGAAGATTCAAGGTGATCTACACGACCGAGACATTCGCCGACAAGTAGTGTAAGCGGTGCGGAAAGGCGTTTATGGACGAAAATATTGCTTTGGCCAGCTGTGACGTCAAGTGTAGCGAAAGACAGGGAAACAGCTCTGTGGCTCATGAGAATGTTGGAAGGTGTAGACAACACCGCAGCATCGTTAAGGTCATCGCAGCAAACACGGACGATGGCAAGAGAGGCTGACTGAATGTCGGTGTCTTCACGCACGACGATTTTAGGTGGCTGATCAAGAGCTTCGTGCAGTGGTTTGTCAGACAGCGCCGAGAATTGAACTTGAGCGTGTGCGCAGTCGATGACGGCAATATGATGCGACAGGAAGTCACACCCAAGGATATCATGCCAGCACACTGAAAGGACGATAAGCTGTGCGACGTACATAAAGCCTTCATGCTAAACCACTAACGACGAAAATAGGCCTGTAATCCGAACTTTTGAGGGGAATTGCATTGCCACAGCCATTACTAGTCAAAGGATGAAAGATTCGTCTTTTCGGGAGTGACTGTCAGGCTACGAAATGTTTAGTCCTCAATAGTCTTGAGGGATGAAAGGTCAAGGAGTAAAATTGCCCATTTATGAGAGGAAGTGACAGCGTAGGGACGAATTGTCTGTTCCATCAGTTGCTCTTTCTCGAAAAGAAAAATTATTTATTACAAATTCAGGTCGAATTCGCGAGAACTTAGTGGTGAATGAATGCATTTGAAGACATATACAATCGACACACAGAAGTAAGTTTAGAAGTAAACTACAGAAAACTCACGACAAATACACAGCATTCAAGCTCGTGACCGTTGGATCAGCAGTCGCGTACGCTAACCACTCTACCACACCCCAAGACACAGCAGAAAAAATTAGCGTGCTATATATGTAGGCACTGTCTGGACGCTGCGCGTTCACCCATGTTGCTCAAATTAGGAAGGTTCCGCATATTGGACTTAAGCCTTCAGTGTTTGGCAAGCAACCCTTTGGTGATCACACTCATGAAGGTGTAAAATGCGTTGAATAGGTTATCTCTGCATGCGTGGTTCTAGCGAATTTGTGTGCTTGATGAGCATACGTATAGTATGTAAATGTTCTTGTGTATTTTGCCGTCGCTCTGTCAAGCCTTCTCACTTCTCAAAGTACAGAGCGCGTTGGCAATGTTGTTCAGCGAAAATATCTGTTTCATGACAAACGAAAAAACAAAATCATTTAAAGAAACAGCCACGTTTATTCAGCCACTCGTCTCGATTCTGCACCATAGTGCGCATAATTCAATTCCGCAACATTTATGAACACAAAGTATATGACAGCTTCCCTGTACTCTAGAAGAGACAATAAAAGAAACAATGCTTCATTGGAATGGATGCTGCCAAGCCGACTTCAGGAAGTGCACCCACACCATTGACAGATGCTGAGAGCGTGTTCGTAGCTGCAAGATATTGACTTTCCTCGGAAGGTGCAACGCTTTCAGTCGTCTATTTCCTGAAAAAGTAATTGCAGAAGCAGTCATTATTTTAGGCAGAACAGTTCATGGACTTGTCTTCAATCTGTCTTTACAGACTTGCCAAACACTGAAGGCTTAAGTCCAATATGCGGAACCTTCCTAATTTGAGCAACATGGGAGAACGCACAGCGTCCTGACAGTGCCTACATATATAGCACGCTAATTTTTTCTGCTGTGTCTTGGGGTGTGGTAGAGTGGTTAGCGTACGCGACTGCTGATCTTACCTTCAATCGTGTAAAAAGTAGAGGAAAACTGCTTCTTTTACAAACCCGTCATAATGCAATGGAACAGTTCAAAAGATGCTATGAAGTTCAAGAAACATGTTCTCAAGTTTAAGGCTTCAAGCTTTCACTGCGATACGCTTGTGGGCCCACTTATTTATCAACGAGACTTGCGCTTCGTTTTAAAGGTATAAAAGTAAAACATGCTTTGCATTGCTACAAACAATCGAAATCACCGATGTGGTCACCGTGCCACTGTGAAGGGTGCCAAGCCAAGCTAGACATGCAATTTTAACAGCTGACTTTTCAAAGCTAGTTGTTTACCTTGTAAAAGATGACATTACAATGCAGAGTTCAAGTGAATTTTCTTTTTAAAATCTGCGGAAATCTCTGATGAACAATCCTTATTTGTGCTGCCCTGAAAGCAAAACGATTTTTTGAACAGCTCTTCTTGCTACAGCTAATGGCTACCAGGTTTTGATGGCCCAGCCATCACATTTGTATTCTTTAGCTGACGGGGCAGCACTCGCAACCCGGTGTAGCGCGAGCGCATTAACCATGCGCATTTTGTTCGGGACGAACTTGAGCGTTAAACAAACGGTGCTCGTTACATATTAACAGCACAGAGGCAAACCTCGCGGAGTGATGGCAGCCTACACTCACCTCTGAGGCAATATCCCAGTCGGCGCGTAGCATTTCGATAGCGCAGCATTTCATTCCATTAGCAGATCATGTTTCCTACAGCACAGACATGATTCAGTGCACCACCAGAAGCAACAACCACAACCACATAACCACAACAGATCCACAACACACCATTACACCAACGAGGGTTAGCTTGCGGAGAGCACCACGCTACGCATTCATACAACTCGAACGTGAGCACTCATTTTTTAGGACGGGTGTTTAAACGTTTGCTTATATGAACGTTATATGAGGTGTATTACTTTACTCCTGACGTAGTTACCGTAGTTATCACGACCATTTAGGCTAACAGCAACGGTTAACAGCTCATTTTTTCAAGGAACTATTTGCTCACACGCAAGCTGACCATTTTTTCGAGGCCGCCACTGCGCCGGCAAGTTCCACGGGAGTAAACGTTGCTCTGTATAGTCTAACAGTTCCTCCTTCTGTTTGCATACGTCACTCCCGTCTTGCAGTTATTCCCTCCACGAACTCACTGTTGGTTGCAGGGACAAAATTCTGCACTTACTCTTATTCCGCTTCTTTTTCGCTCTTTAGCGTCTTAGTTGGATCACAGTACAGGTGCCGAGAGGACTAACTCGCAGAGAACTAGCCATCTGAAGCGATACTCCAGAGAGTGGCGTAGCCACTTTGCGCAGGGAGCAGCAGAGCAGCACTGGTGTCGATGAGGGAAGATGTAGAAACACCATCGACAGGTATGGCGACGACGTAAGCAGGTGAGGAGCGAGGAATTTGGCATTTAGATAACGGGGCAGTTCTTGCCAGTGGAACTGTGGTCTTTGGTTTTCCCTGTTGAAGGGTTCGGGTCAGTGACGCATCGGGGAAGGTGATCACCCTGGAGGTGATGGGGAGCGGGGATAGTGATACTGAGATGAGGAGCGGGGCGACTGAGACTGGAGAAGGTCGATGTAGCCAAAGTGCGGTGAGGGATAGGGAGCACGTGGTAGCATGGGCTGTTGATCGTATGGGAACGGCCGAGTAGCATCGTGGAATGGCTGGAAGCGACAGTGCCAATGTTGGGCAACGTGTCCTGGAGTACTGCACGTGTAAAAAGTTGTGCGATTGTAAGGAGTGAGCCAGGAATCGCTGACTCGTGGCGCGGCCCATCGTGTCGAAGGAGGGGCGGAGTGGGGAGCAGGTGAATGCATGGCTGACAAATTCTGCTGGCGGGGCTTTGCATACTGCCTGGGCATATGTAAGAGATGCATAAGGAACAAGCAGAGCCACGGGCTGCCTGTGTGGAGCCACGAGAACGGCCTGAGTGAGCTCTTCAGCAACAACATGGTGGATCGGTGGGGGCCGACGAGAAGACGGCAGCTGCTGCGTGAAGGGAATCAAGGACAGTTGCCGAGCAACGCTTTTGCGTACAATATCCTTAATCTTTTGCAGAGACGGTTCGTGCTCGGGAACGAAATTAAGACTAGAGAACGAGTTGGCATGCGTGGAAAAAGGCCGAGTCAGGGCGTGCTGCTTCTTTAACTCGTCAAAACATTGACACAAGGTAACGAGTTCTGGAATGATGGAAGGATTACGGGCCAGGAGCACCTGAACTGCGTAGTCAATAATGCCTTTGAGGATGTGCTGAATCTTGTCAGGCTCAGGCATGGCGGTTGACATGGTTACAAAGACCCATGATGTCTCCGATGTAATTAGTGAATGACTCGGATGGCTTCTTTGTGCGAGTGCGCAAGCGTTGTTCGGAATGAGTTGTGGAGAACCGGTCGCCAAAAACGTCAGCGAACGACATCTTGAAGATGGATCATGTCGAAATTTCGTTTTTGCTGTTGTTATACTACATTTGGGCATTATCAGTAAAGTAAAAGATGATTTGAGTCAACTTGTCCATGTCATCCCACTTGTTAGCGCTCACCAGTTCGTAGTGGGTGAATCAGTCTTCGATGTTGGTCTCATCAGAACCGTCGAGGACCTTACGCTCTCGCAGACGAGGAGCACAGGGAGTTGCTGTAGGACAAAGGAGAAGGGTCAGGTTGCGCATTGTTGGTGGTCATGATTGGAAGAAGCGTTTGGTTGCGCAGCCCCATGTTCAGGTAATGGAAAATGGCAGCTGCACGTTTAGGTGACGGGGAATGGCAGCACCCTCCACCAATTGAAAAGGGGTTTATTGACAGTGTTCTGCGAAAGCAGCTCCATGAACGAAACGCAACTGGAACACGGCAGCGTTCAGGCAGATACTGGCGCCGATAAGCGCGAGACGAGCGAGACGAGCCAAGAAGCCTGTACTCAAGCGTTGGCGATGCTGCTTGCCAACGATGCATCTTCTTCCTCACGATAATTATATTTGCTATAGGAAGCCTAAAACAACTCTACCGTACAATCGTGGTTCATTACCAACGTTAATCAGGAACCATAATGACTGCAAAAATATTTGTGAAACGTGATCAAACGTAAAGCGTGTGGATTGCCTGACCTCTGTTTCCGCTTTCTCGTACAAGCACTGAGCAAACATTTCTATACGTACATGCTGTTGAGTGCATTTAGGTGGGCTATGAGAATGACATGATATTAAAACTGCTCATGTGTGTTCAAAACCTTCTTTTTTTCATAAAGCTTCGCAGGTAGCTAAGTGACTGCCGCTCCAGCTGTGTAAAGTTGCAGCAGACGTTCGTCTCAGGAAATGGCTCCACCTACTGCGAGGTGACGTCACAGGATCACTCGCGGCCGACAAATGATCAAGAAAGAATCGTCCATTGCATGAGACTGACACTTCATTGTAAGGTGATCCGGAGACACCCATTGTTCCGGAGCTGGCTAGGGAACTACCTCTGCCGATTTTAGAGTAATCGTGGACATTGAGCACCAGTGAAGCGCAAGTATACGACGTGAGGCCCCCTGCGTACAGACGACGACTACCACGTGTGGAACGCGTCGATGTGATCACTCGGGTCTGTCTCCCCAGCGGCAGGAGATCCCAATGAAATGTTCCAGTGTAGCCTTGGGCCTCGCCACCGCTCAGCTTGTTGCGGGTCTGGGCCTGACCGTGCTTCCCATCCACACCATGCTCAAGTTGCCGTCGCTAGCCACTAGGGACTGTCCACTATGGGCCGCTGGACCGGTAAGCCAATTTCTAGCCACTCAGTGCCTCACTGCTGAGCTCTGCTGCAGTCTAATATTTTAAGTAAAAAGAGCGAGCTTAAGAAACCTAATTGCTTAAAATTATGTGAAAGAAAAAAATGTGGGAGACTTCTACTGGCTATCAATATACATACCAAAGGAGTCCAACCAAGGCTCAGAGATACCACTTGGATTGATTGATATGTGGGGTTTAACGTTACAAAACCACTATATGATTATGAAAGACGCCGTAGTGGAGGGCTTCGGAGATTTCAACCACCTGGGGTTCGTTAACGTGCACCCAAATCTGAGCCCACGGGCCTACAACATTTCCGGCTCCATCGGAAGTGCAGCCGCCGCAGCCGGGATTCGATCCCGCGACCTGTAGATCAGCAGCCGAGTACCTTAGCCACTAGACCACCGCGGCGTAGCTAATATTCATGCAAGCTCGAAACTTATTAATGTGGTCAACAGCACTATCCTGCGCTCCAGACCCGACGAAAAAGTTTCAGCGTCAAAATGTATACACATCCTTCAAAAACTAGAATTCTGCTTCTCAATATACGTGCCTCGAAAATAATTCAACGAAAACTAAGGTATTTTTTTTTCACGCCAAAAATAAATCAGTATGGTTTAGAGCAAGACTTTTCCTGTGACAGACACAATTTTGAAATTAATAATAAATGTAAAATTCTTGGTGTTAAACTCCGCTCGAATCAATCATGTACCACTCAGATCGACAATTTGTGCAAAAAGCTCTCCATGAGCACAGGAGCTTTGTCGTGTTGCCGTACTGTTCCACCACTGCAACTGAGAATGCAAGTTTATTACGCAGTCTTCGCATCACACCTTAATTATTGTATTCTGGTATGGTTTACCACTACACAACCCAACATCACGAGAATTCGCTTATTACAAAAGAAAGCCACGCGCAATAATGCCAATAAGTCTTTCAGAGCATAATATTTCGAGTCGTACAACATTACGAAGATACATCACCTGTACACATTCCGTCTTATGCGTTTATTTTATGTGTCGTCGCTCACTGTCAAGCATTGCATCACCTCAATTGCATCACTTCAGCATTATAATAATCCACGACCACGATCCACTGGCCTATGGCTAATACCATGTTTCCGTACTTTTTATGAACTGCAGTCCTTGACAGACAACGTTCAATGGATTCTAAATCGAAATAAAAGTATCAGGAAGCCCTTTCATTTACATCGGTACGTCAAATATTTATTCGATCCTCAGTATGAGTACTTCATTACGCGATAGGCAAAAGCAATTTCTAACGAAACGTCTATACATCTTTTTCAATAAATTTTGTAGCGAATTCGCTCAGTATTCATTTATGTTTGGTATTTTATTGTTTCATGCAGTTGATTACTATTTTTCTTTGTGCATTGCACATATTTAGCTATATTTATATCGATGTGCATGTACACACGTTTGTGCATTCGCGTTTATCAAATAGGTGTAGCCTGCTTTTGTTTTTCTCTCGTTAATGTGTTTTTCTTTGTATGAATAAGATACATTTTGTCACTATGTTTAATTACTATATTCTTTATTGAGTGTATACATACATTGCATATCTATTCGGATGAACTGTTACTACTGGCATCTTTCATCTGATATGTTTCTATATATCAGGCATGTATATCAAGGTTAGGCGAGACGTGTGCCTTGAGTTTAGCCCTGCCTTGTGATTCTGGTTTTCTGGCCTTTGTGAAGCAGCAAAGCACAGCATTTAGCCATAAATTCAAATGTATTTCAAAAAATAAAAACATGAACTTGAATTATAAAAGCTCGTTTTTTATAGACAACAAACAATGTCGCCGAAAACAGTAAAGGGGTATCATTAGTTGCAATGGTATTGAAGGAAGAAAATTGGACGAAAAGATGGCTTTTTGTGGGTACGGTCTTCAAATAACGCGTCTGGTGACCTGAGCTACCATGGTGGCGCCCCGCGGTCAACATTATGGGGTATGCATGGGCATTGAAACAAGGGAGTGTTGAAAGACAATAACAGCTCCGCGCTTTTCTCTTCCCTTTCCTCATCAAAGAACCTTAAAGAAGGGAGCGTTCCTCAGTGCCGCTACTAGCCATGATGGTGAGTGTGGAACGCTGGTTTTCTACCCAATGCTGTCAGGTTACGCGTGATTTTATTTACGAACTGGCAGTTCACCAATAAACCTTCGCATATAATCTTTGAAAGCCTTTGAAAACGAGTGCTACGTGACGCGAGCAGACTGAAAAAGAGCGTTCCACACTCGCCAAAAAAGGCAGCGCTGACTTGAGCTTCAGCGTCTAAATGCACATATATACCGCATAAAGTGCAAGGTCGATGGCCGCTGTGGTAGCTCAGTTGGCAGAACATCGGACGCGTTGTTTGAAGGTCGCAAGCAACGTTCCTGCTTGCGACAGGCTATCTTTTCGTCTACTTTTTTTTCTTCACATTTACAATAGAACTACTGCTCATAATATGCCTTATATTTTTCTTGGCAGTATTGTCTGTCAGTTCTGATTGTTACTGTGTCTGACTAAACAAAACAAGCCCTTCGATTTGCCACTTTAACCTATGAAACTTCAAGTATTATCGCTTGCGATTGCATTAGCTTTTGAATAAACTATGTTGTCTGTGTTGTGCACGTAATCTTGTCCGAAGACTATAATGTCACGGTGTCGTGACGTTAACAAAGGAAGCACAGTGTAGGTCGAAGATAAAACCGTTTATTTGAGCCCAACTTCTGGCGACGTAAAAGGGAAGTCAGATAAAAGCAAGGCACTGGCGCTGATAGCGACGGACTGAGCGTCAGCCGTCGATAAACTGACCAACGGCGATGCACGTCGGCATTTATACGTGTGTCGCCGAATGGTCGAGCGTTATCGCTGGCGGTCACCTATGTTCCAGAACAATCTGTGATGTTCGCTTTCTGCACGGAATGACATCGAAACGTTCTACAATTATCTCCGTGGTTCTTTAGTTAATCGGCGTGGCTGCTCCAAGCAGCGCTCACACGTGTGATAGGGTGATAACAACACTCGAGAAAGGAGCGTGGCATTGCCCCTCTCCGAAAAAGTCATCGTTCCTATGATAAAAAAACAAGGGGGGTCGCGTGTACAACAATTACAACAATGACAACAATAAAGCAACCAAGTATCATAATAAATGAGTATACAAGCAATAAATCACAATTTTGGAGAAGTGATAACAAAGAGTACAGTTCTTAGGTTCGTTAACGCTCATAAAACGGCGTTAACCACAAGACATGAAAAACTTAAGGTTACGCTCGCCGTCATTGAGAGTTATTCATGAAGCAGGAGATAACCCAACCCCGCCGTAGTGGTCTAGTGGCTAAGGTACTCGGCGGCTGACCCGCTGGTCGCGGGTTCGAATCCCGGCTGCGGCGGCTGCATTTCCGATGGAGGCGGAAATGTTGTAGGCCCATGTGCTCAGATTTGGGTGCACGTTAAAGAACCCCAGGTGGTCAAAATTTCCGGAGCCCTCCACTACGGCGTCTCTCATAATCATGCGGTGGTTTTGGGACGTTAAACCCCACATATCAATCAATCAGGAGATAACCCAGTAGCCGAGTGTGCCGAGACATGGAAATACCCTGCATGGTCTGAAATACGATCGCAGAAGATTTTCACTGAGGCCACGTCGGCGGATCGGTGTCCATACGCAAACGTGGTCACCGGGCTGGCATTCCATGAAGCTTCGTCAAAAATTGTATCAGTGGTTTTCATCTCTGTGGTTCATCGGCAGTTTTTTTGATGCGCATGCGGCTCAAGGCTAACGACGTGGGTGGCATGTTTCAGGTCCTGCCCGGCACTACTGAGTGTTCGCGTTGCAGCCCGGTACGGCTTCGTAGTCCTTAGCGTTGGAACAGTGTCGTTTTTGGGTAACATGTCGGTGATGACTTTATGCTGGCGTTACGGTACACCATTCTTCTTTGTGTGGTAGCGGTGGTCCTGCACTTGCAATGACCTGTCTCGCTCCTCCACTGAGTGGTTTAAGTCTGACGTAAACATGGTCCCTAAGCTGGCGATGAGGTCATCATCTGAAGCGCATATTCAGACCTGGGTGTTTTCTAAGAAAACCTTTGCTTCCTCAGCACGCTACCTTGGGCACAACTGTAGCGCTGGCGTACCGCGCAGTGTCGGCGATAACGCGTTACAAGAAACGCCGTTACCAGTAACGCGTTACTTTAATTGGTAACTTTATAACGTAATCGTTAGAATTTCAGAGCTGTCACCGGTATCGTACTTACGTTACGATTTTTCGGCAACCTGTGGCGTCCGTTACCCTCTACATTTTTATCCTGTGAGTGCAATTTCACCAGATATAACCACGACTAATTCTTCTGACGCAGCGTCTGGCTGGTGTTAGCCTGCCAAGTATGGACAAAGAACGCACGGCGGAATTACTCCTGTTTGTGGAAATCGTGGGTAGAAATTTTATAAGACAAGCCGACTCCCTGTGAGGACCATTCCCACACAAAGCTTGAAGAAAGCCGCGGAATCCACCGCGAGAAACAGCGCGGACATGATTTTCATGGAGGTAGAATGTAGCAGGTCGATCACTGGCATCTGGCCTTTGCGTGCCCGAAAGACAGGGAAAGCGCATGGGTTGGTTTACGGCATACCATATGTTAATTGTAGCACTTAGTCTAGGGGAAAGCGAAGAACTCTTCCCGAGGATACCATAAAAATGAAGTCCATTTGGTTCCAGTGAAAAGAAGTATTAATGATAATACTAATACTAATACTAATATTATAATAAAAAGAATAATGTTATTACTAGTTATAATGATAAATAGTTTCTTTAATGTGCCAAGCAACGACAATAAGATGTTTGTGCAGGCGTACGCAAAAAAGAGACTTTAAAAAATAATACATTAGTCTCTACCGTTGAAAAATCTAATAAAATTGAAAACGTACAGACAAAAAGAAGTCATCGCAAAATGGAAAGACTCAAGGACAAAAGAACAATCATGAAATGATAGTAAAAAATAAAGGGAATTATACACAACTATGCAGAGTGCTTTCTGAAAAACGGGAAAGAATTTGTACAATGTGAAAAACTATCTTAAGACAGTGTAAAGCTGAGACAAAAACAATGACTCTGGACTGTGAAAGGCATTAAGATCATGAAAGTTAACTTAATATATGCTTTGTATTCTGCAAACAGTCTAGTGTTCAAAGGAGCTAGTTGACAGACAATTGAAATGGCCTATTTTTTTGTTGTTGTTGAATTGGCTGAAATCCGAAAATGTACACAACTGAGAATCGAAGGGCAAGATATCATATAAACAACTACATTAGAAATAAGACATGACAATAAAAATAATAATATTATTAACAATAACAAAATGGGGGGGGGGGGGGGGACCGTTAAGCTTTACCTTCAAAAGTGGAAAGCGATAGCGACATTCCGCTCCTAGTGCGTACTTCAAACTCTAAGTGTTTGAAACCTTTCGAGCTCTCGAAGCAACCACTACGTGGCCTTAAGGTGGAGTAGCGGCTGTGCCTTTTGTAATGGCTTTGAGCAATGAAGTCATCATAATAATCCCATGTTCTGACGCCTGATGTCAAAATTACGCTTGTACTAGGCAATATTACAGCAAAAATTTTATGCTGTATTGCGTAGCATGTGTACAGAATGCATGTGTTCGTGAAGCATGAAAGTTACTATCACTGCATTTTTAAGCATAAAGGCTTATTTTGTCACTGTTGAACAGGCAGAAGCTTTTCACATCTCTGCATTGTTGTGTGGCAGATAGGTGGCGAAATTTGATCTCACTTCAGACCACAGTGAGTAGTTTGGAAACTCAACTAATCCATTGTGAGCAACCAGCAGTTTACTGCACGCATCCGCGTAGCACTCAGGATTCGTTTGTCGGCTGACACGCCTTTGCTCGCTTCTCGAGAATTATTCAAACAGAACGTTTGGGCAATAGATATAAAAATTCGATCTGTGAGGGGCTTTTACAGAAAATTAGAATGAAAGAGCAAAATCTTCAGAACCTATATGAATTTGAACGTGAAGCTTCTCGTCGCCATACAGGCGAAATTGCTAATGCCAGAAATGAACTCCAGAGGTATGACGCCTTACGTTACAGAGGTGGAGGTGTTGGATGCCGCAATTCTCATATTTTGCATTCAGAGGAGCCCACACGTCAAGCCTTACTCGATAATTATCTCAACGTTAAAATACAAGTCGAAACAGACCTTTTCTCGGGAAGAATATTGGTCAATAATTTCAGTTAATTCCCGTCAGAAGTTGAAACCTTTTAAAAAGAATTATTTAGTGCCTCTTCTGAAAGCGATAATGTAGATCTGATGAGGCAGTTTTTGTTGTTTCGGACTCCTCTAACTGTCGAGGATAGTGAATCTGTTATTCGGTCATTCACTATACAAGAAATAGAACTTGCATTGAACAGGTACAATTCTCGAAAATGCCAGGACCTGTTGTAATGTCCAGCAAGTTTTACAAAACATTTAAATGATTTCTGTGCTTTACACTGCTCAATATTTTCACACTGTTTGAATCTGGAGACGCTTCGTCCATATTTTACTAAAAGCCACACTGCTCTCATACAAAATACTCAAGTAGAGATAAACTTCGTCACGTTGATGGTTATAGACCAATTACATTGTGCAACATTGACTACAAAATTTTTGCAAAGGTACTTTTAAACCAACTTCAATTTGAAATGCTTATACTCATTGGTGCCCATCAGATTCGTGGTTTAAAAGGTCACTCAGTACAGTCTAACATACATATTGCTCACACAGTATTGGAACATTGTTCACACTCATATAAATAACTGGCAATACTACAACTAGACTTAGAAAAATCCTTTGATTGGGTTCGCCATTCTTTTCCGTTTTCTCTTCTCGAACATGCTAACGTTGTCTCCACTATAATTAAAAATGTGAAAATATGCTATAATGAATGTTTAACCTGTTTAATTGTTAATGGCTGTCTTTAAAAGCTCTTGTTTTTTATCTTGTCTATGAAGCAAGGCGGTCTGTTGTCTCGAATGCTTTTTGCTCTTTACTTGGAAGAAATTTATGTAGCGCGAGGCGAAAAAAAAACATCTGGCATCTTTCGTTGTTTTTTTTTTTCATAAATCAACGGTATTTTCATCATGTATTCATCATATACAAGTGCCCCTATCCAGCAGACATTGTAAGGACCGCTATTTCGGGTATGTGCCACTGGTGGTTACGTACTACGAGGGATGCACAAGCCACGCCATAAGGAGCTTCGCCCCTAAAATGGCAGCATATCCACGGAGTGAATGGCGGAGAGTGGGGTGAAGCATTCGTCCATCCATGCGTCCGTCTGTGTGACCGTCCATGCGTCTGTTCGTCCGCCCGTCCCTGCGTTCGTTCATGCATCCGCCCCTGCGTCCTTTCATGCGTCCATCCATGCATCTGCCTGTGTGTCCGTTCGTCCATCTATTCAACACTCCAAGTCCCACCATCTGGCATCTTTTTATCACATATTCCCCATATAGAAGCACCGCCATTCAGTGGACCTTCCAAGGACTAAACGAAAGGTGGCACACGCACACTTTCTTACGGCTTGCGCTTCGGGTCTACTTCCCACCTTCAACCACCTTGAGTTCATGGTATATACTAGTTCACTGTGTTCATGGCCCTGCGGCTCAACGCTCGCTAAACCTTTCTAAAACTAAGGAGGTTACACCCAGCGAGTACAATGTAGCAACCCTTTCTTGTCCGATAGTGCTCAATGTACATGCCAATGGCTGCTAATGGGGATCGCAGCGTGCGCATTGACTAAAAGACGAATGCTCCTGTCTCTCGTTCCCCATTGGCAGCCATTGGCATTTACATTGAGTACTATTTTTATTGTTAAACAACGCACAGAAGAAATCTCTCACCGGCCCCACCTTGGAGGTCAATTGTTATACCTATTTCGGGTATGTGCCACTGGTGGTTACGTACTATGTGAGACGCACAAGCCACGCCATAAGGAGTTTCGCTCCTAAAAACGACCACAGGAAAGAATAGAGTGAGAAGACACAGCGCCCATCATCAGCGCTCTGTCTGCTCAGTCTATTCTTTCCTGTGTTCGTTTTTTTTTGCCTCGCGCTACATAAATTTCTTTCAAATGTTTCACCAACAAGCCCACATCGCCACTCTTGTCTTTACTTGGAGCCACTGTGCTTACGTGTGATTCGATGTTGTAACGTCCGTGCTTTCAGTGCTTATGGGAATGAGGTAAAGGTAAAGGCGCGTGCGGATGACCTAGCGTTTTTTATAGATCTTCCTCGTATAAAAATGGCAGTGTCAACAATCGGAGAATTTAGAAAAATTTTAGGGGCACGAATGAACTTTGCTAAAAGCTTGAGACTGTGGTTTGACCCATGCACATATAAACCGACCCGATTTCAGGGTTTGGAATGGTCTTGTGTTCCGTCAAAATACCTAGGCGTTCCATTTGGTGCATATGAAAAGAGCATGTGCCCACTCTAGCCGAAACGTATATTCCTCATAACCTCTCTATCTTTGGCAGAGCTTAAGCATGCAACCTAGTTCTGGCAACATGAGCACTTTACCTACTGCAAATAATTTATTGTTCAAGGGTTCACGTACAGAAATTTCACCGTATATTTATTACCTTTATTTGGTCATCAACTTCTGAACCGATAAGGTGAGGCAATGTTTTCAGAACTGTCTGCGCAGGTGGTTTTGGGTAGGTACAACTCTTTATTAGGCAACTGGTGTGTCGCGTTTCTTATTTTCGTGACTGTGCTCACCCACTGCTTCAAACACTCTTGCAAGTGAACTTTGTGGTTGTTTTACCAAAATTAGTGTCATCTAATTTTGCATCGCCCCCCTATCTGCAAGGGTTCACGCGTGAAGCTTACGAATCAGTGCGTTTTCTGACTGCGAGGTTTTTCAATCATTACTTGTTCTCTAGCTCAAGAAAAAAGCCATATTATGGGGTTTTTGTGCTATTTTTGTATATGTTTTGTGCTATATGTGCTATTTCGGGCCTTACTTTACCACTCACTATTTATTGGATTGTCAGGTCATGACATGCTATTACGTGTAACGAAAATACCTATTTTACTGATAACTAAAATGTTTTTTTAGAAAGTGCAGACAGAAACAATACCTCCAAAAACGTTGTTAAACACAGAAGGAATATTTCTATCCTCATTTGACTACCGCCTTTGTGAAGTTCAAGAAACAATAGAACATTGATTTATTTGTTTTAGGGATGCGATCCTTTTCCGGGACGTCCTTCAGATGGCTTTTCAAGAACAACTGGGTTGAAATCCTCACAGTATCCGTTATTTTCTGCCACCCAAATACAATGATGTGCCACTTGACATTCTGTTGTTAATGGTCATGCATTGTTTATGAGAAAACTCGCATGTTGGACAGACATACGGAACTAATGGTGTCTTCGCGATGCCACCTTGTGCAAATGACTGTGCAGGTAAAAGACTTTTACGACCAACTGTAATTTCTGCCGGAATATTATTCTGAGTTCATCAAGTGTGCTGCTCAAATACCCCCTTAGACATAAGGTATTTGCTGTTGTAACGCCCAATGTACATTTGTTGAATTTACCTTATGTATGTTGTACGCTACGTATATACGTAAGCTGCATTTGTAATAAATACCACGTAATAACAAAAGAGGCATGCTGTGTGTTACAACACCCGTTTGCCACGTAAGCGACCCGTGTTCGATACCAACTAGCACCTAAAATGTTTTTTTTTCGCATCTTCGAGTCACATCTTCGAGTCGCAGACAACTCGACCCTTTCGTTCAAAGCTATTACCAATTACTACAAGGAGGAGCACCGGCGCTATCCAGACCCTTGTAAGAGACTGCAGCGCGCTGACGAGCGCCTCCTTTTAAAACTGTTTACAAATACTGCACTGTGCCCGGCGGTGCTACAACATTTCAATTCATCCATTGATGGCACATACCAGTTCTGTGGTGAGGTGGCTGACACCTTCCACATCGTCTGGGCGTGCCAGTCTAATCCATCAATCCCCCCAACCCCAACCCTACGGGAGAGGACAGGGAGGCGGCCCTGCTCGGCTGTCAAGACCTGAAGGCCCAAAAGGCCCTGGTTCAACGGGCGCGGGCGGCGTTGCTTGCCGATGGAGCTCCGCAATAGGGGTTCCACCTAGTGCTGCGAGGGTAGGAGGCCAATAAGGCCCCAACCCAATCACCTCTCTGTACCATTTAATGGTTAATAAATGTTTCACCACCACATCGCATCTTTCTCAATTTTTCGGTCACGCAAAGATGAAGATATATTGGCTCGCTACCAGCGATGCCGACACCGACACCAACGCTGACGTCGACGCCGGAATTGCCGCGAAACGAGCTCTTTAACGCTATTGCATTTGTGATTTTAGGTTTCAAAATACAGAAAAAAAACAAGTACACTTGCTCAGCCTAGGGTTGCGAATGACCACCACATCCAATTAGACAACTTCCGCGTCTGAAAGCTAAATACTGTGAATGTTTTCCTGTGTAATCCTGGTTTATCCAGAAGACAGCCGGTAGCTTTTAAGGGTCTACAGGTGTGCTAATGATCGGGAGTCTGCCTCAACGAAATATCGCAAATCATTGACAATGGTATGACCCCACAAGAAAATCATTAAAGAAAGATTGCGAGGGGGACACGAAACGTACGTTCATTTTTTGCAGGGCACAAAAAAAATTTTTTACTCGCAACCTTCACTAGCGTCCCCCTGTTTCAAGTAAAGCCCATTAACACCATGGTCACATGAACACTACGTCTAACCAAGGTTACAGATGGTTAGACGTCTACCGTGTAACCATGGTTACGCGGCAGACACAACCGCAATAAGTCTCTTAACCATAGTTGTCGCGAAATGAGTGATTTCATGAAAGATCGACAGGTACCCGAAAATAGTTAGTTTATAATTAGTTATTTTATATTTTACGCACATGCCACACAGTAGCCTGAAAATGAACACAGTTTTCTGAATGCCTAAATTTGGAGGCAAAATATTGAAGATAATGTACATGTAGGTACCAATCGCATTGCCCGTCGTTCTCGAAGCTTCACAACAAAGTAACTGATAAACGTTGCCGTTTCGAAGAAAACGTTTCGTTTATGAAATGTGGTTGCATTAAAAGTACACTAATATTGTCAACAGTTCCTAAAAAGTTGATAAGAATTGAGAACTATGTTTTGAAAAAAAATTTTGTCTCTTTATTTTTGCGATGGCTGCTACGTTTCTAGTAATTGAACCTCTGAGTGAATGAGGCTCATCGTGAACACCCTGACAAGAACGCTCGCTAACTTTTGCAGCAAGTACAGAGGTTGAAGTTATCAGGAATTTGTTGATGCACGGATATTTTTCTTCACTAGGCCGTTAAAGAATTTCTTTACTATTTCACATTTGCGTATCTATCTTGATAGTACAAGCACGCCGTCAAAATGGGCCTTTTCCGGGTCGGTAGAATGCGCATGACCTTTGGTGACAAAAGTGTCAAAACAGGTGTGGAGAAAGGAATATCTGTGGTGCAATTTTATACGCGTTCTAAATAAGGACGGACGCGTTCCGTTCGTTGCGTCAGAATGTGGGCGGTCCGCCCCAGTCACGAGGACGAGGGGAATCGAACAGCCAATGAGGAAAGTGGAGGCGATAAGCATGAAGTGCCTGCCTATGAAAAAAAATCACAGCATATTCTCTGTTACGAGAGAGGCCCCAGTGTTCTACTGGGTTGCATGTCGCGAGGGCCAACGCCGGGCAGGAAGCATATCTAGGCAGTGGCAAGGCGCACAGGCACTCGAGGAGGAGGGACTATTACTGCCGTTGAGACGCGTCCAGCAGCTCTATGGGACCACTGAAATCTACTAGCAAATGAAGGTCAGTGTGTGCGACATGTCCGGTGTCTCCAACGGATGCATCAAAGTCTCTGCAAGGGACGCCAACACGCTCTTATCATGATGCTCTTGGTGGTGGTAGGAAACATTTTATCACAGAAAATGTACCAGAGAGTTACCATGGAGTGAATGATGAGTGGGGCGAAGCTTGAACGGGTTTCATCAGTACTCCGTGAATACACCGTCCATCCGTCGGTCGGTCGGTCGGTCGGTCGGTCGGTCGGTCGGTCGGTCGGTCGGTGTGTCTGGCTGTATGTCTACGAAAACGGACACGGACAGAGAGACGGGGTGGCTCGGACAACGTACGGGGGATTGAGCCACAGCGTAAGTGCATGGGCCCCGCTGCGACGCATTGTTTTCAAAGTAAGCGGATACTAAAAAAGCGCGAACCACTTACATATCAATCTAATTCATGCTACCTCACAGCTATTTCAATCCATTCGTTTTGTTTCCGACGGTCTCTTCGGCCGCTCTTCACCTTCATCCGAAAAAACAGACGAAAACAAACCTGTGACACCTCGGCTCACGCGACATGGATCGCCCAGGCGTTCGTCACGGCTGAAATGTGCCAATCGCGTGCCACTCAATAGAGCCGGCTGCCTCCATCTGAATTGGGCTCACGTGACAGAGAACGTCACGGCATTCCCCGCGACTCAAATGGGCCAATCGCGTGCGACTCGATAAAACGAAATGCTTCTGTCTAAACTCAGCTCACGTGACATTAAACGTCATGGCATTTTTTAGGGCTCAAACCGCCCAATCGCGAGTGACTTGAAGGAACGGACGCCTCTGTCCGCATTTGAAACGCGTATATAAAATTAAACTACTGGTGTCGCAAACGTGTGAATGTTCAATCCCCCTAACCCGCTTCCAAATAAAAAGAGTGCTAAGGCAGGCCTTGCCTACTGGTGCGCGGTGGGCGATTTCAGAAGCCAAGGAGCACCAGTCTCAATTTCGAGTATCTTCACCGGAGGTGTTGTTCGGATCAGGAAAAGTCCGGTTATAGTACACTTCTCGGGAGCTCAGTGATGCTTTCTTTGCTGCTAGCGTGCATGATAGAATCTGATATTTTGCATAATGTCACATTGAAAAAAAAAGGCTTCACTAAGCGCTGCAGTGAGAAGCTATCACATGTAACTAGGCATCTTTAAGCTCTACTATAATATAATTGATAAGGTGATGTACATGCATATTTGCACAAATATTCCTCGTTAATAGAGTATTTTGGGTATAGTTCTTGTTTGGGTTAGACGTTTTATAAGAAATAAACTGGAAATTCAAAACGTTTCTAAAACAAAAACATATTCAATAAAACTTCTCATTGCGTAGTGACGGCAATAGTAACGTCTGTTAGTCTTTTTTTGGTAACTGGAGTGGTAACGTGCCCTCACCCCCTTTTTTGGAGGCAACGTAAGGTGGTAGCACGTTCTTTTTTTTGTCAACGTGTACAACAATTTTTTTTCGGTAACGTGTACAACACTGGTACTGTGTAATGCTGGCATCCATTTATTACCGGGAGTTGGTAATAGAAAGCGTCCTAGCACATCCATCTCGACGAGATGATACTGTCGGCGAGATGGTTCACCAGTTGCAGGAATACCGATGGCTTAACCGTTTTGCCTTGCGTCGCTGACAGTTCCAGCATGTTCTGACGTAATGCGAATCATTTATATTCAAGCGTGGTTATTAGCAATCCTGAAACATCGCGAACAGCATCGTCACGCTGGCGCTGGAGAATCATGAGGCCGTATCAAGGGCACAATGGAGAGGAAGTCGTTGTGGTGTGTAAAGTTATTCTATGCGAGTACACCGTTTCGCAATTTTAACCAAGGCAACCCGTGCCTAAACACTGTAGGGATGGCATTGGTCTTGTCATCAAATATTCCAGCCGGCTTCATAGTTGTGGATCAATCTGCTGTTATTCAGCCATAGACGTCAAATTCTGGAGTTTTGCGGACACGCAGCGCCTGCTGTCGGCGCAGTTTTGAGTAGTGCAAAGTTTGACTTCCTTGCACAGCTTGATACACAACCAGGCGCAACTACAGCGCACGAAACAATGATTGCGCTAAATATTAGGTGTGTTAGTGCATTGAACACTTGAAAAAGAGCTAAGAATTTCTCTCCGCTAGTCGGAAGCATGTCCGAATTGCCGTGAAGCGCTTACTTGTTCACTTGCCAGAACGACGGTGAAAACAAAAGCAGACGCAACAGCTCCACGCTCTACGAAAAAAGACCCTATAGTCGACGCTAATGTTGCGTTGTGAATTGCAAGGGTGTAAAGGATTTCAGTTTTGCTGATTTCCACAGCTTTCTCAAAACCAAACGGCGAGAGCGCTAGAAACAGGCAGTCGCGAACGTATTGGATAAGTGAATTACTCACATTCTCCACAGCTGGTCACATGAGAAAGCGTGATAATGTAGGTGATATGACGATGCACCCAATCGTTACTACGGTTGATTATGAAGCTCAATTCAGAGCATGTAACCGCGCTGCGCACCGTGCAACAACAGTAGACTTGTGACGCATGCATTAAACATCGTACACGCTGTGACCGCCGATAATCTGAAATGATCACCACCTCACAATGACCACACAGCATTACGCACGTGGGGGCTTTGAAGGCACTAAGTTGTGGCTATAGCTATGAAATGTGAACAGATACGTCACACAGGTAAATCAAAAAAATTATCGCGACCACAATCAGGTTTTTCTTGTCGTTGCACTTCGCGATTGTCGGAGCTGTCTCGGGGGCCTCAATTAGCCATTTGTTGTACACCAATAAAGTGGACATGTATGTATGCCCATTTGTAGTATACAAAAATGGAAGACTACTGTCAACTTAACGTTCTAGCAACAGTTACACGCACAGGAAGTGAGAGATCAATATGGAATGCGGCTGCAAAGACGAAAATTGTCAGGGCCGTTCGCGCCCGATAAAGCGAGCTTCGTAACACTGATCGTCAGATATATTGCTCGTGCATCTACTTCCTTTGGTATCATGTGTATGCCAAAGTAAAACGTATTAAGGCGTTAAGGAACGCACGTAGGAGTACACGCCTTGAACTCAATGTCATGCTATGATCGCTTGCACCTAAATTGCAGCACAGATAACTGCAACATTTTGTAATTTCTACCCGCAGTTCGCCTTCATAAGCTTTTTACTTTTTTGAAGCGAGGTTTGATTGACAGAAGAAGTTTGAAAGATCCTTTATTTTCAAGAAACCACGCTTAAAGACCGACGAAACAGGAGGGCCTGCGCACGTTTTTATGCAGACGGCTCTCTTTGCACTACCTAGTTATGAATAGCGCGTCAATGGGGGTGCTGGTGGCAGCGTTTTTCGCAGCATCACCTGGGCAAAGCCTGGCGTCCATGCCACCCGCAATTGTTGTTCGCAGAAACGTGTCGTCATTGCGGTCGTCCTGAAGCGCGGATCAACAGTGGCGCTATAGAAAAGCCGTCGATATCTGAGAGGTTTCATCCAAACTTGCTGAGCGTTTTTATCCCGCACTGCGGGAATATGAGATTCCACTGCTCGAGGTAACCGGAATGATCAGGCTGCCAAAAAATGGCTCTGTCTATAGACAGAGGCCAAAGGACATGTGGGATCTTGCCGCTTTATTCTTCAGGGCCAAGCAGAGCAGCGACGACTGCCGGCGTCCTAGCCGCCGGTGGGAGGACTCGTTTCATTCTAGCGCACGCCTCGAGCTCCGAGCAGCGTGAGAGATGCGGCGCTCTGACAAAAAATGGTGATGATTGATCAGAATGAAGGTGCTGTACTCGATGACAACCCTTCTTCGCACTGAAGGGAAGTCTACGAGGGTGGGGCATCGGCACAATTGGCATTACGCGAAGTAGTCTGTTCATGTTAACATACTCTCGGGTGGCTAAAATCGTGCCAAAGCCTTTCTCTTTTGCTCTTGAGTAGTTGGTTTCGATAGATTGTACTTCTGGTAAGCAAAATGAAATTTATTTCAAGGTTGTCGCACTCCACAAGCGCCACGCTTCGTCTTGCAACTGGTTTCGAGAGGAAAAATAGACCTTAATTCAACGCGAGTCAGTGGTTTATACCCTTGTGAAGCCCTTTTGTAGAGCTACACTGGCCATGGCGGCTTATCGAGTTGGATCTACACAGTGAATTTTGAATTGAAATTGAAATTGAAATTTATTCCGCAACAACAAAATACATGTTACGAGGAGGGCAGGTAAAAGCTGTGAGAACAGCTTGAGAAACCCTGACCCCCTAGTACACAGGGTAGCACAGAAAGACGTGCGGCTAAGGACAACCAAAATAAAAGTGTTTCACAATGTGCACTAAAAAAAGAAACAATGAAAGATTACAATGAAAGATCACCGAGGTAGTCGCTAGATCACATTATTATATAAACACTAATCGCAATTTTTTGGTGATATGCTAGATATATCAATGTTATGTTCCCTAATTATGCGGTTTAGAAGTGTAGGCAGTTGAAACTTTAACATTTGATTTCCGTATTTCGTTCTACATTTTGATATGTGGCACACTTCAGGTTGACGTACATTATAAGCAGGAAAATTTTTCTCTAACCTGGCTATTCTAGCAATCGTATCATTATTTTTCAATAAACCGAACTTATATAAACGGCTTAGTTTATAATCATATATTGATGCAACCTGAATGATGTAGTGTTTTTTAAACAATTCTGCTGTGTGGCTGCGATGTGGTAATTTAGAGGCAAGACGCAAAGCTTTCTTTTGCAAGATGGTAAGTTTGCAAACGTTTACAGTTGTCGTTGTGGACCATACAAGAAAGGCATAATTCAATAATGAAGAAAACAACGAGTTATATATGAGCATGTTTACAGAAACAGGAAAATAGTAGCAATGACGGCGCATGACGCCGATTATACGAGATAGTTTAGTAATAATATGGTTCACGTGATCATCCCATGTCATGTTTTGTGAAAAATACACGCCTAATGATTTAAAACTTTTGACGACTTCAATTTCTAAATTATTTAACGAAATGATGGGAAACTGAACTTGTGTGTGGCGGGGGTGAAATAAAACAGCTTTTGTTTTTTTATGTTTAGTTTTAGAGAGTTTTCTTGGGCCCATGTGTTAATTTTAGACAGTGCGTTATTCGCTCGGCTACCTAGATCGCTGCTACATCTGCTTGAAAAAAACAAACTTGTGTCGTCAGCATATATAATGTAATGGGCAGATTCATCAATACGAACTATCTCATTAACGTAGAGTATAAAGAGAAACGGTCCCAAAATGCTTCCCTGCGGGACGCCTGTTTTAATGGATTTTGTTGCGGAATGTTTGCCTTGAATTACGACGAATTGAGTTCGGTGTTGCAAGTATGAAGTGATTAATTTGTGTGCAACGCCTCTTATACCGTAATGGTCCAACTTTTGTAGGAGAATTTTATGATTAATGAGGTCAAAGGCTTTTGAGAAATCAAGAAAAAGACCGAGTACCATATTTCGGATTTTCACACCCTTAAGGGTGTAAACTGGCTTGTCGCCAGAGGGACACCCCTTGGGTGTTTTCAGATACACCCCACTGAAAGGGTGTTAGCTGAACACCCTACACAAAGGGTGACCAGCACAATGTTAGGGTATTTTTATACTTAAACAGCCTTCTAAGAGGGTGTTAAAAGAGTGTGAGACCTTCAAATAACGCGTTATTCGAAGGTCGCAGGTTCGGTTCCTGTCCATGGCAAGTTACCTTTTCACCTACCTTCCGTTCTTCACATTTACATTACAATTCGGTCAAATAACTTTCCCTATACTTTCCTGGGCAATATTGTCTGTTTGATGTCATCATTATCTCTCTCTCTCTGTATATATATATATATATATATATATATATATATATATATATATATATATATATATATATCATGAGCCTGACTACGTCCACTGCAGGACAAAGGCCTCTCCCATATTCCGCCAGTTAACCCGGTCCTGTGCTTGCTGCTGCCAATTTATTCCCATAAACTTCTTAATCTCATCTGCCCACCTTACCTTCTGTCTCCCCCTAACCCGCATACCTTCTCTGGGAATGCACTTAGTTACCCTTAATGACCAGCGGTTATCCTGTCTACGCGCTACATGCCCGGCCCATGTCCATTTCCTCTTCTTGATTTCAGCTATATTATCCTTAATTCCCGTTTGTTCCCTAATCCACTGTGCTCTCTTGTTGTCTCTTAAGGTTACACCTACCATTTCTCTTTCCGTTGCTCTCTGCGTCGTCCTCAATTTAAGCTGAACCCTCTTTGTAAGTCTCCAGGTTTCTGCTCTATAGCTAAGTACCGGCAAAATAGAGCTGCTATATACCTTCCTCTTCGGGGATAGTGGCAATCTACTTGTCATAATTTGAGAGTGCTTGCCAAATGTGCTCCACCTCCACCTTATTCTTCTAGTTACTGCAATCTCGTGGTTCGGCTCGGTGGTTATTATCTGCCCTAAGTAGGCATAGTCTTTTACAAATTCAAGAAGACTATTACCTTTCTCAAAGCGCTGCACTCTTGCGAGTTTTTGTACATTACTTTCGTTTTCTGCAGATTATTCTAAGACCCACCTTTCTGCTCTCCTTCTCTTACTCCGTAATCACGAGTTGCAATTCGTACCCTGAGTTACTCAGCAATGCAATGTCATCGGTGAAGCACAGGTTACTAAGGTACTCTCCATCAACTTCTATCGCTAACTGCTCCCATTCTAGGCCTCTGTAAAACTCCTGTAAGCACGCAGTAAGTAGCAATGGGGAGATCGTATCCCCCGCCTTACACCCTTCTTGATTGGTTTTCTGTTGCTTTCTTTATGAAGCACAATGGTAGCAGTTGATCCCCTGCAGATTTCTTTCAGTATGTTTATATATAGTTCATCGACGCCCTGATTCCGCAGTGTCTGCATGACTCGTGATATTTCTACTGAATCAAACGCCTTCTCGTAATTTATAAAGGCTATGTATAGTGGTTGGTTATATTCTAAGCATTTCTCTATAACCAGGGTAATAGCATGAATGTGGTCAATTGTTGAGTAGCCTGTTCGAAATCCTGTTTGTTCTTCTGATTGATTGATTTCTAATATTTTCTTAATTCTGTTAGCAATTACTTTTGTAAATAGCTTGCATACTACGGAGAGCAAGCTGATCAGCCTGCAATTCTTCAAGTCCTTGTCATCTCCTTTCTTATGTATTAAGATGGTGTTAGCATTCCTCCAAAACTCTGGTACTCTTCCCGCCAGGAAACACCTCGAACACTGGGTGGCTAGTTTTTCTAACACAATCTGCCCTCCATCTTTCAGCAGATCTGATGTTACCAGATTCTCACCAGCAGCTTTGCCTCTTTGCGTGCCCTCCAAAGCTTTTCTGACTTCTATCATTACTGGTGGGGTGTCATCTGGGGTACTGCTAGTTCTTATAGTATTAAAGTCGTGGTTGTCCCGGCTACTGAACAGATCTCTGTAAAACTCCTCCACTATTTTAACTATCCTATCCATATTGGTAGTTATTTTGCCTTCTTTGTCTCTTAGTGTATACATCCGATTTTCGCCTATGCGAAGTTTCCTCTTCACTGCTTTGACGCTTCCTCCGTTCTTCAGAACTGTTCAATTCTCTCCATTTTATACTTTCTTACATCGCATAGCTTACGCCTATTTATTATTATTTATTATTTATTTATAATACCCTCAGGGCCAAAAAGGCATTAAAGAGGGGAGTGGGTAAATACATGAAAAATAAAATAAGACAGTGCAATACAAATAAAACAATGGAATAAATACAAAAAAAAAACAAAATAAAAGACAGATAATATTAACATTTCTGTAGAATGTATAAAAATAGTTATTTCCAAATACACAAAAACAGAAGCAAGAAGCATACGTAACAGATTTTCTTGGTTATACAATGTTAGCTAATGTTTCGTGAAAAAGATTGAAGTCAGTGATGGTTGCGACATCCCAAGAAAGGTGGTTCCAATCATGAGATGTGCGAAGAATAAATGACTGGAAGAAAGACCTAGTGCGACATGATTCAATTCCTACCTTATTGCGATGATCAACACGGTTTGAGATGTACAAACTGTGTTGATCATCAATTCAATTGTGACAACCTAACCTTTCATGGTATAGCTCACGCTAAAGAAACCAGGAACGAAACTGAAGCTGAGCTATCAGCAGCGATAAATGAAGTACTTGAATCTTTCTGCACACTGAGACGTCCCCCGCTACGCCACCGATCGCCAAAGAGAGGGAAGAACACTCAACCCTTTTTCTATCCGGTTCCCTCTTGGCAACGTGTCTCAATCATTTCTCACATACAGGGATTCGTGCTGGGGCCGGGAAGTAAGAGACGCTACGACTTGTTTCTGTTTACCAATTCATTTAATTTAATACTAACTTCAAACATCGTATACCCGCATACATCAACCCCTACACAAAATTATAACACATGATTTAAACACTCGTGACATTCGACACAAGATACATAAGGAAAATAACTTTGACAATAAAATGGTGCGGCGATACCAAGTAGACGCATCACGACACAAATGGTAAAGTCCTTAATGAATAAAACCCCGCAATGTCTCAACACGCCATCTCCCTTCCCGTAAATATAATTTAAATAAGATGCATAAAGTCCGTCTCACGAATAGTCCGTCTTGTCCGTCTTCATCGTCTTCGTCGTCTTCGTTGTCCCTCTCGGCGATTTCCATCTTAATCTTCTTTAATAACGTCCCGCAATCACTCGCTTCCTCGTTTCTTATCTCTAACTTTCATTCCTCGTTATATCATCTCTGCCTCAGTAATAATCTCATCGATTCTCATTGCTATCTCTTCGCACCGTTATCTTCCTTTTCTATTCCGTCTTTCTACCATCTCAATCTCAACGCTCCGTCTCTCTCCGACTCTTCACATCGTATCCCGGGCTCCCAAGCTCGTCTCGTAGTCCCCTTTTTGTAGGACCCGGCTCCGCCCTACCGGGGCACCAAACCAGTCCGCCACTCCACGCGGCATATCTTTTCTTCTCCATCCGAGTGTATCCTCTTCGGCGGCCGCCCCCGCGGCTTACACCAGTAGAAAACCCTCTCCCAAACAAAGCCGAGCAAGTAATGTGTATAAACTCAAGCTTCAGGGAGAGTGATGGGCGCGCCGTCCGAAGACACTTTAATTACGGGCGAACAATGGTCTTGATGTTTCCGGTACTTGGTGACCCGATGTCCAGACCAAGTCTCACCGTCTCCACGCAGCTCGGTGTCTCTCGCGAAATTCTCCGTAGCCGCCGCTTCTTTGTCACTCGCCGCCGCGGGCGGCCATCCGCGCGGAACGCAGTAATGAGCCATGGAGCCACGGAGTCTGACGGAGAGACATACTGGACACGGCACAGGCGCTTGCCGCAAAAGTCGCATTCCCCGAACCAACAAAAGGTGTTCCGCTGCTCCCCCCATGCCACAGATCTGAAGGGTGTGTGCCGATTATCTCCATCGTACATTGTCAGACTGTCGGTAGACGACAAGGCGCCACCGGGTCCTCATGTTTGCGCGGGGGAGCCCGCGAGGATAGTGGAAATAATCCTTCTGGTACTTAACTCCGGAATGCCCTTTATGCGTGGGTTTGAGAAACGAGCGCACACATCTCGAAAGGAGCGGGGTTCGGTCCGTGCTTGCGGGGACGTCACACACAGTCAATTGATCGCGCACATCGACTTGGCCTGTTTGCACCTGCCAAATGCCGCCCCATAATGGCCAAATTTTCCAACTACAAGACCAGAGAAAAAGTTTTGTCACTTCGTAACCAGCTGAAACAAAAGAACATTTCAGTGACGGAAGATTTTTGTCAACGTACCCGCAGTTCTCGCCAAAAACTAAATTAATTTGCAAAGAGCTATACTGGGCGCCCGCAGTCTAAACTGTGCTATAACATATTGCTCATGAATAATAAACGTTTCTACTACAACTTTAAACTTGATCGCGTTGAAGAAATACGCTGGCGTGGCAACCAATCAGGTCGTGGAGACTCGACTGGTCGAAATGCCTCACTGTAGGGAGAAAGATGGGGTAGTGGCATATCATCGCATCTTTAATCGCATCCGGTATCCGTATTCTTTGCTAATGCCAGAAGTGTTGTCAATAATCGTTGTGCCCTCTCATTCATTATAGATACATGCGATGCGAAAATAGTAGCTTTAACTGAAACGTGGATTTCCGCGCAAACAACAGACTCAGAAATATTTCACGAGGCAAACAACTTTATGGTATATCGCTGCGACCGCACCGAGCATTTCATTTCATTTCATTTATTTACTCTCAATGCCGTAAGGTGTTACAGAGAGGAGGGGTACAATATTAAACAATCAAGAGAAAAGACAACAGCGGGGTGTTTACAAAAAGTGATTGCTGACAGTGGACCTGAAGTGCGCAGCGTCGCTGATGGAGACGATGGAGGCTGGAAGGTGATTCCACTGCACGCTGGTCATTGGGACAAACGAGTTCAGGTAGAGGTTTGTTCGGGAGTTTGGCACACCAACTTTTAACAGATGATCAATGCGGGATGACACTTATGATGGAACTGAAAAAAGGGATTGTTTTAAGGTCTGATTGGTGTAAAATATTTTATGAAAAACACATAGGCGGGTTATCATACGATGGGTTGCAAGATCAGGTAGTTGTACTACTTGTTTCATGTTAATGACCCAGGATGACCGGGAATAATCAGAGAGAAAGAAACGAGCGGCTCGATTTTGGATAGCTTCAAGTGTGGAGACAAGATTGGCAGAATGTGGATCCCATAAAGAAGAGGCATATTCAATCTTCGGCCGTACAAGGGTTTTGTAAAGCTGCAGTTTTAATAAAGTGGGAGCTCGAGAGAAATTTCGTCGAAGGAAGCCGAGCATGCGGTTCGCATTATTGCTAATATATTCAATGTGCGAGTGCCACGAAAGGTTATCTGAAATCTGAACGCCCAGGTATTTGTAGGTGGTAATCGATAATAGAAGGGAGCCATTCAGGAAATATGTGTTTACAGGGGTGTGCTTGATTGTTCGAGTTAACCTCATATATTTGCACTTGTCGACGTTTAGTTTCATTAGCCAGGTGTTGCGCCGGGCTGCAATTGTGTTAAGGTCGGTTTGAAGTTGTGAGGGATCAGAGGGTTCACATACATTTCTATTGTGAGGAACCGGTTTATTCGGCCAGGCTCGAGCTCAATCACGCTGGTGATGATATTTTTAGATGAAGATATACAGGTGATGATGATTACACAGAGAATAAAGAGTCATTCGCTTGTCGCGCTCACACTAATTCCCCCGCGCGGTGAAAGCGGCCGCCTGATCGCTTGACAGTATTATGAAATGTGTCGCGCATAATGCTTTAAACGAGATACGTGCACTATCTCTGTTCATCGGCAACGATGATCAGGACTAGCGCTAAGAGGAGAAACGCGGTATTGACAGGAGATGTGTGTTCGACCACCGTGTATGGCCCAATGAAGCGACTGATGAATTTGTCACATAGGCCGGGGACGCGAAGTGGAGTCCATAGAAGAACTTCGTCACCAGGGGAAAAACTCACAACACGGCGAGACGAGTCGTAGCGAGATTTTCGAGTGTCTTGAGAGAGGCCGGTGTTAACACGGGCCTGGTGCCGGCAGTGTGCGAGACGAGATAGGAATTCTTCAGAGAAAGGAGCCGTCGAGGGTTCAGGGGCCGAAAGGAAAGAGACATCCAGAGCGAAACTCGGCGAGCGACCATGGACGAGAAAAAATGGAGAAAAGCCGGTAGTGAGTTGAGCAGCCATATTATAGGCAAATGTCACGAAGGGTAGAATCGCATCCCAGTTCGTGTGGTTGGGGTGAATGTACATGGCGATCATGTTCGATAGGGTCCGATGAAACCGTTCAGTCAATCCGTTGGTCTGCGGGTGGTAGCTAGAAGTGGTCTTGTGAACAGTGTTCAAGGCACGCAAATCTTGCTCGACAATGGAAGATAGGAAGACTTTGCCACGATCACTGAGGAGAATGCGAGGAGCTCCATGACGAAGAAAGATGTGGCGAAGAAAGAAATCGGCGATCTCAGTGGCAGTCCCAGGTGGTATAGAAGCCGTTTCTGCGTAGTGGGTAAGGTGGTCGACTGCCGTGACAATCCAGCGATTCCCATTGGATGATATAGAAAGAGGGCCATACAAGTCGATTCCAACGACTTCAAAAGGTGAGGCGGGACAAGGAAGAGGTTGCATTAAGCAAGCCGGAGCAGTTATCGGTCGTTTTCGCCGTTGGCAATGGACACAGGAGGCGACTTACTTAGCGACGGCTGAAGAGAGGCCAGGCCAACAACAACGACTTCGTATTTTGTCGTAAGTCTTGTGGTAGCCTAGATGAGCAGCGGTTGGATCATCATGAAAGGCTTCCAGAACTTCACGTTGCAGAGAACGTGGGATGACGGGTACCAACTTGTTGCCATCGATGTGGTAAATGTAGCGACATAAAGCATCACCGACAAGCTTAAATTGTTTAAGTTGTCGATGGAGTCTGGCGTTTGGAGTAGTAGTAGAGCCGGTCAAGCGGTCAACAATGGTGCGGCAGTATGGGACGACACGTTGTTGTGAAACAAGGACGGATAGGGTGGCGGGTGATGAACTTAGCGCTGCGATTGGAGAGGTGCTGTCGTTTTGGAGTATCGATGGTGAATTGCTTCCGCTGGGCAAAGGACAGCGCGATAGAGCATCAGCATCTTGATGCTTCTTCCCAGATCTGTAGGCGACATCAAAATCGTACTCCTGCAAGCGAAGCGCCCAGCGACCAAGGCGACCCGATAAGTTTTTCAGCGATGAAAGCCAGCATAGGGCGTTATATGGTCGGTCACGACGGTAAAATGACGGCCATGAAGACATGGTCGGAATCTTGGCACTGCCCAAACAACAGCAAGACACTCCTGCTCGGTGATACTGTAGTTCTTTTTTGGAGCGGTAAGAGCACGACTTGCGTAAGCAACGACGCGGTCGCGTGAGTTTTTGTCACGCTGCAAGAGTACCGCGCCAAGACCATGACTACTTGCGTCAGTGTGAAGGATGGTGGGTGCGGTGGAATCGAAGTGGCACAGTACCGGATCTGACGTGAGGTCTTGCTTCAATGCCGTGAAAGCGCTTTCGCAGTCTTCGGACAAAATGAAGGGGACGTTCTTTGCGAGGAGTTAATTGAGCAGAGACGCAAGTTCCGCGAAACCACGTATATGAAGCGCCGAAAGTAAGAAGATAACCCAAGAAAGCTGCGCAGGTCCTTTTGACGTAGTGGACGAGGAAAATCGAGGACAGCGGCAAGCTTCTCGGGGTCAGGCCGAATTCCTTCTTTGCTGACAACGTGGCCGAGAACCTTGATTGTCTTGCTAGCAAAGGTACGTTTCTTGGTGTTAAGCTGTAGACCGGCTTTTGCAATGCATGTGAAGACTTCGTCAAGACGTTGTAGATGCTGCGAGAACGTGAATGAAAACACTACTATGTCATCGAGATAGCACAGACATGTTTTCCATTTCAAACCACGCAATACGCCGTCTATCATGCGTTTGAAGGTGGCGGGCGCATTACAGAGTCCAAAAGGCATCACATTGAACTCGTACAACCCATCTGGCGTTGAAAAGGCGGTCTTCTCTTTATCAGACTCCGACATTGGTATCTGCCGAAGCCTGACCTAAGGTCGAGGCTGAAAAAATACTCTGCGCCCTGTAATGAATCCAGTGCATCGTCGATCCGAGGGAGGGGATAAACATCCTTGCGCATTATTTTGTTTAGCGCACGGTAATCGACGCAGAAACGCACTGTCCCATCTTTCTTTTGAACGAGAACAACAGGGGATTACCAGGGACTCGAGGAAGGACGTATGATGTTGCGTCGTAGCATGTCGGAGACGTTTTCTTCGATGATCTTGCGTTCTGCCTGAGACACGCGATATGGACGCCGATGTACAATACGAGAGCTGTCAGTCTGGATGCCGTGAGTAGCGGTCGTAGTCATGCTGAGGGCAGGCGAGTTCACGTCGAATAGAGAACGGTGTATGTTCAACAGGGCGAGCAAATCTTCAGTTTGATCAGGTGTCAAGTCATCGCTTATTGTTGCGGACACAGGTGTGGCAGAGGAATTGAATGGCAACGATTGCGACTTCGGAACATCGTTGTGGTTGTTGTTCGGAAGAGTAACAATCGCAACAGGCTCACTGTCGACCGCGCAAGATACTGTTGAGCCACAGGGGACCAGTACACACTCGGGCATTTGATTTATGGCGGTAAGGTACGTACACCCATCGAAGAAGCGAATAAGCCCCGGTGTGATCACAATGCTCCTACGTAGGGTATGACCGAAAGGGAGACTTAGTACGTCGCCATCCACAATGTCGGTGCAATTAACACTTATAATTTCTTCGATGTATGGCCGAAGTACATAATCTGACTTGGTGACAAGGCGGATGCGTCCATCTTGTTCAAGCGAAGAAGAGTCAGTGGCATTTAGATGCAGGAGGCGCTGATGACATGATATCAAAGCGGACGAAGAAGACAAGAAATCCCACCCAAGAATGAGAGCGTGGGTGCACTCACGAAATACCGCGAAAACAATGTGATGACGAATGCCTTCTATGCAGACACGAACGGTACACTGTGCAAGTGGACGAATGAGAGCGTTGGTCGCCGCACGTAGAGGTGGGCCGGCATAAGGTGTGGTGACTTTTCGAAGGCGGGAACAAAAATCAGCACGAATAATCGAAACGGCAGCGCCAGTGTCTACAAGAGCCTCAACACGTACGCCTTCTACAAACACTACTATCAAATTCGATGGCCGCTCTGGAGGAATTGTTAGCTGTCCAAGGGATGCAGTTTCCCCTCCTAAAACTGCATTGGGGAGTTTTCCACGTGGGCGTTCGTGGAATGGGAGGCGGGCCGTAGAGGCGACACTGAACGGCCACCTGGCGAAGGCGACCTGCGGCGAGACGTACGGGAATTCTCAGGCATGTCCGTATGGTAGGCAGGTGACGGTGAACGGTAATAGGACGATCGGGAGGGTGGCCGTAAGTAGTTCATGGTCGGACGGAAGCTTCGATGTTTTTCGGGAGCGTAGCCGCGTTGCTCGTCTTGTTGGCGCCTTCGACAAAACCTAGCGATATGTCCTCGATAGCCGCAGTAGTAACAGATCGGTCGAGGTGGGCGCTGAGGTTCGTAGTAAGGTGGTGCACGCACCGGCGGTGATAACGAAGCCACAGGCGTATGGTCTGCTGTTGTAGGCACAGAAACGGTGGGTGCGGCAGAGAGCGCGGCCACTTCGGCGTACGTGCGCGTCTGGCGCACGCAGGGGCTGTTGGAACACGTCGCACGCGATGCGGAGGCGATCTCTTGTTTAATCAGGTCTCGCAAGCTATCTTTTTCAGGAGGTAAAGTAACTTCCGCAGCACAGGAAGAGCAGCGCCCGTGCAGCTCTTCACGAACGATGTCGCGAATAAGCGCACGCAAGTCGAGGGGTGCAGGCAAACGAACGTCGGTGGCATCGTAGCAAAGGCGAAGAGACTGAAGCTCGTCAAGTCGCTGACAGATGGTTATCACGTCCTGGGTGGTGGCAGGATTTTGCGTGGCGAGGGTGTTAAAGGCGACGGTGTTAATGCCTTTAATAATGTGGCGTATTTGGTCGTTCTGGGACATGCCGGTGTTAACGCGCTTGCACAGTGCAAGGACATCCTCATTATAAGAGGTGTAAGATTCACCCGGCAGCTGCGTGCGTTGAGCGAGTTTCTTCTTTGCTGCCTCAGTGCGAACTGCAGGGGCACCAAATATCTGACGAATTTGCTGCTGGAAAGTGTCCCAGTCAGGAAGATCCGGGTGGTGGTTCCAGAACCAAGTTTTCGCAACATCGGACAAGTAAAATGGAACGCTGCGCAACTTCTGTGAATTGTCCCACCTGTTCAAATCGCTGACGAGGTCGTAGTTCTTGATCCAGTCTTCGACATCATCGCCTCGGAGACCGGAAAACACAGGTGGATCACGCAGGCGAGTGTTGTTGGGCGGAGCGGGTGGCGGTGGCTGCAGTAAGACGGCGACGTTGGATGGGCCAGGGTTTTCTTGGACCGCCATGACAGGGGGTTGTATGCGACGACCCGAGCGGAGCTCCAGCGAGAACGGGCGAGAGGACTTGAGGGAACGAAAAGCACAGTCCACCACTTGTGAGGAACTGGTTTATTCGGTCAGGCTCGAGCTCAATCACGCTGGTGATGATATTTTTAGATGAAGAAGATGTACAGGTGATGATGATTACAAAGAGAGTAAAGAGTCAATCGCTTGTCGCGCTCACACTATATATAACACAATCGTCAGCAAAAAGACGTATTGATGAGGCTATGGTATCAGGAAGATCATTAATATAAATTAGGAAGAGAAGAGGCCCCAATACTGATCCCTGAGGGACACCAGATGTAACAGGACAGTGAGGAGATTTGTTATCATTAATGGCTACATATTGAAAGCGATTCTGCAAAAAACATTCAAACCACCTTAAGATGTAAGGGTCAACGCTCAGTTTGCTAGGTTTATAAAGTAGTAGTGGGTGGGAGACGCAGTCAAATGCCTTCGCAAAATCAATGAAAATGCCTTTCTCCCATAGCCCTCGTTCTCTCTTGCTCTGTTGCCAACGCAGTCTTGAGCTCGGTGATTCTCATCAGCAGGTCACTCTGGGTAACCATCATTTTCTCCATTTTTTCCTCGACCTCACATTGCCTACACTTCGCGTCAGCCTCTTCTCCTTCCGCTTCCACACTTGGATCCACTTTCAAACCAACCCCACATTCTGAACACTTTGCAGTCTTTTTAACCATGTCTTTCCGACACCAATTGTCCCTATGACTTGTCTCACTCGATAACTACAAAACTCGAGCACTGCGCTACGAAAGAGAGAAAGTCTAAGCTCTACTACAAAAATTTCCGTGTTGAATGTACGTGTACTTCTCCCATGGGATGGCAAAAGAAAAAAACAAAGAAAAACAAAAATCAAACACACAAACTAATAAACACCTGGTGACTGACCCCCTAAAAAGCCGTACAATTACATAGGTGCTGCAGGGATTTTAACTGTTCCCTTATAATTAAAAAGCATGCTCAAAACATGCAAAACAGCTTATCTGCGCAGTCGATCGGGAGCGCTCAAAAAACACGTCCATTCACCATGACAGTCCGAACCGATTCCCGGCGAGTTTTGCGGACAGGCAGCACTACCTGTCGACGCAGTGTTGAGTAGTGCAAAGGCTGAATCCCTTGCACAATTTGCTGCTCAACTAGATGCAACTACATCGTAAAAAACAGCGATTCAGATGAATATTAGGTTTATTTGAGCATTGAGCGTTTTGAAAAAGAGCTACGAGTTTTTCTCCGCTAGTCAGGCGAGTCACCGAGCCTCCATGAAGGGCTTGCTGGTTCACTCGCCAGAACGACGGTGAAAACAATAGCAGACGCAACAGCTCCATGCTCTCCGAAAAGAGACCCATGCCGACGCTACAGTTGCATTGTGAATCGCTACGGACGTTAAGGACTTCGTTTGGCTGTTTTCCGCAGCTTTCGCGAAGCAGAACGCTGAGAGCACTGGACATGGGCGATTGTGTTGGGTAAGCGAATTACTCGCGTTGTCTACAGCCATTCGCGTGAAAAAGTGTGATAATGTAGGTCTCCTGATATGTTTTGAGTAGCTTTGATAACCAGGAGAACCGTAGTAACTTCGAAAAGAAGCTCAAGGAGCCTCTTACCACGGCGCGCACCGTGCAGCAGTAAATAGGTGAGGATGAACATCGCACACGCCACGACTGCCGATAATCTCAAGTTCTAGAGCATTACGCCCGAGTGCTTTCAAGGTTCTAAGTTCCAGCTTTATCTATGAAATGCGTGCCCCGCCACGGTGGTCTAGTGGCTAAGGTACTCGGCTGCTGAACCGCAGGGCGCAGGTTCGAATCCCGGCTGCGGCGGCTGCATTTCCGATGGAGGCGGAAATGTTGTAGGCCCGTGTGCTCAGATTTGGGTGCACGTTAAAGAACTCCAGGTGGTCTAAATTTCCGGAGCCCTCCACTACGGCGTCTCTCATAATCATATAGTGGTTTTGGGACGTTAAACCCCACATATCAATCATTATCTATGAAATGCAAACAAGCATGCCATACAGTTGAATCGCAAAATGATCGGGACCACAATACTTTTTTTTTTTTGCCGCTGGTCTCCGAGATTGCTAAAGCTATCTCGGAGGCCTCGGTTTTACATTTTGTTGTACACCGATAAGGGGACACGCATGCATCCCCGTTTGCAGTACATTCAAACGGATGACAAACGCCGCAACTTTTCTCGCGCTCCGCTGTCCCTCAAAATTCTATTATACCGATCACTAATTCGCCCAAAGCTTGAGTACGCGTCCGCTATATGGGATCCCGTGCAGCAAAATTTAATTAACGCGTTAGAATCTGTTCAGAACCGCTCAGTTCGGTTCATTTGTTCTAATTATTCCCGTACTGCTAGCATATCAGAAATGAAATCTAACCTTGACCTACCCAATTTAACTGTCCGGAGGAAACTGGCGCGACTGCATTTTTTTCATAAGATATTTTTTCACAATCCATCAATGAAGCGAGACCTCATTTCACAACCGTCATACCACTCATCGCGCATTGATCATCAGCATAAGGTTGCCATTCCGTTTTGCCGCACCAAATTCTTTTCAGCAGCCTTCTTACCGAAAACAGCCGCCGATTGGAACCACCTTCCCTCTTCCGTTGTATCAATAACAGACCCTTTGTTATTCAAAACTGCAATTTCTCAGCAATGCTTGTAACTATACGCAGTTTCCATTATCTATCTTTGTCTTGTATGTGCTTGAATTCTTATACATTTTTAGTTGACTTATGTTGCCTTCCTGATTTGCGCATCTGATACTTGTTTCTTTATTTTGTCTTTTTTTCTTGTGTGTTATATATGTTGTACCCACCCCCTCTGTAATGCCCTACGGGCCCTGAGGGTATTCTAATAAATAAATAAATAAACCGTCAACAGAACATTCTAGCATGCGTGATAAAAATGTTCAATGCACAGACATCGAGAGATCGAAGGAGAATGCAACTCCAACGACGAAAATCGCCAGGGCTATTTTTTTTCGAATAAAGTGAACTTCGTACCACTGATCGTAAGATAGATTGCTCGTCTATGTCCTTCATTGCTTTGGCATCATGTGTATGCCCAAGTTCAACGCATTTAGGCGTTACAGAACGAACGGCGGAATGCTTGCCTGTAACTCGATGTCATGCGATGCTCACTTGCACTGAATGTGCAAGTTGCAGTACGCCGAATTAACTGAAACATCTTTCACATTGTACCCACAGTTTGTTTTGATGAGCTTCCTACTTTTCTGAAGCGAGTTTGAATTGAAGTAAGCAGCTTTCCACGTCCTTGATTTTCAAGAAACCGCGCCTCAAGGCGAACCAAAGCGGAGGGCCTATGCACGTTCGCTTGCGAATGGCTCGCTTTGTACTACCCATTCATGACCAGCGCGTCAATGAGGGTGCTGATGGCGGCGTTTTTCGCAGCGCCGCCTGGGGAGAGTCTGACATGTATCTCGCCAGAACGCAGGAGACACCCTGAGGCATTTCGTTTACCTTCACCCGGCCGCTACATGTCTTCGCACCGTCGTCAGTACACTGGCCCAAGTCGGGGCTCGTCGCCTAGCCCGTATCAGGAAAACTAGATGCAGTAGATAATCGAGGTGCGATTATTGCACGATGAACTGCCGAAGATCTTCCGCCGCCACCGACACCGCCACAACGGAACTTCAATAACCCGCCGTCACCTCAACGTAGCCCCGACGTCGAAACTTCGCAACAAGAAGTCCTGAATACGCAATGTCGGAACATTGGTGCAAATCGTCGTAGCCGTGATCCGACGCGGCGACCCGACCGCAACACCTGGCGACGAACTAGCGACCTCGACATCCTCATCGAAGGCCACACTGTCACAGCTCTTGTCGATACCGAAGCCGATTATTGCGTCATCAGTGGGACTTTCGCCGCGAAGTTCCAGAAAGTTAGAACCACTTGAAAAGGCCCTGAAATCCGTACAGCCGGAGGTCACCTAGTGACAACAGCGGGAATTAGCGCAGCTAGAGTGACCATTCGCAACCACATTTATTCCAAAATCTTCGTCGTACTGCAGCATCACTCGAGAGATGTCATCCTTGCAAGGGACTTGTTGAGCCTCCACGGTGTGGTCATCAACTTGAGAACAAAGTCGATGACACTATCCGCAGAAAAAGCACTGCCGCCGTACACGTCGTTAACACGGCACACCTTGAGTGCACTAAAAGACCAAGTAACATTTCTCCTCGCTCCAGCATCAATATTTTCATCGGCACTCAAGAATCATCAGACATGCAACGCATCGTTGAAGCCAATCACAAACCTGTTGATCAACCACGAAATTTGCGGCGCTAGAGGAATAGCCGAGCTGCGAGGAGGGAACGCAAGAGGAATGCTGACGAACTTCAGCAACGAGTACAAGCAAGTGAGCAAAGGTACGACAGTTGCCTACATCGAAGAGATACTGGAATCCAGCAACGCTTTGGCCCTCAACGATTCCGCCAAATCAACTCCGACCCTTGAACCAGTTTTTGACGTTATTTCAAGCCTTCCGACGCATAATCCAGAGCAGTCCGAGAACCTGCTCCTGATATACAAGAGCTGCTTTTTGTTGTCATTGAGCATTCGAAAGACACCTGCCACAAAACTTCGAATTTTAATAGAAGAAAATGCCAGGCCATACCTTCGCAGCCCGTACAGAGTTTTCACATGAGAACGCGAGCCCATAAAGATACATGGCGACGAAATACTCCGTGACGACATTATCGAGCCGTTATAGAGTCCATGGGGGGTCATCGGTGGTGCTAGGGAAGTAAGAGAATGTAACACTACGCTTCTGCGTTGCCTATCACTGACTCAAGAAGATAACAAAGGAGGACGTATACCCTCTCCCTCGAATAGACGACGCCCTTGATCTTCTCCACAACGCCAAATACTTTTCATCGATGCACCTCAAGATAGGCTATTGGCAGATCGAAGTAAACGAGAAAGACCGAGAAAAGACACGTTTATAACACCAGACAGCCTTTTTAGGTTCAAGGTCATGCCCTTAGGTCTTTGTTCGGAACCTGCGACTGGACATAACTCCGCCTACCCATCTGCCCGCCCGTGCGTGCGTCTGTTCGTGCGTCCGCACGTTCATCCGTGCATCCGTCCCTGCGTTCGCCCATACATCCGCCCCTGCGTCCGTCCATGCGTCCGTGCAGCCATCCATGCGTCCCTCCATGCATCTGTCTGTGAGTTCGTTCATCCATCTAGTCAACACTCTGAGTACCACCATCTCGAATCATTTCATCATATATGCCGCATATAGAAGCACCACCATCCAGCGGACATTCCAAGGACTTAACGAGAGGTGGCACAAGCACACTTTTTTACGGCTTCCTCTTCGTGTCTACTTCCCACCTTTAACCACCTCGAGTTCATGATATATAATGGTTCAGTGTATTCATGGCACTGCGGCCCAGTGCTCGCTAAACCTTTCTAAACTCAAGGAGGTTACGCCAAGCGATTATAATGTAGCAACCCTTTCTTGGCAAATAATGCCCAATGTACATGCCAATGGCTGCTAATGGGGAATGAACGACAGGAGAATTCGTCTTTTAGTTAACGCGCACGCCACGAATTTTTCATTGTTCAACAACGCACAGGAGAAATCTCCCACCAGCACCACTTTGCTGGCAAAAGCGTAACACATGTTACGTACTACGACGAGGGACGAACGGGTGCCGCATTAAGGAGCTTCGAAGTGACTCTTGAAAAGGGAAAAGAAGAGAAAAGTGAGCCCCGTTATTGTCTGCTTCAGTGAGCGACACCGCCACAGTAGCTCACGAGGGACGGGGGTGAGGAGGGACAAAAAGGATAGGAGTAAAGATGTAGGAAAGCCGAAGAAGGAGAAGAGAAGAAGAGACGTGAGGTGGTGAGCCAGAGCGAGCGACGACAAGATGAGGGAATAGAAGAGATAGGAAAGATGAAGCACGGTCACTGGAGTCCGAGGACGGGGCGCACCTGCGAGAGCTCCTTTCGGCGTCGGTGGATGGCGTAGAGCAAGTCCAGTAAGTCAGAGCTGCACTGTCGTCGGAGGTGGAAGGTCGTCGGCGGCAGGAGGTGACGTAGGGCAAGCCCAGTCGGCCAGAGCCACGATGACGCCGGAGGTCGCAAGCGCGTGGAGCGCGCGAGCGTGCGACCGGTCAGCCCGAAATCCAGCAAGCGAGTCCATTTAAGGAGCTTCGCCCCTAAATATTGCCCCAACGCCGAGCGACTGCACCCCACTCAGCCATCGTCGGGAGTGTTTTGCCAACCAGCGCCTTGCACGTGCACTGGTGACGTCACGCTGTGACGTACCCCGGTAGAGGTCTATTTCTATCGCAATAAAAAGAGCTAAGCTGCTCGTGTGACGCGCCGTCCCTCGTTCTCCTCTTCTAACACGCGCTATGTTTAATTTTTAACAGGCGTTGCGAGCCAAAAAAGGGAGAAGCGTAAGAGAGGATGAGAGAACGCGCATGCACAGTGGTTCTCAGATACCACCTAATCAAGCTCGCCCGTAGGATGCTTTGCTCCTCAATAAAAAAAACTATCGCTTCGCGAATCCTTGTGCATGCTGGCATGCCGTGCGCTTTGCTTATTGTCACGGTCTCCGCTGCCACCTGAATCCCAGAGTTACTGTCTTGACACCTTTAGGTAGCAGGCCACTCTTTTCCGGCCGCTGCTCACGCGGCTTTTGACGATTCCAGCAGCGCCATTGGTCACGTGCCATTAGGTGGTCTATAAGTGGTTTGAACGCACTGCGCAGAAGCTAACACTACGCAAACGACGCCGACGCTTCACAGTGTTATAGGCATTCTGGCGCCCTTCGCACAGATACTGATTCCGTCCGTCACGGACACTGCGTGCGTCCTTCAAAGACTCTGGACGTGTCCCGCAGAGACGCTGGACGCGTCTCAATGGTGGTGCTGCCCTCTCCTCTTTCAGCATCTCGGAACGTTAGTGCCCCGCCACGGTGGTCTAGTGGCTAAGGTACTCGGCTGCTGACCCGCAGGTCACGGGATCAAATCTCGCCTGCGGTGGCTGCATTTCCGATGGAGGTGGAAATGTTGTCGGCCCGTGTACTCAGATTTGGGTACACGTTAAAGAACCCCAGGGGGTCAAAATTTCCGGAGCCCTCCACTACGGCGTCTCTCATAATCAAATAGTGGTTTTGGGACGTTAAACCCCACAAATCAATCAAATCAGTCGGAACGTTACTGCTCTGAAGCGCGAGCGCTGCTCCTACGTGAATAGTGTGTGGCTTTCCCGCAAGACTTTCGAACCCTAGATGGCGTACCTTGGCCCAAATCTGCGACCTAAAGGTAGCATATACAGTGACTCTACTGAATCCTCAATTAGCACACCCTCTCGCAGCAGCCTGGTGTGTGAGGGGCGTATGTTCCACTTAATTTTTTCATTATGAGAACTCGGTAGCGCAAACAAACGGGTCGAAGCACACAAACAAGCACAGACTAAAGCTTGAGTTCATTTTTAGAAAAAATACATAGTGACAAAAGCGACGAAAAGAGGTTACAGAGGTGAGGAAAACGATCACGTGTGGTCAAGAAACATATACTGTGAATGATACAGGGTGCGAACTTACACGAAACAATCAGTGTCATTCTTCATAAAAACGCTCAAGCTATTTCCCTAGTCTTTGTATCCTAATGAACGTACGAAACAGATGTGTGTGGAATTTCTGGTGCGCAACCACACTTTCCAAGGACTTCCAAGTCTGAGCAGTACTCGCGAAATCGAAATTTAGAAATTAAAGGAATAACTGAAAAACCGAATGAGAACCTTGTCGAAGTACTCCCAAAAATTGGAGAGGTAGTTGGCGAGACTATAACCCCTGAGGATATTGACGTTTGCCACACGGTTCGAACAAAGCAGGTTGGTAAAACCAATATAATTGTTCAATTTCAGCGAAGGGACAAACGCGATCAACTGCTTCAGAAGTCACGCAAGAAAAGGCGAATAATTGCCTCCCTCGGCCTACCTGCTGAATCTCCTGTGTTCACAAATGAACACCTTTGCCCTGAAGTGAAGAAAATGCTCGGAAAGGCAATAGCGTGCAAACGGGAACACAGCTGGAAATTTGTGTGGACGAAAAGGCCACTGTTCATGCAAACCGCACGGAGACTTCGCCTGTTGTCCGCATAATGCGTGAAAGCGATTTGAACAAGATAACGAACACATAATTCACAGACACTACAATCTATTCATGCCCAGAATAGAGATGGAGCCTCCAGGCGATGTAAGTCCAGGCGACATCGTTACGAAGCACATCATTGCTAACAAAGACAAACAGCTAAATATTATGCATCTAAATGCAATGTCGCTGTTGAACAAAACGGATGAGGTCGCTGTGCTAATCGAATCATGTAACCTCCATTTTGAAGTTTTGATGTTTACGGAAACCTGGTATAATGATGACTCAGAGTACTATGCACTTCAAGGATACAAACATTTTAATGTAAATCGCAAGGAGGGCAGAGATGGCGGCGTTGCGATTTTAACTTCTTTAAATGGTTATGATATTCCTCGAGAATATAGCGTCGCTACCGAAGATTACGAAGTGCTATGCAATAAAAAAGAAAAGACAGTATTTGCGGTCCTATATCGACCCCCTAATGCCAGCCCCTTCGCCTTCTTTCAGTTTTTAGACAATCTGCTGTTGTTTGTAAATGAAAATAGCTACTTACTTACACTTGGTGGGGACTTTAATACCCACATGACGACCAGTACATGAGCTACTACACAGTTTTTGTGAATCCTGGAGTGCAATGACTTCTACAGTGTAATGAAAGCACCAACACGTGTAACCGCTACGACGTCATCGTTACTAGACACTTTCATAATAAACTCGACTACCGATAATTCAAAATCTGGAATCATAAGCCATGACATCAGCGATCACATGCCCATATATCTTTTCCTCGAACGAAAGACGTCAACTAAAAGCACGTTTACTAGTAATGCAACGTACCACAAGATATCGGCTCAGTCACTTGACAAATTCCGAGAAGCTGTGCGAAACAGACTGGACAGGCATATTTTCCATTAGGGATGCCAATGAGTCATATGACAGGTTTATGAACAAACTGAAAATATTTTACTTTAAATCATTTCCAACTCAGCGCTACCGAAATCAAAAGCCATCGCGCAAGCCCTGGATTTCGAAAGAATTCATAAGACAAATCAACAAAAAAATAGACTTTACCAGTGTTTTGTTGAGTCAAAGGACTTGTCAAAGTGTAAAGAATATAAACAACTTAGGAATAAATTGAACAAAGAAAAAAAAGGCAAAAAATGACTACTACACGCTTATATTTAATAATGATTGTATGCGCCGAAATAACAAGGTATGGGAAAAAATAAAGGATAAGCTAAATCGCAGGCCAGCGACTACACGAATAGATACACTGAATATCGATGGTATTTTTATAGGCGGCACAGAACTTGCGGACCTATTCAATGATTTCTTTGTGAAAGTGGGATGCGTAGATCACGGTGTCAGCGATGTCCGAATGAAGGTAGTCAAGGCAAGGTTCAAATTTTAAGAAAAACTGTATTGTGCCAAGTTACAGGTGAATCGGCAGTGGTTACATGTATAAGGAAACTTGACTCGGTGCAGGAGCTCGATCGGATACGTCCGACGCCACTCGCGTCTCGGCTCGCTCTGCGGTGCGTTGCTCTGCGGTCCCGGCTCAAATCTCGGCTCGTTCTCCTTTCTCTGGCGATGCGTTGCTATGTGGTCCCGGCTCGAAGGCTCACTTTGTTTTTTGAATGTTCGTTGACCCAATGGGCAACCGCGCCGAGTGGACGCGCTCAGGGCTCGGAGTCCACGTTAACGCAGTGCAGCGTTTCCCGTGCAAGCACGGAGACGCTGCCGGAGAATTCAGCTGTGGGAACTCGAGTGCCGCTGACAACGGCATTCAGCCCAAACTGCATCAAACCTCGTTAAGGGAGTCTGTATTTCTAAAGCCTACTAACACTTCTGAGGTGATTGCAACATTTTCATGTCTGAAAAATAGCCGCAGTAGGGATATGGACGATTCAGAAATCAGACTAATTAGGTATGACAAAGACCTTCTTGCTCCTGTTACAACGCACAATGTTAATGCATCCTTGTCGAGTGAAGTTTTCCCTCGCAATATGCAAGTAGCCCGAGTAATAGTTTTACATAAAGGGGGTGATAAAAACAATATTGGGCAACTATAGACCAGTTTCTATCCTTCCTATATTATCGAAGGACCTCGAAAAAATTATCAACGTCCGTATCGATAATTTTTCGCAGAAACATAACTTGCTAACCGAGTGTCAGCATGGTTTTCGAAAAAGACGGTCTACGGAAAGAGCATTAAATATACAAAAGGATCTTATTCTTCAGAACACTGAAAAAAAGCTTCAAACGTTAGAGTTATACTTAGACTTTGGCAAAGCATTTGATAGAGTCAACCACCTACTGTTGCTTACGAAACTAGCAAGATATGGCTTCCGAGGAATAACACTTGAACTTATCCGATCTTATTTAAAATTCGACATCAATTTGTTCAAATTAATGAAAATAAGTCACAAACAAAACCACTAACAGCGGGCGTGCCTCAAGGTAGCATCCTTGGCACGATATTTATTTATTACATTAATGACATCGTAGAAGTTAGTGTTTTATGTAAGGTTGTCGCTTATGCAGATGACTGCTCTATTTTCTTTACAGGAAAAGACTTAGAAGAAATAATGCCTATAGCTAGCACTGTCTGTAACAAAATTCAACGCTGGTCAAAGGCCAACTGCTTGATTCCTAATGAAGCCAAAACAAAATGTGTCATTTTTCGTGCCCAAGGAAGTTCTACTACATTACCAGATAACATTGTTCTGGGTCCTTATAAGAATACCATTACATCCTCTATGAAAACACTCGGAGTTATATTCACCGAGCATATGTCCCGGAATGCTCATGTTGAAAATGTGTGTGCGAAAGTGCGAAAAGTTATTGGTATTTTAAATCGCTATCTAAACACATTCGCTATCGAAATACATTGCCCTATAAAAATAGGCGCCTCAATTATCATGCTCTCTTTCACTCACACCTCACTTATCGCTCACTCATACGGGGAGACACCACCGCACAAAATATTCAGATGATGAAAACACTTCAAAGGAAGGCAGTTCGAGCTATTGCGAATGTTTCTTTCTCCGAACATACGGAAGAGCTTTTTCGGCAAATTAAAATAATAAAAGCTGGTGATATTTGGAAAATAAAAACTCTACAATGCTACAAGAGTGCTATGCTAGGAAAGCTAGATTTATTTTGAACCCTCGCTGATCTACAGGAAAACAAAAGTACATATTCATTTCGGCGTCAGGCCCCATGGCAAATTCCTTTTTCTCGTACAAATTATGGACAACAGCGCCTTTGTCATACACTGCATTCCCTACTTAACCATTCCAACAGACAAAGTGTTGATGTGTTACCGCTAAACAAAAATAAATTTTGGACCTGTTCCTGTAACGGCTCATTAACAAAGGATTAGAAAAAAATCCCACCGGTTGTTGATAGCATGCTGCTGTTATAGTAATTTTCTATGTTATAAAAAAAGTGTTTCTCGGTTGTACTTTGTAGTTGCTGTATAGTTGTTTTTAATTTGTACATTTCTCTCCCTTCATCGCAATGATTATTTTATATTCAGTTGAAATGTCATTATTGCTTTAATGCTTTATACTTTGTAACATGCTTTCTTCTATCGTTTTGAAACAAACTTGAGCACTGTCTGTCTGGGGGACCGGAGCTTTGTCAAGCCGAAGAACTATGGGCTTTTCTCTAGTTCTCTCTTTTTCACCTTTGTATGAAATGGTGAAAATAAAAGATTTTTGATTGATTGACTTTGTGCAATGCGCAGAGATGTGCAAATTCGTTGGAGACTTTACCACGTTGCAATGCTCTCGCAAGCGCACATTCAGGCAGCATCCAGTATGCATGATATATACTCCGCTGTAAGACAGCGGAGTGCAATAAACGTAACTTATTCGACAGTAAAACTATTGACATGGTTCACACCGAATCACCCTTTGGCGGGACCTGCCTTCATTCTTATTTCCATTGTATACAGATGCGATGAAGACGATTCAGATCTGTTTTTTATAGCGATGAACTTTATGACCGCTGAATCGCTGATACATGGACAAAGCCAATTTTGTACGAGCCTGCCTCAGCTATACCATGTTGTGTTAGTGACCAAAATATTGTATTGATTCGATTGATAGATATGTAGGGCTTGACGTTCCAACACCACCACAACACCACATCCTAAATATTGCAGAACACATGTAAGGTGACTTACAAGTTATTCTGAAAGTCATTAAGTTCTTTTTCGTTGTAATTGTTTACTAGCTCCCACATTGTGAAAGTTTTACGCTTGTTGCACTTCTGCTGGGGACGTCAGTCATCGTGGACGTTGACACTCGGCAATGCAGGCAGTCACGCTTTCTGCACTTTGCTTTTTGCACCAGGCGCAGCGAATTTTCGGCTGCGCTTTTCAAATCGGTGCCACAGAAAAGCGCATTATTTCGGCAACAAGTCACTGTTGAGCTAAATTATCAGAGGCGTACGTACTTTACGTATTGTACCAATTGATATAGTACTGAATGTTTATGTGCTGCTGAAAAAAATCAGCATTCGATACCTCCATAGAGGCTATATCAGCAAATTCATCCGTGATAGGAACACACCAGCGTAAAAAAACTTTGCATGCCTCTACACAAGTTGTTTACTAAATCGATCTTTCAGTAGAATTTAACTTGGTGCTGTATAATATTTTACATCTTTACTTTTATTTATTAGGGAAACCACTCGCAGACGTCCACTTCCAGCGAAGCGGCAATCTCGTTGTACATGCCAAAGTTTCGCTTTAAGTGCCTCAAGTCTCCTAGCCTCTCCTGCCAGGGGTCAAATAATGCACCCTTCGTACGGTCTGACGCAGTGGAAAGGCTGCCAGCACTAACAATCAATTCACTTTGAGAAGCTCCAACTGCATTGTTGGTGTGGCAATTGAACTATGAGCGCTGAAGAGAATGGTCATCTGCTTATCATTTGCTTATCATCTGCTTCTCACATAACTACATGGGGTTCATACAATTTTCAAAATATTTTTTATTTCAGATATTGTTCCTACATGAACAGTTGAAGTATTTGTTTTTTGAAGAAACAGGCTTTTTCTTTGAGTTCGTTCTGAACCATACTCAATTTTCAAGTTTATTGTGCTCGGGAAGAGAGCGCACGAGTCAGCGCACTTGTGATCGGTGAGCTGGATCGCGATGCGCGGTAGTATTGATCCCGATCAAGCCTAATCGTGATTAAAAGTAACCGTGTAGCAGCCACTTGTCGGGATTGTGCTTAATCCAGATCGTTGCTGATCGCGATTTAAAATGTCCATGTTACAGCGGTATGAATCTTTGAACACCACTGCTACAATTTTGGTGGAAGCAGAAAAAAAAACGTCAACTTCAAATCTGTTAGCACATATTTTATTCGTATGCGAAAAATCATGTGCATAAGGACCACAGCGATCCTCTGTCACTTTTTTTTTCAGCATCTTTGGAGCATAATTTTTTTACTTTTTTTCTCAATCCGCAGAACCTTTCGAGCGGCGAACATCAGAAGTCGGTTAAACCCAAGTTTAAGTCTGCACTTGTTTCTTTCCTCTATCCCGTTTGTTTGGGCTACCAAGTTCTCTCAGTTAATCTATACCATTCTAATGAATATATACCATCTAGCACATCTATCAGCTATTGGATTTTTTGTTTTTTCTGGGGTGCGCGGTGATTGCGGCTACTGGAGAGGAAGCCACCTACGTACGATCTCGGAGCCATGTTTTAAGTCAACCGGTATGACCAGAACAAGAGCTTGCGATATCACGAGGTGTTTCGCGACTTCTGGCGCTTTCCACATTTCATGGCTTCACATTCCTCCCACATGGGGTGAACGCTCAGTGGCAGTGTTTACGCCACCGGGCTTGAAAGTAACTCGCATATAGACCAATGAAGATATTGCATTGCCAGCTGCGGCCTTCAAAGAACCTAACGACAAAATTGGTGAAAAAATGATGGACGTAGCATTTTTTATGTAAATTGTTGCTGAATATACAAACAAGGTGTAGTTATATTCTAGATCTTTTCTTTTTATTAGTGGCTAGAGCTAGCTGCTCAGTTCTACCTGGAATTTCGGATCATCAAGCTGTTCTACATTCCTTAATGTTGTTTTAAACAACTGCAAGGGGGTTTTGTTCCCAACCTCTTCTTGTGCAGAAGACACATCAATATTGGTCTTACTATCATTTGAATTTGATTCTTTTCACAGTACCATCACTGTCGCTCACTATTCATGAAAGCGTTTAGAAGACCTCATAAATGAGTGCAATAAAAAAGTTTGCTCCACTAATTCCAAAAACACAGAAAGGAAACAATCCCTGGATTTCTCGGAAGATGTTGCAGTTGCGAAGACTGCTTAAAAGACCTAAAGATGAAGGACGGTACTCTGAAGACTTTGGTATTCTCCAACAGTAAATTTCTGAACTTGCTTCTCAAGTAAAATCAAATATGGTGCCAGACAGGGAATGCTGTTATGGCCAACAACTTCCGCTTTTGAAGTCTTCGTCTTCTCAGAGATTCTGGATATTGATTTCTCTTAATACTGTGACCACTGATGTTTTTGAAACTAATAGTGTAAGAACTAGTGATTATTATGTTACTTCTAATGCTTTCGACGATCATTTTAAATCTGTTTTTACGAAGAATAATAGGGTGCTGAAAACACTTGGTGTGGCCAATTCACCCCTACCTGATATTGGGATAAGTGAAGAAGGAATTTTAAATTTGCTTTTGAAACTTGATGTTAAAAAAGTTTCAGGTCCTTATGAAGTACCGAACTAGTTCATAAAACGCAGTGCGCAGTGGGTGTCAAAGTATCTAAAAAATATCTTTTCTAAATCTTTACAAGATTCTCAAGTTCCGGATGACTGGGTAACTCTCAATGTGAAGCCCCTACATAAGAGGGGAAATTCCTACTATGCAACTAACTATCACCCGATATCATTGCTTTCATTTTCCCGTAAGCTCCTTGAGCATATATTACATAAGAATATTTCTGAATTCTAAGATGACCAGAATATTGTATCAGATTGGCAGCATGATTCAAGAAAGGTTTTTCTACCTCTACTCAGTTGTTAACTACAGTGCATCATTTCACACTAGCTATAAATTCTGGAAACACAAGCAGATGCAATTTTCATGCATTTCGCAAAAGATTTCGACACGGTTTCTCACAAAGAGTTGCTATTCAAAGTGAATTTATTTCTTGAAAATACTCAGCTCTTCAATTTATTTCCTCTTATCTTTCAAATCTGAAACAATACGTCTTTTTCAATTATCATTGTTTTCGTACAGTGCTGGTTGATTCAGGTGTCTCGCAAAGCTCAGTGCGCGGGCCACTCCTATTTTCGTTATTTATCAACGATATTTCTCATGGTATACCGGTAAATGTCAAGTTATATGCTGATGACTGCACCCTGAACATATAGATAGAAAACCACAGAGACCACATTCATTTGAACGATGCATTTCATAAGGTCATTCGATGGTGGGATAAATGGCAGGACTCAGTTAGTTGAAAAAACCATTGTCATGAAAATTTCTCACAAACGTAACCCTCTTCATTTCACACAATGAGTAAATATTATTTTCTTCGAGGAAGTAGAACACTACAAGTACCTTGGTCTTTGGATTTCACGTGACCTAAACTGGGTGAAATATATAACACTTTAATAAGCACATGCAGTTACAAACTCTTTTATCTTAAACGACCTCTGAAGCTTTCTACTCCCACCGTTTGCCTTACTGCATTCAAGGCAATCGTTCAACCTACTGTATAATATGCATCGATACTTTGGTACCCTCACACTAAAACAAATATCAACAAAATGAAAAAAAAAGTAATAAGAGAGCCGTTAGACTTATTTATAACAGTTCCGGCCGTACTTCAATAACATGTTTATCAGCGAAAGCCAGCCTCTCAACTGCAACACAAAAAAACACTGTAATGAGATTGAAATTTTGTTTCAGTTAGTTAACGATCCCTTTATTCTAGACATAATGCGCATACTTCATTTTTCTACTAGATATGTCACGAAACAGAGGCATGCGTTCTCATTGACTCCATTCACCACTCGTTATAACACATTCTAAAATTCGTTTGTCCCCAAAGACAATTACCGAATAAAACCATCTTAATAACGATGTTGTTTCGCAGTAATCTTTGAATCATTTAACTACGCAGCTCCAGCAATAACAGTGTGTAATCTTTTACATGTAGTAGTGATGTTTATTTGAATCATTGCAGTGTTTATTCTACTTTGGTGTTATTCTTAAATAAAAAGCCTATTTAATTTTATTGAATGCCCTTGTGCCTGTTTATTGTAAATTGTTGGGTTTTTGTCTTTGTTTCCTCTTGCAAAAGCCTATACGTGATGTCCGTTTTATTTTTATTGTGTTCCCATTCTGCGAACTTAACAAATGCATACCCACTTTGCTAAAACCCTCTGAGAGTTGCAGTATAGATAAACACTATAAAAATAAATCACACTTCGTGCAGCCGTAAATGCCCATCGGCACTTGGTTACAGCCCAGACAAACGCTTCTAGTGAGCCTCGGTGAATTCGAATGGGTTTTCATTGGCAATCCGTCTGGGTAACCATTATGGATGTGCCTTCATCGGTCATTCACCGGACAACCATTGGGACTACCTGCATGCTCGAGAATCCAGAAGTGGACTGCGCCATGGAAGTGTGAAGGACGTGTCGATGTATAACGAAGTTGTGCCTCGGTCCATCACCAGGAACTGCTACCCTCAATCGTCGTACCAGAGATCCACCACCCCAACAAGCAAATGTCGCCACACCTTTCGTACAGCATTGGCAAGATATCACGAGGTTGTGATACACGCAGCACTTGAGAGGAAGCACGCAGGAGTCAGGGCGGTGTCAGGCGAACTGTTTATTGGGCGAACTTGTGCCCAGCAAAACAGGGCCAAACACAACTCATAGCAACAGCGGCGTGAACAGTCGTCGGCCGACGGAAAAAAAAAGACCCCCAGTGGCGCACGTGTCAGTCTTTTATACACGCGTCATAACGCGTTCCAGAGTGGCATACAAGATAAACGCGGCCTGCGTTGCGCTTAACAGAAAGTGATAGCGGCTTTCTTCGTAAACCAAAAGAACCGCACGTGTCAATATTATGAAGAGCCCTCTCATGACGTTCTTAGGGCTATGTCCCGAATGAAAATTTAGATAATAATCAAACGAAATCCTGGGCATGTCTTCCACTTTCACTTAGCGCGAGAATTCTGAAATTTGTTGTACCAGATCTTGAAACAAGCTGCACTTTCGATATTTCACAATGATTGAGAATCGTGTTGTTTGGGGCGTTATTTTTATCTTTTATTGATATTATATATTATAACCTTTTTGCTCGCCTTGTATGAGTCGCGGTATTTTCGATCCGCTGTTAAAAAGCACTAAACAACAAGTACTCGTTTTATTTTCCGTGTTAGTGCTTAATCAGACTATCAACTGATGCTCCTCGTTTTATTTCTGCCCCACAGTTGCTTTGCGCCGGCATCATTGGCACCATCACGGTCTACAGCAACACGAACTACAAAAGCCAGAACAACCGCAAGCCCATCTTTGTACTCAAGGTAAGCTAAAATGCGTGTGAGCACAAGAATACACGTCTTTACAACTGTTCAAATATTATCTAAAGCTTTAGAATATTCGCAGTGGAAGACTGACGTATTTTTCTTCATACAACCCAATCGGTAATGGGTTCTAACAGCAGTTTCATCACCACGGTATAAAGAACGATAGTAAAGCGAACAAATATATCGGAAGAAAAAATACAGAAAGAAGAAGACACAATGTCCTAGAGAGAAAGAATTTAAACCAAATAAGTTGACAGAAAAAAAGATTAAAAGATGAGAGGCCAATCACAGTAAGCCGGAGAAAGAAATAGGAAATGCATAAAACAGGCAAAAGTATATCAGGTGGGAGAACGACTACAAAAAGAAAAGCGTAGAAAGAAATAGGAAAAGAACAAAAAATAAAAGATGAACAGAGAAAGCAAGACATCCATATCGAAAGACTGAAAAACAAAGAGAGAAAGCATAACCAAGCATAGTACATATTAGCAAGTTTAGGTTGTTGTGTGGAGGAATGGAAAGCAACATACACAAAACACACATACTAAACATGGCTGATCCTTCTTTCTCAAGAATTGGTATAACAGGAAAGGGAAACGTGTCTTCATATAAGTATAGTGTTCATTGTGTATGAATATATGAGAGCTTGTACAAAGTCCGTAGGTGTTAGAAATTAATGCACACACGTTGACGCTTAGTGGCACATCGCCATCTTGACAACGAACACTCATAATCATCATCTATTCATTGTGATGGCTGAACGTTTTTACATATACCTGGGCGCAACGTATTATTAAACTGCTCAAGGAGGATATCAGTAAGCAGTAGTACTCAATATGCGCATCTGCAAAGCCACACCAGTTAAGCACATAAACTGCGCTGTGTGTGCTCCTGAGTGACAGGGTTAGTAAGAGCATATTCCCTGTTGTCTTGGTTAATCTTTGTATGTTCACAGAAAATCTGGTGAAACTTTAGTGAATTTGGTAGTGCCATTATTTATAATTGAATTTCTGAAAAAACAAATGAGTGGCCTGAGATTTTATTTATTTATTTTATTTAGAAAATACTGTGGTCACTGAAGACCAAACAGGTGGGAAACATTACCATAAACTATGTATGCAAACATTGGCAAAAATTGCAATAAACAAATTTGCAAGGACACAAAATGGGTGATTCAAGAAATGTAACAAAAACATAGCAACTTCTATAGGAATAAATAATGGCAAAAACGAAGTGATGCCTTAAAGCACGAAGAAAATAATATGCGCACACACACAGCCAAATTTATACATATGATAAACAGTTGAAGTATTACAAGTGCGGCTGCATTTCCGATGGAGGCGGAAATATTGTAGGCCCGTGTGCTCAGATTTGGGTGCACGTGAAAGAACTCCAGGTGGTCTAAATTTCCGGAGCCCTCCACTACGGCGTCTCTCATAATCATATAGTGGTTTTGGGACGTTCATCTCCACATATCAATCAATCAAGCATTACAAGTACTGAAGACTAAAATCTGAAGGAGTAATGTTGCACGAGAACAAGGCACAGACATTATAACAAGCACTAGAAATGTAGAGAAGGTGCTCCTATGGTTTGGATGCTCGGAGCCAAGCTTTCTCGAAGTCATCACATGAAACGATATCAGATGTTAAGCTATTCCATTCAAAAATTGTTCGGGGAAAGAAGGAGCTTTTAAAGATGTTAGTCTGAGTGGAGTATGGGAGCAGGTTATGCATATGACGATGCCTATATGCGCGAGGAGAAAATAATTGTATGTATTTGTGGACAGGAATATTCAGCTTACCATTACAAATGGAATGTAAAAATTTCAGGCGTGTGATTCTACTGGGTTCTTCAAGCACAGGGATGTCGTAGTTTTTGATTAATTTTTAGGGAGAATCAGCTGATTTAAACATAGAAAAAAAATAAAACGTACACCGCATTTTTGAACAATTTCAAGGTTTTTAATATCTTTTATGTAAAAAGGGTCCCGAACCACTGATGCGTATTCTACTTTAGGCAAAATATGCGCTTTACAAAGCTAATTGCTAACAGAGTAAAGAAAACATTACAATTCAATCAACCAAAAAAACAAGCAGGATTTCGAACAGGCTACTCAACAATCGACCCCATTCATACTATCAATCAGGTAATACAGAAATGCTCAGAATATAACCAACCACTATACACAGCCTTCATAGATTACGAGAAGGCGTTTGATTCAGTAGAAATATCAGCCGTCATGCAGAGACTGCGGAATCAGGGCGTCGATGAAGTATATATAAACATCCTGGAAGAAATCTACAGGGAATCAACTGCTACCATAGTGCTTCATAAAGAAAGCAACAGAATACCAATCAAGAAGGGTGTAAGGCAGGGGGACACAATCTCCCCAATGCTATTTACCGCGTGCTTACAGGAGGTTTTTAGAAGCCTAGAATGGGAACAGTTAGGGATAAGAGTTAATGGAGAGTACCTTAGTAACCTGCGCTTCTCCGATGACATTGCACTGCTGAGTAACTCAGGGGACGAATTGCAACTCATGATTACGGAGTTAGACAAGGAGAACAGAAAGGTGGATCTTAAAATGAATCTGCAGAAAACGAAAGTAATTACAACAACCTCGGAAAAGAGCAGCGCTTCGAGATAGGTAATAGTGCACTTCAAATTGGGCGCTGTAGGTACTCGAATAAATAAATAAAAAAACAAATAAATTGTAAAAGACTATGTATACTTAGGGCAGGTAGTAACCGCGGAGCCGGACCACGATATTGAACTAACTAGAAGGACAAGAAGGGGGTGGAGCACACTTGGCAAGCACTCTCAAGTTATGACAGGTAGATTGCCACTATCCCTCAAGAGGAAGGTATATAACAGCTGTATCTTGCCGGTACTTAGCTACAGAGCAGAAACCTGGAGACTTACAAAGAGGGTTCAGCTTAAATTGAGGACGACGCAGCGAGGAATGGAAAGAAAAATGTTAGGTGTAACCTTAAGAGACAAGAAGAGAGCAGAGTGGATTAGGGAACAAACGGGGGTTAAGAATATGGTCACGGGGTCGTGACGTGGCCGAAGACAGGAGACTTCGTGTTGGGATTTAACTGTTTATTTCGGCGAACCTGTGCCCGGTAAACAGAAAGTCTAATTACAGCAGCATTCTGCCACAGATAGCAGTCTCGGACTGATACAAAGAGAAGTTTATTAACTTCATACTCAAAAAAACTCTTTACATCATTTATTCATACAGTGCTCGTTTAGACACCCCTCTTGTGCACTATGGGGCATACAAACTCCATTATCCATAGAGGAAATTAGCGGCACATACACAGATCTATACATATATGTATATATACACATACATACACACACATATACATATATATATATATATACATACATATACACATACATGTACATACATATACATGTACACATACATACATACATACAAGTTTGTGCTAAACTACGCATACATTCGTAAAAAAACACAAATATATATTTACAACCACATATACATATATTTACAACAGATCGTGAACATGGGTAGGCATATTTACAATACTTCGGCTGGCGCTATACATACACTTGTAACACAATGTTTTTGGAAGAAGGGGTTAGTAGGGGATTAAGGGGGTACGGAGTTTCGCACCTCTGACGAAAAAAAACTTTGTGTGCCAGCGGCGAAGGAACTGGTCCTCCCCGCCAGCTTCCAGTTGCTTGGCTAAGTACTGCACTATTTTCTGCCTGATCATGGCTAGTGCTGGGTAGGCCGCTCTCACTGGGGTGTTCTTTACCTCTGCAAGGCACCGGCGTTTCCAAATCACAAAGAGTGTGATGGAAATCACCAGCCTTGCGAAGCAGCCCCTATTCCTTTCGAGGGCCGGGGGAGGGCGGATGCTGAAGCACCTCGCAACCAGGCGCCATACCGACTTGGCCGCCCCGCATTCTAACAACGCGTAGGAGATCGTTTCCTCAGCGCGGCAATTAGGACACTGGCTATTCGGCGTGATGCCGAAACGGTGCAGGCGATGTCTCGTGGGCAAAACTTGCCACTTGCGCTTCCACTCGAAGTCATGTACTTCGCGCGGTCGGTACTTATTGATTTTTTGTTTGCACAGTCCTAGGCTTTTGATGTGCTCCTTTTCTTCTTCGGACAACTGGTTTTCTGTTATCGCTTCGACAATTCGGGCGGGTGGGTCCTTGTCAATGTCGCAGTTCGGGGCTTCTTTTTCTATGATCTTTGTCGTAGTTGCCGCCATCCTGTAAAAGTGTGAGGGCGCTTCCGCGCGCGGGCCAGTGTGTTTGTGGTTTTCCAGATAGTGCGTGATGGTGCTTGTCCAGTAGTTGATTAGATTCTTCTCAACGTAACTCGCTGCGTAATAAAGCATGCGGGTAATCTTGAGGGCCAGTATCTGGCTGGTCATTTGTACGTGTGGGAGACCGAGGCCACCTTTGTCCTCGGGTAGTTGAAGGAGGTGTCGCTTGACTGGTGCTGGTTTCCCTTCCCATAGCAAATCGGTGATCACGGCGTTCAGTTGGCTCGCGGTTTTCCTAGGGATCACCGCTACCCTACTGGCGTAGAACGCAAACGCGCAAACGGTGGTCCTTGCTGCCAGCGCTTTTTCACGTAACGTAAGGTTTAGGAGGCGAATGCGGGCAGCTGCCTGCTTTGCCCTCTCGAGGGCTCTCTGCCACGTGGCTGGTGCCACCCCTTCACTGGAGAAGTAGATTCCCAGTACTTTAACGATGGACACCACTTCGATGTTTCCTAGGGCTTCTCTAGGGAAAGTTCCAAATAGCATCGCCTTGCTCTTGTCCGTTTTTATCGCCGCTCCGGATGCTTGCTCGTATCTTGTGAACGTCGCACTGAAGGCTTGGAGGCTGCTTTCATCCCGAACAAACAGGGAAATGTCGTCCGCGTATGCCAGCACTTTCACCTGCTCCTGGCCCGTAAGTGGGAAGCCCCGAATGCCTTCATGCGCAATAACACTTGTGATCAGCGGCTCGCACGACATGACAAAAAAGGTCGGGCCCAATGGGCATCCTTGCCTTATGCCTCTGCTATACTTGAATGCCGGCGTTGCGACTCCGTTTATCAGAACGGTGCAGGTTAGGTCCTCGTACAAAGTTTTTGCCAGTTTTATAAAACTTGCCGGTAAGCCAAACTCCTGCATCACGTCGAAGAGGTAATGGTGTCGTACCCTGTCAAAAGCTTTAGCTTGGTCTAGGGAAATGAAAACACCATTGAAACCTCTTGTCGTCGCGTATTCGAAAGAGTCGCGGATCACTGTGAGGTTCGCAAAAAGCGACCTTCCTGGAATCGCGCACGTTTGGTACGGGCTAATGATGTCCGGTAACAGGAGCTTGAGCCTGTTGTTCAGTATAGTGGCTACCAGCTTGTAATCGGTGTTCAAAAGCGTGATTGGACGCCAGGCCGTGGGCTCGTTTGGTTGTGCACCCTCTTTGTGCAGTAGGACAATTTTACCCACTCCGAAGGAGTCGGGTTTCTTAAAGGACCTGAAGATCGCATTTACCATCGCGAGCAAGGGTTCTTCGAGAACTTCGAGAAAAGTCACATAGAAGGCTGCAGTCAGGCCATCAGCGCCTGGGGCAGAATTGGGGGTCATGCTTCTTATGGCTTCGCGAAGTTCTGCAGGGGAGACTTCAGCACTAAGGGTTGCTGGCTTCTCCTCCTCCTTAATTCGCTGCAGATGTTTGCAAAGTTCTTTGACATGGTCGGGTCCCCGATTGGTGTCTATTGGTTCGGTGTCTTGGAACTGTATGCTGAAGTACTCTCTGAAGATGTTCTCGATTTCTGCTGGGTCGTCGGTTACAGAACCGTCTAAGCGCTTTGCCTCTGTAATTCGCAAACAGCCATTTCCGCGTACTTCCCTCACATCAACTTCGGTCGCCGTGCCCAACAGTCCGTGCTCACTTTTAGGTCGCCTCATGGTATCTCTGAGGAGTTGATTGTATTGCTCCTCGAGCGAGGTCAGGTACTCTGTTGTACATGAGGTCAACGTGTCGGCTGCCTTGACGATCTGCATTCGGCGAAGAAGTTCTTTCATCTTTTGTGTATGACGTCTTTTTCTAGCTTTGCCTTCTTTTTGTAACAGGGCCTTCCATTCTTCCTTAAGTTTATCCCACAGAGGGGGGGTAATATGTCCGGCATTTTCTACTGATACGCTGATGGCAGCTTTCAAGTTTCCTACGCAAGTCTCATCTCTCAGCAGCTCAGTGCCTATTCTCCAGCTATTGTTATCAGAGTGCGGGCCGGGGGATCCCTTTACCATCGTGACAAGCGGGGCATGATCCGTCTTCTCTTTCAGGTTGGCCGGGCGCGCGAGTACTTCGCATCCTTCAACCAAAGGGAGGAGGAGGTCCGGAAAGTACATCCGGTCTATTCTACTTCCCGCTGATCTAGAGGTACGGGTTGCTACGAAGCGGTCTTTATAGAGGTGTACCCATATGTCCGAGAGGTTTAGGTGCCGAAGGGTTTTCACCAACTCTTTTGCATTGTAGGTTGATCTTCCTTGGCTTGGTCCCCTCACGTCCCGGTTAAAATCTACCACGCAATTAAAATCACCGACCAGTACGTGGGGAATGGGCTCTAGGAGGAGTTCGTGCATCTCTTGAAAGAACTTATTCGTATGTTTTCTTGTCACGGGGGCATAGACGTTCACAATGCGAATCTTTTTGCCTTCGATGAAAATGTCAATCATTATGTACCGACCATTCGCCCCGAAAATACAATGGGATTTTGATCGAAATCTGCCTGATACAAATATTACTCCGACCCCGCATGCTCTCGTGGTCGCCAGAGAGAAAAAGGCGTCGGTCTGATGATCTCTGCGGAACTTAACCACATCCAGTGGCGTTCGGAAATTCGCCTCTTGAATAAAGAGGAGGTCTATGTTCTGGTTCCTAGCGAAACCTAGGATGGCTGCTTGTTTCGCCCTATCTCTAAACCCTCGGATATTCCACGTAGCCAATTTCAAAAAGGCCATCAAAAACCTTAAAAAGAAGAAAACAAAACGCGGGAAGTATCGAGGCTGGCAAGCAGCGTGGCCGTCATCCGCCGATTGGGCACGATGCCAAGCGCTGGAGGGGAGCAGGAAAGAGGGGTGAGCGAATGCACCGAGCAAGATAACCGACAGCCGCGTGCTGACAGAAAGGAGCGAGGAGGGCGCTGCACAAGAAGGAGAAGGGAAGGCAAGTGGGACATAGTGCGGCCAGAGCGAACGAGAGGAAGGAAAAGGGGCCGTGAAGCCGACAGGGCAGGCTCGCCGCTTCAGTGACTTGCGTCTCGGGGCTTGGGGGGTGGTTCCCCTTTGCCTACACCGTCTTTTTCGAGCTTCTGAGCCTTCGCGTGTGGTGGAGCGTCGCTATCACTGCTTTGGCCTGCTGGCCCGGGTCTACGCTGCCGGGCCTCCTTGCTGGCTGCCCTCTCACCCAGATACCGCTTATCGTCATCAGGGCGTATTCGTGAGCGCGAGCGAGCTCTCTGCTCTAGCCCAGTGGCCATCTGTCCAGTTTTCGCGTCCGATTTCCGGCTTGGGCGTGCCGAATGGGAGGCGGGGGAGGAAGTCGGTGCAGCATGGTCGCATTCGCTGTCGCCGGGTAGAAAGTAATACCCTTTACTTTTTATGGGGGCGTCGTCGCCGGCTGGGTCTTGGGTGTCGGCCTCCAAGGCCGGGCTGGTCACTGGGGCCCGGACGTTGACGGGTGTGTTTGATAAAGCAAGGAGGGCTTCTCCCTGCTCGTTGGACTCGGGAGTTGCTTCAGCCGTGGTCAGCGAATTCCCGCAGTCATCCCGGCTCGCCGAGGGTGGAGGCGGTTTAGGAGGGGACGATTGCGCCGAACCCGTCTCGATATCGCTAGACTCTGTTTCAGTCGACCTGGCGGTAGTCTCGTCAAAACTCCCGGGCCTCTCCCCCTCACTTGCGGACGGATCGCCCATGCCACTGCCTGAAGTCAGATCGGAGTCTAAGTCGCGGTCCCCGGAAGGGGATCCCCTCTCGGTTGTGTGGGATGCAGACCTGGACGTAAGGACCTGCATACGCGGCGAGTTAGTTGCTCGGGCAGAGGCGGGGCCGCTTGACTGAGAGTGCGACGAAGCGGATTCAGATAGCGATGGGAAGCCGCGGGCGGCCGAAGCGTATGAGCGCTTACGAAAGCACTCGCGTGTTCCGTGGTGACCCCAGCAACGTTTACAGTCTGCCGAGCAGCCCTCAGTATCGTGGCCGAAGGTGCCGCACCGCTTACAGTACGCCATGGTGCACGTAGTCGCCATATGCCCGACTTCACCACAACGCGCGCACACCCGGCGCATGCCTCTGTATTCGCACATGACTTTGTGCCCCGAAATAGTGATGAAGTTGGGGACTGGGCGGCACATCTCAATTTTAACCACACGTACCCCGTTTAACTTGGTCTGGCGAGTGGCTAGGGTGGCGAAGGAAATGCCCTTCACTTTACCAAACTGGGCTAAGGCGTTGCTAAGGGCCTCGTCTGATAGGAAAGCGGGGTAACGGTAAACGTTGACATATGTAACCGGTGGCCCGACTGCCTCTACTGGCACCCTCGCCCCGTTCACTTCAAATCCTTCCGCCACCATTAGCCTCGTCGCCTGGCCAGCATTGCGGGTGCATACAAGAAATTTTGCGCCCCCCATATGTTGCAGTACTAATACGCTGTCGTCACCAGCTGTCTCTTCAATTGCGTCAATTAACTCATCGACAGAGATATCGCCCTCGGGCGCGGAAAACATGAAACAATTCTCCCTCACCGGGAGTTCAAATGGCGTGGTCATTCTGGTGGGTGGAGCCCGCAAGCCGCCGGTTGGGCGTGGCTCGTGGGTGACTTGTAACGTGCAGTCGAGCTGCACTCTGGTAGGAAGCGGCTCAGCCGAGGCGAGTGCCGCGCAGGTCTTGGTGGTACCAGGTGGACCGCAGGGGGGCTCCGGGATGGCGGGCGTAAACCGGGGACCTTGCACCTCCTCCTGGCATGGGGTAGGCGGGCTCCAGGCAGCAAGGCCCGAGACCCAGGGGCGGCGGTCGGGCGTACAAGACGCCGGTGCCGCGTAGACTTCTTTTGCCGACTTGAAACCCTGGGGTCGACGTCCGCGTGACGTGACCCCGGGTCTCGCTTGAGTACTCGAGAAGAGACAGCTAGACCGGCGAACGCAGCGTCGGCCTTCGATCAACAACTGACAAGCGGCGAAGCGCGTCGGCATTTATACTCTTGCCGTCGAATGTTCTAGCGTTATCGCTGGAGGTGGCGTAAGTTCCAGAACAACCTGTACCGTTCGCACAGTGGGCGTGATCTTATCGAAATGATCTACTACAGTCCGGAACCTTCTCGAAAACTGCTGGCGCGGTTTGCGCTGAGAATCGTGTGGTGTTTTGGGACGATAACAAAAACTTGGGAAATGGAACGTGGCAATATCATAGCTGAAATCAAGAAGAAGAAATGGACATGGGCCGGGCATGTAGCGCGTAGATAGGATAACCGCTGGTCGTTAAGGGTAACTAACTGGATTCCCAGAGAAGGCAAGCGGGTTAGGGGGAGACAAAAGGTTAGGTGGGCAGATAAGACTAAGAAGTTTGCGGGTACACATTGGCAGCAGCAAGCACAGGACCGGGTTAACTGGCGGAACATGGGAGAGGCCTTTGTCCTGCAGTGGACGTAGTCAGGTTGATGATGATGATGATGATAATAATAATGATAATTATGATGATGATGATGCGCTTTGCAGTTGGGCAACACTGGCGCGCTCGCTAGCCATGACGTCATGAGCCGTTCACTAGGCGAGTTATGGCACGCTCTGTGCTTCGGAGGACGGCTGTGCCCCGTGGTCATCTGCGCTTCCAATCAAGCTTCTATATGCGAAGCAGCTCGTGAGTCAGCACAAACCTCTCATCACAGGTGTTGGAGTGGTGCCAAGTAGGTCATGTCCCAGCTGCCCGTTGACGTCGCCGTCTCCCTGCCCGCAAATGCTGCCGGCTCTTCCGCTAGCTCACGACGCACTTACCTCTCGCTTCACCCTCTCCACCGCCCGCAACGGTCGACTGCACGTCGAGTGGAAACAGTAGACAAATTTTGTGGAGCGTCCACAGCAACCATACAGACGCAGACTGCCATTGAAAATGACCAGCAAGCTGCATCCGTACGGCTGCTGCGGATGCGCGACTAAGTTTTTCTACTCATTCGGCTTGTTTATCTCTTATAAAATACTTTCCAAAGCCAAACCGCCTCCCGTGTTCGTGTGCTTCAAACAAGCGTTCACTTAAAAGAACGCTGCGTCTCTTATAATGATATGGTGGTTTTGGGACATTAAACTCTACCTATCAATCAATCGAGTGAATGGTACCCCTACTTTCGCTTCCGACTGCACTTTGAGAAAACGTGTCGACGCCCGCTTGAACCAGGGAATGCCGTTAGCATCACTTCTGCTTCGTATCCCATCACGGTTCCCTTTAGGGAGAGTATCTGAAATATTTTTCTGCGTTCAACTTGCAATTGAAAGTAAATGCCTCGCAGTAGTGGAAAGAATGCCCCCGGCACCGCCGCGTTGGTCTAGTGGCTAAGGTACTCGGCTCCTGAACCGCAGGCCGCGGGATCGAATCGCGGCTGCGGCGGCTGCATTTCCAATGGAGGCGGTAACGACGTAGACCCGTGTGCTCAGATTTGGGTGCAAGAGAAAGAACCACAGCTGGTCGAAATTTTCTAAGCCCTTCACTATGGCGTCTCTCATAATCATATGGCGGTTTTGGGACGTTAAACTCCACATATAAATCAAACAATTCCACCACGTCCCCCATGTAGCACTGGTACTTGCTGCAAACAAAGTTTATCAATCTGTCGGAGGTCAAAAGTGTCTTATGACTGTGCATAAATACTTACTTATGACGGATAAATACTTACTGAAACTTTGAAACTCTTCGCAGGTAGTGACATGTTAAAGCATCACAATTGCTATCTTTTTACTGGAACCGAGTGTGATTGAGAGAGCTCAAGCAAAGATCCGGCCAAAATGTACAATGTGAGTCACCGTAGCACCGCACTGACATGCCGTTTAGTTAGGATATTGTTTACATATGCCGCACGCAACAACCGATGAAAAACCAACGCTCCCAGTGTGCAGAATCATCACGACTTCTTATTTATCGTGTTTAGCACCAAATGTCTCGCATGTGCGTATGCTAACAAACAAAAATGTGCACGCTTTACCAATTCGACTGCACAAAGTAACACTTCCTCGCAAATGCATCGTCGACACCATATCACAAGATCTCTTGTCAGCCCGGAACACTTGAAATAAAGCTACATTGCCTGAAGCAAAGCTACGTTTGCCACAACGCCGAGGTCGTTGGCATTTCTGTTCGCCCCGTCTTCGACGCTTTGTTCGTCGCTTGCAAGCTGGTGGCAATGGCGTCGAAGTCAAAAAGTCAAAAAGCGCAGCGTGCACGACGTCATCGGCGCTTGTGCTGCTCGATGAAGAACATGCTGCCTCAATCGTAAGGCGACTATGCCGATGACATGGCGATGTCACCGATGACTCCCGGCTCAACACTTGGAGACGCGCTGATTTCGCGGGAAGCAACACTCGCAACACAGTGAACACAATGACCACGTTCGGTAAGTGCAATTTCATAGCAGATGACAGCACTGCTTCTTATGGCTTGTGACGTCACGCACGCCAAGGAAAAATGGCGATGGCCAGTAGTGTGCGGAGCTTACAGCCGATGACTTCTACGGCTAATTTTGAACTGAAGTAATCTTTAACAACCCACTGTTCACACGTGATCAAGCATAATGAGCCTTCTACCTTTGTTTTTCGCCGAAAACCGTCAGTTGTTGAGTGGCCATGTCATGACCCTTTTAAGAAAAAAGAGGTCGTGGCTCAAGCATACACTACCACACAGCGTATCGGCAACGCGGGAGGATGAGGTTCGCAGCTTGAGCCACGAGTGCGCGCAGAAGTTCCACCTTCTGCTGGTCTCTCCTCGCTCCACCAAGGCACGACATTCGCCCGCCAACTTCATTGGCCTGCTGGAGTGCTTACTGCAGCACTTTTATCTGTCGGTGCAATCCCAACCAAAGAAACAGGCGGCAAAACACCGCTGATGCATGCGGCAAGACTCCGACAACGAGCTGTCACACGCTATTACGAAACGAAAGGCGAAAAAAAAAAACATTATGGCGTTGGTTAGATGCTAGTGCGGTCAGGGTTTTTCACTCCTATCGAGAAGCTTTAAGCATGGTCTCCAAGATTGTACGCCTCTGCAATATCTTGGACATTCTTTAACTGTGGGGTTACTACAAAACAAGTGAGATAATATAAGACCAGCGCAATAAGACGGTAAGTTGGGCTAGTTGGTCGGGATTTATTGTGAACCTATTAACAGTACAACACCAAAAACACAGGGCAGGAAAGGAGCAAAAGAGAAAGAAAAGACGGCACTGACTCACAACTGTTCATTGACTCACAAGAACAGTTGTGCGTCAGTGCCATCTTCTCCTTCTTTTTTACTTCTTTCCTGTCCCGTGTTTCTGGTGTTGCACTGTTAACAAGTTCACGATGAAGACCAGTACTTCAGTAATAGCATCAAAGTCCCATCTGTTCTACAAATCGCGAGGGGGTTGTTTACACGCAGGCATTTCATAAACGTTTATTTGCATGACAACAGAACTTTGATCACTAATTCCAGGCCAGACTTTTGTGTGAACAATAACTTTTAAGTGCGAATGCACTTTATAAGCGACCCTGAATCTGCCGTTCGCAGTGCGCCTCCTACTCTCCGCTAGCAACGGCGCGAGGAGGGGAGAGGAGTGTCTGTTGCAACGGTGCAGCGACGTCACACACCACGTGATTGAGCGCGCTTCGCCCTCCGCTCCGTGGCAGCGCGCGTTGCGCGCAGCCACGACTTGCTCGAGATCGGTAAGTCGTCACGGGTATGGATCCATCGCAGGCATCAACCTCGACTGCGATACCTCCAACAACGAGTACAACGCAATAGAATGCGAGCATCGCACGCGTCGCTGAAGATGTCGCACCGGTTGAAAACAAGGCAGCGCGCCGAACGGCCCATGATGCCGAGCGCAAGCGCACGAAGTGGGCCGCAGACATAAATAGCAATATAGTGCAAATTTACTCTCGCATATACGCGTAAACTCACCAAGATTTCCCGAGAGGGTCTAATGGTCCCTGGGAATTGCAATGTGATCACACGGGGGAGTTTACGTTAACTCACTGGCGAATGCCAACGGAATTTAACTTTACTCCCCCTCATAGCATCACCCCGTGCATTCGCACTTAACCGGCCCCGCCGCGGTGGTCTAGTGGCTAAGGTACTCGGCTGCTGACCCGCAGGTCGCGGGTTTGAATCCCGGCTGCGGCGGCTGCATTTCCGATGGAGGCGGAAATGTTGTAGGCCCGTGTGCTCAGATTTGGGTGCACGTTAAAGAACCCCAGGTGGTCTAAATTTCCGGAGCCCTCCACTATGGCGTCTCTCATAATCATATAGTGGTTTTGGGACGTTAAACCCCACATATCAATCAATCAATTCGCACTTAACCATGTTCACCCTCGGGGCGATGCCTGGGAGATATTTCGCCATTGCTTAGTAGACAATCTAGTCATGCGTTAAACCTTCTTCGTTCGTTCACATACTGCTGTAGTCTATAGACGCGCATCAGTTCTGAAAGGTAGAAAAATTCCGAATTTTTTTTTTTGTGGTTATACAGTTGGAATCCCATTTTATATTGGCAAGATCGAAATGCTCTCCCAGTATCACGTGTTCAGATATATGCGATAGCTTGTAGGAAAGCTCAAGTAATGCTTCACTGTAGTGGTCCAGTGGGTGGTAAAACGATTCAAACATGATGCTGTTACCCTGCGTAAATTAGACGCGGCACCATGCCTATTCAGTTTCATTATGAAAAACAACTCCTTCACTATAAAGGTTACTTGAAATAAAAAGAAACACACCATTACCATGCCAAACCTGGCGGAAATAGTTCCAAATCTGATAGTGTGTCGTCAAGCCGCGACTCGGTACTCATAACGATTTGTGCTTTTACCGTTTCCGGTAAGATTGTTAATTCATCAATTTCATTTTTTAAGCTTCGGAAATTGATCACGAACAATACTGGTGTAAAGCTTTTTAGTGGAATTTTTTATTTTTTTTCTTAAGCATGAGCGATCACGTCATTCCTGTCCAGATATCTGAGCATGCGCCTGAAGAGGAACTGGCTGGTGCATGCCAATAGGGAGCTTTAGAATACCGTTTGCAAGCGCTGCGGGCATTGTGGGCGAAGCGGGTGCCATAAGAGTTTTAAGCGTTTCCTTTGCTGCGAACCGCCACGCACGATCTTAGTGACACCGTAGCCTCGAAACCAGCGCTTGCGGGCCACACGCGGGCCCCCATCACCGCACGCACTTTCGGATTTTCTGCGTGGGGTCCGCGAACGCCGACTCGCGTTATGACGCATGCGCAGCAGCAGCGACCGCACCGCAAGGGCTCGCGGTGCGCTATTTTAAAACTCTCTAAGATTCCAGGCAAATGCGTGTTCATTGATTACTAGCTTATTGTTACTTAAGTGTAGTGATTTTTTGTCCAGCTGTTTTTCTTTAGTGAACTTCCGAAATTGCCGCAGTTTTTTTATCTGCCTCACTGAAGCCTTCTGATACGCTGTATGACGTCTCCTTGAATCTGAATGCGTTTCGCAGAACAGAGACAGGATTCACAAAACTCACTAACGAAAACATTTTTGCGCAAGAAAAATTTTCTTGCGTAAGACTATTTACGAAACAAAAAAAAAACGTCGTAAGAGGCTATCGTTGTCACATCGGCCGCTGCAATAAAGTGCGCTGTGACTGCCCGGGAACATGTCAGCCATGGTGATGCAGTTGCTGTATTTGCTGACGTCAACGAAAAGTGCTCGTATGTGGATTCACGAAGCAAAATTTGCGCAAAAACAGCGTGGCTAAGAGAAAATCCTAAGAGTGGGCCGGACCACTCTTAAAAAGAATGCGGCTGATTAGAACCTGCCGCTACGGTGGTATAAATCGGTGCCTTGGCTGGTTTTGAGGTAATTCACGCCCATGAGGGGCTGCCTGACGACTGCTGGTGTGTTTTTATTTCTTTCAGCGCTTTGACTTTCGTGTGTTGTTTCCCTTGTACGCAGTGGATGGTATTGACAACCACCGTCGTTCAATAAGTTGGAAGTCGAAGAAATTGAAGAATACTATTGGGCATCAATGGCGTAAACTTATCTATGCAAAGATTTGTGGTTGGATGAAAACCAATGTGCTACGTGATTCGGTCGGTGCATTCGAAGGCGGCACGGCATAGGATCAACCTTATTTGTTATGTTGTTGTGTTGCACCCCATATCATCCAATTCGAACTACGGCTCGATATCCTTGCCTCAGTGGTGGAAATTACCACCAAAGAGGTTAATGGGAGCACGTTCCTTGCACGATATTGGAAATAAAAATTTGAGGAACTTTTTAGTGAGTGGTTCATAAAGCTTGTGCTCTAGTGTACTTCGATTGGCACTAACTGTCTAATGGGTGTGATCTCCGAAATACAGCTGACGATACACTTTGGAACGATCTGGAACGGCGCGTACTGTATGAACCGAAGTGAGTTAGAGGTGTGCGTGATTACGCATGGAACTACAAACAAATCAAGCATTTTCACCTTCTCTGACCAGAAATCAATATTGACCTTGATTGACCTTGGCAATATGGCAAATCAATATTGACCTTGGCAAGCAGTCGGGATTAAATGACCCTAGTAACTTTAAATGACACCGGATATATGCAAACCTTCAAGATTCTGGGGCATACCTTGATTGATTGATTGATATGTGGGGTTTAACGTCTCAAAACCACCATTTGATTATGAGAGACGCCGTAGTGGAGGGCTTTGGAAATTTCGACCACCTGGGGTTCTTCAACGTGCACCCCAATCTGAGCACACGGGCTTCCAACATTTCCGCCTCCATCGGAAATGCAGCCGCCGCATCCGGGATACGAACCCGCGACCTGCGGCTCAGCAGCCGAGTACTTTAGCCACTAGACCACCACGGCGGAGCAGCATACCTTGGCTGAATTCATCCCTGCGACAATTACCAGCTGGTTAACTTGGCGCTCGAACATCATTAAAAGGTAGAGCAAGCCACTGGCATGTATTTTATGTGGCGTAGCGACCACTTGACCTTAGAATAATTGCGTTGCGAAGACGAATCCTCCGTCGCATGCTCCCATCGAAGCAGACGACAAACGCGAGCAGACAATGGCTTGGCCGGCAGGCACAGCTTGTGATTGGTTGTGAAGAAATACCCTCAACATCAGCTTCCTCCATGGCATTGCCAAAACACTTCTTTCATCTGACACGCCTGTAGTGTTCGTCATATCATCCCCCTCGCACAAAAGAGCAAATTCAGTCACGCTATAAAAAATGCGCTAGTACTTTCTAAGAGCAATTTTACAGCTTTTCCTTACTCCATGTCATCTTAGTTTTGCGCAGTTGTCAAAAACAACATGGCGTCGTAAAGAGCATATCGGTCGGTGCGAATTTCAGCAAACGCTTCTCGCAAGAGTTACTTCAGCGTTCGACCGGATGCATTGTGATTACGGCAGCTCTTTCGGTGCGTGTAAGCAGTGCGGAAAGCTGCGGCAGTGCAATGGTGTACGGTAAAGTGCAGCGAAGCCTGTGCGTCGGTGTGGTAATCAAGCGGGGATCGGCGTCGGTGTATCGACGGCAACTAGCACTCGAGAAGCCTGCAATGTGTGTTTGTGTGCCGGTAACAGTTCGTTTGCTTGACTTTCCAGTGTCTCTGTTGGGTGCTGTGCGACATTCCGAATTGACAGCGTTTTGGCACGTTACTTGTGTGACCCCAAGTCCGTGCGGAAACGTATGAACTACGCGCTATGATCAATTGTTGCTTTCCCACTGGTTTGCTCATACGCTTCTATTTTCTTGTGAACAATCTAGTGTTCGGGAGTGAAACAATGTCCGTTGTGAACAGTGGTGCTGTGTTGATGTTTCCGAGACTTGTGAAGAAGCTGTGCTCGTGTGACCGAAAATTGAGAGTCAGCGTTGATAACTGTTTTTCCCTGCGAAGTTGCGGTGATGGAGCTTGGCGCTTTTGTTTGTTAACTCGTCACTTCTCCTTTTTGTGATAACCATAGTCCCAGCGCTGTGATGTGATGAACCGAAGATGCGAGATGCTACATTCTGTTGTGGATTATGTTAATTTGGCAGTGCGCCTAGACTCTTCTTCGGTAAGAACTTGAGAGTTCTCTGTGGCAGCGAGAGCCCATGAACGTCAAACTTCCTTCCGACCCCAGAAAGAGCAACGAATTCACCGGTACCTTGCTTTGGATGAAGTTGTAGGCCAGTACCGGCTAACTACAAGTCTCCGAGTTTGTCTGCCCATCGTTTTGCACGGCACTAAAGCCTTGAGAACAGCCGATCATGGCCAGTTCTTACACTATATCAATGAACGTGCACGCCTGGCCAGCCATTCTTTGCTGTCATTGGCAGCTTCCAGTCTGCAGATGTCCTTTGCCTGTTGGCTGTAGAGCACACTTGGTTCCTCATGACACCAACGGCTACTAAATGTTACCATCGGTAAGTTGACCTTGCAGAAAAAAATTTGTTGCTATTAATGCAGTACTATAACGTGTGCAAGTTTTTAAGCCCATCAGATGTAATGTTTCTCTATTTTAGGTTCAAGCATGAAAATTTTACTACTTCTGTTATATACATACATATATTATGGAGAGGTGGGAAAATACATCAGAAGTTTTTTTGTGATTTGATATAAGTGAGCTCTCGTTTGATTATCAGGATGAACGTGTAGATTTACCAAGTTTGATAGTTGGAAAGTCAGTGTGAATTTATTTTCCTGGAGCCAGGTTGCACTTGAGAAATTTGTTATCTTGAAAAATTAGATTACTAGACAATTACCGCTGTGGTAGCACTATACTTCACTAGGACATATATATTGCGGTACGTAAATTTTACACGAGGTTTCAGTTTGTTTCAAAGTGATAATAGCAGATTTGGTCCCTTTGACGAAGCTATCGCTTCGTCAAAGGGACCAAATCTGCTATTATCACTTCGAAACAAACTTATTTGACGAAGCTACTTATTTGACAATACTTGTTTGACGAAGCTCTTCGTCAAATAAGTATCAGAGGAGAGTGCTTTTAATGATTGTTTTAATATATTTCGTTTTTGGCTTTTCACAGATCGCAGAGATGAGTTTAAGGTCCTGTAACGCACTGGTTGCACACACCGGTACATCAAGCCTCATCATGACTTGGAGCACCTGTACAAAATTAGGAAGGACATGCGCCCCATAACTCTGCAAGTCTATGTCACTGCTGGGACTGTTATCATTCGGCGGACCTAGATGTGGCCTGGAAGCATGCATGGCAGCCTCATCTGGAAGGACTGCAATCTGCTTAGGAGCTTCGAGGGCACAAAACTGCCTAACGCCTGACTGCAAGGTTAGTTTTTCTTTGATACATGCGATTAAGTGAACACCATTTACTGTGCACAAGTTGAAAACCCAAGCATGGTTGCTTGCAGTGGATACCTGTATTATTCTTGTACATAATGCTTATTAAACATTAATAGAATTAAATTGCGAGATAAATGAGAATGTTGAAAGTTGAACGCCTGCAGCTTATTAATGAAACTCCAATCATCTGAGGCTCAAAAGCTCGTGCTTTTGAACGAGCACAAATACTTTGATTCCTTTTGAGATTGTGGCTCACTCTGTGGATCGAGTGCTCTGGAAGGAAATAGCAAATGGGTGAAAATTGCCTGGCTGTTCAAAACTTGCGAGGAGAAAGACCCATTGAACAAGCCTCAGATGACATAGGGTCAGTAACTGTCTCTTTTACTTGATGTAGCTTTTTCTCTCTCAGTGCTGTGGCATGTTGTGTTTCAGCCGAACGTGTTCACTACGATTGCATAGTGATATATTTTTTTTTACAAATTGTACCTGACCTTATTATGTATTGTTGATCTCTAAACGTGACCTTAGTGTGTTTCAAAGCCATGGTCCCTCATCTCTCTGTCTGTAGCTAGCCTACTTCAGCAGCAGTGCGATGCAGCCAGCACACATGCAAATCAAGTCGTGGAGCGCTCCTTTGGTGTTCTGTGCAGGACACAGCATATCCATCGGGCAAGACACTGGTGTAAACAATAGTGGTGAGTGTTGGTGGCACCTGTAGGACCCCGTTGTATTTGTTGTTTATGATTACTTCACCCGATGAAGTGCATTTTTGGAAGGTTTTTTTTTTTCGTTTGTAATAATAGAAGTCAGCAACAAGCACATTCGTAATCCACAAGTGCATTCTGTCTTCTAGACTGCCCATTTGGTCCTATACGCGGTTTGATGAGTTGACTATGTTAGACAGCCTTAAAGTTATGAACATTAGCTGTTGTGTTGTAATGCAGTCTAACTTGTGTTTCTTTGTGAACTGATTTGTGGTCTGCTTCTCGTACCTAGTGTAAAGTCAAAGTAGACGAATCTTTATTTGCTTATTATGCCTGGCAGAAGTTTCATACCTTCATCTATAACATTGTAGTTTTGCTATTGTATCTTAATAAAATATATTTTCAGTCTTCACTGTTTGTGTGTGTGTTGAAGCTTGTCATCGGTTTCTGAAAACGCGACACCAGTAAATATGAGCCCATATTTAACAACTGTACACTTTTGCATGTAGCATGGCTGTAACAATAATTTGTATTTTATAAGTTCCAGCAGTAACAAGGGATCCGGTGTTCTACGGTCATGTACTGTGTATCAAGAACAGAGCACAGGATACCAACAAGTTCAAAGGGACTGCCAGTGACTGTTCCCCTGCTCAAAGTTTACGAAAGCAGAAAGAGCACATTGTCATGTCAAGAGCAGTTTGAATTGTATACGTAGTAACATTCTGTGCAGCTGCAGTTTAACTTCTTAGCAGTGCATTATTCAGCAAGACCTTTGCGCTTGAGCATTCTAAAGTAATTAAATTTTGCATTAAAATACCAAACCATGACACTAATTTAAACACGCTGTAGTGCTAGTAGGCAAATCAATTCGACTTTAAGTTTTTATTATGCATCTTAATCAAAATGCCTGCGTGTCTCTGCATTTCACTGCCATAAATCACAGCATCAATGTTTGGCGATAGTAACTGTGTTTGCATTCTTTATAGTACAAGAAGTAAGACCATGGATGCAATAATCTTGTGCTTCGAAGATATAATCGTTCAGTATATATTCATTTGTATAGCACCAATGATGTCATGTGTGTTTAAATTCTAGGAAGTGCTTCTATGTGTATTATTTTATTTGGAAAGAAGGGGATCATCACTAATCCTAATATATCTAACACTAAGTTTTATTACATGTGTATTGTTATCCCACTGCTTGTCCATCCTCGCAACACTCAACTTCTCTGCTTCTGCTGTGTAAGTGTAACTTTTTGATATAGTGTTTGCTCGCATAGGTTTCTTCATAGAACCTTTCGTGTAATTGTGCACCATGCAAATGAATCATCTATGCAGCATTCCTCTTATTGTAACCTATAGTATATATTTTATTTTTATGTAGGTATAGCATGCATTTACTAACATTTTTAAGTGTCTGTGCCACTGTTCTGCCATGCAAGGGTTCTGGTATGCTCTATTATTGAAGCTGGCAACTTAAAACCATTTTGAAACTGGTAGTAACAATGTGCTTATTGCCTCTTTTACTGTGCTCGGATAAGCTGTAAAATCTTCATGGAAATGTACTTACATTTTTCGAACTGTGCGAAAATAAATGTTGTTATGTTCTTTTATTTCCCTGTTTCATGCAAATGAAACATGATTACTTTATAGTGGAATAGCATAAGTTTTCATTTCCACACGTGTGCTGAGCAACATTGCAGTCGAGGCCAGCAGCAAAATATACATGCGGGGCACTGGAGCATCACCTCTCATACTTAGTGTGCAGTCGTTGCTCACAAGTGAATTGAATTTTTTTGAAACAGACTAACACACAGCTGTATGGGAACTGTGCTGATCTGCAAACTTTGAAGCCTTTTTGAGGAGTGTCAATATAAACTCTGTTTGCACTGAGGAGCATAGTAGCAAATAATTGTATCATTTATGTTTTGTGTAAATTTATTTGTGCTGTGCCAATTTTTCAGCCCAGGTGCCCTAACAAGGCTTGTTACTGTGTTGTGAATGAGACGAGCTACTCAAATAAACACAGTAATGTTGCATACATGTACTCAATTTCGGTGCATAGCCCTTTTCTTTACATTGACACTATCAGGCGCTTTCCTCCTGTGTTTCTTATAAAAACTGCTTGTAACTGGGGAGCAGCTGACACTACGCATCAAGGTTTTCCAAGATGGTTCGAGAAACGCCGAGTTCATACAAAACAGTGCTGGAGGATTTCTCTCGTGAGTTACTCTCTGTAAGGCTGATATATCCAAAATGGGTGTATCAGAATTGTTGTTTTATAGCCGTTCATTTTATTATATTGTTACGTCTACGAGGGGTTTATTCGAAGCAGACGTAACGGTCGACTCGACGGTATACCGCAGTGAACGGGCAGCAGCGAGCTTTTGCCACCAACTGAACGTCCTCCTCTTCTGCTACCACCATGTTCCCCGCTACACAGGTGCACATACCTAAATTACACATGTGGTAACATTTCCCTCCGCGCAGACGAGGCCCACTGGGCGAGTCAAACAGTCTCTCGAGGAATAAAGCGCTTCAAACGTGCAACATGGACAAGTTCAGTTTTGCAGACCGTCGGCCGTTTGAATGGAGACGCGCTATGCGGTAAACTAAATCACTGATACGGTCTACAACAAGATAAGGTCCCGCATAGTGCGCTAGCAGTTTCTCGCTCAAACCGCGTTTTCTAGTTGGTGTCCAGAGCAACACTAGGTCGCCGCGATTGTACGTCACGTGTCGGCGTCGGCGGTCAAAATGTGCCTTCGAGCGGTCTTGCGAAGCAAGAGTGCGCAAATAAGCAAGGCGTCTAGCTTTTTCTGCCCGACAGATGATCTCGGATATGCAGGGATCATGATGGTCCAAACACGGGAAGATTGTATTCAGGGTATGACGAGGTGGTCGAGCATATAGAAGAAAGAAAGGACTGTAGCCGGTAGTTTCATGCTGAGCGGTGTTGAATGCATATGTGATAAAGGGTAGAATGCTGTCCCAGTCCTTGTGATCGGATGCAACATACATAGACAGCATGTTCGAGAGAGTTCTGTTCGTTCGTTCAGTTAGACCGTTCGTTTGGGGATGGTATGGCGTAGAGTGTCGAAACCTTGAAGCACAGACACGAAGCATCTCTTCCATCACGTCTGCTGTGAATTGTCGGCCCCTGTCACTGATTACGATTTTGGGAGGCCCATGTCGAAGAATGACAAAACGTAGCATGAAGGAAGACACCTCAGCTGCAGTTGCCGATGGTATGGCAGCGGTCTCGCAGTACCGTGTTAAATGGTCGGTGCAAACGACTATCCAGCGACTTCCATTAGAAGACCGGGGAAAGGGTCCAAGGAGGTCAATCCCGACTTGCTCGAATGGAGTTCTAGGGGGCGGCACCGGATGTAATCGCCCTAAAGGAGCACTTGTTGGGCGCTTATGACGTTGACACTCGTTGCAGCTAGACACGTATTGTTCCGTCGTGTGGCGCATTTCGGGCCAGTAGAATCTTTCTTGAAGATGGCAAAGAGTTTTTGCTGTGCCTAGATGACCGGATGTTGGGTCATTATGCATAGCCTGCAAGACATAAACGCGAAGACTCTTCGGAACCACCAGAAGATATCGTGAGCCGGTGTTGGTGTAGTTCTTTTTGTAAACTAGCCCGTCTCGGATGCAGAAGCGCGTAGGCGATGATTTTGGTTTGGTAGCAAGAAGCTGTTGTATGGTGCTGTCCCTTTGTTGCTCATCCTTAAAGGTCTTGTTATCAGGAAATGGTTGGTCGAGTGATGCAATGTAGGTATCGAAGGTGTCCGCGTCACATTCCATCGTTGGAAGTGGTAGTCGCGAAAGACAATCTGCGTCAGCGTGACGTCGGCCGCTTTTATACGAAACCGTGAAGTCATATTCTTGTAGACGAAGTGCCCAGCGCGCCAGCCGACCAGATGGGTCACGCAGATTAACCAACCAGCAGAGAGAATGATGGTCTGTCACGACGGTAAAGGGGCGTCCGTACAGATAGGACCGGAAGCGCTGCACTGCGAAGACTACTGCGAGGCATTCTTGCTCTGTGACAGTGTAGTTACGCTCGGACTTGCTGAGCGAGCGACTTGCATACGCTACGACGTGTTCTTGATTATCCAAGCGTTGAACCAGGACAGCACCTACACCAATACCGCTGGCGTCTGTGTGAACCTCAGTGGGAGCGAGAGGATTGAAGTGTTGAAGAACCGGATGGGACGTCAAAAGAAACTTCAACTCCGAAAAAGCAGACTCGCATTCCGGGGTCCAGTCAAACTGCGCACCTTTCTGAAGCGGACACGTGAGCGGGTATGCAATATCGGCAAAGCCAGGAATGAATCGGCGAAAGTATGAACAAAGCCCCAAAAAGCTGCGCAGTTCTTTCACCGAGTTTGGCTGCTTAAATGCCTCCACTGCGGCCGTCTTGGCGGGATCCGGTCGTATGCCTTTTTTGTTTACTAAGTGTCCAAGGACGAGTGTTTGGCGCTCTCCAAAACGACATTTCTTTGAGTTGAGCACCAAGCGTGCTTTGCTTAGGCAGTCCAGTACGAGGTCAAGGCGTGTGTTGTGCTCCCAAAAGGTGCGCCCAAAAATTACAACGTCGTTCAAGTAACACATACACACTTCCCACTTCAATCCACGCAGAATGTTGTCCATAAATCGCTCAAAAGTTGCGGGCGCGTTGCAGAGTCCGAACGGCATCACATTGAATTCAAATAGTCCATCTGTTGTAACAAATGCCGTTTTCTCCTTGTCTTCCTCGTGCATTGGAATCTGCCAGTAGCCTGACCTCAGATCCACAGACGAAAAGTAAGAGGCCGATGATAGACAGTCGATACCATCATCAATCCGTGGGAGTGGGTATACGTCTTTTTAGTGATGGCGTTGAGACGGCGGTAGTCAACACAAAATCGCCATGTCCCATCCTTCTTCTTCACTAGAATTACTGGGGCGGCCCACGGACTACATGATTCCTGAATTACATTTTGCTTGAGCACCTCGCAAACCTGTTCATTGATCACTGCGCGTTCTGACGGCGATACACGATATGGTTTCTGTCGGAGAGGTCTGTGAGATGTCGTGTCGATTCGGTCCTTTACACGAGAAGCAGGGAATGACGGTGAATCATGCTGAGCGAAATCAAAAATACCGGCATGTTTGCGCAGAATACTCGCCAGTTCATTACGTTCCTTGGTGCTGAGTGACTTATCAATCATAGCCATAATGGTGGTGTCCCTGGCGTGCAGATTATTGCAACGGGTCTTATCCGGGGAATCATTGCTTTCTGCGAGGGTGGCAAGCGAGAATACTTGGTGTTCACGAATCTCTGCAAGTTTCAGATCCTTCGGCAGCACTGTAGGTTCACTAGAGCAGTTAGTCACCCACAAACCAGTATGCCCTCGGGCAACCGATAGTGTACAGTACGGTATTAAAATTGTCTTCTTTATGCAACTGAGATGCACGGGCTCCACAGTTGCGTCAAATGTTTTCTCGCTTGCAGGTGAACAGACAACAGGGACCCATTTTGCAGACAACGGCGGCACAGTTGTGTCCACAGACACGCAAAGAGCACTTTCTTGAGAGGGCGAGTTTTCCATAAACGAAACTGGGATATCAGAATCTACTGTAATTTGTCCTGTGCGGCAATCGACAGTAGCACCACATAGCTTCAAAAAATCGAGTCCCAGAATGACGTCATGCGTAGTATGAGGGAGAACAGCAAACTCTGCGACAAAGTTCTGGCACGCCAAACTAACAGTCACAGTGCAGACACCAACAGGTTGTAACACCTCTCCACTCACTCCACGAAACGTATCAGGACGGTCCTAATGAAACACAACCTTTCGTCCAAGAAGGCGGGTAAATACTAAACTCATCACTGACACGCTTGCACCTGTGTCCACCAACGCCATCGTTGGTACACCATCGATAAGCACTCGAACCTTATTTCTAAACATGGAAGCTAACGGAGGTATATCTGTTGAAATCGAAGACTGTCCGGCGACCTCACCTCCAACGGCCGCACCGGCTAGTTTTCCGTAAGAGGCGAGGAGTGGCGGCGCCGAGGAGACGGTGATCGGTTGGCACGAGGGGCAGGTGGTGGTGTCACACTGCGGTCAGAGGCCGGAGATTGGTTTCGTAGCGGTCCTGGGATCTCGTAAGACCCGCTTCCCGGAAATGTCGGTGCTCGGGTAACGCCAGAACGGTTAAATCTCGGTGATCGGTCATACCTTGGCGGCTGTTGGTAATTGCAATACCTGGCAATGTGTCCTTCGAAGCCACAGTTGTAACAGACTGGTAGAGGACGCTCACCGAACCAATGCTGGGACCGCTCAGCTGTGAAGGGTCGGTGACGAGCTTGTTGAGCGGGGGCTGCCCACCTCTGTGTGGCGGGGCCGTGCCGAAGGCGTTGGCCATATCGCTGGTTGGCCACGAATGAGTCACGACGTGGCCGCGGATTTCCAGTTTCGCTGATGTCTGCCACACATACCGATGGTGGCAAAGAAGCAGATGACATACACCTCAGCGTATGTATGTACGTACGTACGTACGTATGTATGTATGTATGTATGTATGTATGTATGTATGTATGTATGTATGTATGTATGTATGTATGTATGTATGTATGTACGTACGCACGCACGCACGCACGCACGCACGCACGCATGTATGTATGTATGTATGTATGTATGTATGTATGTATGTATGTATGTATGTATGTATGTATGTATGTATGTATGTATGTATGTATGCATGCATGTATGTGTATGTATGTTGTATGTATGTATGTATGTATGTATGTATGTATGTATGTATGTATGTATGTACGTACGTATGTATGTATGTATGTATGTACGTACGTACGTACGTACGTACGCATGTATGTATGTATGTATGTATGTATGTATGTATGTATGTATGTATGTATGTATGTATGTATGTATGTATGTATGTATGTATGTATGTATGTATGTATGTGTATGTATGTACGTATGTATGTATGTATGTATGTATGTATGTATGTATGTATGTATGTATGTATGTATGTATGTACGTACGTAAGTACGTACGCATGCATGCATGCATGCATGTATGTATGTATGTATGTATGTATGCATGTATGTATGTATGTATGTACGTTTATTTTAAATAAATAGTCATTTATCATTTACAATAACTGTAATGATAATTTGGCAGAACTTCTTTCTAGTTGTCTTTCTTCTGGGCCATTAAAGTTTTAAATTTGTTTTCTACTGCATAATAATCAATGCGAACTTACGCAAAATATGCGCATTCGAAAAGGTTGTTTCATTTGCCAACGTACAGTCATGACCGAAAACTTCGGTAAAATGGAACCAACCAAAAAGGTTACGTTATAGCAAAGCTCTTCTACATGGCATTGCTTGTTCACATCGCGTGAACATCGCGTTGGTCGATGGATTTCAGACAGAATAATCTAGGTATTACCTACGTGTGTACATGTGCGTGATATTTATGCATATTTTAATAACTGCTGGCTATTCCTATTATGGGCACAAACCAAGGAAAGCTGAATACACGGATTTTGTCGTGTACTGGGACTGGTGCTGATGAACAATAAGCTTTGGTTCAAACATTTATTGTAATAACTATGTAATAATAAGACAGTTTTTCAGCTGAGACTGATGAAGATGTCAACGTTCTACAGGCGAAATTCAAAGAGGCTATAAGATACTGTGAAAATCACTTCATACCGACTAAACATAAAAGAAGCGGAAAACGCGATGGATAACGTGGAACATTGTTAATCTAAAACGGAAACTAAAACATCGATGAAGTAAAAGAACAGATTCAGCAGTAACAACAGAACTCGCCTGCAAAATGAAATAGAAATGAAAGCCGCAAAAGAATACTTAATTTCAAACACTTTAACAAACCTAATTCAATAAGAACCGCAAAAGTTTTGGCGCTACTTATCGAAGCGAAGCGGTGGAATCAGTAAAATAGATGTAGCAGGCTCAATCAGAAAAGACATGAAAATTGTTACTCATACTTTTAACGACTATTTCCAATCAGTCTTCAAACGCTCAGCAATTGCGCCGGTGCGCATGCCAGTAGCATATAACCGAAAGTATGACCTCAAGATAACAGAGCAAGGTATTCTAAACTTGCTTTTGCAAATGAACACCAAGAAATAGTCTGGGCCATATAATATATCAATATGTTTTTGAGAAGATATGCTCAGCAACTTTATCCCTTTTTGCAGATTATAATTTCGACATTGCTCAGTACATCTTCTCTTTCTAAGGATTGGCTGTGCGCTAAAGTAATACCGATTCATAAAGTAGGCAACAAGCAACACGTTAAAACATATCGACCGATATCACTGTGAAGTTGCTGCTGTAAATAATGGAACACATAGTGAGTAAAGCTATCATGACGTACCTAAACGAAAATAACGCGTTATACCCTATGTAACATGGTTTTATAAAATGTTTATCAACAATTACTCAAACACTAGAGAGAACCCATGCGTTTACGTCAATAATTAACTCAAATTTTCAAGTTGATACTATTTTTGTTGATTTTTCGAAGGCTTTTGATCGTGTCATGCACTATAAATTATTCGAAAAGATCAGGTCTATTGGATTCGCAGATGGTACTGTGAAATGGATAGCAGCCTATGTTTCAAACCACCAAACTCAGTATGTTTCTATAAATTTTTATTACTCCCGTGAACTCGAAGTCTATTCAGGAGTGCTTCAAGAATCTGTTATCGGACCACTGTTATTTCTTATTTACGTTAATGACATCGCTGATTGCGCAGAAAAAAAAGTAATGTTACGGCTCTTCGCCGATGACTTTGTTAATTACACTTTCGTGCAGAGAGTCAATAATAATCTCAAATTGAACAATACACTGAACAAGATAGCTCAATGGTGGGACAGATGGAGCATAAAACTTAGTGTTAGGAAAACTAAATGCATGATTATAACACATAAAAAGACGATTCTTAGTTTTAAATGTAGACTAATGGGTAACGATTTAGTAGTGACAGATTTAAATAAAAATGTGGGCATGACCTTTACAAGAGACATGAAATAGAATATTCACATTGAGAACACGTGCACAAAAGCTTTACTATCATTAGAGTTTTTGCGAAAAAAATTGTCTGCAGCTCTATCACATGTGAAGTTAACAGCATAGAAAATATTAGTGAGGCTGCTTTTGAGTACGGTAATATTGTGTGGAACCCACACCAGGAAGAACTTGTACAAAAACGAGGCAGTATACAAAATAAAGGACTGGGTCCCCCCTGAGCAGGTGGATGTGACATTATTGACTGCTAGTGGGGCTAGAATTCCCAAGGTTAGCTTTATCAGGATATTAGGCATGCTCATTTCAGCGGATGGACGTAACACGGAAACTTTACGTAGATTAGAGCAACATACTGCGGCTACGCTTCGCCTCATTATTAGAGTTTCTAACAGGAAAGGAGGCATGAAGGAGGACAATCTTCTTCGCCTCTTTCATGCCTTCCTCATGAGTCACGTTCATTATGTTGCGTCTATGCATCACTGGCTCGCTGCAGAAAGGGAGAAGCTCAATGTACTGATCCGTAAAACTGTTAAAAGGGCACTCGGCCTTCCAATCCGAACTAGCACGGAGGGGCTGTTAGCATTAGGAATTCACAACACGTTGGATGAAATTATAGAGGCTCAACGCACGGCGCAGATCTCTCGCCTCTCGGTCACCCGGGCGGGTCGGGAGATTTTGGCACGTGCCGGAATTTCTACAATACTCCAGGAAGAGCGGATGACTTCTCTTGACTCCGCCGTTAGACAGGCACTCGTAGTTTATCCTATTCCTAGGAATATGCACCCTCAATTTAACGTCGCAAGGAGAAGGGCTAGAGCCAAGAAAATTTTGGAGCAGGTGCACTCGAAGTCGGGATCGTCGACCTTCACGGACGCTGCGCGTGCGGATAGGAATCGTTATGTGGCCGTTGCGGTCTCTGAGCGAGGTACAGTAATGTCGGCATGCTCTGTCAAGGCAACCTCCCCAGCAATAGCTGAACAGGTATCCATCGCACTAGGGCTTTTGGATTCATCCCGTGTTCAGATCTACTCTGATTCCCGTTCGGCGGTTAGAGCCTTTGCCTCTGGCAGGGTCTCCCCACCTGTTGCTAGAATTCTCAGAGGTAGGACCATCACTCCACACGAGATCATTTGGTTCCCGGCCCATATGGGCTCCACGATCAGCGGCATCACCAACTCCAACGAATTGGCCCACGCCCGGGCGCGAGGACTTGCCTTCCGCGCGGGGCTTCACGGCCCTGGCACGTTGGACCGCTCCGCCCCGCCCGGGGCCGATCCTCTGGATGGGGGTGCGGCTGATCGAGGGTCGCGGGACGTTCTAGCGACATTTAACGAAGTCACTTCACATTATCGTTTGAGTCGTAGGGTCTTTCCTCCACCCCATTCGCATCTTACCAGAGGACAAGAAGTCACGCTCAGACTACTACAGACAGGGGTTTACCCCTGCCCAGCTAATGTATCTATTTATATGGATATATCTCCTGACTGCCCGGACTGTGGGTGTGTGTGTACATTTGAGCACATGATGTGGGACTGCCCCCACATACCCAAGGAACTCAAGGCGCAAATCATCCCAAGACAAGGGTTTTATTCCGCCATCAAAAGTACGGATCGTCACCGTCAGCTTCGGGCAATCCAAGGGGCCCACGATGCCGCAGGCAGGTACTCCCTGCCTGTTCCAACGTGGGAGCGGCCCGCAGGGGCGTCGGGGTAAAACCCGACTCTCCTCCCTCGGTGTACAATAAAGTTATCTATCTATCTATCTATCTACAAAATAAAGCAATAAGATTTATATATTTGAAGTACTCTCGACACCATAGCGTATCACTTAGAAATCAGGCAGCATTGCCTACCCTTGCATGTCGGCATGTTGTGGGCGCAATGAAGTTTCTTTTCACGCTCTATCACCACATAAACATAAAAAAACTACGTACCGACACCCCACTGTCACTCTACCAGAATCTGTCATAGTGAACCAATCAGGCCTTATCAGGCCGACTGCGACACGTTTAAATATTCTTTTTTGCAAGGGCAATTGAAATTTTGAATGCTTTACCAAATGAAATTGATGAATGCCGTTCTGTGGATGAATTTATTGCAAATCTGGAATTCTTTCGTGATTGTAGATAGGCATGTACTTCATGAGGTAAATGTTTGCAGAAGCTTGTCAAATGTATGGTGCTTCTTGATGTATGATCCCATTTCTGCATTTTTTCTGCGTTGTTCTTGAAGTATTACTGAAGCATTATCTACTGAGGCATTCTGTGTTCTGCTTTAGCTTTTCTATTTTCATATGTTCATGCTCATGTATACTTTCTCCAACCACTTGCTGTATGGGCCTGTACAAATGCCTACCGTAATGCAAAATAGATAAATAAATCAAAAGGAGAGTATCTTTCAATGGCTCAAATCAATTTGCCATAGCACTGTTCTACTTGGGACAGTAGAGGATCCTCTCAACAGAACTAAATGGGATAATACAGTTTTTATTATCATTAACAGTGGCATTACAATGAAGCTTGCAACATAACAGGTAGCGAGAGAGAAGACAGAGACTGATCGCTCTGTTTGTGTCTTTTTTATCTCTCCTTATTATTTTGCCTTGATGCATGTAATGATTCCCACCAAGTTAGCACGAAAACGTGTCCCGACAAATGCCATAAACTTATTCGCCGGTAATTAGGTTGCTGCATGTATTTAGGAAGCGTGCCGCCGACGAGGTTATGAAGGGTGCCACGAAACTCGGCGCTACCAAAGTCACTAGCTGTTTGGTAGCGTGTGCTTCTCAGCTCGCGACTTCTTCTGCACAGAGCTGATACACGAGCGGACAAGGCGACGGTGAGTTAAGGCAAGTTTTATATACAGCATAGAAATAGAGGCGTTACATATTCGGCACTGGGGCCGACAGCTTTGGCACAGCTTAGGACAGCTTAGGGACCTATAAGTCGGCTTATCTCCGACGCATAGGTCGGCTGCTTTCTTTTTATAGGCACCGGGTGAACCTTTACGTCACCAACGTCAAATGATAAGCGCCGCTTGCCGTGATGTCCGATTTCTCTAGTCAGGAACCGCCGCTTGGTTGCGTCATGATCCTCGAATCTGGAGCCGTGGCGCTGGGTTGCAACCAAGGATGAGTGATGTTGCGACGCACTGCGTAATACTCGTCAGACTGCATGGCGCCGCTTGCTGACGTCACAATAGTTAGAGTGTGAAAACCAAATGACGACAATAAAACAAGAAGGACACGTAGGACACGAGTGGCAAGCGCTCGTGTCCTTCGCGTTTTTCTTGTCTCCTTGTCGTCGTTCTGTTCACACGCTATACCTATCATCATGTCATACCAACTAGCCCAAGCTGCCACACTTGCTGACGTCGTCGAGATTGTGGCGTCAGGCGGGCTCTCTCGCTCGCCTCGACACAGATTGCCTTTGCAGAGGCTTTGACGTTCGGTCTGAACTCTTAGGCGTAACAGCACCCCCCCCCCCCCTGCCGGACAATGCGCCAAAAAGACGAGCTGCTTTAGCGTGGCTCGGATGTCCGGCGCACTCGTTCGCCAGGTCCCTCCAGGTTCACCTCCAGGGCCATGGGGAGGATGTAGCTCCAGACTCAGTTCCCTGAACTCATCCCATTCTTGAGGACTACTTCCAGCTGCACTGGCTTGTCACCACAACTTGTCGACTAGGTTCGCTCGTCTCTTCTCCCGATTTTTTGTCTCAGCACTTGTCGATTGTTCTGCAAGTTGTCAAGAACAGTTCGAAAACAGACAACACATGACACAAGCAAGTGCCCTCAGTTACCCGACAGACACCAAACAAACTATAGTACAACATATACCTAGCTACTTGTATTTCGGAATTTTGTTCCCTCTACATCAAGAGGCACATGTGGGACACAAGACTTTTAAAATGAGAACTCGATTTTTTTACTCGTACAGCAACGTAATAAAATAGAATACAACATAAAGTTGGCCCCTTGATATCACTCTGGACGAGGGCACTCAGCTAAGGCGGTAATGAGGCAAAATTTTGCTCCAACTCACCAGCGAAAGACTGAAAGGTTAAGGTAGTAACTAAAACGCATGGATCAATGCGTCTGCATTAGCGTTTAGCTTTCCTTTTTTTGTAGCGAACGTATACCTTGTGCTCTTGGATCATCATGCTCCACCTCAGTAACCAGCCACTTTTAGGTGACATGTTATTTTACCAGGTTAGAGGACAGTGGTCTGTTTCGACCACAAACCTGAAACCGGAGACATTAGAGGCTAGCTTTTGAATGGCCCACACTAGATAAGCACACTTCTTTTTAAAGGTACTGTATGTCTGATCCCTGCAGCACAGTTTTCGATTTAAATACAAAAGTGGCCTTTCGATTACATCAACAGAACTCAACATTTCTCCTCCTTCTTCCTCTTAAGCCTTCAAAAGCATATTTACGACCACTTCACGTTCAACATATGGCTTCATCAAGTTACTGTCGTAAATTTTGTTCGACTGCCTTCTTAATTTCACTTCATAATTGGTATCAGAAAGCTCCTATATTACTTTGGCAGGCCCTTTTCAATGAACTTCAAGCTTGTTCTTTTTGGACGGCCGCAGCAGCATTACGTGACTACCTACTTCAAAGGTGCGTTTCTTCACCGATTTGTCGTAGTACTCCAACAAACCTTGTGCAGCCTTCATGTGGCTTTCCACAATATCTTTCGTTTTTCGAAGCCTCCGAAGGAGGTCTAGAACATAAGAAACTACATTAGGGTCCTCATCAAATTCCTCCCGGGACTCACGTAGCATTCGCTATGGTTTTCTCAACCTCCTGCAATACACAACCTCTGCACGGCTTAAACCAGTGCTCTCATGAGGAGCTGATCTCAAAGCGATCATAGCGGGAGGAATACACGCTTTCCAGTCGCATTTTTGCATGTAGCAAAGAGCTCTCAGTATTCGTGTAGGAGCGAAATGCATACGCTCTACTGGATTAGATTGCGTGTGATGGATCTAGCTGTGCGCTACTTTTATTCCGCAGTTATCCAAGAAGGTAGAGGGAAGAAAGCTGGTGAAGACACTACCGTTGCCGCATTGGATTTCAGAAGGAAATCCGACGCTTGCAAATATAGATAAGTGCATCCACGATATGAGGGCAATTGAGCTCCTTAATTGGTATCGCTTCTGGAAAATTTGTGGCTACACAGAGAGCCGTCAGGATGTACCGACAACCTTGCCTTGACTCTGGCAATTGCCCGATGATATCAATTACTAGGCACCGAAAACATTCTGTGACAATTGGCACGAGCCCCATGGGTCCCTTCCACTTGTCCGTGGATTTCTCCGCTTTCTGACAAGTGTCGCATGAGCGTACAAAGTCTTTGATATCCTTCCAGCATTTCAGCCAATACAACTATAGGGAAACTCTAGCCTCGGTCTTTTTTATGCCTAGATGACTTGACAACGTGTTTTCATGCGCCTGTTCCAATAGTTGGCGACGATACTTTTGTGGCACCAAGAGCTCCTCATACTTGCGACCGTGGACGTTTGTGTAGCTCCAATACAGGAGCCCTGGCTTCTCACAAAAAGAAACATTCTTTTTCTTTTTTCCAAAGTTCACGGTTTCCATTAGCGCTTTGATCTAGAGGCCCTCACGCTGCTCTAGAATGCACGTTTTTCAATTAACCCTCGAAAGCTCACTCCAGCTTTCCGCTACAGGCGAGAGCTCTGCACCGCTCTCGCTCTCGTCCAATGGCGTCATGTCTTCTTCTCCGCTGACAGAGACGGCTTCCGCGACGGGCGGCTCGAGTGACTCATCTGGAGAATTACCTCTCTGAGGCACCATCGCGTCGCGGCCAAGGTCACGCAGATCCGCTTCTTGAGCATGTGGTGTTTCACAACACTGAACAAGATCAAGTCCCTGCGAAAGCTTCCGCGCTTGCGATCGCGTGAGGGCCACGTATGCTAAGTTTAAGAAGAACAATTTACCCTGCTTTCTGAGAAGCGGCTCAGAGTTATTAGAAAAAGACGAGGCAAACGATTGCGAAGTGCGGCCGACACTGCCGCTTTGGTGCGAAGCTTACCGCACGGGCCTTGAATAATAACTGTAGAGATTGGTAAGCAAGCACTCTGCTCCTGGGCGACTTGCAGGATCCACGCGCATTCTCCTGTGAAGTCTGACGGAGACACAAACGAAGGATGGACAACATCCATGGTTGTCACTGAGTCTCGCAGTGGACGACACGCTTTCCCATTCACACTAATTTCCTGGAGATACGGCTCTAACAACCGCATGTTCTTTATCGATTCTCGGATTGTTTCAAAAGCAAACTATTGCTTACAGTTTACCGTGATGTACCCTTCTTTTTTGCAGTTGTAGCAGATTACGGGCTTCCGTGATTCAAACGCCCATGTGGTATCAGTGAGTTGTTTAGGAACCTTACTCGATTTCTCCGCTTTCGTTTGCCCTCCTCCTACAGTGGCCTTCGTAAGAGACGAGTCCTTCCTGAAATTACGATGAAGAGTGGATATCCGTTCATCAGGTTTCTTTGAAAAGCCCTTTCTCCTTTCATCCTTTTTAACGCACACTGCTGTGCTGTGCAACTTTCGGCAAGTATAATGCTTCTCAACTAACTCAGCTGCCTTGTTACGCTGCACTTCGGCAAGTTCGTCCTGCAGCCAAAGGTTGACATCATCCTCGATGCAGCGGCAGAATTGCTACAACGCCATGCATTCTACCACTTTTTCGCGACTGTCATAAACACCTTCGCCTTTGAGACTTTCACTTAAATTGGCTTTGAGGCGAAACGCGAAGTCAACGTGTGACTAATTGCCCTTTTTTGCGCACCGCAAGCTTTGCCGAAAAGCCTCGGGTGACAACTTTTAACGTCTCAAAAGCACTTCATCAACCTCATCATAGCTCTCAATCGCTTCCATTGGCAAGCACGCTATCACGTCTAACACATCGCCGGGAAGTAGAGCTAACAGAATCTGCGTTTAAAGAGACCACTTCAAAGCATTTTGCTCACAGACGTGTTCAAACTTGACGAAATATTTTGCCAGGTCCTCGCCTACTACGAACAGTGGCAGTTGATCCTGAGTTTTACGGCCGCTGATCTGAAGCATCGCAGAAGCTACGCTAGGCGCCTGCGAACACTGTAGGTTTGCCAATTCTATTCTTTTCAACTCGAGGCACTCCTGTCTCTCGGCTTCCTCACGCTCGTGACGTTCGCGACTTTCTGCCTCTTCGCCACGTGCTTTGATATCCGCCGAGGCCTCATACTTCCTCAGCCGACACTCCTTCATGCTTCATGATCTCAATGGCGGCTTGCTTTCGTTTCGCATGGCCCAAAGTAAGGCCAAGGTACTCACAAATTTCGATGAGTTCCTTCAATTTAACGTTCTCCATCGTTCACACTAGCCTCTTGCTGTTTGCCCTTGTTAAGAATCTACTTGCCGTACTCACTATAAGTCTACTAGCAAGACGCGCAAGCAATTTTCAACACTACCATGTTTACACCCTCCACAATAATTTTGGTTTCAAAGCGCTTCGACTTGGCTTTAAACGATCAAAGCTCACTCTAATGCTTCACACAGCCGTTCTCTAAACAACTATAACCTGTGCTAGATTAGTCTGGTGAACTGAGGGGAAACATCAGGCACTCAACAGATCGATGTCGCTGACGCCGGCTGATCCCGCAGTTGCCATCCACTGTTACGAGGTGTGCCGCTGACGAGGTTACGAAGCGTGCCACGAAACTCGCTGCTGCCTAGATCACTGGTTGTTTAGTAGCGTGTGTTTCTTAGCTCAATACTGCTTCTGCGCAGAGCTAATAGACAAGCGGACACAACGAAGGTGAGGTAAAGCAAGGTTTATGTACAAGATAAAAATAGAGGCGTTACATATTCGGCACTGGGGCCGACAGCTTAGGGACTCAAAAAGGCGAGATGTCTTTTGTCTGACGCATCCGTCGGCTTCTCTCTGACGCACAGGTTGGCTGCTTTTTTATAGGCACCAGGTGGGTCTTTACGTAACCACCGTTCAATCAGAGCCGCTGGCCGTGATGTCAGATTCCTCCAGTCAGGAACCACTGCTGGGTTGCGTCATGATCCACAAATTCGGAGCCGCTGCGCTGTGTTGCACCCAAGGACGAGTGATGTTGCCACTCATTGCGTAAGACTCACCAGACTGGATGGCGCCGCTTGCTGACGTAGTTGAGATTAGGGTGCCTGGTGGGCTCGCTCGCTGGCCTTGACACAGATTGCCTTCGCAGAGGCGATGACGTTTTGTAGGGACTGTCAGGCGTAACATTTCTAGATTTTCTTCAAAACATTGTGATAACTTACCACAAGTCGAATATCCAGACACGTGAAAAGTAATTTACCAGGTATGATAATGATGTTTCGGCACTGGGCACTCTCGTGATAAAGGGGGATGGAGGGGGAAATATGAATTCCGAATTCTGGTATTCGTAAGGGATCATGGCACAGCGCTTTTGGGTCAAAAGGAGAGTGAAAGAAGAGAGCGCAAAAGCCTCATTCTCGAGAAATGAGTACCCACCGCAACGCATTATCTGAGGCTGGACAACCGTTTAAAAAAAGAGAGCTTGGTGACACTGTAAACTGAACACAGTACCTTTCAAGTTGTAGTTCAACGCTGTGAACACTCGTCCACTGCTTCGTCCACTGCTCCATTGCCACTACGGGATTTATCCTGTTACTAATATATTTTCACTCCCTCGAATGACTCCCAATGCAAATTGTCTGGGGAAACTTGGTCAAAAATGGATAAAAAACTAAAATGTGTCTGCACAAGATGACTAGAAGGTAGAAAGCACCAAGTGTGGCTGTGTAACCGTGCATTATATACCGGTGTATGACAACGCTAATCCACTATCCTGATTTTAATGTCTCTAGCATCACTTTCACTAAATGGCTACTCCGTTTCTTCCCATTGCCGTTATTTAGGCAAAATTTTGCTGATCAACTCAACTTTTTTATTTGCATTGCTTCTCACACCTAAAGGCAGTCACACTTCATCTCGTTTTCTGCGTGGCTGTCGCTCCTATAGAGTGCGTACTCCGCTTTTTTATGCTCTTCAAACATCCGACGCTGCTTTGCGGAAGCTTTTCATAAAGTCTGCTGGGCCAGAAGTTTGTCTTGAATGTCAATCACTTCGATTTCAAGCTTTCGCAGAGACGAAATAAGAGTCTCTCACTCTCTTTTTATTTGTGTACTCAGATTTGGGTGCACGTTAAAGAACCCCAGGTGGTCGAAATTTCCGGAGCCCTCCACTGCGGCGTCTCTCATAATCATCAGTGGTTTTGGCACGTTAAACCCCACATATCAATCAATCAATCAATCAATCTCTTTTTATTTTTGTCCTTTTCGCGCATGTGGTAATATCTCTTGATTCCAAGACTCGTGTACTCATGCACGTCTGTTGTTTTATGTTTGCTCACGCAGCCACCCCAGGACAAAATAACTGCACCGTGTTTTCTACAAAGCATTACCACTAAAACACCTCCCGACTAATTTTCCTAGTATTACGTAGACACATATCTAAGCGTAAGCGTATGCATGTTCTCACATTCCGGCGTTATCAAAATGCCGTGGTGCAAGGAACCTGCTGAATTCCGCTCACAATTTTATTTGATTACTGCTGTTTTATATTTCTGCACAATCAGTACGCAGGCACACAAGCCGTGTAGTGCAATAAGCATACTGTGAGAAAGGCAACCTTTTACGTCTAGCTACAAAAGAGCCTTCTGGTCACCATTACACCGTGCTTGATTATGCCGAATTAGTTGAGTAGCAGCGCAGCTTCAATAAAATGTAATTTAACTGGTCGCGCTTAACAGGAGAAGATATTTGGGAGACATCAATTCTTGCGTGGTGTCATTGATGTGGTACGCTCAGTGTCCTTCACTTTTACTTGGCGAAATAGCGTGTGTATTATTGCCTAAGGCCATTGAGCAATTACTGTGTTGACTACGGTCATTGATGAAACGCTGTCCAGAGAATTATTACAGGTGTGCTGATGTAATCACAGCTGCGATGCGTAGCACGACGTCGTTTTATTGCTTTTAAAAGCTCTATATAGCATCACTTGGTTGGTCGTCCCTCTATCCAGCGTAGCCGGCATATTAATATGATGAGCGCGGCGATGCGTCCGTCTGTCCGTTGCGTGCTGTAATCTGTTATGAGTCAACAGACTCATGTACGACCGAATGCGCGGACGAACGCATGAATGGACAGACTTTTCGCCCAACTAATCATTCACTGCATGCATATGCTGTGATTTTGTTTATTTGTCCATCAAGTGCCCAACTAATCATTCACTCCGCGCATATGCCGTGAATTTGTTGATTTATCCTTCGCATGCCCAACAGTGTTTTGCTGACCGTTGAGAAGTCTCACTGAACGTCGGCCTCATCTATAGAGAAGACCAGTTGTTGCGAGCACGGCTGGATGGCAGGCATGCCAGCCTAAGAAGCGAAGAACGTTTTTAAGAAGCAATGAAACGACGTCGCGGCGCTGCTGTGATTACATTAGGAGGTATGCAATAATTCTCGAAACAGCGTTACAAGTAAATGCAGTGCTATTTCAATGAAAGCAAGAAAATTTCATTCTATCGAGTGTAAAAAGTTCTCGATAGACGTAGAACGCGGCACTCTTCTGACCTTTTGTGGATCGGGCGGCCATTTTTTCTTTCTTTTTCGCCAGTCCACCCCTCTTACTATACAACCCGCAAACTTAAAAGTATAACTGCTATGATATGAGCGGCGCCAATCTACAGCAAAATAAAAACTTCATTCTAAAATAAAACACCCCAGCGTTGACCTCTCGTACTTCTTGACCTGACATTTCCAAACGAACACAAAGCTATAAAAAAGCACAGAACTATTTTTTTCTCGCCACCTAGAAGCTTCGCCAACGGCGTGGTAGCCTTTTCGACCGAAAGAAAGAGTGCGACCGTGCGGAGAAAAAAGCGGGCTACGCCCACCTCTAGAAACGCGCGCTCTTTGTGCCCTTGGGACGGCCGGAGAGAAACCCACCGCGCACCCGCAATCTCGATGGCCATGATGAGGGAAAAGGTTTGAGTCACACGTAGAAGCGCACTCAGTTGGGTTTCGGTTGTGGTATTGCTGTTTTTCACATATAAAAAGTTATTTTTGAATTTGTTGAGCATTTCAGCTATCGGATGCGTGACAAGAGTTTCTCAGGAATATAAAACCACCATTATCCTAAAATGGTCCAAAAATCAGTGGAGTTGGCTTTTAAGGTGTGAGTGCACCTGTAGCGATTCTTACTGAAGACCAGTTAAGGTGTGTTAAAATGTGCAACCTTAGTTTTTCGTAGGCGTGGACATATGGGAGGGCTGTGTGGATGGCCATGATTTGGGGCGTGTTTGGACTGCGGACCGGCATACGTTATGGCTTGCGTGCTGCAACGCAGACGTACATACGACTTGGTGTCAGCAGCGCAATCCCGATAACAGTCATCGCATATCAAATACTCGCCGAAGTGCCACGACAGAAGCACTACTGACTCGAAGGCATGCATTGCAGTCAGTCAGCAGCCGGTTCCTCCGGGCATGACACCATTCCCAGGATGGAAAGCTTACGTCCATTGCCTTTCAAGGTCACCTTTGCCTGGATCGTATGTTTTGGACTGCTCGGTTCGTGCAACGTAGCTGCAGAAGATTCCCCTCCAGGACGGCTGCAATGTTTGCACAGGATGCCAAATTTGGAATCAGCCGGGCAGCTCATCTGGCAACATAGACACAGCACAACTCCATTGGACGCTGCTGACACCATTCATAATCGTCAGTCAGCAGCCGCTTCTTCCGGGCACGACACCATTCCCAGGATGGAAAGCTTACGTCCATTGCCTTTCCAGGTTAGTTCCCTGAAAGGTGCTACTTTTGTTAAATCCAATAATTATTGTTTGTTGGTGGTGTCGTGCCCACTAGACCTAGAAGATGTGTTTAAGCGATTTATAGTTTGTGCATCGAAAATGTGGTATGCCTTGTCTGCCTTAACACTTATGTTGTCTGGCGATGTTGAGCCAAATCCTGGACCAATTACTAAAGCTCAAAAAGAGGCATTTTCTGCTGCTCTAGACACAATTAAAAAACTGGAAGAGGCACAAGCAGACTTGCTTGTTGAGCTAACTAGTGCAAAAGCTGGTCATGCTGCTGCTCATAAAAAGATTGATAAGCTAGAAGGAAGGCAGGAAACACTTCTCGCAGAGCTTAATATTTCGAAAATGAAACAGGAAGCCGTTGAAGGTGAAATTAAGTTGCTGAACGCAAAGATTGCTTCACTGTCACTTGCTTCTACGTCTGGAAGCAGCTCGGGTGATGCCGAAGCTAGTGCTAACGCCCTTCACAGTGTATCTGATCGCTTTGCCACTATCTCTTCTCGGTGCGAAAACACTGAGAACAGAATGCGACGCTCGAACTTGCTTTTCTTTAATATTGCGGATGACGAAAAAGAAGATTAGGCTTGTCCGATCAGAAAATTGTGAAATTCTGTTCACAAAAGGTTGACATTTACTTATCGAGCACAAATTGCGAAAGAGTGCACAGGTTAGGCAAACATGCTGACAGCAAGAAGAGATCTATCATTGCGAAAAAGACTTTCTAAAAGGACAAAGAGCGCATCTTGTCCACTGCAAGAAAGCTTAAGGGGTCTGAGTTTTCTATTCGGGAAGACTTCTCTCCTGCTACGCGAGAGGCAAGAAGAAAGCTTATCGAATCCGCCAAGGCCAGAAAAAATTCTTTAAGCTATCTGTTGACAGATTGCGCATAGATGATGTAACATACGTGTACGACCACGCAACAAGCACGGTAGTGCGACTAGACCGATAGCTAAGGCGTGGTACTCGCACCGGTAAATTCAAGTAGGCACCTGAGCTTCAGAATTTACCATCACTCACCATATCATTTACTAATATTCGCAGCCTTCTGCGAAAGCTCGACCAGGTCTGTTCCTTCCTTGATTTGATTGATATGTGGGGTTTAACGTCGCAAAACCACTATATGATTATGAGAGACGCCGTAGTGGAGGGCTCCGGAAATTTAGATCACCTGGGGTTCTTTATCGTGCACCCAAATCTGAGCACACGGGCCTACAACATTTCCGCCTCCATCGGAAATGCAGCCGCCGCAGCCGGGATTTGAACCCGCGCCCTGCGGGTCAGCAGCCGAGTACCTTAGCCACTAAACCACCGCAGCGGGGCTCTGTTCTTTCCTTGATGACACGGGTTCTGACATAATCATCTTCACTGAGACATGGCTTCATGCAGATATTTCAGACAATGAAATTAGTCCCTTACAAAATACCTATAGCATTTACCGTTGCGATCGCGTTAACAGAAGGGGTGGAGGCGTAATTATAGGCATGGGTTGTTTGCTGAACTCAATTTGAGAAATTATTGATTGGTTGCTGCTATCGCCCTCCTGACACTAATCCATCATTTCTAAGCGACTTACGATGCACCATAACTCATGCTGTTAATACGTGTCCAACTGAGCTCGTTTATTTATTTGGCGACTTTAATTTTCCTTCAATAAACTGGAAGCTGCTTTCATCTAATTGCCATGTCTCCACTGCGTTCATTGCCTTAACATTAGATCTTAACCTAGCCCAGATCATAAGCCAACCCACTCGTGACTCGAATATACTTGACTTGGTATTAGCAACGGCACCAAATACTATATCGAATATAATATACATAGATGGCTTCAGCAACCACCGGTTAAATCGCATGATTCCTAACGTCCCAGTTCATCTCGCTGGAGCTAAAACAAAAACAATTCGTGATTATAATAGAGGTAATTACATTGTTATAAATGATGAATTTTACACGTTCTTTGAGAGCGTACTTTTACCATCCTTTCATAATTGATCCGTAGAAGACAACTGGGCACTCTTCAAAAACAAGTTAGCTTCTTTAGTTAGTGAACATATTCCTACAGTCAAAATAACAAATGATAAACAAAATCCATGGTTCAATAAATCACTTAACAGATTAAGAAATAAAAAAAGAGATTGTACTCGGCGGCTAAACGCGCGCAAACTGCTGCTGCGGGGCAAAGGTATAGAGACTTCTTGAATAGCTACTGCTCCGCGATACGCACCGCCCGTGATAAGTATAATTCTCATGATCTACCGTCACTGCTCACCACTAACGTTAAGAAGTTTTGGAAACAAGTGTGCCCAGAACGTCACGATAACAAAATAACGTTGCGAAATGACGACCACATTCCCATTCCAGATCAACACAGTCCTAACGCTTTCAATACTTTCTTTACATCAGTTAACACCACTGAAGATCATACAAACATCCCCGATGTATCCGATCTTGACTATCCCTTTTTGCAGCCCATTGAAATCACAGTTGACGGAATCGCATCCATAATAAATAATCTTAAACTGTCCACGTCAGCGGGCGTTGACGAGATTGACACTAAGATACTAAAAAGTACAGCCTCACCCTCGAGTAAAATATTATGTCACATCTTTCAGGAATCACTATCAACAGGACAACTTCCACATGACTGGAAAATTGCAAAGGTCATTCCCGTGTTTAAAAGCGGCAATAAAAACTCACCTCAAAATTACAGACCCATTTCTCTGACATCCATCTGCTGTAAGATGCTTCAGCATATAATCGCCTCCTATATTCACAATCACTAAGAGCAGAATGACTTTTTCTTCCCTAACCAACATGGATTTAAAAAGGCCCTACCATGCGAAACACAGCTTTTTTAATTCACGACTGACCTACATCATCAGTTAGATCTAAACTTGCAAATTGACTGTCTTTTTCTGGATTTTTCCAAAGCTTTCGATCGTGTTGCTCACTGCCGCTTAATCACTAAACTCTCTTCTTTGTGTATAGATTCATCAACTCTGTCATGGATACGGAACTTTCTTACTAACCGGCAGCAATTCACCATTGTTAATGACTTTTCATTCCCACTTTCATACGTTTGTCCTGGTGTGCCGCAAGGGAGTGTTCTCGGTCCACTGCTTTTTCTTATTTATAATAATGACTTACTAAGTAATTTATCCTCAGTTGTTTCCCCGAATGACCAGTGGTTATCCCGTCTACTAGCTACATGCCCAGCCCATGTCAATTTTCTCTTCTTGATTTCAACTATGAAATCCTTAACCTCGGTTTGTTCCCTAATCCACTCTGCTCTCTTCTTGTCTGTTATGGTTACACATACCATTTTCCTTTCCATTGCTCGCTGCGTCGTCCTCAATTTAAGCTGAACCCTCTTTGTAAGTCTCCAGGTTTTGGCTCCGTACCTTAATACCGGCAAAATGCAGCTGCTATGTACCTTCCTCTTGAAGGATATTGGCAATTTATCTGTCATGATATGAGAGTACTTGCCAAATGTGCTTCACCCCATCCTTATTGTTCTAGTTACTTCAGTCTCTTGGTTCAGATTTGTGGTTCTTACGTGTCTTAAATAGACATAGTCTTTTACAACTTCAAATGCACAATTACCTTTCTGGAAGCGTTGTTCTCTTCAGAGGTTGTTGCGCATTACTTTTCTTTTCTGCAGAATAATTAAGACTTACTTTACCTGTTCTCCTTGTCTACCTCCGTAATCATGAGTTGCAATTCGTCCCCTGAGTTACTCAGCTGTGCAATATCAACGGTGACTTAGAAGTGTGGCAGCTTGGGCTAGTTGGTAGGGCATGACGCTAGTTAGAGCGCGAGAACAAAATGATGACACAGAGACAAGAAGGACACGGTCTCTTTCGTGTGCTTCTTGTCTCTGTGTCGTCGTTTTGTTCTCGCGCTATAACTATCATCATCGGTGAAGTACAGGTTACTAAAGTACTCGCCATCAACTGTTATGCCTAACTGTTCCCATTCTAGGCCTCTGAAAACCTCCTATAGCACGTGATAAATATCATTGGAGAGAATGTATCCCCCTGCCTTACACCCTTATTGAATGGTATTTTGCTGCTTTCTTTATGAAGCACTAAGGTAGCAGTTGATCCCCTGTAGATTCCTTCCTGGATGTTTATATATGCTTCGTCGACGCCCTGATTACGCAGTGTTTGCATGAATGCTGATAGTTTTACTGAATGAAACGCCTTCTCGTAATTTATGAAGGCTATGTATAGTGGTTGACTATATTCTGAGCATTTCTCTATTACCTTATTGATAGTATGAATGTGGTCGATTGTTGAGTAGCAATCTCAAGGGAGGAGAACGCGCCGGCAAGCTAGGAGAGAAAGCTTGCATAAGTTTTTATCAGGCATCACTTCATATACGCAAGAAACTAAAGTCTGGAACATGGTTCGCAAGGCAGCGAGACGACACGCATCTTCACTACCTCTCGTAGACACACAAGGGCACACCTTAGAAGACCAGGCAAACTTCCTCGGTGCCCACTTCAAAGAAGTCTCCAGTTCTTTGCATTATACTGCAGCTTTTCAACTACACAAAAGAAAAATTGAAAAAGAGAAACTACAGCGAAAATCCTCTAAACATGAGTCTTACAACAACCCTTTCAGTTTGACCGAGTTACAAGCATCGCTACATGTTTGCAATACATCAGCTCCAGGTTCGGACCGTATAGTATACGAAATATTAAAACAACTGCCTTCTGAAACACAAAAAACCCTTGCTTTCCCTGTATAACTCTGTCTGGTTTTTCGGTAAAATTCTCTCTGCTTCGAAAGAAGCTATTATTATTTCGATTTTAAAATAAAACAAGTATCCATCTTCCGCTAGTAGTTACAGGCCAATCGCACTTACAAGTTGCATGTGTAAACTTTTTGAAAAAATGATAAATCACAGACTTGTACATTACTTTGAAACGAACAATCTGCTCGACCCATTCCAATGTGGGTTTTGAGAGGGTAGATCCACTACCGACCACCTCGTACGTATGAAGGCACAGATCCGAGACACCTTTGTTCACAAACAATACTTTCTTTCTATGTTCCTCGACACCGAAAAAACCTACGATACGACATGGAGATTCAGAATATTAAGAGATCTGTCCACTCTTGGTGTGCGCGGCAGGATGTTTAATATTATCGAAAGCTACTTGTCCAATCGTACATTCCGTGTCAGAGTCGGCAGCGTTCATTCCCGAACATTTGTCCAAGAAACAGGAGTGCCGCAAAATGGTGTACTTATCTGTACTCTTTTTATTGTGAAAATGAATTCTTTGCATCATTTCATCCCACAAAATATGTTTTACTGTACATATGTCGATGACGCCAAGCTTGTATTTAAGTCTTGTAACCTAGCAGTTTGTGAGCGGCAGGCTCAGCTTGGCTTCAACAAGGTCTCCCAATGGGCGGAGGAAAACGGATTCCGATTAAACCTCCAAAAAAGCACGTGCGTCTTGTTCTCTAGAAAGAGAGGCACTCACCCAGACCCTGACATTCAATTTCATGGTCAACGCCTGTCTGTTAATGCCGAACACAAATTCTTAGGCTTAATTCTGGACACCAAGCTAACCTTCCTACCACATGAAGTACCTAAAAAACAAGTGCATCAGAACCATGAATGTTCTAAAAGCGCTGTCACGCACTACGTGGGAGAGTGACAAGAAGTGCCTCATGAATTCGTACAGGAGCCTCGTACGCACCCACTTGTATTATGGAGAAATAACCTATCAGTCGGCGACACCTACCGCTCTAAAAATGCTTGACCCTATTCACCACCTAGGCATCCGCCTTTCTACGGGTGCCTTTCGTACCAGCCCCATTGAAAGCCTGTACGTGGAGTCAAACCAATGGTCACTCCACCTACAGATATGTTATATGTCTTTTCTATATTAGCTCAAAGCGAAGGCAGGCAAGGATCACCCTTCACACTTCACATGACATGTCTACTTCTGTTTTGTTTGAAACATCTTTGAGACAGCCCTATTCACTTCGTGTGAGGAGCCTTTCTGAGGAAACCGGTGTGTCAATCGAATATTGTTTATGGCTCCCGCAGCATGTCTGTCACCATGGCGGTGGCAATTGATAGATTGCGATGTGTCCTTTTTAGAGATTACAAAGCACGCACCCACTGTATATATCCGCACATACTTCCTAGAACTGCAACAAAAGTACACATGCCCCAAGTTCTTTACAGATGCCTCAAAGTCCGACACTTCTGTTTCATACGCAGCCATTGGCCCATTCTTTTCAGATACTGGCGTCCTGCACCCTGATGCAAGCATTTTCACAGGAGATCCCTACGCAATACTTGCAGCTGTAAAAACACATTGTACATGTAAAACTACAAAAAGCGGTAATTTGCACGGATTCTATGAGTGTGGTGAAAGCCTTGAAAACACTTACAAAACGCAAAAACCCAGTTCTCGAGCCCCTTTATTCACTCTTATGCACAGTCTACTCATCCAAACAGCATGTTGTAGTCCACTAGGTGCCGGGGTACCGTGAGATACAGGGAAACGTTTTGGCAGATCAGCTGGCTTCATCGGCCAGCAACGATGCCGCTAATGCATCGATACCAATCCCTGTAATTGACATGAAACCTTTCCTGAAACGAAAACTCAGAGGTTATTGGCAAAACTTGTGGTATAGACACAAAAGTAATAAACTACATGTTATTAAGCCACAACTTGGTCATTGGCCGCCCCTATCAAAATCGCGACATACGGAAGTGACACTCACGAGGCTAAGAACAGGGCATACATAATTTACGCATTCATATATTGCCTGCCAGTGATCCACCATTGTGTGCGAGATGTGGAGAACCACTTATGGTTCTCCACATCCTCTTCCAGTGCAATGAGTTGGACGCACTAAGGAAACAGAACTTTTTACGGCCCTACCGACAGCAGCTCCCACTACACCCCGGGATGCTTATCGGTAGGGATCCAATTTTTAAAATTCACTCAGTGTTTACGTTTTCGAATGATGTACGCAGTTTTCACTGCATATTTCAAGGTGATACGTAGCAGGACCTGTGCTGACTACATCTCCGCCATAGTCTTATTATTATGACCTTTTGACATTCACTTTCACTGCACACATTTCACGCCACTGTCATAATTTTAATACTTAGGTTTTTACCCACATTAGCGCGAGGAATTTTAAGGCCTTTTTACAGTCACTCATCATTTACAATATCATTGTCCATATCTCTAGTCTATCGAAATGGCGCTCTTTGGCCATCGATTGGCCCTTGCGCCATAAAGCGCCAACATCATCATCATTGTTGAGTAGCCTGTTCGAAGTCCTGCTTGTTCCTTTGGTTGATTTATATTCTAATGTTGTCTTCATCTGTTAGGAATTAACTTTGTGAATAGCTTGTATACTACAGAGAGCAAGCTGATCGGCATGTAATTCTTCAATTTCTTGTCATCTTATTTCTTATGTATTAGGATGATGTTAGCATTCTTCCAAGATTCTGGTGTTATTCCCGTCAGAAGACACCTGGTAAACAGGTTTGCTAGTTTTTGTACCACAATCGTCCTCCATCTTTCAGCAGATCTGATTTTACCTGACCCTCACCAGCAGCTTTGCCTCTTTGCATGCTCTCCAAGTCTTCTCTCGCTTCTTCTATCATAACTGGTGGAGCGTCATCTGGGTTACTGCTAGTTCTCATAACAAGACCGTGGTTGTGCTGGCTACTGTAAAGATCTCCATGAAACTCCTCCGCTAAGTTCACTGGCCTATTCATATTAGTGGTTACTTTGCCTTTCTTGTCCCTTAATGCATACATCTGATTTTGCCTATCACAAGTTTTCTCTTCACTGCTTCGACGCTTTCTCCGTTCTTCAGAGCGTGTTCGATTCCCTCTATATTATACCATCTTATATCGGATACCTTGCACCTAATAATAAACCTCGAAAGGTCTTCCAACTCCATTTTGTCTATTGTACTTGAGGCTTTCGTGCTTTGACGCTTCCTAATAAGATTCTTTGTTTCCTGCTACAGCTTTCAAGTGTCCTGTCGAACTACAGTTCCTCCAACTTCCACAACACACTCCGTAATGATGCTCGTCAGATTATCATTCACTGCGTCAACGCTAAGGCTGTTTTCTTCAATAAGAGTCCAGTATTTGTTCTGAAGCGAGACACTGAAGTTCTGTATTTTCCCTCTCAGTGCTACCTCATTGATTGATTGCTTGCGTATCAGTTTCTGTCGTTCCTTCTTCAAGTATTGGCGAATTCGAGACCTACCATTCTATGGTTAGTGGGTCGTACCTTGCCAACCACTTCCACATCCTGCACGATGTCTGAGTGTGCACTCATTATAAAGTTCATTTCGTTCTTATTTTCGCCATTAGAGCTCATTCATATAAACTCACGGTTTCCTAGTTTTCGGTAGAAGGTATTCAAAATCTATAAATTATTGCATTCAGCGAATTCTACTAGATCTCCTGTGGCATTTTTAATACTGATGTCGTAATCTCCTACTGCCTTGTCTCCAGCCTGATTTTTCCCTACCTTTGCATTATTGTCTCCTATCAGTATAGTATACTGTGTTTTTACTCTACTCATTGCCAGTTCTACGTCTTCATAGAATCTTTCAAATGAAGCGTCATCATGGCTGGATGTAGGCGCGTAAGCCTGTGTCATCTTCATCTTGTATCTCTTATTGGGTAAAATAACGATACCTACCACTCATTCATTATTGCTATAGTATTCTTTTATGTTGCGAGCTATGCTTCTGTGAATTAGGAACCTCCCTCCCAGTTCTCTTCTGTCAGCCAAGCCCTGATAGCAAAGGACGTGCCTGCAGCACCTTATAGGCCTCATCTGTCCTCCTAACTTAACTGAGCCCTATTATATCTTATTCAACACCCTATAGCTCCTCGAATAGTACAGCTAAACGTGCCTCAAATGATAAGGTCCTAGCGTTAAACGTTGCCAAGTTCAGGTTCCAATGACGGCCTGTCCGGATCACGAGTTTTTTAGCACCGTCTGCTGCGTTGCAGATCTGACCACTGGCGTGGTCGTTTTCTTTACAGCTGCTGGGGACTGAGGGCCGTGAGTTAATTTACGACTGCATGTGAGAGGTGTATATATATATATATATATATATATATATATATATATATATATATATATATATATATATATATAGTGGGAGTAATAATTCAATGGGCCAGTTAGTCTTCGTGAAGGTATGGGATATGGCACAACGGGAGCGTTGTCAACAAGGATAAATATATTTATTTCCCAACAGTTGCGGGAGGGGTCCTCCCTTCATCAGGGGATGAGTTAACTCATCCCCTGATGAAGGGAGGACCCCTCCCGAAACTGTTGGGAAATAAATATTTTTATCCTTGTTGACAACGCTCTCGTTGTGCCATATCCCATACATTATATATATATATATATATATATATATATATATATATATATATATATATATATATATATATATATATATATATATATATATGTGTGTGTGTGTGTGTGTGTGTGTGTGTGTGTGTGTGTGTGTGTGTGTGTGTGTGTGTGTGTGTGTGTGTGTGTGTGTGTGTGTGTGTGTGTGTGTGTGTGTGTGTGTGTGTGTGTATTGTTAGCGCTGACTATGTACTTCATTTTCATCTGTATGACCAAACCATTGTGGTGATCATCATCGTATGTCACGCGGGCTGGCTCGTGTGTCTGGATGAAAAAGAAAACCTGGTGTGATGGTTAAGGACGTTCGTCACTATGTTTGTTAATAGCGGACGAGAAAAGATTGACATCAACATGTGATGCGACCAAAAGAAGCTTTATATTGCACACTAGAGAAGGAAGTGACACTTTCTGGTTGATGAGCTGCGTGAACCAATGGCTCTGCGCCTCCTGCGCGGGGAACACTCCCCCAAGCAGCTGCAGCAGCCCGATGAAGGCCAGCGTCGGGTGCGGAAGGTGCGGCGGAAACACCTACTTGTACAGCCACACCTTGTTCTTCTCGATTTTGTGCACTTCCTGGTCCAGGAATGGGAACGTCGCAGTTTGGGTCCCCGTCGTCCTGACATGATGCGGTCGTCGACGTGCGCGAGGGCAAAGGTGGCACGGCTGGAACGGCTGACCGCACACGAATGCGCTACCATGTGCAGCGCCATTGAATCGGACGTCGCGACCAACCCAGTAGCCTGGGTCACAAATCCCGAGGTCCAGGATCAGGCCACGGCTCACGAAGACCACACCCGGTAGGCCTCGCCCACGAACCTGCTCGCGGTCACTGCGCCCAGGCAGGAGCCGTTCAGCAGGCCCCGTCCTTGGACCTAGTACAAGCCAACGGACCCGACCTCGAACCGACACACCGGAGCTCGACCTGGCCGACACGTACGGGTCCCACGTCCGGCTCAGGAACGCTGCCAGGAACTCATCCTCTCGAGCAGCGCACCGCTTCCTCTGCCTTCCTGGCCTCTGCCTTCGAGCTCTTTTTCGCACGTTTCTCGATACGGCTCGGCACCGCTGGCGATCCTCGATTCAGCCAGCCACTCCCCTGGCACCTGGATCCTCGGCCACCCTGGACCTTGCACGGCTCCGTGGTCCGTGCACACACCCGCGTCTCGCCCGGCAGAACGTCTCGCTCGTCCCTTGCAGATGTGCGACACTCTGGTGACACCGGCGCTTGATGGCATGGGTGCGACTACTGAGCAGTCAACCCGCATCGGAGACACGATGCTCCATGCGGTGAACGGCCAGCCCGTCCAGCGAAGAGCGTGTGCCGAGACGCGACGCTCGACGCAACCGTGACCATTAGCCAGGCCACGTTCATCGCTGTGTCGAACGGCTGACCGTGGAGACGCCTCGCCGAGATCCGCGATGCCCTCGGCAAGGAAGAGAACAGCAGGCCAGGCCGCGCCCCGAGATGCAGTACTGGTGCTGGCAATGCCGCCCGAACTGGTGGTTGGACAGCAGCAGCGTGGACGGCCACGTTTCCTGGCCGGAACCTGGATCGCCTGCGTCCGACGCTTCGGCCCGCTGTCTCCCGTCTGCCGCTGCTCCGGCTCGTCCCCAGCCACACAGCCTACAGCCACGTAATGGTCGCACGTGGCCCAATCGTGGCACGCCACCTCTATGGGCCCGCACTTGTCATCAGCTGATTGGCGCACAGTTGCCTCGTAATCGCACGTGCCTTCTTCTTCTCTTCATTTTTTGTTGTCGCCTTCGTGCCACCTGCCCTCCGCTCGTCTTCTTCAGTTTTGGTTTGACGTTCCTCAGCGTTTTTAAGTCCTTTTCTTACACCTGGTTACTGCCGTACCGGACGTGGTCTCATAAGTGGTGGAGCGTGCTTTGGTTCCCAGGTCCTCCTCCTCTACCCGTCACCCCTGGAGCTCCGGTCTCGTCGACGGTTGTACCCTCAAGCAACAGCGATGGCAGAACCCAACGCGTCCGCTGCTGCAACCACTCCTTCTCAGTCACGTAGTCTTCACTACACCATGAGTACCTCTCACTAAGACCCTCCGGTATTTTCTGGTTTTCGCAACGAAGACGTCGAAGAAGGGCTGAACAGTTATGATCGAACCAGTGTTTGTAATTATTGGGACGAGGCACACAAACTGCGCTTCGTCCCTTTTTACCTCGATGGTGTCGCTAAAACCTGGTATTACAACCACGAGAGCGACTTCTCCAATTGATCAGCCTTCACGGGGCATCTCCGTCAGGTATTTGACACGTCTGCAGGATGCTCTGTAGTAGCGAAATAGAAGCTCGCAACCCGCATCCAGGGGGACGACGTATCGTATACGCCCTACATTGAAGATATTCTGGCTCTCTGTCGCCGAGCACAAAATGACATGACGGAGGCCGATCGCATTCGACATCTACTGAAAGGTATCAACTCTGTGGCCTTCAACGCTCTCGTGATCCAGAATGCAACTACTGTCCGGGACGTCATCACTACATGCCAACGCCTGGATGCGCTTCATTCCATACGCCTTCCTCACGCCTCCTGCGACGCTCGCTTTACCGGAGAGCATGAATTGTGGGACCGTGCCCACACAATTGTTCGAGAAGAACTCCACGGCCTTATTCCTGGCAACCCAACTATTGCGTCTGTCCGCACACCTCCTCCCAACCTGCGTGAGATAATCCAGAACGAACTGGCATCAATGACAAGCGCTGCACATGCCCCGTCTCCTGTGCGCTTCCCACTGCCTTCGTACGCAGAAGTTGCACCACGGGCCCCTGCAACAGTTCCAACCGTGCCTGCGGACGTCAGATGCGACCATATGGCTGCGATGACAACGCAAATGCCAAGGCCGCGCCACTATTCTAGATGGCGTCCTCCGCGCCCCATCTGCTTCTACTGTGGCATAAGAGGTCATATATTCTGTTTTTGTTACTGCCGTCAGAGATGAACGACGTGGTTACCCAGCTTACGAGAGAGGCTTTGCCCCGAGACCCGATGAATACAATTCCGCACCGTATCCGTCCACCTCCCGTCAGTCGCCCTCCCCTCCGCGGTCTCAAGCTGGGCCTCATCCTTCTCCTTCTTCTCGCTGCCGTTCTCCGTCACCGTTTCGGCGTACGTCATCACCCCTGTGTCCCGCGCCAATCTCTCTGGATTCGGAAAACTAGAAGGTGAAGTTTTTGGAGGGGAAACTGATTGTTGTCGGAACGTTAGAACTCCTCCGTCTCGTCCAGCTAATTTATTGCCTGTTTGTGTGGAAGGTGTTTTTGTTGACGCCATTATAGACACTGGAGCCGCAATTTCGGTAATTGATCGTGAATTGTGTTTTCGCCTGCGTAAAGTGCAAACTCCTTATGACGGTCCCATGTTATGTGGCACTAATGACAGTCTAATTTTCCCGACCGGGTTGGGCACTCCTCGTGTTCTCATCGATGGAATCCGCCATCACATACAATTGGCTGTGCTGTCTTCGTGCGCTGATCAGATAATCTTAGGCTGGGATTTCTTGTCAGCGGCATCTGCTGTAATTTCATGTGGTCGGCCCCTCATTCGTATTACGGACACTGAGCTTTCTTCTGCTGCCGACCTTTCGTCGCCCAACCTTGTGACACCTGCGGATTTCCTCCTGCCTCCCGGACAAGAACATGTCCCTACGATCAAGCCAAGAGACATTCTAGATGGTGACGCTGTGGTTGTTGCTTGCCAGCACTGCATTTTTCGAGGTATCACCGTCGCATCTTGTTTAGTGCGGTTTTCCCGTGGTTATGCAAGCATCACAGCCTGAAACACGATGCCAGAACCACTTCTTCTGCCAGAGGGGACCACTGCTGCCTGCATTACCAAAGAAGCACCGGTTTGTGTCGTTACTGGTTCATCTGCTTCGTCATTCTGAAAGTGTACGCTAGCGGAAGATGCATCCCCTGCTCTCAATGCCACTTTGTATGAACATCTGAACCCAACGCAACCTGATGCCTTGCTAGCGTTATAATGAAGCACAAAACTTGCTTTGACGTTTGTTCCGAAGGTCTGTGTCAAAGAACAGTGGCCACCCATTGTATCGACCCCGACGGGTCCCGTGTCAATCGCCGCCGCCCTCACCGTGTGTCGGCTTCTGAACGCAAGCTTATAGAAAAACAAGGCAACGACATGTTCGTGCGCAACGTCATCAGGCCTTCGACAAGCGCATGGTAGTCTCCTGTCGTAACAGTCAAAAAAAAAGGATGGCGCAGTACGGTTTTGCATTGATTACAGATCACTCAACAAAATTACTCTTAAGGACGTCTACCCAATGCCTCGCATTCACGACGCTCTTGATACTTTACAAGGTGCCGAGTTTTTTCAAGTCTCGACTTGCGCTCTGGTTATTGGCAGATTCCGATTCGCGAGTCTGATAAAGAGAAGACTGCGTTTGTTACGCCAGATGGGCTGTTTGAATTCAATGTGATGCCTTTCGGCCTGTGCAATGCCCGGCCACATTCGAACGGATGATATAAACGGTACTGCGGGGATGAAAAAGGAAGACCTGCCTTTGCTACCTGTACGATATTGTCATCTTTTCGTCCAGCTTCTCACAACACCTGGAATGGCTAGACGAAGTCCTCATGTGCTTAGCTAAGGCCGGTCTCCAGCTCAACACTAAAAAGTGTCGGTTTGCAGGTCACAGCATCAGGGTATTAGGTCACGTCGTCAGTAAACATGGCGTTGAGCCCAGTCTTGACAAGGTTGCTGCGGTACTGCACTTTCCTACTCCAACCACACCCAAAGACTTCCACAGCTTCCTTGGCTTGGCGTCGTATTTCCACCGCTTTGTACGTGATTTCGCCTCTATTGTGACTCCTCTGCACAAACTTCTGATCACGAGCGCACCCTTTGTCGGGTCTGATGACTGTGAAGCCGCTTTTCACACCCTTAAGTGACGCCTCACATCACGGCCAGTGTTTCGCCATTTCGACCCTGCAGCACCTACTGTGCTACACACAGACGCCAGTGGAGTTGGCATTGGTGCTGTCCTTCTTCAGGGGAATCATGCTTCCGAAGAACAAGTCGTGGCCTACGCGAGCCGTACTCTGCCACATGCTTTGCGAAATTACAGCATCACTGAGCAAGAATGTCTTGCCATCGTGTGGTCCGTACAAACGTTTCGCCCTTATTTATTCGGCCGGCATTTCACAATAGTGACTGACCATCATGCCCTGTGTTGGTTATCGTCTCTCAAAACTTTGTCGGGACGCCTTGGCCGTTGGTTACTACGATTACAAGAGTATGAATACAGCGTCACATATAGGTCGGGTTGAGAGCACCAAGATGCCGACGCTTTGTCCCGTCGCCCGCTCTCGCAAAGCGCCGAAGTGTCACCTTCCATCTGTTCGTCACTGCCCACCAAAGTGACCAAACAGACGGCTGCTGCTTCGAAACAGTTAGTTGCCTCGGCGGACCTTCTTCCGTCCACAAATCTCGCCTCGCTCCAACATGCCGATACCTACTGCCGCACAATCATCAATCGCCTCACTGGTTTATCGCGTGCTCCAAACAGCCGCCTAAGACAACAACTAGCCCGTTTCAAGCTTCAAGATGGAACATTATGTCGGCAAATTTACCATCCTCTCGATAACCAATGGGTTCCCGTCATTCCTCGCTCACTTCGTCTGGAAGTTTTACAAGCGTTTCATGACGATGCGACAGCTGGCCACTTAGGGTTCCACAAGACTTACGACCACCTCAAGACTCGCTGCTTTTGGCCTGGCCTCTCCACTTCTGTCGCCAAGTACATCGCTTCCTGCGTGTCATGCCAGCACTAGAAACGTACCATGCCTCTTCCCGCGGGGCCATTGCAACCACTGCCGTGCCCGTCCACTCCCTTTGAATTTGTGAGCATAGACTTCTTCCACTTACGCCAGCCGGTCACCGTTGGATTGTTACTGCCGTAGACCACCTTACTCGCTACGCGGAGACGGCAGCTCTTTCGTCTGGTGCTACCTCTGAAGTAGCCCATTTTTTCCTTCGCGCCATTATTTTACGACATGGCACACCGCGTGTGCTCCTTAGTGACCGTGGCAAGACATTTCTTTCACATGTCTTTGCTGAAGTCCTCCATGCCTCTAACACCATTCACAAGACCACATCAGCGTATCACCAAGAAACTAATAGTCTGACTGAGCGTTTTCACCGAACTCTGTCCGAAATGATCTCTATGTTCATGCAACTGGATCACAAAAATGGGACACTGATTGATATGTGGGGTTTAACGTCCCAAAACCACTATATGATTATGAGAGACGCTGTAGTGGAGGGCTCCGGAAATTTAGACCACCTGGGGTTCTTTAACGTGCACCCAAATCTGAGCACACGGGCCTACAACATTTCCGCCTCCATTGGAAATGCAGCCGCCGCAGCCGGGATTTGAACCCGCGCCCTGCGGGTCAGCAGCCGAGTACCTTAGCCACTAGACCACCGCGGCGGGACAACTGGGACACTATACTTCCTTTCGTCATGTTCGCATATAATACTGCCATACAGCGCACGATAAATTTCAGCCCTTTTTTTCTCGTGTATGGCCGTGTACCGACTTTGGTTCTGGACACCAACTTTTGGTTCACATCTTCCAATCCATCTTCATTTCTCCTGGAAGAGTTCGCCGCTCGCGTCGCCCGCTGCCGTGAAATCGCCCGCGCCAACCCTGCTACCATTCAGGACAATAGAAAAATCGACATTGATGCAAAGCGTCGAGTTGGGTTCCGCCCAGGCGATGAAGTCCTTTTGTGGACACCTCTTCGTGCACCTGGGCTCTGCGAAAAATTCTTCACTGATATCTCGGTCCATACACCGTCCTGGAGCGAACATCTGAAGTCAACTGTGGCGTTGCTCCTGTCAACGCGGCTCCTGATCGCCGTCGCCGCCACACCGAGATCACCCACGTCTCTTGACTGAAGCGATATATTAGGTGTCCCAACCCTTCCTAACTTGCTGCCCTTTTTCGCGAAGGGGGAAAATAGTGTGAGCGCTGATTATATACTTCATTTTCATCTGTATGACCAAACCATTGTAGTGATCATCATCGTATGTCACGCGGGCTGGCTCGTGCATCTGGATTAAAAAGATAACCTGGTTACTGCCATACCAGACGTGGTCTCATAATATATATATATATTATGAGACCACGTCTGGTATGGCAGTACCAGACGTGGTGTGTGTGTGTGTGTGTGACACACACACACACACACACACACACACACACACACACATATATATATATATATATATATAGTGTGTGTGTGTGTGTGTGTGTGTGTGTGTGTGTGTGTGTGTGTGTGTTCACAGTGTACATATAGAAGTTTAAAGTTTGTCAAAGGAAGATGCAGCACTGTTGTCCTCCACTTTTGACACCTAATAATGAAAGCACGCTTTCAGTACAAACCATCGTCATAAATTTGCTGGCTTGCAACAGCGTTACGCCAATAAAATGCACAATTTTAAAAGCTGCACAATATAAGTGGTCGATACAAATATGAGAGCTGTTTTTTAACATGTTTGTGTGTTGTTTAACATGTTTATTATATAATGAGCCTTTCAGAAACCAATAATTATTATCTTCCGCAAAACTGGCATGATAAAACTGAGTTGTCACCGATATAAATGTTGTGACAACGTTACTTATACTCGGGTTTCTCGTGAAACAATCAAGCGCATGTAGGCTGATATAAGGAACACTGTGCTGTGGATATCGTAGGGACTGTCGACAAAACGAGTGTATGATTTATTCGCGGTTTTGGTGCTTCTCTTCTTTTTGTAGTTCGTCAGTAGCAACTTATCATGCAACGCAGCTCAGAGCGCTGCTTTAGTGAGAAGCTAGGTGGATCCGTGCAAACTTCGTTTTGCTTTTTTGTGTGTGGGTCGTAAGGCTCTTGAAACAGTGAATGTATTGACAAAACTTTGGCGTGCCTGCGTATTCACTTGTGCACCATGGCGCGTAGCACGTGCGTTCACTGATAGGGCTCAGAAACGCATTAAACGCGCTAAAAATAAGCAATTACACGCTTCCACTGGCTACAGTGCGAGCGCTTCCAATGCAGACGCTCCTGAGATCTTCAGTACCATGGGACTACAGCGCCACCGCTACTGTCACCCGCTGGAGAATCAGCCGAGATGCGGCGCGGCCACCTTCATTCCACTGCCCCCATCTAGTACACTGTCATATCACTGCGCGGAGGCCGGCCACACCTACCGCCGTTGCCAGTATCGACCAATATTTTCAGACAGTGTCAGTTGGAAAAGCTCACTCCGGAAGCGGCATCAACCGGTATCCGCTCCGAGGGGCGGCGCTGGCGTAGCGTTGAGGTCGAGCCACCACCGGCTTTCCGCGGCTAGACCGCGGCAGCACTTAATGCTGCCGCGGTGTTTTTTTTTTTTTACTTCGCTTGCTCAGACCACAGTGGCGGGAGCTTAAAGGTTAGATTTTAGTCATCGCAAATAGTATTTAACATGCTACACGACAAACAAGCTTGTTTGAGTGAATTAGCAGTTCAACATAGTAAACATGCCGACCTCCGGTGCTCCGGGCTGTCGAAGTGGCAATGCCTCTGAGGAAAACACGTGCAATCGGCGGCACTTCTTCATATCCCCAAATTACCTTGCAGTTTTCAAGGCCTGAACAGCTGCTATTCAATGAAAATCCTTCCAGGTGATAGTCAAGACATACATTTCCTGCTTACATTGGGAAGCCGTGGACCTAATCACTTGCTCCAGGCACATCATAAGGGGAAACGGGAAAATTCGATATGAAAGGTGGAAACCTAAGCCCAGTGCTATTCCTCAATTTTTTCCTAATATTCCTGCACACTTCTCAAAACAAGCACCATTAAAGTGCAAAAAACAAACTGCTGAAACTTACAGAAACCACTAATTTCGAGAGCCGTGTATCGGCAAGTGGTGGCGATGTGTCAGACATTCACATGAACAACGATGTTGACGAAGGTGCTTGCGTACCCTCCGATTCTGAGTTGCGTGCAGAGTTAGCAACTTGGTTCCCTGCATTAGAGGACTGAACAATTTTCCTATCCTGGAATGCCAAGCTTATTCAGAAAGAAGTTTTTGTTTTTTCAAATTCGCCCTTTGAGCTGCGCTGATAGCTTCAAAGCGAAGTCAGCGAAACCGAGTGGGTGATTACTTGCATGCTTCCTAAAATATCGAGCACTGCTGCGGCCTATAGGTTACATACTGCTTACCCGATAACATTTTAAATTTTCAAGAGTTTAGTTGTACCTCAACAAGTGTGTATTAAGGATGCCTTACTGAAGTAGAGCGTATTTATTGTGAGGAAGTGTTAAGCGTTTTTAAAGAGCATGGACGTGGACTTAGCTTCACTACCGAGGTACCCACAGAGACTTGTCTACAGTTTTAGACCTGAAGCTACTGTAGGACAGTGAGCACTTTTCTTGGTATTACCGTCCTCATGTGAAAACGGGGCTGTTGCCGTATGATTCTGCGCACTCTAGGATAGTTAAGAGAGGAATTGCCTCGCTTTGCCTAGAATCTTCGTTGAATACGTCGTGTCCACACCACATGCGTACTAGTTTTTATGATCAGATCAGCCGATTGACGGCGACGGGCTTCCCTTCGTTGGTCATGAACAAGGTCGCCGAGTGCAGAAGATGAAACTGCAGAAGATGAAACGTGGAACACGAAGGGATGAAGCTGCTCGGGATTCATTGGGTTCCAAGCCACAAGTGCTGCCGTACTTACGCAAGCTCTCCCATAACCTTAAGAATGTCGCTGCTAGGCATGTTGTCGCTCTGGTCTTTACGGTGCGAGATAAGCTAGCCAAGTTGTGGCCGCGCATGTGCAATGGCAAGAGACGCGGTTGCCGGAAAAAACTTGAGAAAGCCTTCGTCAAATGTTCCATGGGAATTGTATACTCAATTTCTTTATCCTGGAAAAACGCGTACATCGACATAACCAAGAGATGCATAAATGACCGGCTTAGGGAGCATGCGCTAAAAATTAAGAGAAACGAGGATAAGTTTAAACGTGATAAGATTAAGAAACGGGGATAAGAAACGAGGATAAGCCACCATCGAATTTGACGTACCCCAGTAGTCGGAGCACCTTTTATGATTCTGTTACAAGTCTGCACTGAGAATTGAAGTGTTTTCATAGCCAGTGCTGGGGAAATAACAGCAGTCAAGATGAAACTCACCGCCACTGTTAGCAGCTTGCATGAAAAAGCCCATTCATGTGGCTGCATTGTTTATTTTCGTTATCTGGTACACAAAAGTAGTGCCAATAAGAGAACAAGTATAAAACATGATTAGCTCCGTGAGGCCCAAAATGCTCGTTCACGCAGCCACCGTCGAGTGTGACGCGCCCCATGGTGAAATAGCAGTAGGAGCACACTTTATGATTCTGTTACCAGCCTGCACTGCGAATTGAAGTGTTGTCATACCCAATTTTCAATTTATTAGTCTGACTTGAGCAAGTCACGCAAATGCAAGGACATTTATTACCGCAATTCACTTCGGCAGCATTGTTTTGTCGTATTTACATATCGTAAAGATTGTCAGCACTGGTGATCGTGTTAATGAAATTGTAAAGAAAGATGTGACTGCACCATGATTTTCAAAAACAAACGCAAAAAAGGCAGAAATGGAAATAAACAGATACAGACATGAAAGGACTTTCATATATACACACATTCAAACAAACACGAGCGCGAATATTTAATATAAAAAAATGGGTAAACTAACAAATGTATACAGAAACGCACACACACTTAACGCAGACGCGAGTAGGGATATTGGGGCTCAACTCACAAGCTGCTGTTCCTACTTTATCGTCCTTTTTTAATGCACATAACGGTTCTATTGCATTCACTGTCATATTTAAGAACCCTTTGTAGGGACATAGCACAATAATCGAAAAGCAGCGCTAAGCTGTGCTGTAGGAAAGCAAACCGAGCGCTGGCAGCACAAATTATGCACGATAATGTCAGAGCAGGCATTCTGCAGCTGGCGCGTGCAGTGAGCGAAGAGTTCTAAGCCACACAGCGGTACGAATTCACGCCAAGCGCCCTTGTAACGGCACCAGTGTATCAGTGATAATTTTATATTAGCACTGAGGCTAACTTTAAGGAAACAAACTGCTCCAAAATGCCTGACTGTTAATACTCCAATGACATTCTCTGAAGCAGCGCGTGTTCGCCACTGAGTGTTAGCATTTGTGGAAAGCAATCGATCGATGGTGCAACACGACACTCGATCGACGCTGCTTGACACTTGGCCATTTTATTACGCTGCCGACATCGATCGGTCGTTTGCGCACTGAGCTGGCAACAACGAATCTTTCCGTTGGAGCTTGCTGTCTCAAATTTTTTTTTCTGTTGTTTCATCCACGCACGCTTTTCATATTTATCCTGATAATGGCTTTGCTTCATCACATCGCCACGTCCGGCGAAAAACGCAGAGGCACAGTGCACAAACACACCCGCCGCTCACAGTAGATACGAGGCTTTGGCGAACTCTCCTCGTCATAACTTCACTTAGGCGCAAGTAACACACCATGAAACAAACACGCACGATCTTTGTTAGCATCGGTATGTCACTGCGAGATCTTGTTTCCAGACGAAGCGCAGCGCAGCGTCACCGATATTCCCTGCAATATCTCTTCGCCGGCTCACGGCTCAGAACAAACACACGCTGCACAAATTGCGTATCTTGAGCTCACTATAATATTTTCTGCATGACAGACCACATCACATAATTAAAACTCACTGTGACGAACGGAGATCCACAGAACCAACGGGACTCCGACCAGTTCGAAGCGAGGGCGGCCACGTTATGCCTGTACACCGTCGGCTGGGTCAGTGGCTAGAGTTTATTCCGGCGCATGACGTCACCTGGAGGCCGCGTCTACGGGCGGAGGCTCGCGTCTTTGAGGTGAAAATGCCGCTGCCTTCTTAAATTGTCTTCGATGTTTGTAAACAAACTGGCTCGTGCCGAACGGCCTACCCCGGCAAAATTCCGATGTTCCACTTCTGGTAATCCTTCTTCAATGGTCCCGGTGGTGTTTTTGTGATGTCTTTGAGTTTGCTGCTCTAATATTTCTGGTGCATTCCTTAGGATGTATTTGGTGCCACGTCTAGCAGCCACCTAAATAACTTGATGTAGTGTATGGTAGTTGCAGGCGTGGCTACTGCTGCAGGTAACACGGCTCACGTGGCCGACGGGCGCCACAAAAAATATCCGCCGTGGCGCTCCGGGGAGCGCTGGCCGCTCCTTCGTGTTACTTCTGGCAGTGGCCACGCCTGCAGGAGAAGCTTGTCAGCGAACTTAATTGGGCCAGTTGGTTGTGCATGTCGATGTGGATGCGCTTTGAAGACGTAGAAAGAGAATTGAGAGCGCAAACCTGTGTTTTCCCTTTCCGCGTCTTCAAAGTGCACCCACACCATCGACATGCAGGAGAAGAGTTGCCCGATTCTTAGTGAAGTTCTTCAATTCAGCTTTTTGACTCAAACTGAAAACTTCCTCCTGTCAAACCCTAAACATATTTGTTTTTTCGTCTAAGCACAAAACCTCAAGATAAAACGCTTATTTTTGCGCCTGTGTTACGCTGGGCGCTCTTTATAGAGATCATTGGCGTCCGAAATGGCTCGCGATCCGAAGTGTTCGTGTGACAGAGAATATATAAATTGTACAGGCTATGTGACCACATCAACTGAGGATTTGTCACGCGAACTATTATGGCTTACTCACGAGTAAGTTATTCATTAATCGTGCCTTCAAGTTGAACTCACCTAACCCATGTTCACACTGAAAGATAAATGAGCTAGAATGCAGCGAAACAGTTAGCGGCAGAGAGACAGGCGACTAGTTATTTGCTCACGCGGATAAGTGCCCACTCGCCGGCGTCTCTTTAAAAAAATCGAATGCAACGACAACGAAACGTGGGCACCACGACGTACACAGTGCGGCGATTCATGTAGAGCGTGGCTACTTTGTGTCCCATGTTGTTTCAAACCGCACGCATTGTTATTATTGTTCAAACTATACGAGAAACACCTTCGCGATACATTTGCAGTGTTCCCTTTCACGTTTTGTTCCCCATTTTACGCGTCAGTAAACGTATGTGCCACGAGTGGGAGACGACAGCGACTGATGTGTTACCAGTAACCGGGACGTTCGACTAATCTAAAGTCTGAGTATCGTCTCTGTGCAATTATTCTGCGATGGCCTTTACATTGCCTTTAATGAAGTGGGAAGAACAAACCTGCGTGCTCTTAATCGGAATTCAGTTTTCTCTCGTGATAAAAACATAACGCTTTGACTAGCATATAAAATTAGTTCAAGCTTGCAGACTGCATCCTGGCATCACACAGCTGTACTCGAGTTGTGGGCGCTTCATCGGAATAACTTTATCCGCATAAAATATCGGAACACAAGCACCGTAGCCAACAACAAAGGCTAAAACCACAAATGAACAAGCTAAATCGGATGTTTCCTGGGGTGGTTTTCTGGTGAGCGCACAATGTTGCCAGAGACTGGCAGGCTTTTGCAAAGCCGTCTATAGCTACCGACGAGTCGGGTTCAGTCGAACTGTTTGCCAACTCAGACGAAGGCGCCATGGACGGGGCCGAGGCTTTGCGGAAATGAGCCAGAGTGCACGCCCAATCAGGTGCTCACCGGCACAGCACCCTTCTCGCAAGTGATGCGCCGTCCTCGGACTCCCGTGAACGTGTTTTCATCCTTCCTATCTCTCCTATACCCTTGATATTTCGTCGCTCTCTGGCTTGACTCATCTCTTTTTCTCTCTCTCTACACCTTTATTCCTATCCTTTTAATTCCTCCCCACCCCAATCTCTTGTGAGCTACTGTTGAGGTGTCGCACCCTAATGCAGACAGTTACGGGGCTCACTTTTCTCTTCTTTCCCCTCTTATAACAACAATCTCTCCCTCTCTCTTTCTCCGATTGGGGACTCGCTCACTGGATTACGTGCCGACCGGCAGCACCCTCGCAATCTCCAACGACAGCGCAGCTCTGGCCGACTAGGTGGGTCCTACGCCACCTCCTGCCGCCGACAAGAGCTCTCGCTAGTGGTTCCCCGTCGTCAGACTCCTGTGACCATGTTTTCATCTTTCCTATCTCTCCTATATCGTCGCTCACTGTCCTTGCAAATCTCTTTCTGTATTCCTTTAATCATATCATTTTAATCCCTCCTCACCCCCATCCCTTGTGAGCTACTGTGCAGGTGTCGCACGCTGATTCAGACAGTTAAGGGGCTCACTTTTCTCTTTCATATTTCATATTTTATTTCCTTAAAGACCCCACAAGGGGGTATTACATAAGGGGTGGATGTACAGGATATAAAAAACATTTGCCACATAAGGGGTTGGTATACAGGATATAAAACTTTTGCTACATTCAAAATATAAAATATTGCTACATAGGTGCGGGTATATACATTGTCATAAAGTTTCACTGACAGAGATGAGTTGTTACATTTTTAGCGAAAGTTGATGGGCAGGTGATTGTGACGACGTGGTTTGGGAGGTCGTTCCAGTCCTTCACAGCACGCGGAAAGAAGGATGCGGAGAAGGTAGCAGTCCTAGTGTGGTAACGGGAGACTTGGAGGGGGTGGGTGGTGCGGTGCGAAATGTACGTCGGAGGGATGACGTATGGAGGATGGTTGAGGGGCGAATAAAACAGCTTGTGAAACAGGGAAAGAGTGGCTATGCGGCGTCGAAGGGCAAGTGGCTGCAATCCAGATTGGGCTTTTAAGGATGAAACACTGATGTCATAAGAATATGACGAATGTATGAATCGGACTGAGCGATTTTGAATTGATTCAAGGTCATTGATTAGTTAAATTTGAGGTAGATTCCATATAGCAGAGGCGTGTTCCAGTTTTGGCCTGATGAGGGATGTGTATGCGAGAAGTTTTACGTGTTGAGGTGCGCAACGCAGGTGACGTTTCACGAATCCCAATATTTTGTTTGCAGATGAGATAATGTTTGTGACATGCGCATTCCAAGTTAGATCGGCGGACAGTGTGACACCTAGATATTTGAAACACTGTACTATTTCTAGAGGGGCGTTAGTGATTTGGTATGGGAATAGGAAAGGATTTTTGCGGCGAGTGAATGAGACAACCTTACACTTGTTGGGGTTAAGTTTGAGAAGCGAATTGTCACACCATTCTTGAATGTTGTTCAGATCGTGTTGTAGGGTTAGTTGATCGGAAGCATTAGTTATTGTATGGTAGATTACGCAATCGTCGGCGAACATGCGGATTTTGCAAGACACAGTTAGTGGTAGGTCATTAATGTAGAATAGAAATAGCAAGGGGCCAAGGACGCACCTTTGCGGTACTCCTGACGTTACTTCGAGAGGTTCAGAGGATTCATTATTTACGTGCACGAATTGAGAACGATTAGCTAAAAAAGATTTAATCCATCTTAACACGTTAGGGTCAAGATTTAGCCCGGATAACTTCTGTATTAGTTTGTTGTGTGGAACTGTATCAAATGCTTTTGCGTAGTCAAGGAAAATGGCGTCAGTCTGAAAGTTGGTGTCAAGATTTGTATGTATGTCGTGAAGAAAGAGTGCTAATTGTGTTTCACAGGAAAGTCCCTTGCGGAAGCCATGCTGACAGGTGTGAAAGAAACTATTGGAATCGAGGAAGTTGATAACATGAGAATATATGACATGTTCCATGATTTTGCATGGGATGCTTGCTAATGAAATGGGACGATAATTGAGTGGGGAGTTGCTGTCGCCTGCTTTGTAGACTGGAACGACCTTACCAATTTTCCAGTCATTCGGAAGGTCGCCGGTGCTGAGTGACTGTGAGAACATGAGGTGAAAGTATGGTACAATTGTATCGGTAATGTTCTTTAACAGTTTAGAATTAATTTCGTCAATGCCACATGACGAGGAAAGATTAATGTTTTTTATTAGGGAAGAAATGCCGTCTGCGGAAAATGCTAGCGCAGGCATGCTGGAACCTATCAGGGTGGTTGTGGGAACGGAACACCGACGAGAATGCAATGTTAAAAATATGAGCACACTCGGCATTTGTGGTCACTTCACCGGATTCGTTAGTAAAGGAGATAGTGCGAGATGGTTTTGGATTGACGGTCTGCCAAAATTTTTTTACGTTATCACTTAGCATGTTGGGTAGGTTCGTGTTAAAAAAATGTGTGCTTGGCGTTGCGAATTGCTGTAAGATAGTCATTTTTGGCGGAGTAGTATTTATCCCATGCGCATGGCGTTCCTTTAGATTTTGCCTGGCGGAAAAGGCGTTTTTTCTTGTTGCTTAGTCGGTTTAATGTTTTAGTATACCAGGGCTTTTGCTGCGTGGCACGAAATGTGGTCTTCGGAATAAACTTATTTTTTAGTTCAATAAGTTTTTGTTTAAGAACTATCCAATTTTCATTGACGGATCGGCTACGGAAGTTGGCTTCAAAATCTGGGTAGAAGCTACTGAGTTCGTTGTTACCTTCTTGATAGTTACCTTTATCATATAAACATATTGTTTTGTTTAGCATTTCACGGCGCTATGGGGAAAATGCGAAATCTGCATGGATAAATTTATGGTCGCTAATTTCATCGAGATAGGTAATCGACGATAAGCTAGAAGGATGGGTGGTTAGAATGAGATCAAGGATGTTTGCGGAATTGGCGGCAACACGTGTTGGCTCTGATACAAGCTGTGATAAGTTAAAGTTGAAACAAGCATCTAGAAATTCTCTCGAGTCTTTCTGGTTTCCTTGTGCGGTTGTTCCGGTTTGCCAGTTAATATTAGGAAAGTTAAAGTCACCAAACAGCAAAATATGGGCATTCGGGTGGGCTTTGGTGAGCGCATTTAGTATATCGTTAAATTTGTTTGCGAAGTCTGGATTTGCATTCGGTGGTCTGTAGCAGACACCAAGCAGTATTGTGTGGGGTGAAGCCCGGCAATGTAGCCATAAGATTTCTATGTCAGATGCTATGTTGATTACGGAACATGATAATTCCGGGCCGACGGCGATCAGTACGCCTCCTCCGCGAGTGCATTCGCGATCTTTTCGGTATAAGTGAAAATTAGGAAGATCTGTAAGAACTTCAGTGTCCGTCACGTCATCGGTAAGCCACGTTTCTGTTAATACAACAAGATTGGCATTGGATGACGTCACAAGGCTAGATACTTTTTCTTGTTTCGGTAGAAAGCTGCGTATGTTAGTAAAGATTACAGATAAGGAAAGATTGTTTTGTGCTAGATTTCGGGGGCGGTTCGTTACTTTCTTCGTTCCAAGGATTCGCTATGCGATTTCTTTTACAGTTTTTGAAGCGTTGTCGAAAATGTAATGTTTTGAGCCCATATGGAGGGTTTTATAACGTATCTGAAACTTTGCTGATTTTGCTTTCGCGAAATTAACTAAGTGTCGGCGAGCGGTTCGGACAGACTGGGAGAAGTCTTCGCCGATGCTGAAGTCCGTTTCTCTCAGCATGGGTGCATTTGTAAGTACGGCCTCTTTGGTTTTATGGAAGGTGAACTTTGCTATCATAGGGCGGTTGCGATTAGTGGCATGGCGTCCGAAGTGATGTGCGCGATCTATTTCTTTTGGGTCGATGACTACTTGGAGGTGTTCGCGGCAGTGTCTGATAATAAGCCCTTCTGCATCTGCATTTGTTTCGGCTGGGTTAGGATCGGGAAGGTTGTAGAATATTAAGTTATTACGTCGTGAGCAATTTTCTGCGTCGTCTAATTTAGCCTCCAGTTTGAAGACCAAACGGTTCGTTTCAGTTGCGTCCGTACGGATCACATCAAGATCTGCATGTAGAGGCGACAGGTTCTGGTAGTGGTTTTCTACTTCAGTAATGCGTTTACTTAGGTCAGTTATGGTTTGGTTGGTTGTCGATAGCTGGTTTTTAAGTTCTTGCACCTCAGTGAGAAGTGTAGCTTGCCCAGCGGAAATTTTTTGTAGTTCGGTGAGGATTTCTTGCATTTCTGGGCCAGGATTAGTCTCGACATCACCGGACAATAATAACAGTAGAGAGAAGGTATATGGGCGCACTCAAGGATGATTTCACAAAGGCACTGTGGGCTCGGCAGCTGCACCAATTAGTAGTTACTTGTCTTTTTAGCAAATAGGCTATTGTACCCACTAACCTGCATGACCAGGGCGAAGTGCTAAGTGCGCTGCGACGTGGCACAGCTGCCTAGCCCACGAAGTGCTGCCGACGGGCGTTGCTCTTTTATAGCAGGGGGGAGCGATGATGTTGGCTGCGATGGTGCTGTCCAGGTTGAAGTGAGGGTTGGGGGGTCCGGTAGTGTTGTTGCCAGCAGTGGTGCAGCCGCGATGATTGCGTATTGGCGAGCACCTGCCTCGCTTTCGCAAGGTGGCAGCGTCCCATTCCAAGAAAAATCCAACGAAGGATTCTCCAGGGCGAAAAGCAGTAGGTGCAGGACCATTGCCAGGGATACCTGCATGACCAGGGCGAAGTGGTAAGTGCGCTGCGACGTGGCACAGCTGCCTAGCCCATCAGTAGAGAGGAGGTGGTATGGGCGCACACAAGGATGATTTCACAAAGGCACTGTGGGCTCGGCAGCTGCACCAAGTAGTAGTTACTTGTCTTCTTAGAAAATAGCCTATTGTACCCACTAACCTGCATGACCAGGGCGAAGTGGTAAGTGCGCTGCGACGTGGCACAGCTGCCTAGCCCACGAAGTGCTCCTCTTCTAACCATAATCTCAATCTATCTCCAATCGCTTGCTGGGCTATATTTTTTTTGCCACAGCCGCCAGCCCCGCGCAAGCAAACCACCAATGAGCGCCTGTTTTTCCTCCCTTCCTCCTCACGCTGGCGGCGCTTCCTCACTCATGCCAGGCAATGCGCCCAGCTCCCTACCGGGCACCAGAAATTAGATGCATTTTTCCTCTTCTAACCACTACCACCCCCACCATTCATGCCTTTTCCTCTCACCGTCGACTCGTTCGCTGGATTCCATGCCAACCGGTTGTGCCCACGCGATCTCCGACGACACCGCAGCTCCGGCCGACTGGGTTGGTCCTACGCCACCTCCAGCCGCCGGTCCTCTACGAAGACAACAGCGACGCTCTGGCCGACCGGATTAGCCCTACACCACCTCCTGTCACCGACAAGAGCTCTCGCCAGTGGTGCCCCGTCATCCAACTCCTCTGACCATGTTTCATCTTTCCTATGTTCTCTTTACTTCCGTCATCGCTCGCTGTCCTTGCGCATTTATATATATATATATATATATATATATATATATATATATATATATATATATATATATATATATATATATATATATATATATATATATATATATATATATATATATATATATATATATATATATATATATATATATATATATATTGTAGCGAAGCCTCCGAACTATGAAATGGGTCGAACTCTTGAGTGCCTTCTAGTGGGGCTACCCAACAAGGACGCCGCTCGCACTGAGAGCCCGTGCTTGGCCGTTACTGTCGCCATTGTGCTTGCTCGCTGTGGACCGGCTATTAAACGCCTTAACATTTTGGTGGAGAGTGCTGTGCCCTTCAAACATCTTCGGTTCACATTCGATGCCCTTGGAGCTTAGATCCCGTACCGTGCCTTCAACCATGCAACAAGACGCCGCCCAGCAAACGCTTCCTCCTGCGCCGACGCCATGTTCCGGTGTCCCCCGCATCCGCGACCCACCTGTCTTCACCGGCGCGGATGGCACCGACGTCGAGGACTGGCTCGTCTTGTACGAACGCGTCAGCGTCCCCAATCATTGGGACGAGGCAGGTAAACTCGGCAACCTGGTTTTCTACCTCGCGGGTGTGGCCGGCATGTGGTATAACAACCACGCGTCTGATTTCGCAACCTGGCCCGATTTTAAGACCGCTATCACCAACGTTTTTGGCCGCCCTGCCGTTCGTAAGCTGCAAGCCGAGCAGCGCTTACGCGAACGCGCTCAGCAGGCCGGTGAATCATTCACCAGCTACATTGAAGACGTCTTGGACCTATGCAAAAAATTCAACGACAGCATGTCCGAATCAGACAAGATCCGGAACGTCATGAAGGGCATTGCCGATGATGCCTTCACGATGCTGCTGGCCAAAAACCCAGGCACAGTAGCTGAGGTCATCACGCTGTGCCAGAGCTACGAGGAGCTCCGCCGGCAGCGTTCGATGACCCGTCGCTCCACACCACGAGATGCAGGGCTTGCAGGCTTGGAGGCGAGCTGTGACCAGGTGGCACTGCTGGCAGACCTCAAGTCCTTCATACGTGAGGAAATCGCACGGCAGTTCTCTCTCCTGGCCTTCGCCCACCCGCCGGCTGCTCAACAATCGGCCACTACCATTTTCCCCCCCATCCGCCGAGCGATTGAGCAGGAAATAGCGGAGGTTATGCCTGCGTACCACCCACAACAGCTTCCGGCTCCTGTACCCCCAAGTTACGCCCAAGTGGTCGCCAGGCCGCCTCCAGTCGTTCAAGCGCCCGCCCCACTGACTTACGCCGAAGCTGCCGCACGACCTCCATCCTTTGCAGCGGGTATGCCGGCTACGTATGCTGACGTGACCTCTCAGACTCAGCTCCAGCACCCCCTGCAGCCTTCCCAGCCACCGTTTCGTCCATCGGCTCTTGCGTCATGGACAAGACCTACCCCGGCGAACCGATGGCGCACATCCGACAACCGGCCCATTTGCTTTGCCTGCGGTTACGCCGGCCACGTAGCACGTTATTGCACTCGCGTACAGACGCCCCATATTTCGTCGCCTGTTGCTGGCCAGATTAGGCGTACCTATCACGAGGAAACGCCGTCTATGCCACCGCCAACTCGCCTAGCTTCATCTTCTCGTAGGTCACCGTCTCCACGACGTCGTTCCCCGTCCCCCATGCGACCAAGTTCAGCTGCTCACGAGCGGGAAAACTAGTCGTCGCAGTCCCCGAGGCAAGGACTGCGATGCTATCGCATTGTGAAAGCCCTCAGAGCCGCCCATCTAATGCCATTGACGTGCTTGTGGACGGTGTTCACGCATCTGCTCTTATTGACACAGGAGCTGCAGTATCCGTTATGGACGAAACATTTTGCCGCTTGCTTCGTAAAGTGACGACGCCAATTTCTGGATTGTCCCTTCGTACCGCCGGTTTGCATCGTATCCATCCTACAGCAGGGTGCACAGCTCGCGTTGTCGTTCAGGACTTTCTGTATGTCGCCCAATTCATCATCATTCCCGCATGCTCTCATGACGTCATCCTGGGGTGGGATTTTCTCTCCCGCAACGACGCCGTCATCCATTGTGCCGCCGCCGAAATTGAACTCTCCCCCTTCTCGCATTTGACGCCGGAAGACAGTTCTTCGAAAGTGAGCAAGATTCTCGTGAAAGACGATACCATAGTGCCTCCAAGCTCCACGATGGGTGTATCTGTCTACTGCGCTGGACTCTCCGACACAATTGCACTCGTTTCGCCATCCGACCGTGCTTGCCGAAGGAAAGGGTTGCTAGTACCTTTCGCGACCGTGCAAATCACCCAGGGCAACGCCTCTATTTTCGTGACCAACCCATCCCCGTACACTGTTACCTTGGTTCGAGGGGAATGTCTCGGCAGAGTGGAACCAGTGGATAACGCACAAGTCCTGGACGTACCTGATGACTCGCGTTGTCCAAATTTGCGTACCATCAGTGCTGTTTCCACTTCTGATTCGTCATTTCCTGATGTATTTGGCCCTTGCATTGATGACAACCTCACGTCGGTACAGCGTTCCCAGCTTCTGAACCTGTTGCGAGAATATCGTTCTTCTTTCGATGTCGGGCGAAGTTCTCTCGGTCGTGCGTCCGCTGTTACGCATCGTATCGACACTGGTGCCCATCCACCATTACGGCAACGTCCCTACCGCGTGTCGCCTGCTGAACGTCGGGAAATTAACGAGCAGGTTGATGATATGCTCAGACGCGACGTTATTCGGCCCTCGGACAGTCCATGGGCGTCTCCAGTTGTTCTTGTTGCGAAGAAAGATGGTTCTGCGCGGTTCTGTGTAGACTACAGACGGCTCAATAAAATCACTCGCAAGGATGTTTACCCACTGCCGCGCATCGATGACGCAATTGACAGCCTTCACGGAGCCGAATTTTTTTCTTCTCTGGATCTGCGCTCGGGGTACTGGCAAGTACCCATGGCTGAAGACGCTCGACCGAAGACTGCGTTCATCACACCCGACGGCTTGTACGAATTCAACGTCATGCCGTTTGGTCTATGTAATGCACCTGCGACCTTTGAGCGCATGATGGACACCGTTCTGCGCAACTTGAAATGGCACACGTGCTTGTGTTACCTCGATGACGTTGTGGTGTTCGCTCCAGATTTCTCTACGCACCTCCAACGTCTGAAAGAAGTTTTTGCACGTGTCAGCAATGCCGGCTTGCAACTAAATCTGAAGAAGTGCCACTTTGCAGCACGGCAACTTACCATCCTTGGGTACGTCGTGTCCAAGGATGGCATTCTTCCTGACCCAGCCAAGCTTCGGGCCGTGGCCGAATTCCCCAAACCTGCGTCCGTCAAAGAACTGCGTAGTTTCGTGGGCCTGTGCTCGTACTTCCGACGCTTCATACGAAACTTTGCCACGATCATATCACCGCTGACGAAGCTCCTTGGAAGTAACGGGTCCCTCAATTCGTGGTCGTCTGAGTGCGACGACGCGTTCGCGAAGCTCCGCCATGTGTTGACATCTCCTCCCATTCTACGCCACTACGACCCTACGGCCCCGACGGAGGTGCACACAGACGCCAGCGGTGTAGGCCTCGGCGCTGTCCTGGCGCAGCGCAAACCCGGATTCCCTGAATATGTCGTAGCATATGCAAGCCGTACGCTCACGAGAGCTGAGACAAACTATACCGTCACGGAGAAAGAGTGCCTGGCGATCGTCTGGGCTCTTACAAAGTTTCGACCGTATTTGTATGGTCGCCCATTCGATGTCGTCACCGACCATCATGCACTATGCTGGCTTTCATCATTGAAGGATCCCTCAGGCCGTCTCGCCCGTTGGGCTCTTCGTTTACAAGACTACGACATCCGCGTGCTGTACCGCAATGGACGCCAGCATGCTGATGCCGACGCCCTCTCGCGCTCCCCTCTGCCTGAAGGTGATGTGCTCTGCTCAGTATCCTCGGCTGCTGTTTCTGCCATTGACGTTGACATAATCGCTACCGAACAGCGAAAGGATAATTGGATCGGCTCGCTGATCGACTTTCTCTCTGATCCATCCGCAACGCCATCCACACGTGCATTGCGTCGTCAAGCTCGCCATTTCGCCATTCGTGACGGCCTTCTACACCGACGCAATTACGACGCCGACGGCCGGCAGTGGTTACTCGTGATACCCCGCAGTCTGCGGTCAGAGATATGTGAATCCTTCCATTCTGATCTGCAATGCGCGCACTCTGGGGTATTCAAAACCTACCATCGCATTCGACAACGCTACTTCTGGCGCGGGATGTACCGCTGTGTGCAGCAGTTCGTTCGCTCTTGCCTCACTTGCCAACGCCGTAAACCGTCAGCTCACATGTCGCACGCCAGTCTACAACCGTTACCTTGCCCTGACCGTCCCTTTGGGCGCGTAGGTATCGATTTGTATGGACCACTTCCTCTGACGTCGGCTGGTAACCGCTGGGCCATCGTTGCCGTTGACCATTTAACGCGATACGCCGAAACCGCCGCTCTCCCTGCGGCTGCTGCGCGCGATGTTGCGTCCTTCCTGCTGCATCGATTTATACTGCGCCACGGACCACCCCAAGAGCTTCTCAGCGATCGAGGCCGTGTCTTCTTGTCGGAAGTTGTCGAAGCCATTCTGACGGAGTGCCATTCTGTCCACCGCAAAACTACTGCTTACCACCCACAGACGAATGGCCTCACCGAACGCTTTAACCGCACCCTCGGCGACATGCTTTCTATGTACGTCGCTGCCAACCACACTAATTGGGATAATATACTGCCCTTCGTCACCTACGCCTACAACACCGCCCCTCAGAGCACGACTGGTTTTTCACCTTTCTACTTGCTGTACGGAAGGCACCCGTCGCACACCATGGACACAATACTCCCGTACACGCCGGATCCATCTGAGTGTACACCTATTTCCGAGACAGCCAGGCTTGCTGAAGAGTGTCGCGAGCTTGCCAAGACTTTTACGACGCACGAGCAAGAGCGGCAGAAGAGTATCCGTGATGCCAGCACCACTTCTGAGCCCACGTTCCTTCCTGGTGCGCTTGTATGGCTCTCGATTCCGACCTCTGCCGCTGGCCTCTCTTCCAAACTACGTCCCAAATACGAAGGCCCCTACCGTGTCATCGAGCGCACCTCACCCGTCAACTATCTGATCGAACCCGTTGAACAATCTTCGGACATGCGCCGCCGTGGGCGAGACATCGTCAACGTGGAGCGCCTGAAGGCTTATTATGACCCGCTCATAATAACAAGCTGTTAGGTCGCCAGGCGGCTCCCTCTTCGACCCCGGGGTAATTGTAGCGAAGCCTCCGAACTATGAAATGGGTCGAACTCTTGAGTACCTTCTAGTGGGGCTACCCAACAAGGACGCCGCTCGCACTGAGAGCCCGTGCTTGGCCGTTACTGTCGCCATTGTGCTTGCTCGCTGTGGACCGGCTATTAAACGCCTTAACAATATATATATATATATATATATATATATATATATATATATATATATATATATATATATATATATATATATATATATATATATATATATATATATATATATATATATATATACCTGTAATTCTATCCTTTCATTCCCTCCTTATCCCCATTCCTTGTGAGCTACTGTTGAGGTGTCGCACCAGATACAGACAGTTACGGGGTTCAATTTTCTCTTCTTTTCCCTTTTATAACCACCATCCTAATCTCCTGTCTCCGTCCGTCAAGAGAAGACGTGAGCCGGCAGCTGGCAGGTGGGCACGCGCGCTTCGACATGTCCATTCTTGTCTCGCCTAACTCGTGGCGCTGCCGCGGCATGCTTCCCGCCAATGTGTTCCTACCCTAACATTGTGACTGGTCGGAGACAAGAAGGACACGAGCGCTCGTGTGCTTCTTGTCTCTTTATCGTCGTTATGTTTTTGCGCTATAACTATCGTCACGTTACTCTATAAACGCACGCGCGAAGCAATTCTGTTCACATAGGATGCAAGAAACCGCACTTTTGTTAGAAGAGACAGACGCGGGTGATGGCGTATTTCCTCTAGGCCAAATGTACTTCGAAATCTACTATATGTTTTGCATATAATGAGCCTGCCTTTAGCCGGTTTTCTTTTGTTTTCGCTCACTTCACCGCTAAGCATGCTTGTAAAGAAGTGAGGCATTGAAAGCACGAGCACTGTCATACTAAAGAAACGCGCACAAGCAAGGGGTTTGTGAGCAGCGAGTTTCAGAAACAAATTCAATATGAATCAAATAGCGGTATAACCAAGTCGAACGCTTAAACAAACCTAATACTCTTCTGATTGTTTTTAATTGTAAGGAAACCCTTTTTAAAATAATCCTAGATCTCCACAACAGTTAATTTAAATAAGTATTCATGAACTGTCACGAAACAATACTACAATTATAAAAACTGTGATAAGCTTGTATGAAGCAGCGACCAAAGCCTTCAAAATAATTTTTTAAATGTATGTCGAAATTCTATAGCAACTGGATTATTCATGCTGAAACTCTGTTGCCAGCTTTTAAGTCAAATTGCGGCATAAAACATTAACAATTTGAGACCGAACACTATACGTTCATCTGAAGATATATTGAAAGAGGCAAAATTATCACAACATATACTCTGGCACAAAGAGCATGTAAAAATCAAGTGTCGAAAGCTCTATCTGTAAGAACAACTTATGGGAACGAAAGACGTGCATGTCTTTTTATTCGTGAAGCTGAATGGGCCATACTTTCTAACTTCAATGATGAAGTCAGGAAATGTATAATGCGATGCAGCTCCACCATAGTAAAATCTGAATAAAAGAGCGGTTTGCAGCAAAAATACTTTATCTGGTAATGGTTATAGCATTAGTAGTGCTGCCAATACTTGGGATGCATTTATTGTGGTAACTCAGGGATTAATAAAAAAAATATACCTTCAGCTGACCCAATGTTTTGCTGCTTCAGGTTTCTCCAGTAGGAGCCGACTATTTTTAAAATATTTTCGTATATGTACCGTTCAATTCGACTAGTGAATTCGATTTGATTTGTTATTCGAATATTCGCATATTCGCACGCCCCTGGTAATGTTGTCGCCACCAATGACCCACCATCTTTTCGTGTGAACGTTATTGAGCACCTGTAAACATCGCAAGCACTTTTTGTGCTGTATTCTATCCCTCATCGAACATACTCTTGCACTTTGGAAGCTTTCGAAGCATCCATTTTCTGCCTCAAGTTTAATGCTTACATACTCTGGGTGCTTTGTCGCAAAGAAAACATATAAAATGCAAAATCTTACATAAACTAATAGGTGTCGTCCTGAAAAAAAGGAAATACAATACGTTAATTGTTGTTGCCAAATAATTCTGGATATGAGATGATATGAAAATTAAGGCTGTCACAAGATGTGCTGAAAATAAAAAAAAATATCTTGCAATTGCTATATGGCTGGAGAATATGAAGTCCACATACAAGCATGCCTTTCGTTGCGCGAGCACAGCGCCAAGTCCAACACCGCTGGCATCAGTATGAACCTCCGTGGGAGCGGCAGGATCGTAGTGGCGGAGGATGGGTGGTGAAGTTAGCAGGCGGTGTAATTTGGTGAACGCATCATCGCATGCTGGTGACCAGGTGGAAAGGTCCTTGTCGCCGCTAAGAAGGTCCGTAAGGGGCGCACATGTGGAAGCAAAGTTTCTAATAAAGCGTCGGAAGTATGACGACAAGCCGACAAAACTTCTAAGTTCCTTTGAGTTCTTTGGCTTCGGAAAATCGGCGATTGCTCGAAGCTTGGCGGGGTCGGGAAGTATGCCGTCCCGCGATACGACGTGGCCAAGAATGGTGAGCTGCCGGGCACTAAAACGACACTTCTTGAGGTTGAGTTGAAGGCCGGCGTCGGTGAGGCGTGTGAGGACATGCTCAAGACGATTTAAATGGGTGTCGAAATCGGTGAAAAAGACAACTACGTCATCGAGGTAGCATAAACTTGTGTTCCACTTGTGGCCTCATAAAATAGTGTCCATCATTCTTTCAAAAGTGGCTGGAGCGTTACAAAAGCCGAAAGGCATAACGGTAAATTCGTATAATCCATCAGGTGTGACAAATGCCGTTTTCGGTTGGTCAGATGCTTCCATAGGTACTTGCCAGTATCCAGACCGCAAATCCAGCGAAGAAAAGTATTCTGCTCCCTGCAAACAGTCAAGAGCGTCGTCTATTCGCGGTGACGGTAAACGTCCTTACGGGTGATCTTGTTTACTCGTCGATAGTCCACACAGAACCGAATGGAGTCGTCCTTCTTCTTACCAAGAACGACCGGTGACGCCCAGGGACTGTTAGAAGGCTGTACAATACCCCGCTGGAGCAAGTCAGCAACCTGGTCGTCAATAACACGGCGCTCCGACGCTGAGACTCGGTAGGGGCGCTGCCGTAGAGGCGTATGGCTTCCTGTGTCAATCTTGTGAAATATGTTCGATGTGCGACTGAGGCCAGAAGCGTGGCTGTCAAAAGAAGTACGAAACTTTTGCAGCAGGTTCACCAACTGGCTTCGTTCTGAAGAAGACGTTGCGACATCGATGGAGCGGTGGAAAGCGTCAAGGAGTGACTGGTCAACAACAGAGTCTGAAATGAGTGCGCTGAGGTCCGTAGAAAGTAAACCAGATGGAGCGTCAAAAATTGACGGGCGTCGATCAGATGCACGTGACCGAGACATTCACCATAGAATAAAGGTAAAGGCCCTTCTAGCGTATTGTACACGAGCGTCTTCGTGACACCATGGTGGAGAGTAAGGAAAGCAACGTGCCGTAGAGAACATTTGCGTTGAACGAACAGGGCAGAGGGCGTAAATAGAACATCGCCGTCGGAAATAGCGTCACACGACACAGTCACCAGCAGAGAAGAGCGTGGTGGTACGGTGGTGTCGTCGAAAACAGACAGTTTATAATACGGCAGGGAAGCTTCGACGGCGTCAACATCAGGAAGTACAGATAGCTCAAGTTCAGTGCGACAGCAGTCAATGACGGCATTATTATTCGCAAGGAAGTCCCAGCCGACTATCATGTCATGGGAACACGAGTGCAGCACTACGAATTCGACGAAATACACAATCCCTTCGATGACGGCTCGTGTGGTACAGGCTGTGAGAGGTGTTACACTTTGTGCGTTAGCTGTTCTAAGAGAGAGGCCAGATAACGGCGTCAAAACTTTGCGGAGTTTGCGGCACAGGTTGATGGAAAGGACGGATAGAGCGGCTCCGGTGTCGACAAGCGCCATGACGACAATACCATCGACTGACACTTCAATGACGTTAGCTGGACAGGGGCGAGGACTTGTGCATGGCGACAGGGACGCAGTTCGTGCCTCGGGAACTGCGGCCGTTAGTTTTCCTGGTCGGTGGGTCCGGAATGGCGACGAATCGGGGAAAGCGAACGTCGACGTGGAGATGGGGAGCGGCGGGTGGGACCGTGTGGACGATCAGAAGGAAAGGAAGAGGAAGGAGCGCTTGAAGGCGTAGAAGAAAACTGAGGGTCGAAAGAGGGCATTTGTCGAATGTTCTGAGCAGTCTGGCGACGACGACAATAACGTGCCACGTGGCCAACACCACCACAAGCAAAACATATCGGACGGTTGTCGTGGGGCCGCCATTGGTCGGAGTAGACTCTGACTTGCGGCTGGGGGGCAGAAAACTGCGGCCGAGGTGGTATCGACATAGGCGGCGGTGAATAGGTCGGCGGCGAAAATGGCGGTGGCGAATACATAGGCGCTGGCTGGAACGCAAGCTGTCGAGGTCGAGCAATGGCCTCGGAGTACGTGAGAGGTGCCGCGACTGGCAGCGGTTCACGGGCGGGAGGAAGAACTTGTGCGACCTGGTCTTGAATGAAGTCGCGGAGTGTAGACGTCAATCTGCGTGGTTGATCGGGTACGCAGGACACCAAAGAGAGCTGACGAGCGACCTCAGCGCGGATGAACTCCTGGATCTTGGAGAGGAGATGGGCATGGTCTTCTCCTATGCCAAGGGTGCACATGCTGGACAAAGAGTCTTCGAGCGCCGTGGAAAGACGTTGCCTGCGCAACTCGTCAAAACTCTGGCATAACTCGGTCAGTTCTAGAACAGTGTGAGGACTCTTAGAAAGCAACATTTGGAAAGCGTTGTCCTCAATGCCGTTCGTGATGTGCTTGATCTTAAGCTCTTCGGACATCGACTTGTTGACTCGCTTGCAAAGCTCCACAACGTAGCTTGTGAAATTCTCACCAAGCTGCTGGGACCGAGTATGCAAGCGTTGTTCGGCACGGCGTTTGCGTACCTCCGGCCGTCCGAAAACTTGTGTGAGGCTCGTTTTGAAGACCAACCATATAGGGAGTTCCGCTTCGTGGTTTATAAACCACAGCTTGGCCACGTCCGACAGGTAGAATGAGACGTAGGCCAACTTGGCGGCGTCATCCCATTTGTTGTGAGTACTCACGCGTTCGTACATAGAAATCCAGTCGTCAACGTCCTTGTCTTCTGTGCCTGTGAAAACAGGGGGATCTCGCAGACGCAGAGAACCGGCGCAAAGAACAGTAGGCGGTGCCTGTGGAGGAGTTAGAGCGGCGCATGCGTCGGTAGGCATAATGGACGGTAAAATGCGATTTCGAAGCTCCAGGGTGATCGAAACCCAGCAGACTCCACCACTTGTGACGGGGTTTATTTGCAGAGCAGAACGCAGAAGGTGAAGCAGTCAGCAGCGTCCGGCCAAGCGCAGCAAGCACGAGCTTATGCTGATGGCGATGCCCCTGAGGCGCCGAAAAATGCCGCTGAGGCCCCTCTTCGTCACCATATGTATATATATATAACCTGCTCACGGCTGGTTATTTTTCCCCCACTTTTCTTTCTTCTTATTTACATTCCATTAGTTCTAATAACTTTCCCTGTACATTCCTCGGCATTACTGTCTGTTAGATCTCATTAATATTGTGTCAAAACACGGAAGAACGACCCCTTAGGTATTTACTTCTTTCCCTTATATATATATATATATATATATATATATATATATATATATATATATATATATATATATATATATATACAACGAAAACGATCAAATGGCAACGGCAAACGGCAACAAAAACGATCAAATGGAAATTTCCGAAGACAACAGTTTCTAAGGCTGTCGTTGGCGACTCCCGAACGATCGACCCTCTTCGAGAGGGCACTCCTGCGTTTATCACACAGTTTGGCGCTGTGATACGTGACGTACATGGCCTTTTGGACTTCGTGCCATCTTCAACGACAACTCTGATTCTTCATGTTGGAACAAATGATTTGGTTCACAGCACTGGACGTATAACGTTCCACAAGGACAAGGCCCTGCTACAACTCATTCTGTCGAAACGCCCCATGATAAGCCGGATCTATGCAACTTTATTACTACCCCGTGCTTTAAACCGCTGTCGTGACAAGCACAATGGAGCAATGGTCCGCCACTGTAATCGTGAAGCCTGTGATTTCAACGACCGCCTATGGAGCTTCTGCTGTCGCTCTGACCAGGTGTTCTTTCTGGACCATGCCTTGGAATGGTTTCCGTCGGTGTGCGTCCTCGCGGCAGACGGCCTTCACCCAAACTTCGAGGGCGTGTCACTGATGGCTGGTCACATGAAGCAGCTGTGCTTCCGGAACGCAACGAACGCCTCGTCTTCCTGTTGGTTAGACCACATGCCCAGTGGTCCCATGAAGCAATCCTCCAACGCCTACCAGCCTGGTCTTGTGGAACTTGCGTCCTCGCCCCACTCATCTTCACCCCAACACCTTCAAGTGCCCGAAATCTACACCGAACCACTTGCGCAAGAAAAATCTACCTACGCCAAAGTTGCTGTGAAAGCAAAGAATCAAGGAGTCTCCACTCGTGAAAGGTCTGGAAACATTTCTTTGTCTCACCGGTACCCTTTAAGAAAATGCAATCGTGAGAAAAGCACTGTATATTCAAAGAACTTACTAATACCGACCTCATTCGACAACCCTATTCAGAGTCGTGACTTTCTCAGAATTAGAAAAATTGTGGGAAAACGTGTGAAATACTAACTTCACGCATCTATACTAAACACCTATTTCAATGCCTTGACTGTACCGAAAGGACTTGTGATTTCGCTCAAACCAGCAACTTCCCGAATGTCATAACGCAACGTCGAGAAATGAAATGAAACGTTAAAGAACACGTCCCTAGCTCTCATGCGCATCATCATCGACCATTATAATTCTGCTGTCAAAGCTTTGCTGAACAGTTAACGACAGTTGCGCAAGGCTCGTATGTTGGATCCCTCTGAATCGGCTTCGCTGGTTAAGTACGAACAGAGAAAACAATTAGAAATTGAACAGAAGAAAGCAAAAAAGTTTTTGCGTGACCACAATACCCTTCCAAAACCACTGACCAACGAAGATTCCCTTCCCGTCGAATCATCCTGTTCTAGACGAGACAAACTATCAGCTAGACCTAACGTAGTAAACGTTTCAAACGTGGTTTTATCTGACTCAGAAATGAGTGTGCTTGCTCGGGGCTTGAATTTCTGTCCAGCTACTGGCGGCTACAATGAATTTAACTTGATAAAATACTTAGATGAATTCGCGCGCAGTATGAGGCTAAGCGAATTCTTCCACAAACGTTCATCACCTAAGAGTAACATTTCTTCCAATCAACACTGGACGCCGCCAACACAACGCGATAAATTCCTCGGTATGTACATTTCTGCAGTTCAGCGTGACATTTTGCAGGCTTATGGGAACCGCATTTCATTCAAAGAAAACCTCACATTAAAAAAACGGAATGCAGTTAAATGTTTACAAGAACGCACAGATCTTGTAATAAAACCCGCTGATAAAGGAGGCGAAATCGTGATAATGAACACAATGGACTACGTTTGTGAGGCTCAGAGACAGTTAGATAATGACACGTTTTGCAGGTGACTTAGTGAAAACCCCACCGAAACATTTAAGGACATCGTTACTGATACAATCAAGCATTTAATACTGGATGACAAACTTCCCGATAAAGCAAAGCACTCATTATTCCCTCTGAGCCCGGTTCCAGGAAGGTATTACCTATTGCCTAAAATACATAAGCCCAATAACCCTCGTCGTCCTATAGTGTCAGGCATCGGCACTGTCACCGAACTACTTTCAAGCTATGTCGATGGCCTGATTAGTATACTACCTCCAACTTTTCCATCCTATCTGAAGGACACTTCTCATTTCCTCGCTGACATCATCGACCTAAATATACCTGCTGACTCATTTCTGGTAACATTAGACGTTGCGTCACTTTATACTAATATTCCCCACAAAGACGGCATTCGTGCAGTAGTAGATGCTTATAACTACTCATCATGTGACAAATGTGTTGTTAGCTGCACATTAGCCACATTATTAAAACTCATCCTGGAGCTTAACAATTTTCAGTTCGGTGGTGTTCACTACGTACAAGTTAGTGGCACTTCAATGGACACCAAAATTGGTCAAAATTACGCGAATATATTTATGGGCCAATTGGAAAATCATTTTCTTTCAACGTGTAGACTACAACCATACTACTACAAACGTTTTATAGACGACATTTTTTTTATCTGGCATCACGGCGAAGCGGAACTCATGACTTTTATTGCAGACTTTAACAAGGTTCAACCATCGATTTTATTGTCACAATCGTACTCGAAGGCATCCATCTCTTTCCTGGATGTAACAGTATCCCTTTGCGGCGAAAAATTATCTACTAAAGTATACAGAAAACCCACCGACGCTCACCGATACCTTCATTTCAAAAGCAGCCATGTAAAACATTGTTAGACGAGTATACCCTACAGTCAAGCACTTCGTTTCAAAAGGCTTTGCTCTGAACATTCAGACTTTGTTGAAAACTGTGATAAGTTTCGTGATGCCCTAACTGTACAACAGTACCCGCCTCAGATTGTCGACAACACGATCAGGCGCGCCGATGCAATGGACCGAAGAGCGCTTCTAAAATCAAATAAAAAACCTGCGCACCGGAAGCACATCAGTTTAATTCTGACACATTCTCCGTCGATTCCAAATGCTAACGCGATCCTCAAAAAGCACTACAACATACTAATGCAGAGCAATCGTCTCAAAGACGTCTTCCCGGAGCCTCCACGAGCAGTTTACCGCCGATCGAGAAACCTAGCTTCGAGACATACTTACGTCATCCAAAATATGAACGCCAGCCGATGTGGGGTGTCACCCATGTAACAAGGCACGCTGCAAGGTGTGGCCCCACATGACCACGTCGCGTATTGTTAAGTGCTCTGCGTCAAACTTCACTCTCTGGATAAAAGGCAATTTCGACTGCGACACGAACAATGCAATCTACTTGCTTCAATGCTCATTGTGTGACCTCCAATATATTGGTCAAACGGAGAAAGCTTTCCGGTTGCGCTTCAATAATCACAGGTCACACGTCTTGTGCCTGCCTAGCCTTCCCCTCTCCAAACACCTCACTACCCAGGCCACTCTTTCGACAACATAACTGCCACAATACTCGAATTTGGTTTTAAATCACACTACGAAAGGGAAGTTTGTGAATCTTTTCTTATTTATAAATTTAACGCCATAACGTCTGGAATAAACGAGGACCCAAAAGGCTTACGTTTTTACCGGCAAAACAGATAAATCAACCGCCGTAGCCCACATACACCTTTCTTCACTGCCGTGATTACGTTGCGGTGTCATTGGTGACACATTAGTTAGTTGACCAGAACGCATGCACACTCTGTTACTACATTGTGACATCAATGGTGATATTATGCTCATGTATATTTCATCAACAACGAACGTAACTCAACATGACATTGCCTTCTTTTATTGTTTCTAGTCATTCACAAATGTTGCGATATCACAAGTGTCCGTCATCCGTATTTGTATCTATGTTTTCAAGTCACCTTGCCCTACCATATTCAGTATAGCGCACTGCTGCTCCGCTATCAACAAAATGCTGCGTATGTCTGAATATCTTTTTGTTAACATGTATGTCAATATTGGTAAGAGTGATTATTCACAATTGGGGGCCCCATGCTATGTCCTTAAGAAGCGCGTGTTAGTGTAATATGCACGTATGCCCTGACGAAGGCCGGTCCCCGGCCGTAACGCTGTGTGCGTGTGTGCGTGTGTGCGTGTGTGCGTGTGTGTGTGTGTGTGTGTGTGTGTGTGTGTGTGTGTGTGTGTGTGTGTGTGTGTGTGTGTGTGTGTGTGTGTGTGTGTGTGTGTGTGTGTGTGTGTGTGTGTGTGTGTGTGTGTGTGTGTGTGTGTGTGTGTGTGTGTGTGTGTGTGTGTGTGTGTGTGTGTGTGTGTGTGAATGGGAGGGGAGGAAGGAGACAAGTTTTTCTGATCAAACCGAAACTGAAAAAGTCTGCAGTTCTGTTCACCTTCACTGGAAAGAAAACGTGTGTGTGTGTGTGTGTGTGTGTGTGTGTGTGCGCGCGCGCGCGCGCGAAACAAACTTTGATTGCTTTGTTTTAATGAAATACACTAATGTGGATGTACGTATAAGCGCACCAACAAGATTCTGTCGTAGACGGGCATGGTGGGGCAGCAATCGTTTACACGCTGGCTCCAAAAATTTCTTGTCGCATTATCCCAGCTACTGCGGTTAGTAAAAACCGCATTATAGGCAAAAGCCTATTTTGTTCCTTGAGTTCCCATCGTGCCATTTTCATAAAGGAGCACGACTCAGTGTTTTTATAGGGCCTATATATGCCCACCTTTAGTGTTTGTGTCCAAATGCCTATGAGTACCTATAAATGCATATTTTTGAAATTAGTGCCTATATTACCGCTATTGAAGCCGAATTTTGTTTTAGAGAGCGGTTTTAAAACATTATTCATGCAAAAAAGGCAACACTGCTATTTCCAAACACTGCGATGTTCAACGAAGTCCTCTGGTTCTAGCAACTCTCGCAAATTAACAGGTAGCCACAGTAAAATGGCACTCGCTGGTTATCTGGTTATACAAAGCATACACGACTGTTCAACACATGTGTGAGCGACGAGATTGGTACATGTGTTCGGCATGATTTTGTAATGTTTGGCTTGAGTAAAGAAGTACAAGGTCTACTTCTTGCTCATGTTTCGCATTACCTTGATCGCCATGTTACGTGGAATTTGTCATTTGGAATGATAAAAAGTTCCAACTGTCTATGGCATTAGAACGTACGTCAATCTTTCGTGGCTTCTTCAGAGAAGCTATAAAAATAGCATTCCGGTAAACCTCTGATCTCGTATTTCATCTCAACCATGCGTTATTGCAATATCAGCTGTTAGGACACTATCGATAGGTTCTCGTCGTCGACGTTTCCATCGCCATCATGTTCAGTAAGAAGCCCCCTTGACACCATTGCCCTGTGTACTGTATGATCTACGCGCGAGTAAAAGCGCATGAACAGCGTGGATGAAAACGGCTGATCAAACGTATCGGCCCATCTCCATCGATCAGAGGGCACATGCAAGAAGATTAACCCGTGGTGAATCATGCCAACAAATGCTGCAGGAGCAAAGGGTAAATGCTGTGTTTGCTTTGAAGGTGCATGAAAAGACGAGGCAGTGAATGTGGGGGTGGGAGAGGAGCGTTCGAGCAGCGACTGTGAAATTTGGCTATAAGGATTTGGTGGCGATTCCTACATTGACAGACATCAGCGGACAGCGTGTATATTCTTCTACGTTCTTCGCTCTCAACGTGAACTGACTCTGCGGATTTCCTTTTCTTACCGCGAGCGGCCGTGTTCTGCTGCAGCAGCGTCTTGTAGACTTACACAACACTGGATGTAAAAATTTAGCCTTACTTACTTTGTCGCTACCGCACTCATTACACCACCTTTGCAGTAAAACTGGGATATATTTTCATAAGTTGTCATATATATAAAGTGCTGCGGAAACAGAAAACGGTCAGCATGCCTTCTTTTTTGACCATCAACGCTCAATGCGCTGCATTGGATAGGTTTGTGTAATAAAACATATGTAGATCAATGTTTTCAGAAAGTTCCAGAGACCAGTGCTGTCACAGGAAACAAGAAACCGTCATCAATAGAACATATTTTGCGATCATGATTAACTCTTTTTCGCTGCTGGAAAGAGCAAGATAATCTGCGCTCATGCACTTTTGTCACGTTTTGAAAATTCATAACATTGTATGATTCTTTTTACATTTTTGTATGTTTAATTTTCTCCATTCGTTCTTTTTTATTTTTGTTGAAAATCACATGTACATATATGTACGCTCCAAAATATAGTCAGCTGTCCTACGCTTTCCGCATTGAGATGGCCGATACCGCAGCTTGTGACCACTGTGACAACGAAGAAACCGTTCCACATATATTTCGTGACTGCTGATAGTATAGCGGACAGCGACTATTTCTTTTCAACCAGCTCAACAAATCAGATAATCAGCGTCTGTCGAAGGTAAAAACACAATAATACAACTGGGTAAAGGTTAGGCTGATGAGAGCTGTTCTAACTCCGAGCCATCCGGCTTTGAGACACCCCCAAATTGGCTATATAATGGCTTTTCATGAACGAGGAAAGCTGTTATGAGGGCTACCAAAGTATGGCTGTTTGGGGTTGCATGTTTTTTTAATATATGCTTTTAAGTTGTTTATTTCTTAAACTCACTTGGTGTTTTACAAAGTTAATTATTGCTTTTTTGGAAAAATATGCACTTTATCGCAGTTAATTTATTATAAATCCCGGATTCTGTAAAAATTTGGCGTCCGATTTCTCTGTTCTCCCACAGTACGTCTGAATCCGATTCATTGGTAAAGACGAGAACATCAGAATGCATGAAGTATAATTTAGCTGTCGGGGAGGTGCGCACAGACACAAGCACATGCAGTTGGGTTGAAATACTTGAATACTTGACTTTTTCCGTATAACATGCCTAATACTTGTAGTAATATACGCAAATGTATACTTGTTATGAACGAAAGAATATCTGATAAAGTTGTCACTGATGAAAGCGCACTCTTTTCGAGGGGTGATGGCCGGCTTCTGAAAAAGGGGGTGTATCAACATACCAAATATTATTTTGCTGTGCTGCTCATCTACTTGTAAGTATACCATGGTGGGCCTACGCCCAGAAAGCTCCTCATCACGTATGGTTGCAAAAATTGTCACTGCCCGCGAAGCTCCGGCAACTCGTCGATGGTGATGAATATATGAGGCAGTTTTTCGTGAGAGTCTGCCAGCGCAATGTCTTCCGCATTGAGTTCATATAGGCATTTATGTACTGTATTTATATATTTAGGAGAGGGTACGAAGCATAGACACGCTAGCACTAAAGAAATCAGTTCTGTTCTAGCCTTGAGGAAGATTAGTCTCGACAGAACCACTGTTTACGGATTGTTCATGGCAAGCTCCCAGCTTGCCCTTTCTACAGTTCTTTTTAAGTTCTGTTATAATATTCTGTTATTGTGCGTGCCACAGAAAAAGTCTAAGAGATCCATCAGCTGAATTCCGTATAGTCACAGCAAAACCAAGGTGACGTTTATATTAGTCAAACGTGTCGACCGATGCCCTAGCCATGTCGCGGCACCACACCACGGCCATGCCCCCCCCCCTTCCGTTTTTTTTTAGCTACAGCATACTCAACAAAATAGGTTCGTATCACAAGGTTGCAATCATCGTTAAAATTAGGGGACCCTAAAAAATCGCCTTTAGGAGGTCAACGTGATAGCTATCTTTGTTCTCATAGTGCGTACTTCAAGCCCTCAATGCGTGAAACCTTCTCGAAAGAACTATGCATCCTTTACATAGCCTTAAGGAAACAGCCGCAGTAGCGTCTGTGCGTGTGGTAGTGAGTTGACAGCTTTAACGCAGCAAGCCATTGTGATAATCACGTGTTCTGATGCCTGACTTTCATTGGAGCTTGTACCACGCATGATTACTGCAATATTCCATGTTGCATTATAAGGCATGTATACAGGACGCGTGTGTTCGTAAAGCACGTGTCACTTTCACTGCATTTCCAAGCAGAGGAAGCCCTTTTGGTGTTTTCACAAGCAGACTCTTGACCTTGAGGTAAAACAATCGCTTTAAGCGACGTGGGTTCAATTTCCACGCGGACCCGAACGATTCGGGTTTGATCTCCTCTCTGACCCAGGATTTTTCGTTTTTCATTCTGTTTGCAGCCTAACAGATATTTCAGTGACACATATGATGATTTTCGCTCACAACCAACAACGCCGAAGCCGAGACCAATGCCGGAATTTCTGCGAAACGAGCTCTTCAACACTATTGCATTGAAATAGGGGGTCTGTAGAAAAAAATGAATGGTGAAACATTTCACAGACGTGGGTTTATTGAATTTTTTTTTATTGAAACGAAGGGAATGAGCCTTAATTTTTACACAGGACACATTGCAAACAAACGCTGTGGTTGTCCTCTACCAGCCCCAAAGTGTGCCGTTGAAAAAAATCACACTTTATATTCATGAATGTTTATGCCGCGCTTCTTCGTTGTGTGATTGGGTATGGTGACACGAAATCCACACCACGGCAGAAGCGGGATGAAACGCGGGCGCCACTGGTGAATTTTCACAAATTCCTCTCCCCTGTGATCATTCCGGAGGAACTTACACTAATACTTTTATTTCCCTGTATCCGCGCTCATGGCAGAATTGAAAAGATTACCTGCAAGTAAAAAAAAAAACCGCATTTCTACAAAGTAGGTCATAGTTACAGACAATTCGTTAGAATAATGAATGTAGAGCGGGAGTGTTTATGTTCACAGCAATACCGGCTGCCTCGGTGAATAGGCTCACTTCCCTTCCACCTTTCATGTACTCAGCGAGGGTATCAAAAAGAAATTGCACATGCGAACGTAGGCCAGAAAGTACTTGATAACGGTAATGCCAAAAGCGAATGACCTACGGTGACTTACTTGAACGGTTACAAAGCAGTCGCGGGAACGGTGCACATGCACGTATATTTAACGCTTTGAGGCGTCAGAGATTGCGTGTTGCTGTGATGTGCTCCTCAATAACCAACATTAGCATAGGCGGAGGAGGGAGTATTTGCATTCCTTTCGAAATTTGAGGGTTTTGTGTGTGTATACATGGACATATACAAATGAACGCATGAGCAGATATGTACAATTACCCTCCCCATTTCCTCACTGACTGGCGGACGTCAGCCGGGATGGCGGCGCGGACCGCTATGCACGGAACCGATGGAGCGTGGCTGCACTGCCGTATAGTTGCCATCATTGCCATCTTCCATCGGCTTCTTTGCTGGTTTGCGCTCTGTTCCTTGAATTCTCAGCGCTCGTCAGTTTTCTATCAAACAAAACACATTGTTTCGCACTGAGAACATGCTTGCCATTCTTGAGTGAAAATGGCGGAAGCGCGTCGATAATACGATCGAGAAGCATGCAAGACTTCAAGACTATTTTTGTGAAGCGAAACAACACCCTTAGAACACGTTCTTTTTTTTTTTGGTATACTCTGCTTTCGTCATTAGCCTTATATTATCTGTGGTTTTATGTTCCTAAACCAATAGGATGGTATGAAAGACGCCTTAGTGGAGGGCTACGAAAGTTTTGACTATCTGGTGTTCTTTAACGTGCACTGAAATTGCACAGTTCATGGCCCGCTATGCTTTCACCTCCATCGAAATGCGATCGCCCAGACCGGGATCAAACCCACGTTCTCTGGGCCAGAAGCCGAGCTCCATAACCACTGCTCGTATGCGGCGTTCTCCTCATGAACATGACACGCTAGTTTAGTTGTCGCAAGCAATCTCACGCCATGACACACTACTTTCGTTGCCGCAATATCATTTCACGCCGTTATAAGAAGAGGCTAAGTTCAGGCATGACCACATGCATGTCATCGTTACTGCTGAATCACCCAAAACAGGTAACCGTGACAGCACTACACAACAGAGTGAATTACAACAACATAGGAGAAAATTTACCGCTAACAAGCGCTTTTCGCAATAGTGTTCTGCCTATAAATTCACTGAGCCAAGTGTTGTAACGGAATAGCAGGGAGGCAAAAAAAAAACTTTCTTTAAAGGATGAAGGCAGAGAGTCAAGGGGTCCTTTCAGTACGAACGCATCACGAAGGCTGATTTATTTTACACTATGTACAACACTCTCGTAGAGAGGGAAAGGGCAAGTAAAAAACATGCAGAACAACACAAGTATACCTATAGTCGAAAAGAGTTCTTTCTGCACCCCGCACGCGCAACATTTTCCTGTAACTCAGGCAGCTAATACAATCGGTCCCTGCGGCTTTAAGCCTTTCTTCGATGGTAGTCGTGTAGCTCGTAAAGGCGCGCCGACGTCGAGGACGCACTCCCCTCTTTCTGGACCACTTGTCTCCTTTGAAGAGTGCCGCTGCTGCCCGGAAACGCGTCTTCTTCAAGTTGCCTCTTTTGCGCCTTTTCACCGAGAGTCGTTCACTGGTCGTTCAATGGGTTCCTCAGAAGCGGTGATTTCGTTTCCATTTTGCGACAAATGCAACAACCTCCCCCGGATGAGCAAACTCTTGAGCTCATTGGCCGTTGACTTCTAGGGGATAAAGCAGCTGTATCGGTCGCTTCACTTCTGTTCCCCCGCTTAGTTTCAATCTGCAGGCTCTTACTCTGCCGTCTCTGCCTTTAAAAGTTTCTTCGATCTTGGCGGTCTTTCACATGTGTCGTTTCAGATGATCATTTAAAAGAACTAAATCGTCTATCTTTAGGTCACTCGTTCTCGTTGGGTGGGACACGTATTTGGACTTGCTGGTCCCGCATCGCAAGAAGGAGGGAAAAAAAGAGTGCGAGGAGGACGCCAGCATCAGGATTTTTCGCGCGCTATTGGTTCCTCTTAGTAGTTCCGCTTATTGGTTCCTCTTACTGGTAGGTGACGTGCACGCCTGTAGTTGACGTGTAGGGGACGCACGCCCGCGCCCGCGATGGAATGTGCGGAGTTTTCCCGGCTGTTCCATCATACGGAAGCACCCACAACCTGCCCCCACACTCTTTCTCTACCTTTCTCTTCTGCCTTTCTGCGTCCCTCTTTACCTCTCCCCGCCCTGCCGCGGTTGTCTAGTGGCTAAGGTACTCGGCTGCTGAACCGCAGGTCGCTGGATCAAATCCCGGCTGTGGCGGCTGCATTTTCGATTGAGGCGAAAATGCTGTGGGCCCGTGTGCTCAATTTGGGTGCTGTTAAAGAACACCAGGTGGTCAAAACTTCCGAAGCCCTCCACTACGGCGTCTCTCATAATCACGTGGCGGTTTTGGGACGTTAAACCCAACAAATCAAATCAAATCAAATCAATCTTTTCCTCTCCCTGTAAGAGCTGAGCTAAAGTGTGCTACCCGCAAGAGTAGCAGAAGAGTGACTGTTTCTTTTTGTTTGGTTTTATTCAATCAACCACTACATCATACGCGCTACTTCTGGCGCGGTCGACGATAATGTGTGAATTAAATTTTGAAATTACCATCTAACGTTCGGTCACGTACATCTCGCGTCTTTCACACCATACCAGTTCCAACTGCCCTTGCAGAACCGCGATTCCGACATTCGTAGCAGACGCCCAGATGCTCAAGTCTGAATTAGACACCAGCACATCAAACGTGAAGCTTGTTTCGGTCAACGACGTGGTTCCGAATGACATGGCAGCCACGCGCACATTTACGTGCGAAATAGACGCCAGTTCGGCCGGCCCATCTGACGTGAAGTGCCTCCTCGTCGACCTCTGCATGGACTGATGCGCACAAGTGGCTCGCCAGCTACAGCTAGGCAACTAATATGGCGATCCGCGTCGTATTAGTTGCATTGCTGCTATCTATGCTGAAGGCGTCGTGGGGCACATCATGTTGACAGTTGGAACCTCTTCACTCATTGAAACCATCACCGTGCTATTGCCATCCTATCAAAATCCACTCGCTCGCGTGCTCGCCGCACGGTAACGATTCATCCAAGGACCGAAGGGGCGAGGGTGTTTCCGCACGATGGAACAGCCGTAAACACTTCTCTGTGTTTTCGTGACTTCGCGATGAGTGACTGTCGGCGTGTCTTTGAGAGATCGGCAGCCGAGCGGCGATTCGCTCCATGTTTTTGCTTCAAACAACCACGAAGCGGGAAATCTTGGGTAGTTAAATATGCCCTCTCCGAGGCTTCCACAGCGTCTGAATAGGCAGCTCGAGCTTCCAAGGGAAGTCTTTTCTTCGCTACCCTATTTTGTATCCCCTACCCCGTCCCTCGTTACTATGGATTATGGCGGGGGCTGCGCTGCTTAGCCGGAGATGGATAAAGGCAGAGAGGAGAGCATGGCTGAAAATGAGGTGCAGGTGTGCAAGTTTAGTCGGTGTCACTGCATTACCAGCGCACTCGTCGCCAGCACGTCACCTCCAGAGGCGAACCAATAGCGCGCGAGCAATCCTGATCCTGACGCTGGCACTGGCGTCCTCCTCGCACTATTTCTTTTCACTCTTTGGTACAATGCCGGACCAGCTATTCCAAATACGCGGGCGGGACAACTGAGCTGATCTAAGCTCCAACAAGTACTTTTTCCGCCCCCGCCTTCAAAATTCTTCAGCCACGGCTGACCGGTACCTCCAGCGTTGTGAGAAATGCGCGTTACCAGCTGGAGTTCAGGCTGGCAGGTGATGTGGTGGAAGGGTTGTCAGCTTCTTTCCGACGAGGAAGTGTGCCGGCGACAATGGTTCTATCTCATGAGCATCATCGTAGGTGAAAGTCGATGCGCGTGCGTTCATCATAGCTTCCGCCTCGTACAATACAGTTGCGAGTTCTTAAGAGCTTAAACTGCTCCGACCTAACACTTTGCACAACGCAACCTTCAATGATCGTAACAACCGCTCCCAGAATCCGCCCCACCAAGCTGCCCTTTCAACAATAAACTTCCAGCTGATCTGCCTTCCGGCGAACTATGACTACATTTTCTCTGATTTTAGGAGCACGAACATTTCTCTTGGACCCTTAGTTGCTCTCTTGAACGTTAGCGTGTTGTCTGAATGAATTGTCGAGCAGATTCCCCTGTGAGCCATGAACCGCTTGAATGCCAGGAGAGAGGGTGTACTCGACATGTCACAGACTAGTTCAACATGTACGGCACGTGCCACAGCACAGGTGAAAATATCAATGTAACATTTTCGAACATCACGTGACTGGTGACAAATGAGAGGTCAAGCGAAATCGATGCCGACAGTGTCGAAGGAATTTTCCTTTGCCACTCTGTCAGCTGGAAGTGGAGCTACTTGTTCCGTAGCTGGAGGGCAACTTGGTCTGCGACAAATCAGGCACTGTTTGATGACCTTCTACTTGGCGCCCTCGGATTATCAAATACAACTCTCGTAGCTGCGCCACGGTGTCGCGCACCCCCGAGTGCAGCATTCTCACGTGCCCTTGCCTTATGAGCAAAATTGTAAAGGGGTGAGTGCTAGACAGAATGACGGCACGTTTCATCTTTTCGGGGCTTTTAGTGAACTGCAGGATTCCACCAACTCGCATGAGACCCTCCCCGTCAAGGTATGGGTTCAGTAGCAAAACAGGAGAGCCTTTGTGCAGTGGTCTTTCTGCTTTCAGGTCGGAAATGCTGTCACTGAATGCCTCTCTTTCAGTTGCAGCCAACCAGCACTTCTCAGCATTGATCACCACTTCAGCTCGTAGTAGTCTGCCTTTTTTTTCGTCCCCATTGCGGCAGTTGTTGACAAAGCGGTGGACCCACGCAGTAATGCGCACGACTCTGCTGAATGAGCTGAACTTCTCTACCTTTAGTACTGCCTCAAGCAGTGATGATACTATTGGCATCACCGTCACTTTTCGCTCTTCCAAGTGGCATTTTTGTGCCCCTGAGCTAGGCTCGCCGGTCGTTGGCCAATGCGTCTACTTCTTGTGAAGCCAATGCGGTCCTGCCCACCACACTTCGCTTTCGAACTAGGCTCGTAGGAGGATACCGCGAGTGATTGAATCGGCGGGGTTTTTTACTCTGGGGCAGTGTCTCCAATCCTCGGGATCAGTCAGCGCTTGCAGCTCTGATACTCAGTTTGTGACGAAGGGCTTCCACCTAGCATTGTTTTCATCAATCCAGTGCATGGCTACTGTTGAATCAGTCCAAAGCATAGTAGCAGCATTCTGGAGGTACAAGGTCTTGGTGACGTAGAGGCACAGTCGAGCACCTATGAGTGCCCCCATCAGCTCTAGTTGGGGTAACGAGAGGCGCTTCAAAAGAGCTACTCTTTATTTGTCCATAATTAAGCCTATAGTGACTGTTCCCTGGGGAGACTTGCTTGCAACGTATGTGACAGCACCGTATGACTTTGGGCTGGCATTGCAGAAAATGTGCAACTCTTTCTCTGTCTCTTCATCTCGGAAATTTCTTGCGATGGTTCTCGGGATGGAAACTGTCTTGATGCAACGATCTTCACGACAGCTTTTCCACTTCACCTGCATTTTTCTGGCAAAGGAACGTCCCAACCAGCGCCCAACTTTCACAGTCTTTGAAACATTATCTTTACGTAGAGCATTATGGGAGCACCGAACCCAAAGGGGTCGAAAAGTCTGGCTGAGACTTGCAACACGAATCTTTTGCTGTCAGCTCTTGTGATGAGGAATTCAAAAAGTGAGGCCAGATTGTACTCAAAGTTATCTGTATTAGCATTAATTCTAACCCACTCCTACCACCTTGGTGGTTCTAAGAGTTCCAGCATTCGCCTTCCGTTTCGCAAAGTTTCCGCCTTCTGTGAAGTTGATTAAATCATTGTCGTTAGGCATTCGCTTGTGGAGTCGCATTCCTGCTTGCGACAATAAGTCGCTTTGTTGCTGGCATAACCCTTCAGCCTGCTCATGGCTGTCATCACCAATGACAAGTTCGTCAGCATAAAGGTGCTTGAGCAGGATGCTCGCAGTTTCAGCGTACTGCTCCGAGAGTTTTTCAATATGGTTTTGTAATGCTGCTGCCAATAGGAATGGGCTTAATGTGACATCGAACGGCACGCTCGTCATATGATAAGTCGCTACCGCTGGAAGTTCTTCACCTTCTTTAGGCGTACTTTCATACCGAAGAAACCGCACATCATTCCCGTGGCCTTTTGACAGAGACATTTGAAGAAATGTCTTTTCAATATCCGCAATTAGGCCGATGTTGTAAGTGCGGAAGTCGATTAGCAAATCGGTCAGCTCTGCATTAAGTTTCAGAACACTTTCCAAAACAGCGTTCCGTGATAGGTGATCCTTGGCACTAGATGATGCGTCAAACACCATCTGGCTTTCTTGTCGCACAACTGCTTGATGTGACATGTAGTACACCGGACCTCCCTAAGTGCTGCAATGCTGGTCGACTGGCTATGCATAGCCCTTTTCTATATATTCTCCGATGCAGGCATCATATTCCACTGTAATGGAATCTCCGTTCAAAAGGGGCATTGTTTGGGCTCTAAGACGCTTCGCGGCGTCCTCGTAGTTGTCGTGGCGCTCGTCAACATCAGATCTCTAGGGGAAAGACACTGTGTACCAACCACTCTCAAATTTGACGGTTTCCTTGAAATGCTGAAGTACTGGTTGTTGGTGTTGAGCTGAATAGTGTTCCTTGATGCCAATGTGTTCGAGCTTCCAGAATGACGTCAACTGGGCTGATATTTCTTTGTTTGCTCCCTTACTGCTACTCGCATTACGCCAGCAGCAGAAGGACAGACTCCTGATGACATTCTTGTGCTGGCCTGGGCCTGGACTGTCCATCTGAATATAGTCTCCACTGCCATCAGCTTGAGTGTTAGACGCTTGGTGGCTCCCGTTACTAACTCCCAATAATGACGGGCACCGATTAGCTGGTCGATGTCTTCACTTCTATTACCCTGCGCGATGTCTGCAACTGGCAAGTCAAATTTCAAAAGTTCAAGTAGGACTGACTTTGAAAGTGTAGCTATGTCTGCGCAGATGCAGGGAAACTCCTAAGCCTCAACTCGTACTTGTTTTCGGCCATACTGGCTTCGCAGCAACACGTCCACCCGACGTGCCTTGGTGCGATTTATAGCCAACTTCTCCCCGAATGCAAAAATTCTGAGCTCCTCTTCCCCAAGCACCTTCAACTGTAGTCTTTTAGAGAGGTTGCGGTGGATGAACGTCCATTGACTGTCACCATCTAGGAGAAGCCTGACAAGTGTACTTTTTCGCAGTCCTTCTTTACAAGCTCGCGCAGTCTGAAGAAGAAATTGATGCCTTTTTGTGTACACAAAGTTCTCTTCTGGGGCTAGAGAAAACTTTAACACCATGGCTTGTCAAGTAACTGGTGGAGAGGATGCATGTTCATCAGCGCCGTGGTGTCCTTTGAAATCAGGATCAGACATAGGTGTGAGGCGTCTTCTGCTACATTTGGCACACCTGAGCCATTTGGCCTTGCGGCACTCTTTTGGCGCGTGCCCCTTACTTGTGCGACGGAAGCATCTGTTCTCACGCTTCAGCACCTTTGTTTGGTCAGCTGCTGACATCTCTGCATTGCAGTTACTGGTTTTGTGGCACTCTCGCAAACAAAACACACAACCTTTTATTTCCTTGCTTATGGTATGCAATGCCTCAGCCGAATATATTTTTGCTGCTTTAAAGGGGATTTTACAGCTTTCTATAGACAAATATGCACTGATGACCCGTGCTGCGTCGACCCACTGCATATTCTCCCGCACTTCAACCTCGATTCTCAGAAAATGCACAAATGTCTCCAGATAACTCCATTTGTCTCCATTTTTGCTGGTGCTGCCGTGCCCTCGGCTTTGCTGTGCATTTGCGAGTGTGTTGCTATTTTTAAGAAAGCTTCTTTTGCTAGCAGGAGATATTGAAAGTAATCCGGGACCTGATCTAGCACAAATCGCAAAGCAGTTGAGGGAAGTTGCCGTCGATATCAAAGAAATTAAAGAGGGGCGGCTTGCTGATATGGATAAAAAGTTAGATGCCCTGTCGCGCCTTGAACCGAAGATAACTTCATGCGTAAAACAAATAGAAGACATGCATCTGATTACCAAAAATTTGGAAAAACGAATGGACGACCTGGAAAACCAGAGTAGAAGGTCCAATATTATAGTATACGGCTTAGCGGAAACAGAACAGGAGAACAGTGAAAAGTTGGAACAAGCTGTAAATAAAGGCATTGTTCAGGACATACTCGGCTTACAGCCTGTGACCATAGAACGAATTCATCGTCTTGGAAAACCGGCCCAGAACAAAACGAGACCAGTAATGTTGAGGCTACTTGACTCTAGACAGAAATCAATAATATTGCGGGAGGGACGCAAGCTGAAAAATACGGGTCTCTCTATTGGGGAAGATTTCTGTAAGAGAACACGAGAGATAAGAAGGTTGCTGTGGAATAGCGCAAAGGCAAACCGGGAGCATCATGACAAAGTGTCTTTGTCATTGGACAAACTTTACATAAATGAACAAGTATTCACCTGGGATGAGGGCAAGGGGGAGAGGGTCCCGCTGAGAAAAAACGCCGAAGCAAAACGTCCAAACACGCGAAGCAAAACACAGCCGAGGAACTAACACTACTAAATGTAAACGCCAGAAGCATTTTAAATAAGACTGAAGCGTTTGAAAACCTACTCCTTGCACATAACCCTGATATAGTAGCGTTAACTGAGACGTGGCTTTCCCCGGCTATCTCAGATCACGAAATAGTGCCTCCAAATTATTGCATCATTCGAAAAGACCGACCGTCACGTGGTGGTGGTGTGGCGCTGTTGATAAAGAAATCCCTTCCATTCGTACAATTGCCAGATGTGAAGGAAGCTGAGGCGGTGTTCTGCAGAATCATCTGCAACAGCACTGCCATAATTACAGGCTGCGTTTACCGAAGTCCTGACTCGAACGAAGATTGCGTAAGGAACATACATGAGTTTCTGCAGAACCACGCCCCAAGCCTAAGAATTATCATTATGGGGGACTTTAACTTACCAGACATTAATTGGAACACAAAGGAATATTCATCACATGCTTCCGAAGCGCTGATTGATCTGATGCTAAATTTTAGTCTAGAACAAGTAGTTAGCCAAACAACGCGCTCACAAGGTACTGCAAACAACATACTTGACCTAATACTGCTTAGTGATCACTTTCAACTAAATACATTGCAAACTGGCATTATTGAAGGAATATCCGACCACGATATCCCGATATGCCACCTACCATTATCATGTTCTATTTCGAAAAGGTCCTTTGAAAGCAAAATCATTGACTTTGAGAAATCGAACGACGCTGGCGTTTTGACATCCCTGGCACATGAGTTCACATCATTTTCAGAATTTGCTTCTGATCCGTCGGCAGATATAAATGTCCTCTGGATAAAGTTTAAGGGCATAATACATGACTGCATTACCAAATTTATACCGTTAAAAACTAGGAAACCAAGAAAATACAGCCCATGGGTAACGCGCGAGGTTATACATGCCAAAAGGAAAGTTAAAAGGTTACGTCGTTCACTGAAACATACAGAAAGTCAATCAGTCGTGAAATCTAAGCTGATAGGTGCCAAGCAAGAGCTGAAACAAAAGTTGAACCAGTCACGGAAACAATACTTTAATACAATCCTACCAGATTTCCTAAAAAATAATCCACAGAGATTTTGGAATCACTTTCGTGCACGCAATACTTTGGCGCCAGAACGCACTCATGATGAAAATGCTGTCCAGGCTGATGTATTCAACAAGTACTTTCAATCTGTATTTACTACAGATAACGGGTTTCTTCCATCGGTCGTTTCTACAGGCTCCAGCATCGACCCACTTATCATATCTGACTCGGGAATCCTTAACCTTCTACTTGGATTAGATGCTAAAAAATCAAGCGGCCCTGACAATGTTCCAAATGAATTCCTGAAACGATACGCGGAATGGTGCAGCAGATACCTGGGTATTATCTATCGTTTTTCACTATCAACTGCACGTGTGCCAAATGACTGGAGGAAGGCAAAGGTGATACCAATTCATAAATCAGGTGACATAAACTCTCCGTCTAACTATCGACCCATATCCCTTACCAGTACATCATGCAAGATCCTAGAACATATAATTTTAAAACACCTGACAGTATATCTTGAACAAAATCGCATATTAACACCCAGCCAGCACGGGTTTAGACGCGGAATGTCAACAGTGACGCAATTAACGGAAGTTGTTCATGACCTTGCACAGATAATTGACAATCGCGGCCAAACAGACATTATATTCTTGGACTTTAGCAAAGCTTTTGATCGCGTGTGTCACAACAAGTTAATAGCAAAACTAGAGGCAATAATTGGCATCGGAAATATTTCTGCTTGGATTGGCGATTTTTTATCCCAGCGTTCGCAATTCGTCCATTTCAATGAAGCATCATCCGACATTGTTCCCATCTCATCTGGTGTACCTCAGGGCTCGGTCTTGGGGCCCTTGCTGTTTTTAATTTATATTAATGACATCATCACTAACATGGAATGCAACATAAAGCTGTTCGCAGACGACTGCATTATCTATAAAGAAATACTGTGTTACGAAGACCACCACACCCTGAACAGACAACTTAACGTGATAAACACCTGGTGTGAACAATGGCAAATGTCTATTAATACCAGCAAATCTGTGTCAATGACGGTGACAAAAAAGAAGAACCCGTCAGAATTTACTTACTCACTTAATGACACTGAACTAACTAAAGTTTATGAACACAAATACCTAGGACTTACCCTAGCAACCGACCTCAAGTGGAACAAACACATTGCCAACATATCCTCAAAAGCTATCCGTAAGTTATTCTTTCTTAAAAGGTGCTTGAAGTCTGCTCCCACTCCTATCAAACTCCTCAGTTACACAACCTTTGTGCGGCCAGTGCTGGAATATGCTAACACTGTTTGGTTCCCTCACAATATTACTAACATAAATCAACTAGAAAAAGTTCAAAGAAAAGCGATACGGTTCATCCATAACAAATACAAACGTACTGACTCGCCCACTGAACTTCTAGCATCATCCGGTTTAGACACACTGGCAGGCAGAGCAAGACAAGCTCGGTTAAAATTCATGCATAGCCTTCTGCACAACCACTTCAACATAATTTCTTCCAAATATATCACCTTCTCTAGATCCCGGATATCGCGTAATAAACACGATAAAATGTTAACTGAATACTTTTGCAACTCCAACACGTTTAAATACTCATTTTTTCCTACAGCAGTTAGGGAGTGGAACAACCTCGACCCAACAGTAGCTGCCATAGAATCATCATCAATATTTTGTGACGCGATAGGAAATAAGCCCCAACCATGAAAAGGGAAAGGAAAAGGTTTCATATTCATGCAAATTCTTTTTTTAATGGCTTCTTTGTGTTCCATTGGATTGTATTAACCTTGATTCTTCCGTTGTATATACTAATGTTGTATTAGAGAGAACACTTCTTTGTATGACATGCCATTGTACTGTGCACTGCGTGTATTCTGTTGCACTCACGTTGTTATCTGTATGCCCACCTGCTTTGGTCTCCAAGTGAGACTGGCAGTATTGAAAATAAATAAATAAATAAATAAAATAACTGCCTCTTGCCATGACATCTCTTCTTCGGCAGTATTCTACACACTAAACAAAAATTACCTGAAATAACCTCAAAAACTGGTTAAACCATTTGTCCTCTAGCGCACTACCTTTCCTGGGTTTTTTTTACCACCTACTACCGAGGTAAAAATTTACTCTCGTGCTAACTGAGTTTTTGAACGTAGCGAGAGTAGTAATTATTTACCCCAGTGAGGTTTTCAGCGAGTATAGAGAGAGTAAATTTTTACTACCTTCACAAGGTTTTTGAGGTGATTACTGGGAGTTATTTCTGGTGGTAAAAAAAATAAAAAGGACGGGTGCATACGCTTAGAGCCGACAAATTTATTGAATAGCAGAATTGATTGAATTTATTGAACGGCAGAATTGGTGACACATACATTCACATACAGACAAACACGCACACACAACAAATGCAGAATAATACACCACTAGCACAGACTGCACGCGTTGCTCGACTACACTTCGACAATCCGGTATATATATATATATAGGCACGACTTTTTGACCGGCAATGTAGTACCGGTAGGAGAGCTCTTTTTTTGCATCGATTAACAACAACGCTGGAAGGTGCAAGCGTAAGCTTTAGGTGGGCTGCAGGGCACTAAATGTCACACCAACCTTTTATTATAAATCTACACGATTTCACCTTTTTGATTATCCAATAATTGCTTGCACACCGGGCTCTTTGCCCCACGCGTGTTAGCACTGCTGATGCACAAGTCCACAAAAACAACCTAAGTACGCACAAAGCATGGTAGCTCAATGATTTTCATTCAGCGACGGTGAACAAACACAGTAGCAGCACGTATTCATTACAACGGGCGTAGAAGAGCGGTCCACGCCTGCATACAAGCTCCTTACCGACGGCGTTCTAGGCCTTTTTGAGGAGCACGGCTATCCGATAAAACACAGCTGGCGATCACAGAACACATATCCTGTGCGAATTTCGTCGTCATTTCAGACACAAATGAACACGTCACCGCTATCTTACGGGGACGGGGCGGTGTATGCACACTTCCAACGAAAGACCACCATCCGGGTTTTCTTCGTGCTCACGGGCAGCCTCTTGTTGTTTGCGTCTGCCTCGTATAGGCTTCGCGCTACATGTTTCAGAACAGCTGGTGCATGAGGTGGGCAATTCGGGCAGCACTTTACTCATGCAGACATCGCCTACTGTGGAACAAAATATATGCGATGCTTCTTTCACCTGCCCCGGCGACACACTCCCACTGGTCACTGGTGGCCACGGCTCGGTGACGACGACAGAGTGAAGCATTTTGCTTATAGCTTCTCCAGCCGGCAAGCACGGACGATGACACCAGATTGATTTTGTTACCACTGGCAGATCTTCACGATTCGGCTCGGAAGTGAGATATCCGCGACGTGCAGGTTCGGAGGCGCTCGGAAGAGCACGGTCGCTCGGTGATGTAGGAAACACGTGAGATCCATCAGCCCAACCAGACACACAGATACCGAGCTTCTTGCACTGTCTGTCTCCAAGGCCACCGCCGAGCAAAAGCAACATTTTGCGAGCCGAAAATATGCAGGACAGCTTTCCACAGCAGGTTTTCTTTCTTTTTTTTTTCTCTTTTGAGAGCCCCCCCCCCCCCCCCCCGGTCTTTTTTTTTTTTCGTTCAAAGAATGCTGTTCTCGCTTGCTGTGCTTATGCTGCCCCCAGTTCCAGTAAAAGTGCGCTGACATGAAGTCAGTCCAGAGGCACGGCGATGCAAAAAAAAAAACAAAAAAAACATCTGTGGGCTTCGCGTACCTTCAGTATTCACTGACAGCGTCACAAGAGGGGTATGGGGCAAAAGCCGCCGAAGCAGCTGCACCTTGCAGTCACGTGGTAATAAACTCTGAAACGCAGGTTAAAAATCACGTGATAGAAAACTCCCTAAGTGGTAAAACTGGATTTTGACATCCTTTTACTACTTGCCTGAGAGGTGGTGGTAAAACTATGTCATGTACCATCTTTTACTCCTACGCGAGGTAGTAATTTTAAACCCGAGAGAGTTTTCAGAGGTCATGAGCCGGAAAAACCCCAAACTCGGATAGTTTTTGCTTACAGTGTAGCTCAAAGTCCGCAGACACCGCTTTTTTTAGAATGGTAAATAGTAAGGCTCCTTACGTGTTGACTCCTACACCAAGAGAAACGAGGCTTTCTATACCACTTCATCAACAAGGCCTAGGAGTCGGCTGAGGTTCCGCAATTCACGCACTGATCTGATGTTGATCAATCTAGACATATAGTCCTCGACGATTACTTCTTGTCGACTGAACCTTTTGTTTAGCAGTGAGAGCGCAACTTCATAGTTTTATTCAGACAAATCGCGACATGCGACAGCGGCCGCCTGTTAGGTAGCTGTTCAGGTACTTGAATTTGTCCACGTTGGAGAGGTGGTTGTTAGAGTTTATTTTTGAGATGAACTGACTCAGAAAACCTTGTAACTGTCAAATCTCGCCGTTGGAATGTGCAACTTAGCTATTTATAATTCTGGCAGCTTTATAGTGGGGGTCACTTGCGGCATGTTGTGGCTGGATTCTCTATGATCTGCGGAAGTTGAGGTGCGAACTATCGAAGTGGTCACTGATATGGTATTAGTGCAGTTAAGCTCGCGTAGCATGCGCTGTACTTTGGTCTTTGCAACGCTTATTCTTTCCTTGTCGTTCGTGGAGCATGCAATTCCCTTTTCTAATGCATCATCTTCCACGCCTTTCTCATTTTCGCGATCTAGTTCTTTGAGTGAATTTTCTTCAAGAGTGAGATGGTTGATTTTTTCTTCAAGCTAACCCTGTGATTCCTCGTCTTCTATGGCAGTGATGTCGTTGAGAAGCTTTGTAGTCGACCTTCAGACCACGGCCCTTTTGCACTTGATACCGTCGAAGTCCATCTTATCTGGGTCTCTATTATCGAGTTTCGGCACCACAAAATGTTCTAGCGGAATAGCAGGGAGGTAAAAACACTTTCTTTAAAAACGAAGACAAAGAGTCAAGACGTCTTTTCAGAACGAACGCATTACGAAGACTGATTTACTTTCCAGTATGCACACCACTCTCAAATAGAGGGAAAGGGAAAGTAAGAAAAGACTTTCCAGAGAAGCAAAAGTATACATATAGTCAAAAGTAGTTTTCTCTGCGCCCCACACGTGTAACGTTTTCCAGCAACTCAGGTAGCTAACACAGTCGGTCCTTGTGGCCTTAAGTCTTTCTTCACGGTAGTCGTGTGGCTTGTAAAGGCTTGCCGTCGTCGAGTACGCGCTCCCCTCTTTCTGGACCACTTCTCTCTTTTGAAGAGCGCCACTGCTGCCCGGAAATGCGTGTTCTTCATGCCGCTTTTGTGCCTTTTCGCCGAGGGTCGTTCACGGGTCGTTTAATTAGTTCCTCAGAAGAGGCGGTTTCCTTTCCATTTTGCGACAAATACAACACCAAGTGTTCCATGCCCATTAGACTGCCATCCGCACAATGTTCGTACGCCAAACCAAATAACGGTTCGTGAACTAAAAAAACAGATCAAGCGCGCATTGCTTGTTTGCCTCAAGTTTGCAACCAACGTTCCGCTGCTCGCTAATAGCTGGAAGGAAAGAAGAAATGCCGGCGCTGCGTCGAATTCTGCCTGCAGTCTCGTGTCACATTCCCGCGTGATGACCCCTTTTCGTCAATGTTTTTTTTTCTTTATTTATTTCAGTATAATACTGCCGTCGCTTAACGTCAATATTAGTAACCGATAGCCTATTCAAGCTACCCTTCTTCGTGAACAGTGTTAGATAATTCCGTGAACCCACATTTGAGGACACCACAAACACAGCGCGTTAGGCGGCAGTGATGCAATCATGTTTTAATTTCGTGAACTTTAAAACGAGGCTGAAGAAAATGAAGCAGTGGAGTTGCCCTACCGCAGAATGACATTTTTTTATTATTTCTGCTTACTTGCTACAAATTTTGAAATGAAGATTTTTCTCTAGAGTCGCTATCACAATTTTCATTAAGCAATTTTGTGTGAATCGCCAAGCTTGACAGACTGGGAAATTATATTTACATGCTCTATATGGTTCAGAAGCATACTGGACTAATTAGAGACGTTTAGTGTTCATGTATAATTTTTAACATTATTTAGCGATTTTAGCTAAATGACCCTGTTGATGTGGGAAGATGTTGGGAGCAGTACACCTCAATCCCACTTTATAGGCATTTAAAACAAGCTATTATTGACACTAACTTAGATAGTTCAGGTCACCACCACCATAATTCATTGAAAAAAATTGCACCGTTAAACGGAGGTCTCAGTCACAATAATGATGAGGGTCTCCCAAGGCTAGAACATTTGTAATGACGAAACCTAATCCAATTTGTTTAAACACGCTTTTGAATTTGTTTCCCCTCGGTGAATTGGCGTGGCCCGCGGATGAATGATCAGAAATAATTTTCAGTTGTGGCGTGCTTGGTACAGGACTAGCAAAGAGAGAAAGGAGTCAGACCATCACTGTGCCTATATGCTTTAGTTCAATTTTGGAATGCTAGAGCGTACTTTTATAAAAGTAACTATACTACTTATCGTTTTGAACAGAAATCGCTGCGCCAAGGGGTCAAGAGGTGTCAATACTCGTTTATGAGAGGGATGAATGACTTCACAAGGTCCAGTTATTGCTCACCTTCTCAATCTGTCACAAATCATGAAGGCTGTTCAAGAATACTTGAGAATTACGGGCCACTGGGAGCGTCTCTCTCCGGAGCGTTCTCTATTTTGTCCTTTTCGTTCATTTGGGTCCCATTGTGGCCCGGTATCCGATTAGAGTTACGTGGGTAGGCAACAGGAAATCAAAAGTTTGTGATATAATCGGGAATAACAACATCTAGAGTTTTATACGTCCAAAAGCCACGTAACAATTGATAATTGCTATTTTTAGTGAGAGCCGAACACACAGATAAAGTATCTGTAACCATGGCCACACTTGAGGTTTATGGGCTGAGCTTTTGTAATGCCATTTGGCCAAATAAACTGATAACAAATCGGCAAAGATTATTGAGAATGAAGAATTGAAGGTCTCAGAAAAGTACCAATGCTAAATTGTTTTTTCAGAGTGTCAGGCATTTGTATCTGTGATGTTGTTTTAGATATATCTGCTTTAAATGCCTCTGTAGTAGCTAGTTTATTATATTAGAGAAAATTTTTGCATGATTTGGATATATATCCTGAAAAACGTTTTTAAACTTTTGTGTCTCTCATTACCAAAGCAAAAAACTTCAATCAGTTTAACACATAATGGTCCAACAAACGCTTCTACAAAGCCCAAACATGCTGTATCAAACCAAAGTCAATAAGGCGGGGGAAAAACTCATACTGATGGGTACATGACAATTATTTTTATTTTTACAGAATTGCCAACAATATTTAGGAATGATTGCACAGTAACTATCCTACATCTGCACTAAAGAAAGAACAACCTCGCTTACAGGTAGAGGGCATTATTTGCTGTGAATTTCGGTAATCTAAGGAATATATTTGGGCCTCTCTTTTCAAGAGTACAAGAGTTAACAATTTATAAGCCAGTGCACCAGAATATAAAACACATCCTAATTCTAATACGGGGCTGAAAATCTACATGTATGTAGATTATGTAAAACATAAATGGTGAATCTCTCCGTGTACCTGATCGACTGCAGCACAGCCTTCGTAAGACTCTCGGTGCCTGTACTTCTTTCTTGGGTGTATGCCAAAGGAGATGGTTATCATAAGATATTTGCAGATATTTTACCGACTTAAACTGTGATATGTTTCGCAGGTTGCAAGTTACTCTAGGTAATAGTGACTGATTATTACAAGGTAAAACTGTAGTTGCGTTCTTTGAAATATTAAGACAAAAATAAATAGCCTGCAACCGATTAATAATTGCCCACTTATATGTTTGTAAGGAAATCTATAGCGATTGTATATCACGTCTGTAGCAAAAAAAAACGCTATATCATATACATAAACATCATCATGACTAGGAATTGTGCATGCAATATAATAAAAAGCAGCCAGGTGACTGCTCTCTCAAGAACTTCTCGTAACCTCAAATGTACATTTGAGGAATCACACTTTAGTGAAAATTAAACTCCCTCTTCAGTTAAAAACTCCCTAAACTACCTTACCATATCATTAGATGTATCATAAAATTTCAATTGATCCAATATTGTTATATTCTACTCTGCCATAGGCTTTTCACTGTCATAGGCTTTTCATTGTTGCTTTTTGTCTTTTTTTATTGATCGCGTGAGTAGGGACTACAATGTGCGGAGCACGTGGACCCGACAGCGTCGACAGGCTGACACGGGCGCGAATGATCGCATGTTCGATCACGACATAGTATGGGGTGCTGTCGCATGGTTACTTTCAATCGCTGAGTGGCTAACCTCTGAACCAAGCTTGATTTGTACCGGCCTAGATCGTGAGTAAAAATGTCCGTGCGACACTGAGATCATGGTACGGTGTGAAGGCAAGCCTGACTGCGTGCTTAAGTTTGAGCCACAGCCGCTTCGATGGTGCCAAACTGGAGGTGGCAGCGTCATTTCGACAAGAACCTAATGAAAACAAAAAATACATATTTTAGCCTTTGTTTTTTTACTCTCATTTTAATCGTTCTCAAAGTTATCCAGTTTTATTTTACGTAACGCAAGAAGCAAAGGATGACCATCTCCATAGCGTGCACACACACAAAAGGTCATTATACAACCGCAATGTGCTCTTTGTACCCAAGCATATTGCTTGACGCTCGGTGAAGATGAAACCCTGAAAGTAGCATTCTTCTCTAATATCCACACTGATACGTCAGAGCAGAAACTAAAAGCAAACAAAAAATGCGCTTCTTGTGATACACTAAGGGTGCGTCTGTGACGGCCAGACATATCGCGGAGAATGCTGTGAGATGTCTTGCATGGTATGTCTAAAAATGAAATACGGTCAATTCAGTGCCAGTCGTCGCCGTCGAGATAACGCCGACCCACCAAACTCTTTTATCTGCGCACTGAGGTGAAGCGAAAGCCACAGGGTATGTGCACCGTTTTTAGTTATATTTTAATAATTGCTACGTCACTGCATACATCATGGTGGGATTTTGAATTCTTTAGGGTCGATACGCAGCATTGTGTCGTTCACGCGAACTAAACTGCTTGTGTCCAGAAAAGCTGGATATGAATGCTGTTTCAGTGGTAGCGAAAGCCGTCAAATCGTTCTAATTTATACAGTGAAGCCTGAGACAGGCTCCGGCATGTTTACAATTAACGGTGTATTGAGCATACATTCACCCAATGCCTGAATACGCTTGTGCCGTATAAGATTCCCGGACATACATCTTTGTGGCAAACATGAAAAAAATACAGAACAGCGCTGCAAGGTTTGTCTCAACCATTACTCAAAAAATTACAGCTTTACCAATATGAAGAATGAACTAGGATGGAAATATTATCATCGTGTCGAATTAAACTGCGGTTATAGCTCCTATGTAAAACATTTTATGGGAAAACTCGCATTCGAAAATGATTTTACCTAAACAGTCCACCTCGTCCACTGGCTTCAAGATTTTAGAATGTCGTGTCAGATCTAATTTTTATAACATTTTTTTTCTATACGGAATGAAATGACTTATAAAGAGAAGTATATTGTGCTGTATCAATGAAAGCGTATTTTTTTTGACATTGTAACTCATTTGCAGCAGCGCGTTCCGGTAAAAAATTTGATGTGCACACGGCTTTTGTTTTATTTGTAATTTACTTCTTTAGGCCCCCCTCTTTAGGTGACATAAGAACTTGTAGTTAGACTCTAGAAGTTTTTTGCGTGCTCAATGAAAAGTGTTCCACCACGGTGATTTTTTTCAAATTCGTTGGCTACGAACCACAAAACTATGATGCGAAGAGGCAAGCTTGAATCGCTTGCCTTTCGTCCCATGTATCCATGGCGAGCCCAATTCCTTCCCTTCTCTCTTCGGTATCCGGGCTAGAGGATCAAATGTTGCATACGCATCAAGAAAAAAACATCATGCGTAAGCAAGGGCACGTGCGCATTACGTGCCCCAGCCTACTCGAGCACGCACGCTATCGATGTTGTGTCGTTTCGGCGTACTCCGTTGTGTATTACCCAGTTGTGTGGGATGAATCAGTCAGTGCGAGTACTTTTGGAGAACGCGGCTTGGATCATGCATCGTGACCGCAATACACGACGTTTCTCTGCTGAAACTGCGTTCAGAGACGATGCACCATACACAAGCTAAGCGTCATAACTTTTCAGGGTTGCTCGAAGTCAGTAGGAACTACGAGAAGACAAATGCTAGCCAAAAGGGGTAGTAGTAGTAGTAGTAGTAGAATATAGTAGTAGCAGGGGCGGTAGTATATGTGGTTTTATGAGAAAAGATGATGATGAGGGATGCCGTAGTGGAGGTCTCCAAAAATGTCGACCACCTGGTGTTCTTTACAACGTGCACTAACATCGTGCTGTACGCGGGAATCTACTTTTCGCCTACATCTTTATGGGACCGCCGCAGCCGGAATGGAACCCGCGACATTCAGCTCAGCTGTGGAGCACCCTATGCACTGGTCAACCGAGGTGGACGCTACACGGGGGCCGATAAGTGCAGAGCATCTGATGGCCACTGAAAACAAAAATAAAAATATTAACAAGCTGACATTTCATTTGCATGTTTTATTATTTTTTTCAGCTTTCCTTCACAACACTCATATTGAAAGGGCAGCGCGAAGACACAGGGAAAAGAAAGGCATAGAAACAACGAGTGCTGTATTTCTTTTACTTTTGTCTTTGCGCTTCCCTTTCAAAATGATATGAAGCAGCTATCCCAAACCAAAGTACTCCTCATTTATACTACACAACGGAACACACAAACTACGCATGCCAAATATAATATTATCGGGTGCAACGCTCTAAATAAGGTAACATTTCAAATGCAGGAAATAATCAGGACACTGGACATTTTTTGTCTCTTTTTCTAGATATAGCTAGCATTTAACAAAGTTTTGATGAAGAGTGTACAGTGAACGACGCAAGAGCACCAATGTCAACGTGAAGAAGCGACGTGAAATTGGGATGGGATTCCTTGCTCTACGTCACTCCCTCCATCTGTAGTGGCGGATTCGGAGCCGGTACGCTTGCCGACATGCAGCTGACATCGCTCTTGTTTGTGCAGATTTTTGCTGCCCTTTGGTCAATGATCCTGAATGGTGCTGTAGGCGAAGAGACGTCGTTTCTGCGCATGCCTGTGTCGTCGCCCACATCGGCGTTCACGTGGGCTACATCGGCATACGGTGGTGAATTTACACTGCCGGTGATCGCACACGGTGGATCTTCCGAGGATGGGGACGCTGACAGCGACGAGCGACTGACCAACTACGCGCGGAATGAACCACGTGACAAAGGACAAGGCTACATAAAGCGAGCAGCACTACGCATTCGTGGGATTCGGAGCCGGCACGCTTGCCGACAAGCAGCTGACATCGATCTTGTTTGTGCAGATTTTTTGCTGCCCTGTGGTCAATGATCCTGAATGGTGCTGAAGGCGAAGAGACGTCGTTTCTGCGCATGCCTGTGTCGTCGCCCACATCGGCTTTCGCATGGGCTAGATCGGCATGCGGTGGTGAATTTACACTGCCGGTGATCGCACACGGTGGATCTTCCGAGGATGGGGACGCTGACAGCGACGGGCGACTGACCAACTACGCGCGGAATGAACCACGTGACAAAGGACGAGGCTACATAAAGCGAGCAGCACTACGCATTCGTGGGATCTGGAGCCGGCACGCTTGCCGACAAGCAGCTGACATCGATCTTGTTTGTGCAGATTTTTTGCTGCCCTGTGGTCAACGATCCTGAATGGTGCTGAAGGCGAAGAGACGTCGTGTCTGCGCATGCCTGTGTCGTCGCCCACATCGGCTTTCGCGTGGGCTACATCGGCATGCGGTGGTGAATTTACACTGCCGGTGATCGCACACGGTGGATCTTCCGAGGATGGGGACGCTGACAGCGACGGGCGACTGACCAACTATGCGCGGAATGAACCACGTGACAAAAGACGAGGCTACATAAAGCGAGCAGCACTACGCATTCGTGGGATCTGGAGCCGGCACGCTTGCCGACGAGCGGCTGACATCGCTCTTGTTTGTGCAGATTTTTTGCTGCCCTGTGGTCAACGATCCTGAATGGTGCTGAAGGCGAAGAGACGTCGTTTCTGCGCATGCCTGTGTCGTCGCCCACATCGGCTTTCGCGTGGGCTACATCGGCATGCGGTGGTGAATTTACACTGCCGGTGATCGCACACGGTGGATCTTCCGAGGATGGGGACGCTGACAGCGACGAGCGACTGACCAACTACGCGCGGAATGAACCACGTGACAAAGGACAAGGCTACATAAAGCGAGCAGCACTACGCATTCGTGGGATCTGGAGCCGGCACGCTTGCCGACGAGCGGCTGACATCGCTCTTGTTTGTGCAGATTTTTTGCTGCCCTGTGGTCAACGATCCTGAATGGTGCTGAAGGCGAAGAGACGTCGTTTCTGCGCATGCCTGTGTCGTCGCCCACATCGGCTTTCGCATGGGCTACATCGGCATGCGGTGGTGAATTTACACTGCCGGTGATCGCGCACGGTGGATCTTCCGAGGATGGGGACGCTGACAGCGACGAGCGACTGACCAACTACGCGCGGAATGAACCACGTGACAAAGGACAAGGCTACATAAAGCGAGCAGCACTACGCATTCGTGGGATCTGGAGCCGGCACGCTTGCCGACGAGCGGCTGACATCGCTCTTGTTTGTGCAGATTTTTTGCTGCCCTGTGGTCAACGATCCTGAAAGGTGCTGAAGGCGAAGAGACGTCGTTTCTGCGCATGCCTGTGTCGTCGCCCACATCGGCTTTCGCATGGGCTAGATCGGCATGCGGTGGTGAATTTACACTGCCGGTGATCGCACACGGTGGATCTTCCGAGGATGGGGACGCTGACAGCGACGGGCGACTGACCAACTACGCGCGGAATGAACCACGTGACAAAGGACGAGGCTACATAAAGCGAGCAGCACTACGCATTCGTGGGATCTGGAGCCGGCACGCTTGCCGACAAGCAGCTGACATCGATCTTGTTTGTGCAGATTTTTTGCTGCCCTGTGGTCAACGATCCTGAATGGTGCTGAAGGCGAAGAGACGTCGTTTCTGCGCATGCCTGTGTCGTCGCCCACATCGGCTTTCGCGTGGGCTACATCGGCATGCGGTGGTGAATTTACACTGCCGGTGATCGCACACGGTGGATCTTCCGAGGATGGGGACGCTGACAGCGACGGGCGACTGACCAACTACGCGCGGAATGAACCACGTGACAAAGGACGAGGCTACATAAAGCGAGCAGCACTACGCATTCGTGGGATCTGGAGCCGGCACGCTTGCCGACGAGCGGCTGACATCGCTCTTGTTTGTGCAGATTTTTTGCTGCCCTGTGGTCAACGATCCTGAATGGTGCTGAAGGCGAAGAGACGTCGTTTCTGCGCATGCCTGTGTCGTCGCCCACATCGGCTTTCGCGTGGGCTACATCGGCATGCGGTGGTGAATTTACACTGCCGGTGATCGCACACGGTGGATCTTCCGAGGATGGGGACGCTGACAGCGACGAGCGACTGACCAACTACGCGCGGAATGAACCACGGGACAAAGGACAAGGCTACATAAAGCGAGCAGCACTACGCATTCGTGGGATCTGGAGCGGGCACGCTTGCCGACGAGCGGCTGACATCGCTCTTGTTTGTGCAGATTTTTTGCTGCCCTGTGGTCAATGATCCTGAATGGTGCTGAAGGCGAAGAGACGTCGTTTCTGCGCATGCCTGTGTCGTCGCCCACATCGGCTTTCGCGTGGGCTAGATCGGCATGCGGTGGTGAATTTACACTGCCGGTGATCGCACACGGTGGATCTTCCGAGGATGGGGACGCTGACAGCGACGGGCGACTGACCAACTACGCGCGGAATGAACCACGTGACAAAGGACGAGGCTACATAAAGCGAGCAGCACTACGCATTCGTGGGATCTGGAGCCGGCACGCTTGCCGACGAGCGGCTGACATCGCTCTTGTTTGTGCAGATTTTTTGCTGCCCTGTGGTCAACGATCCTGAATGGTGCTGAAGGCGAAGAGACGTCGTTTCTGCGCATGCCTGTGTCGTCGCCCACATCGGCTTTCGCGTGGGCTACGTCGGCATGCGGTGGTGAATTTACACTGCCGGTGATCGCACACGGTGGATCTTCCGAGGATTGGGACGCTGACAGCGACGGGCGGCTGACCAACTACGCGCGGAATGAACCACGTGACAAAGGACGAGGCTACATAAAGCGAGCAGCACTACGCATTCGTGGGATCTGGAGCCGGAACGCTTGCCGACGAGCGGCTGACATCGCTCTTGTTTGTGCAGATTTTTTGCTGCCCTGTGGTCAACGATCCTGAATGGTGCTGAAGGCGAAGAGACGTCGTTTCTGCGCATGCCTGTGTCGTCGCCCACATCGGCTTTCGCGTGGGCTACATCGGCATGCGGTGGTGAATTTACACTGCCGGTGATCGCACACGGTGGATCTTCCGAGGATGGGGACGCTGACAGCGACGGGCGACTGACCAACTACGCGCGGAATGAACCACGTGACAAAGGACGAGGCTACATAAAGCGAGCAGCACTACGCATTCGTGGGATCTGGAGCCGGCACGCTTGCCGACGAGCGGCTGACATCGCTCTTGTTTGTGCAGATTTTTTGCTGCCCTGTGGTCAACGATCCTGAATGGTGCTGAAGGCGAAGAGACGTCGTTTCTGCGCATGCCTGTGTCGTCGCCCACATCGGCTTTCGCGTGGGCTACATCGGCATGCGGTGGTGAATTTACACTGCCGGTGATCGCACACGGTGGATCTTCCGAGGATGGGGACGCTGACAGCGACGAGCGACTGACCAACTACGCGCGGAATGAACCACGGGACAAAGGACAAGGCTACATAAAGCGAGCAGCACTACGCATTCGTGGGATCTGGAGCGGGCACGCTTGCCGACGAGCGGCTGACATCGCTCTTGTTTGTGCAGATTTTTTGCTGCCCTGTGGTCAATGATCCTGAATGGTGCTGAAGGCGAAGAGACGTCGTTTCTGCGCATGCCTGTGTCGTCGCCCACATCGGCTTTCGCGTGGGCTAGATCGGCATGCGGTGGTGAATTTACACTGCCGGTGATCGCACACGGTGGATCTTCCGAGGATGGGGACGCTGACAGCGACGGGCGACTGACCAACTACGCGCGGAATGAACCACGTGACAAAGGACGAGGCTACATAAAGCGAGCAGCACTACGCATTCGTGGGATCTGGAGCCGGCACGCTTGCCGACGAGCGGCTGACATCGCTCTTGTTTGTGCAGATTTTTTGCTGCCCTGTGGTCAACGATCCTGAATGGTGCTGAAGGCGAAGAGACGTCGTTTCTGCGCATGCCTGTGTCGTCGCCCACATCGGCTTTCGCGTGGGCTACGTCGGCATGCGGTGGTGAATTTACACTGCCGGTGATCGCACACGGTGGATCTTCCGAGGATGGGGACGCTGACAGCGACGGGCGACTGACCAACTACGCGCGGAATGAACCACGTGACAAAGGACGAGACTACATAAAGCGAGCAGCACTACGCATTCGTGGGATCTGGAGCCGCCACGCTTGCCGACGAGCGGCTGACATCGCTCTTGTTTGTGCAGATTTTTTGCTGCCCTGTGGTCAACGATCCTGAATGGTGCTGAAGGCGAAGTGACGTCGTTTCTGCGCATGCCTGTGTCGTCGCCCACATCGGCTTTCGCGTGGGCTACATCGGCATGCGGTGGTGAATTTACACTGCCGGTGATCGCACACGGTGGATCTTCCGAGGATGGGGACGCTGACAGCGACGAGCGACTGACCAACTACGCGCGGAATGAACCACGTGACAAAGGACAAGGCTACATAAAGCGAGCAGCACTACGCATTCGTGGGATCTGGAGCCGGCACGCTTGCCGACGAGCGGCTGACATCGCTCTTGTTTGTGCAGATTTTTTGCTGCCCTGTGGTCAACGATCCTGAATGGTGCTGAAGGCGAAGAGACGTCGTTTCTGCCCATGCCTGTGTCGTCGCCCACATCGGCTTTCGCGTGGGCTAGATCGGCATACGGTGGTGAATTTACACTGCCGGTGATCGCACACGGTGGATCTTCCGAGGATGGGGACGCTGACAGCGACGAGCGACTGACCAACTACGCCCGGAATGAACCACGTGACAAAGGACAAGGCTACATAAAGCGAGCAGCACTACGCATTCGTGGGATCTGGAGCCGGCACGCTTGCCGACGAGCGGCTGACATCGATCTTGTTTGTGCAGATTTTTTGCTGCCCTGTGGTCAACGATCCTGAATGGTGCTGAAGGCGAAGAGACGTCGTTTCTGCGCATGCCTGTGTCGTCGCCCACATCGGCTTTCGCGTGGGCTAGATCGGCATGCGGTGGTGAATTTACACTGCCGGTGATCGCACACGGTGGATCTTCCGAGGATGGGGACGCTGACAGCGACGGGCGACTGACCAACTACGCGCGGAATGAACCACGTGACAAAGGACAAGGCTACATGAAGCGAGCAGCACTACGCATTCGTGGGATTCAGAGCCGGCATGCTTGCCGACAAGCAGCTGACATCGCTCTTGTTTGTGCAGATTTTTTGCTGCCCTGTGTTCAACGATCCTGAATGGTGCTGAAGGCGAAGAGACGTCGTTTCTGCGCATGCCTGTGTCGTCGCCCACATCGGCTTTCGCGTGGGCTACATCGGCATGCGGTGGTGAATTTACGCTGCCGGTGATCGCACACGGTGGATCTTCCGAGGATGGGGACGCTGACAGCGACGGGCGACTGACCAACTACGCGCGGAATGAACCACGTGACAAAGGACGAGGCTACATAAAGCGAGCAGCACTACGCATTCGTGGGATCTGGAGCCGGCACGCTTGCCGACGAGCGGCTGACATCGCTCTTGTTTGTGCAGGTTAATCTCTACTATTCCATTCAGAGTCGAACAAACATTATAGTATTGCCGGCTCCTCCCACGATGGCGTTTGCTGCTCCCGTGTCCGGGCGAGGGTGTAAACAGGCAAGGGTGTAAACGAGGGTATAAACATGTCCGGGCGAGGGTGTCCAAAAGGCGCTTTCGTCTTTTTTCTAATAGTGTGCAGTATTTGGCCTTGGTGTTGCTCCTTGCTGGAAACGTGGAACTAAACCCCGGTCCTGGTGGTATTGTCCAGGTAAACTTGTCAAGTCATGGTGCTGCTGCTCAAACAGATTGCCTGAGAAGTCTGCAAAATTGTCAGGTGGTGATGATGAACAAGTTAGACGCAATGGAAACTGGATTAGCAAAGCACAAAACCATGATAACAGAAATAAGTAAAAACCTGGCTATCACGCCGGAACATGTAAAGGACGTGAGCGCTGGTGGAACAACTCAGGGCTGTACAGAGGGTCCGTGTGGTGGCAGAGGGGCTTGGCCTCTCTGTCCCGAAGTGGGAGCAGCCAGCATGAGTCCTGTACTGATCCCCAGGACTTTAATAATGTTCTTTAAATTATACCATGCCACATCATAGCATACCCCAGACAAGACATATTGCGCAGTGCGTTTTTATCTGGTCGGGCCTCGACGTTTAACTCCAACATGCAACCAGTAGGCATCTTGGTCCATGTTAGGCATCGAATAAGTCGAGTTCTTCTGCCTGTCACATCGCTTTTTTTTGGTTCCGCATTCACCTATGACCTCAAAAGCCTATTTAATCATTATTGATGAATTTTAGCCTTCGAGATGGTGATGTATGACTCAGCTTCATGGGGACGCATCCACGTTAGGCGGTATTATAGCTCTCAAACACCAATACACATTGCGCAAACACTCTTATAAAAATATTCAGTAAATCGCAAATGAGTTAGTGTTTTGTTATTGCTCACTGAATATTGAACTGCTCTTAGGACGTGTTTTACTTTCGTATTTTAGCTATTTATATGACGGAGCCATCAAACCTGTTTGTTTTTTTTTTTTTTCAAGAAAGTGTTTCATTTCTTCACATGAAAGTGCGGAGGTCCACCGCGGCTCTGCTCAGGTACTTCTGTCACGGAAGTGACACTGAAAATATGTATTCAGAAATTTCAGGAAGAAATACCGTAGGCAAGCATTCGTCGTGACCAATCGAACCAGCTACCTCTTGAACCTCAGCGCACGGCCCTAACCACTACGACACGGACCGTGCATTGTCGGGAACACTAACGGCACGCTATCTATATACACCATGCACGGTTTCGCAGTCGTCAGAGCTTCGAAGCTTGAGCACGTTTCTGCTATCAGTGGTGAGATGGCGCGACGAGCTCGCTTTAGGTAAAGTCCCTGAAAAATAAAGTAGCACCAACCGCACCCCTTCGCCTCTACCTCCTCTCCCAGCAGCCACAGCAGCAGTGTCCACCAGGAAACTACGAATGCGAAAGCACGCGGGCGCACTGGATGTGCCAGACACTTGGGCAGCTCGGGCACTGCTGCATATAATGCTAAGTACACAGGCCCCAAGATTTGCGCCTCAATCGAAAATGCAGCCGCCGCGGTCGGCATGGATCAAGCCAGAGACGCAACGTTTACACGGCACTAAACGCGGCACGCGTTTCAACTGGCATGCACGTTTACCATCGACGCGGTTACTCTATTTGTGTGATGCTCGAGCTTGACAGTACCGCAACACTGTAAACACGAATACAAGCGACACGATAGAGTTTAGCTCGCCGGTACTCACCTCACAAAGAAGCGACAATGCAGGGTCCAAGTCAGTCCTTCCGATACGCTGGAGCCACACTTCTTGCCGAGCGGCATTGTCTTTTCCTCGCGGAAGCGAAAATAGCTTCTTTCCTCTGCTGTACCTGCTTTTGCAACCGCTGGCACAGCAGGTCGGCATCCTGAAACGTGCAGGATTACCGTGCACACACTCATGCGCGGTCGAACTCCGGCTACACAACAATACCAAGCGCGCACGCCTAGCCACAAACAAACACCGCGAAAGTGGACAAACAAAATGGCGTTTGCGATACCTTCACAAATGCTTGTGCGTCGTGCTGCAGATTCTTAGCACCGCCGAGTTTATCACACAGACAGCAGTGGCGCTGCCATCGAGAGCGACACCGCTGAGCGCGTCTGCATGCAAACGGTGGGCTATCGCGTTGAGTATTGCCTGCTTGCGGTGATGTCTTTTGCCACTGCATGCCACTTGCTTATATACACGTCACATCGTTGTATTTAACGTTACTTTTTATATTATTTTTCTTTCTCAATCACTCTTTCGGTGCATCGCCTAGAACTGCAGCGCCCAGATGCGCTTTAACGGAAACATGAGCACAAGCTCATCTTTGCGGCCAGGAGCCATACGGCCCCTCAACTAGCGTTGTTTACTATCTGCAATGCACGCGAGGGGAGAGGAGTCTGCACATTGACACGAATGGCGCTACTTTAGTTTATTTTTCAGGGACTTTAGCTTTAGGCACGCTCGCTTCCACTAAGCGCCGCCTCCACAGAGCATGGTCTCCGGGGCGCGCGCTTATCATACTCGTAATTCGGGAGACGACGAAAGTCACTTTGCAAGCTGCCGTTAGGCCGCGTTCACACTGAGCATTCCGGCCGCCGAAAGTGCTCCGAATTCGGTTCGGCGGCGGCGAGATCCGCCGAAAGGGCCGTCTCCGTGCCGATCGCTCTCGGACCGATTTTTGCGGCGTCTGCCGCCGAATCGGTCACCGCAGACCAATAGGAGCGCTAGTCAAGGAATTTCGAAAAATGGCGGCCAAGCCCTACTCACTTGTTATGCCGCAGTGCACGGAACTGCATGTTAAAACCAACGGGAGTTTAACCTACTCTGTGACTACTTCGCCTCCGTATTCCGTGAAAGAGGTGACCGAGCTTGCTGTTGGCCTGACCGAGCTTGTTGCGGCGTTGCAGAGCAAAACGAACCCACCAACGCCGCTGGCGTCGGTGGTTTTCCTGCTCTTCGTGCATTACAAGACATCCATTACAAGACAGCCAGCAAAGTAAGCAGTACTGTCTTTTCTTGCTTCTTGCGTACGATAATCGTCGAAGTATACACCACCGGATAGCGTAGTAGCGTTTGCGAGCCGCGACAACAACCGGGTGACAGCGCGTCCATCCTGCGTTCGCCCCGTAGTACACGGCATATTCGGCGGTGCGGGGCGCGTCCAGTGCGAACGACGCTGCGTTTCGGCGGCAGGGAAATTTCGGTCACTGTAGAAAGCGGATGTTTCAGTGTGAACTAGACCTTCCAAAAGGAGCGCGTTGCTGACACACGACGCAGGACGAACTGTGACAGTTGTTCACACTTGTTCTGTATATACTTGTGCGCCCGTTTCATGTGCCTTTCTTTCTGTTTGAACAGCGCGCTTTAAGTGTCAAGCTGTGAAAATTTTGTTATTCTGCGTTCATGCTGTGTATGCTTATTTCGTGTAGGCTTTATGCTTGAGGTGCGCGCTGAAGGTTTCGAGCTGCCTCTCCGTGGTGGTCTAGTGGCTAATATACTCGGCTGCTTATTCGCACGTGGCGGGATCGAATCCCGGCTGCCGCGGCTGCATTTTCGATGAAGGCAAAAATGCTGTAGGCCCGTGTGCCCAGATTCGAGTGCAAGTTAAAGATCCCCAGGTAGACAAAATTTCTGGAGCCCTCCACTATGGCGTGTCTCATAATAATATGGTGGTTTTGGGACGTTAAACCCCCCATATCAATCCATCAAAGTTCTGAGCTACTTGCCCCCTCAACGTTACTTTCAAATTTGTTACTGTCTGAAGCAACGCTCAACAACTGCTGTAAAAAAAACGTTTCACTTTCGTGTCATAACCATTCCTATGTAGGGGGATCAGCCACTCTTTCATTTAATTTTTATATTGTGAGCTCGTCAGTGTTATTCAGCGCTGTGCGCACCCTCTTCTGTTCCCACGTGTTGGTTGCGCAGATTTTCACTCATAACCCTGATAACACATGTGATGTTGCCTTGCATAAGCGCGGAATCGCCGAAGATGTCGCACCATGCGAAATACGTAAAGGGTGGGTTGTTTGAAGCTCGACCTCTTACAAAGCGCAGAGGCGTTTAAGTTCTGATCATCAGTCACAGCATGGCTTGACATCTCTGCCACTCTTAAAGAACAAAAAAAGACAGTTAGAGTAGCGATGACAAAGGTTTGTCATCGCACATGTTCTCATTGCTCATACTGTCCTCGTCTATTATAAGCGGTCAAGAGGCAAAGTGCCAACTACGCAAGACTCGAGCCACAAAATTAAAGTGTCCAGCTGTGTAGGTTCACGTTTTCCCGTTTAAAGTTATAGTATAGGTGCTTCGCTACTCTTGAAAATGATGAATTATGGCTAGCACTTTGCAAATTCACATGTATACGGCGTTCAAGGAGAGATTGGCATAATTTAAAACTGCCATTGCCACGAACGCGGACGTTGTTTACATCCATGGCCGGTTGTGTTGTCAACTGAGAAGCGTAGCGTATATAGCAAGCGAGAAAAAAGGAAAGCGAAAAAGGCCCTGTTGTGTTATCACTCTTTAGGTGAAGCTTGAGCGTCTACGAAATGGTGTGAATTCTTGTGCAGGATTTTTATTTAATAATGTTGACAAAGTGATCATACGTACATAGTTTTATATATTTGAGGTTTAGCATGAAAACAAAACGAGAAGATATGCAATCTATTATGAGGGCACCGACTCATATTTCTGAGCTAAGCACAACTGTTACGGGACGCTGTTGATTTGCGAAAGCAAAGAATAAGTTTGACAAAGTCATAACACCAAATTCCTCTATATGCAGATAGCCAGTTTTGCCTTGAGCAGTGTCAGCGGTGTGCTTTGCCTGGTGGCTGCTGCTTTCCTGGTGCTACACGTGGTGCTCTATATCGACCGGTACACGCTGTGCAGCGACGATCCAGTGCGTCGCCAGTGCCTGTGCTACCTCGCCGAAGCATCGACACGCTTCTACCGATACGAACGAGTCACATGCCTGCAGGTAGGCGGCACTGATGTCTAGCCAGTGCTGTTCACAGAAAACGAAACCCATTCTTTGACCAAGCACGCGCTCAAAGGCACACTAAAAAGAAACGCTGCATACGTTAGGCTCGTTTTAAAACTGATGCGTTTTGCAGAATTCCCGCAATATTGCCACGTTCCATTTCCCAAGTTTTTGTTATCGTCTCAAAACACCACACGATTCTCAGCGCAAACCGCGCCTGCAGTTTTCGAGAGGGTTCCGGACTGTAGTAGATCATTTCGATAAGATCACGCCCACTGCGCGAATGGTACAGATTGTTCTGGAACGTACGCCGCCGCCAGCAATAGCGCTAGAACATTCGACGGCGGGAGTATAAATGCCGACGCGCTTCGCCGCTTGTCAGTTGTTGATCGAAGGCCGACGCTCCGTTCGCCGCTATCAGTCTGAGACTGCTATCTGTGCGAGACTGCTGCTTTAATTGGACTTTCTGTTTACCGAGCACAGGTTCGCCCAAATAAACAGTTAAATCCCAACAAGAAGTCTCCTGTCTTCGGCCACGTCACGACCCCGTGACATTTGGTGGAGGTGCTGCTTCGTTCATGTACCGGACGCCCCCGTCAAGCCGTGAACCCAGCCCACGTCGCGGAGAAGACACCGACGCCAACCAGGAGCAGCGAACAAGCCGCCGACAGCAAGGGCTACCACCGGAGAACGGGCTTCTACACGACAAGCCGCGGAAGACCAAGGCCATGACTGCGACTGCAGCGACAATGACAACCGCAGCGTCCCAGCCCACGATGGTCATGCATCAACCCAGGGAACCACCAATTTTCCATGGGTCATCGTTCGAAGACCCGGAGTCCTGGCTAGAGACATACGACCGTGTGGCCGCCCTCAACCACTGGGACCATGACGAAAAGCTGCGTCGTGTGTTCTTCTATTTAGAAGACACCGCAAGGACCTGGCTCGAAAATCGGGAGTCCACGCTCCGAACGTGGGATGTTTTCTGCGGCGCATTCCTGCAAACGTTCGCGAGCGTCGCTCGAAAAGAGAGGGCCGCAGCTTTATTAGAGACCCGGGTTCAGCTACCAAATGAAAATGTCGCCATTTTCACAGAAGAAATGACCCGACTATTCCGTCACGCTGACCCAGACATGCCTGAGGAGAAAAAAGTTCGTTTCCTCATGCGAGGGGTCAAACAGGAGCTCTTCGCGGGGCTGATAAGAAACCCACCGAAAACCGTCCAAGAATTTGTAGCCGAAGCGACCACCATTGAGAAGACCCTGGACATGCGCACCAGACAGTATAATCGTCGCCTGACTGCAGACTGCGCTGCTGCTCAAGCCAGTAACTCCGGAGACCTGCGTGAAACGATCCGAGCGATCGTGCGGGAAGAGCTGCGCAAGCTGTTGCCTTCGGCGCAGCCTCAAGTGGATTCGATCCCCGACATTGTGCGAGAAGAAGTTCGGCAATCGCTTCAAATTCCCCACGCACCGCTGCCCGAGCCGGAAGCTATGAGCTACGCCGCTGCACTGCGCCACAACGCTCCTCCCCGTCCACGCCAAAACGCCGCCCCATCGCACTTCCGTCGACAGACGCCACCGCCGCCACCACCCCCACCGACGTCATACCGTTCGCCAGCGGCCCAGCGCAGTGCACCGAGGAAGACTGACGTCTGGCGCACCCCTGACCATCGCCCGCTCTGCTACCACTGCGGCGAGGCCGGACACACATACCGCCGTTGCCAGTACCGACAGATGGGATTGCGTGGCTTCGCCGTCAATGCACCGCGCCCACAGCCAGGAGAACGACCACGTGACATCGCCGACTACCTGACAGGAACTCGGTGGACACCACGAAGCCCTTCGCGTTCTCCGTCGCCCAGCCGCCGCACGTCACCTCACCACCGACAGTACTCTGGCCCAACGCGGGGCCGGTCTCCTAGCCCGTATCCGGGAAACTAAGGGCAGCAACCGGTGGAGGTGCGGTTGCTGTGCGACGAACTACCGAAGATCCTCCGACGACGACGACGCCGCGACGGAGCTTTCCGAACACAACGCCAACCAGGCAAAGCCCTGACAGTGAAAGCTCACTTACCGAAGGTGGCCTGACGACGCAACATGGAAGCAGCGGAGCAAGCCGACGCAGCCGTGACCCGACGCCACGCCCTAACTGTAATGCGAGACGGCGAATTAGCGACCTCGACGTTCTTATCGACGGCCGCAGTGTGACCGCTCTCGTCGATACTGGAGCCGACTATTCTGTCTTCAGTGGTTCGTTCGCCGCGAAGTTAAATAAAGTTAGGACAGCTTGGAAAGGCCCTGAAATCCGCACAGCCGGAGGTCATCTCGTGACGCCTACAGGAATCTGCACAGCGAGAGTCACCATTAACCGCCGTATTTATCCTACAGACTTCGTAGTCCTACAGCGTTGCTCGAGAGATGTCATCCTTCGCATGGACTTCTTATGCCTCCATGGTGCTGTCATCAACCTAAAAACAAAGTCAATAACGTTATCCACAGAAGAAGCACTACCGCCGCGCACGCCGTCTGGACACCATGCCTTGAATGTGCTGGAAGAACAAGTCACCATTCCGCCTCGCTCAAGCGTCATTATTTCAGTCGGCGCTCCTGAATCACCTTACTTCGAAGGCGTCGTTGAAGGCAGTCAGCATCTGTTGGTCACCCGAAATATTTGCGTCGCAAGAGGAATTGCAGAGTTGCGGGGAGGCAAAGCAACGGTTATGCTCACAAATTTCAGCAATGAGTACAAACATGTGAATAAAGGAACAACGGTCGCATACATCGAAGAAATTGTCGAAGCCACCAGTAGTTTCGCCCTCGCCGATTCTGCGGAACCTGCTCAGAGGAACCAAGCCCCTCCCATAGCTTTCGACGTCAATCCCAGACTTCCGAACGATAAGCAAGAAAAGCTCAACGCCCTGCTCCTGCAATACGAAGATTGCTTTTCGTCGTCATCGAAAATTCGGCAGACCCCAATCACGAAACATCGCATCATAACAGAAGAAAATGCCAGACCACTCCGTCAGAGTCCGTACAGGGTTTCGACGCGAGAACGTGAGGCCATCAAGAGACAAGTTGATGAAATGCTGCGGGATGACATTATCCAGCCGTCCAAGAGCCCATGGGCATCCCCCGTGGTGTTAGTGAAGAAAAAGGATGGGACCCTACGTTTCTGCGTCGATTATCGCCGCCTGAACAAAATCACAAGAAAGGACGTGTATCCTCTCCCACGAATAGATGACGCACTTGATCGGCTCCATAACGCCAAGTACTTTTCGTCAATGGACCTCAAGACTGGCTATTGGCAAATCGAAGTCGACGAAAGAGACCGAGAGAAGACGGCGTTTATAACACCGGACGGCCTCTTCGAGTTTAAGGTGATGCCCTTCGGCCTTTGCTCAGCGCCTGCAACTTTTCAACGCGTTATGGATACAGTACTGGCAGGATTGAAGTGGCAGACTTGCCTTGTGTACTTGGACGACGTCGTCGTGTTTTCCTCGAGTTTCGACGAGCATCTTCGGCGCCTTGAAGCTGTACTTCAAGCCATCAAGACTTCCGGACTCACACTGAAGCCAGAAAAGTGCAGATTTGCGTACGAAGAGCTCTTGTTTCTGGGGCACGTTATCAGCAAGTCTGGAGTTCGTCCTGATCCACGGAAAACAGCCGCCATCGCCGAATTCCCGCCGCCCACTGACAAGAAAGCCGTGCGCCGATTTCTGGGCCTGTGCGCCTATTATAGGCGGTTCGTGAAAAACTTCGCCCGCATCGCCGATCCTCTCACTAACCTTACCAAGGCCGACGTGGAGTTCAAGTGGGAAACGCCACAGGAACACGCTTTCCAGGAGCTTAAACATCGCCTCCAGACGCCTCCGTTACTTGCCCATTTCGACGAATTCGCCGAGACAGAAATACATACTGACGCAAGCAGCGTAGGTCTTGGCGCTGTTCTTGTGCAGAGGGCTGACGGACTTGAAAGGGTTATTAGTTACGCCAGCCGATCGCTATCCAAAGCAGAAGCAAATTATTCCACAACAGAAAAAGAGTGCCTCGCCATCATCTGGGCTACGTCGAAATTTCGCCCATACCTCTACGGCAGGCCCTTCAAAGTGTTGAGCGACCACCACGCCTTGTGTTGGCTAGCCACTTTGAAGGACCCTTCAGGTCGCCTCGCACGATGGAGCCTGAGACTTCAAGAATATGACATTACTGTCATTTACAAGTCTGGCAAAAAACACTCCGACGCCGACTGTCTATCTCGTGCGCCTGTCGACCAACCGCTACCCGACGACCCGGATGACGACTACTTCTTGGGAACGATAACTACCGACGACTTCGCTGAACGACAGCGGGCCGACCCGGAACTTAAGGCCCTAATAGAATACCTCGAAGGCAGGACCGCCGAAGTCCCGAAGGTATTCAAGCGCGCACTTGCGTCGTTTTTTCTACGAAACGGTCTTCTACAAAAGAAAAACTTTTCACCGCTTCGGGCTAAGTATCTCCTTGTGGTGCCTTCAGCTCTGCGACCAGAACTCCTGCAGGCCCTGCACGACGATCCGACGGCAGGGCACCTCGGTGTTTCTCGCACGCTCGCGAGGATACAAGACAGGTACTACTGGCCGCGTCTTACCACCGACGTCACTCGTTATGTGAGAACATGCCGGGACTGTCAGCGACGCAAGACACCGCCGACAAGGCCAGCGGGACTTCTGCAGCCAATTGATCCACCTTGCCGACCTTTCCAGCAGATTGGTATGGACCTACCGGGGCCGTTCCCGACGTCGGCTTTCGGAAACAAGTGGATCGTGGTAGCTACCGACTACCTCACCCGCTACGCCGAGACAAAAGCCCTGCCAAAAGGCAGTGCATCCGAGGTAGCTAAGTTCTTCGTCGAAAATATCGTCCTACGTCACGGCGCCCCGGAGGTCCTTATCACCGACAGAGGAACGGCATTCACTGCCGACTTAACTCAAGCGATCTTGGCATACAGCCAAACAAACCACCGCCGGACGACAGCGTACCACCCACAGACCAACGGCCTCACCGAGCGGCTTAACAAGACGATCGCCGACATGCTGTCAATGTACGTCGATGTCGAACACAAGACGTGGGATGCCATTCTTCCGTATGTGACCTTCGCATACAACACGGCGGTGCAGGAGACGACGCAGATATCTCCATACAAATTGGTCTACGGAAGGAGCCCGGCAACGACGCTCGATGCCATGTTACCCAACGTCACCGACGAAGAAAACCTCGATGTGAGCGAGTACCTTCATCGCGCCGAAGAAGCCCGACAACTTGCGCGGCTCCGTATCAAGAATCAACAGACGACCGACAGCCACCGTTACAACCTTCGACGACGCTTCGTGGAATACCAGCCCGGTGAACGTGTTTGGGTGTGGACGCCGATACGCCGACGTGGACTAAGTGAAAAGCTTCTGCGACGGTACTTCGGACCGTACAGGGTGGTTCGACGTCTCGGCCCACTTGATTACGAGGTTGTCCCCGACGGCATCACGAACTCTCAACGACGCCGATCGCGACCTGAAGTCGTCCATGTCGCACGCCTCAAGCCGTTTCATGCGCGTTAACAAACTGAAACAGTGTTTTTTTTTGTATTATTGTTGTATCGTACTTTATTCATTGTACTTTCTTGCATTATTATTGTACCTTCATCTTTAGTTAAAGCATCGAGACGATGCCTTTTTCAGAGGGGGGCAATGCCACGTTCCATTTCCCAAGTTTTTGTTATCGTCTCAAAACACCACACGATTCTCAGCGCAAACCGCGCCTGCAGTTTTCGAGAGGGTTCCGGACTGTAGTAGATCATTTCGATAAGATCACGCCCACTGCGCGAATGGTACAGATTGTTCTGGAACGTACGCCGCCGCCAGCAATAGCGCTAGAACATTCGACGGCGGGAGTATAAGTGCCGACGCGCTTCGCCGCTTGTCAGTTGTTGATCGAAGGCCGACGCTCCGTTCGCCGCTATCAGTCTGAGACTGCTATCTGTGCGAGACTGCTGCTTTAATTGGACTTTCTGTTTACCGGGCACAGGTTCGCCCAAATAAACAGCTAAATCCCAACAAGAAGTCTCCTGTCTTCGGCCACGTCACGACCCCGTGACAATATAGAGATGAGTTGCTGAACTAACAATTATGCATAAATAGAGAGGGAAGCACCTTCAGAGTCTGACAATGTGAAGAAATAAATGTGTATTGTTGATAAAAATGTGGTGAAACAGCACAAAACAAAATCCTTGCTGCGGCGGCGGCATTTTCTATGGAGGCGGAAACGTTGTGGGCCCGTGTGCTCAGATTTGGGTGCATGTTAAAGAACCCCATGTGGTAGAAATTTCTGGAGCCCTATAGTTTGGCATCTCTCATAATCATAGGATGGTTTTGGGACGTTAAACCGCACAAATTATCAATCATAAATACTTCCAACGAAAATAAAAAACAATAACGACTCCTACGAGAGGCGCAATAACAACTCAAAATACATTCAGTGTAGCTGGGCACGGTAAATACTGAATTAATAAACAGAACACAGAAGATGAAAAAACATACGACAGACCATCTCGTACTCACCTAAACAGCGCATACAAAGTGGTTCATGTCCGAAATATGACAACTTCCTCAGACAACATATGGCATGCTGACACAGCACTCCCCCAGCATTTTTTATCTCTATTGCTTCAGCAACCTCTCTTGCTAATCTTTCATCTCGTTTTCACAGGACCATATTATTGTCACGGAGATTACAAAAAAGCGGAAGAGATAAACGAGCATATTTGCAATATTTACAGGTAGATAGACACCCAGGGCTGCCAGGATCTCACGCAACGAGTCCGCTTCTTCTTCGTCGATTCGTCTACGACGGCGGAGCCTTGCTCACTGCCTCGTAACAATATTTTCAAATCGAGGCGTGCAACCACAATCCGTACAATAAATATCTAGATGCTCTCATGCCACTTTCGTTAAATCGGGTAATGATCAAGAAAGTACGATACCTGCGTAGAGTAAAAAAAAACATGGCGACATATTTGTGCAGTATGCGGAAAAACTGCCAGGCCTGTGCGGAACGTGCAGCACAGTCGCAGCGATAGCTTGCTTGCTTGCTTGTACTTATAGTCTGGCTCTTAGCCTCTAAGGGGAATTGGCCGGGGAGCCGGAGGTATTGTAAGTGAACAAATAAATATTGTACAGGATAAAATGAAACGTGATTTTTTGTCGGTTTTTAACAAAATATGTTAATTTTGGAACAAAAAAGAAGAGAACGAAAAGAGGTATTTTAACTTTTCGAATCGATTAGAAATATTCATATTGCTTCATTATTTATTTGGTTGAAATATTGCAGTGCAACAATAAAATGCTAAATTTTAGCTTGGTTTAGAAAGAGAGTTGATCGTTGACTAAGGACACATCAATTCGCAGAGGGCTCCGCCCACGTTCCTGTTACTCGGTTCCAATGAAAAGCAGCCCCAAGGGACAGAATAAATGTGAAAACATTTTTGACGATTCTTGAAGCGGCGAAATGTTAGTAGAACATGGTCAATAATTTGAAGTTTGTTACAGCTAGACCACAAGGGAGAAAATACCTGACCACAGTGGTTTACGTAGAAATTAAGCGATAGTATAAGGCATCGTAAATTAGTTTTCTGAACCTCACTGCTTTACTGTAAGCTTTGAGAGGCATGACCAGCTCAATCGGACCATTAAAAGAAGCTCGCGCGAGAAAGTCAGCCACCTCAACTATACGTAAAGATACCACGTTCACCTGGAACCCATATCAACCACCCTAAACGGCTGTTTGCTGAGGTCAATGATTTAAATGTACTTGTTACAGCTCATACAAGTGACGATAATAAGAATAGAATGAACTCTCGGAATACAAATCAGTCGCTATCACAGCTGTCGAATGAGTCGCAGGAATTTTTCGAAGATCTAGAATAACAGCTGTTCATTACACTTCGAATACTGATGTAGATTCTGGGAGGCGTTATGAAAATGACCAGGACAATAAGTGAAAAGAAATTCCACACCTGCTTTCTCGTCACTCATAGATGTATTTATGGCGATAACACTATTAGTTCATAATGGATACAGGTGTTCCAATAAGCAAATCAAAAACCTAGACGGCAAATGTTTAGCATTCGTTAGAAAGATATCATCGTGTTCTATTTGCACAGTGCCGATGGGTTTGCCTGATGGAATGATCTCGAATGAATTAACATTTAAAGCATCTAGTAGGGCTTGAACAAAAAATGCTTGAGGTTTATAAACACGGTACCAAAGCTCATTGATAAAAAAACGTGGCTCATCTAACTATATATGAATCAACATAACACGAAAGTGAAAATTCTCGTTACAGGGGTAGTTTAGCGCTTATAGTGCATTGTTTCAGCAATACCAACAAGTTCCTAAGTCAGGTCGGGAACGGAAAGAAGCTCGAAACTGCAGTGCCACATCAAGCAGAAAGCACGCACTAAATTTTCATACACAAGACGAGCGCGGACTAGCAACTGTAACAGCTCGACACTTAAACGTGCTGTTCAAACAAAAAGAAAGGCGCACAAAACAAGCCGGCAAGATAGACAGGACAAGCCCAAACTGTCCCGATTCTTCTAGTGTCTTGTGTAGGCAGTGCACTCCTTTCGTAAACACGGTCCTGATAGCGTGCGAAGTAACCTTCATACTCTTCCGAACAATGAATCTGATGAGCGCGCGGACAGGAGAGGCTGCGCTCCATGGAGGGGGTGCTTCGTGGAGACGACGACCTTTGGAGCGCACCCAACGCGAGGCTGTCGTCCCATCTTGCCACTGATAACGTAAAGCCACCAACATTTTCAAGCGCTGAGGACTGCCAAACGATTTATGGTGTATATAAATGGTTTGCCATTGGCATACAAGATAGTGTATTTTCTGTGCCGAAGTGCTTAGCGCGTCACACTTACAAACGAGAGATTGCTGGTGCAGTTCCGCTGGACAGATGCTTGCCTTCTGTTTTTTTTTTTTTAATCTCTTGCAATATACTTTCCTACATCACTTTCGTGATGAAAGTACGCCTGCGGAGCCACGGTGGACCCCGGCATGAAACACTGTCGTGTTAAAATACTGGGTATGGCGAAAAATACGAACTGATGGCTCCTAAAAGGGACTCAGAAAAACTTAAAGAAGTTTCAACTGTTAAAGAACGGAACCAGCCAGCCAGAGTGGGTATCTCAGCTTCTTGATACGAAACGAAGTTAGCTGTAAATTTTGGCACACATACAACTGCCAAATACCTCTCGCTCTATAGGATTCAAGGGGTTTATGTTGTATGATGGTCCGCCAGGGAATACACAACCAAATTCAAGAATCGAGTGAGCATACATGCAGCAAATCATAATCAGCGCATCTTTGCCTAGACCGGAAAGAAGACAGCCAAGTCTGCTTATCATCCCAAAAGTGCACGTAGATTTCTATTATGTTCAATATGACTACAGCAGTTCAGTCTTTCTTCGTACATTACACCGAGATATTTAACATAGTCAATTAAGGGTAATTGTTTCCTGATAATTTTAAAGAAAAATAATAACTGGCAGTGCTGACAGAAAAACAATATAGCCCTTTCCTAACACTTATTTTCATATATCAAACGACGATTCCGGTGTTGCTAAATCTGACGGTAAAGTTGAATATAGTAAATGAAATTCACGGTCAGACGCGCGAAACACAGAACTATCTGCATACATATTTACTTGTACGTTATGGCACAGTGGTATTCAACTTAACAAAATGTTCAATAAAACTGGTGAGCGAACATAGCCTTGAGAGACACCTTTCGTTCGGCTATACCTACACGCAGAAACACCTCGCCCATAGTTCCGGCGAAAGCTGGAAGAGCGGCCTCTCATAGCCTTTCTTTTTCTTCTACTCATCGCATGGCTCACAGCCTTTTTCAACAATCTTTGGGTAACTTCCACGAGCACACTTGCGGAGTACCCACTACGCCATTCATCATTATATTTTTTGTGTAGTAGGGAGACATTCACTGCGCCACCGTTCGAGATTCTTCAGAAAATTGTGGTGCCCGCTGCACACACGCAAGAAATTTTGTGAAAATTTTTGATGCTGTGGCTGACCACAATAAAGAATTATGCCTAGAGCGTCTTTAATGGGTTCGAGCATTCGACGAACCACTCGTGACGCAATTTTCATAACGTGACGCCTGTTTTTTTTCTTTTTGCCGTTTTTCGGTTGTAAAACGCTTTGTTACATTAACGAGATTCCTTTCCCGACATGAAGCCTGCCTAAGGCCAGTTTGAAACAGAGTTTCAAACATCAGCATGACTCAGTCTTAGATTGCTCGGCTGGCACGCAGCGGACTCAGGATTGTATTCTATTGTGTTCTGGTTGTTTTTATTACCTCATTTTGTTTCCCTCATTTTGCGCGCTCGTGCACACGGACATCGGTGACAGTGGCAGCGGTAGCAGGCGGCGGGCAACTATGGCGAACTTTGTCTCGACAGATTGGCTGTATAACGTGATTTACGCTATTTCTTTGTCTTGCGGATCATCATAGAAAGTACAAACAGGAAGATATCCCTAAGTGATAGATGAAAAGAATACACATCCAACGCAGCTAACGTGCTACCAGGGCATCCAAGCGTTGACTGTAGAAATTGCGGTTGCTCACTTCGATTTAAAAACACTGAGGACATGTTGAAAGCTGCTGACATATTATCATTGCATGTCGTTCAAGTCCTAGAACTAAAGAATTCGGCTGATCCCTTGCCTCGTCAAAATTAGTTTATGGGAACCTTGTGATTGGCTACGTTGCATTTTTTTATTTCTAGTTTGCGTAGGTTGTTCGCGCGGATCCCGTCCGAAGCACCAAGCGGTTGGAGCAGGAGACCCCGCACACATAAACATTTGTTTGGCGCGTGACAAAAGCCAAAGCTTCTCAGTATATACGCATTTCGCGGACGATAAGCACACGGTCCACTACAAATTAAAGCTAAGTGTTAAAAGATGTGTCAACTTGATTTTGTTAGTGTAATAGTTGTATCCACATTGTGGGTTTAGCAGGATTACCGGCTGCATTGGCCCTTAAAGGGTAACTTCTTCCCCATAACGTTGGAACTCGCAATAAAACGCAGGTGTCAGTATTATCCAAAACGAAGGACACTTTACGGTACGCTGATGGGAATATCCTCTCGATGTCGTGACGTTGACGAAGGTATCAGTTGGAGTGTTCCGAACAAAAATTTTCATATCCCGAACATGTGCCCAAAAAGTTAAAAGGTTCAAAGTGCAAGCAGTTAAGCCTGTACAGTAATAGCTGTGTCAACATTCGCTTCCGGTCAAGTAATCTGACCTGTGGTGAAGGGTGTCGGCATCATGCCGCATTTGTAATGCGGCATAGCACATTTGAGCCTTATCACTGGTTCTCACGTAAGTCCTTGAATAAGCTTTAACATTCGCATCCTGCGTGTTAGTTTATCATAATGAGCTCAAACAATAGCGAGGCTTCCCAAAAATTGTGGCCTGTTCTGCGTTAAGCATTGACAACAGCTTACTTACTATCCTTCCTTCCTTCCTTCTTTCCTTCCTTCCTTGAGCGGAAAGCATGAATACACGAGAAATATTAAGAGCAGTTTAACATACCAAAACAACGATGGGATTATGAAGCTGCCTGAGTAGGGCATTGCGGAAATTTCGACCATATAGATGGTGTTTTTTAACGTGCACTGACTTCGCAGAGCACACGATCCTTTACGCCTGCATCAAACTACAGCCGGATTGAACCCACGATCGAGCACCCTAACCGCTCAACAGTGGTGGCGCACACCCGAATACGTATAAATCATGTCATAAGCATCCACGGCACTGCCCCCTTCTGAAATATCTATGCCCCAATTGTTGGAACAGGACATAGAAGCGAAAGAAAAGCACGCAGTACGAGAGAAGAAAATATCTAATCGATCTGAAACTACAAACACTCCTTAGGTTCCCTAACGCACCTAATAGGGCTCAAGCGCGCCGCATGTACGAGCTCGGGGCACACCCGGCGCTGCTGAGAGTTCATCGTGCCAGTAACAAAATAACCGGTCCACAGACGTTATTCGGAGACGACCCGTTCGTTCGAATTGCAGCCAAAGCTGTCTTTTTTAGAGCGTAATTGTCCCCACTTCGTCCTCTGGGATAGTCTGGCTCGCTCCAAGAGAATATTCTGCAACATCCTCCCACGGGGGGGCCAAGACGACTCGCACGCATCGATGAAGTCTGGACTACTCCTGGTAGCTCTGATCTGCATGATTATTCAACATCATCTCAGGGGGGGGGGGGGGGCAAGGAGAATCGAACGCACCGAGAGTGCAGCTTGAGTTTAAATGCACTTGCTTTGCTACCGGGAGTGCCTGTGCACTACGGCCGTTAATCTGAGAGGCGTCAAAATCCGGTTGCTGCGAGCAGGTCCGCTAACAGCAGGTCAGCTAGCAGTTAAGGCTCGGGTGACACCAATTCTGATCGAGCCGCGCTTCTTCCGAAAATCTCAGTGGTCACCATGGTCGTTACGTTCAGGGAAGTCTCCGAAGGAGAGGCTCCCGGGTTTCGTGCGCCAAAATGTTGACAAAAAATGAGCCGCCGTGGCCATCACGAAGCCTTTGCTTCACTTTGCTTTGCTTTCCTTGATACATGCACGTACCCACTTTGAGGTATTCGCCAAAAAGACCACCCATTGACTTCTTCTTTATTCCGAATGCACTGCCTTCATCCACGATGATGATAATGTAGCTCCTTACCCTCTACACAATTTGCAACATCTTATGTGGAGAAAAGGACAATGCGCCGTCCCCATAGCGAAGCTGACCCGTCAACCACTTCTATATTGCCAACATTGATCTAATTCCCCGACGATGATAACATCGCCCCTCGTCTTCTACACAATTTACAACAATGCCCTCCGAGACGACCTCATAGTCAAATGCACCGTGACTTATAAATACTTGTATAAAGTATCGAATAAGCTTCTCGCAGAGTCCGCATCGGTGTATAGGTGTCCAGTCCAAAATATGATCCTCGGGTTCTAGAGCAAAGCTCCTCTTAGTCTAACCTCGTCTGGCGCCGGGCGTATCAGACAAACAGATAGACAGACAGACGTACGCATGAATGGACGGATGGACAGAAGGATGGACGAAAGCACGGATGGACGCGTGCACGGACCCACGGATGGAGGCATGAATGGACGGGTGGACAGACAGACTGACAACCAGAGAGCCAGACAGATAAGCATACGCACAGACAGACAGATGACAGCCAGACAGATGAACGGATGGACGTCGCTTCGCTCCACTTATTATCATTCACTCCGTGGATATGCCGTAATCTTTTTATTCTATTTGAAGTTCTCGAAGGTTGTAACGAAGGCTGTCAGTGTTTCGATAGTCCATCATGCGCAGTCGGGCGAGTTGTCTGCTGTTTTTGTTTTGTTTTTGTTTTTTTGGCACGCTGAAAGCGGACGCTGAAGGCAGTTGAGGTTTTCTTCGTCGGTGGCGTTCTTCGGCAGCATGGCATCGAGCGTCGTCGCCGGGCTCCTCCTGTGAGCCAACTTGTACGACACCATATGTGCCGTTTTCGCATGGCCGTGGGCTAATTCAAAGGCCACGTACGGATTGATGGCATTCAACAGCTTGTGCTCCACGTCGACCAATTATACCAGCATGTCGGCGATAGTCCTATTGAAGCGGCCAATGAGGCCATTGGTTTGTGGGCGGTGGTCCAGCAGTGACTTGCTTGGCTGTGTCTCAAGATGGCCTTTGGTTAGGCCGGCAACAAAGGCTGTACATATGTCCGTGATGGGGACTTCTGGGGTGTCATGATGTAGAACGATTCTCATAGGTCAGTAAGGTAGAGTAAATGGTGCATGTGAGTCTTAACGTAATACGCTAGAAACGGCTACAATTATTTCAATAACAGTTTACGTGCCCAAAAATATGAGAGAGAGAGATAAAGATGCAAGAAAAGGCAGGGAGGTTAACCAGACGCACATCCGGTTTGCTACCCTGCACTGGGGAAGGGATAAAGGGGAGAAAAGAGGTTGCAGAGAGATGAGAAGGTACACACAATCACGAGCACACTCGGGGAGCACACACAGTCTACAGGAGGGTCGCTCAGGTTTGTTGACTTTAGGTAAAGTAGCAGTGCTTTAGTTGCTTTCTGCGCAACTGAGGCAGATGCCCAAGGGCCTAGTATCTTCTGCACACAAAATGGTCCGGGGTCAAGTTGATTCAAAACCATCCGGAGCTGGCATCGCTGTGTGTCGTAGCAAGCGCAGCTGCACAGGACGTGTTCGATAGTCTCTTCAGCTCCGCAATAGTCGCATGTAGGAGTGTCTGCCATACCAATGCGAAAAGAGTACACCTTTGTAAATGCAACACCCAACCAAAGGCGGCATAACAGTGTCGCATTGCAGCGGGAAAGTTGTGATGGTAGCTTTAGCTTGAGCAAAGGATCCAGTTCATTAAATTGACACCTTTGGAAGCTGGTAGACGACCAGAACGTGCGTGTGAGATCTCGAACCAGCAGGTAAAGTTCTCTTGCTGCATCATTCCTTGATAGAGGAATCGGGACTGCACGGGTTCCTTCATGGGCTGAGCGGGCTGAATCATCGGCTAATTGATTTCCGGTAATACCGATATGTCCAGGCAGTCATTGATATATAATATCATGCCCTCGTGCTAGAGCTTCATGATGGCAATGTCTTATTTCTTGTACCAATTGGTCATGACTCCTCCTACTCATGGCAGACTGCAAACTCTGAAGCGCTGCCTTCGAATCACAGAATATGACTCATTTTCCCGGACGTTCTTGAACGATATATTGTAAAGCAGCCCTTATAGCAGCAAGCTCTGATGCCGTAGATGTAGTCATATGCGACAACCTAAACTTGATTGTCATTGCTGCAGCCGGAATTACAGCGGCACCTGATGAGCTGCTGGACGAGACGGACCCATCAGTGTATATTTGCGTTCGGTCTAAGTACAACTCATGTAATAATAGCAGTGTTGCTTGCTTCAATGCTGCTCTGGAGTGATTGCTTTTCTTTTTGATTTCCGGAATTTCTAGACGTACTTGCGGCAGGTCGAGGCACCACAAAGGACATGCCATTCTCGCAGCTGGTGTATATCCTGATAGAATGCTGTTTAGGTGCTTGGCTATGACGTCTGAAAACGTAGCACGTGGTCTTCTGGAGGGTAAAAGGGCCAAGTGGTGGTGGCGGACACGGCTAGCATGTCAAATGTGCGCTCTGAGGCAATCCACAACTCTATATATCCTGACCGGATGGTCTTTGGCAAGCATAATTGTGGCATAAGTAGAAGCGCATCGGGGCAGACCTAGGCAGATACGCAGTGCCTGACCCTGCAAACTCTGCAATGAATGAGTATTGGATTTGCAAGTGTTAGTCAGTACCGGCAAGCTGTAGTGCAATAGACCCAGAAATAGGGCCCTGTACAGCTGTAGCATGGAGGCCACAGAAGTTCCCCATGCTTTCCCGCACATGAATTTCATTATATGCACAATATATAGCACTCTCTTCTTCAAGTACGCACAATGTGGGCTCCACGAAAGACTTCTGTCGATTATTATGCCCAGGAACTTCACAGTTGATATAGTTAGGCCTTGCTTCTGAAGGTAGGCTGTTGTGAGGGTTGCTGCCCGCTGTATTCGTGCACGCACCTGAGGGCGAGTAACTGCAGCACTCCAGAGGCAAATATCATCGGCGTATATGGATAGGCACACCGACTTTGGCAGAACCTTCACCAGACCAATGAGGGTAACATTGAACAATGTGGGGCTTAAAACACCTCCCTGAGGTACTCCGCAGTAGGTGTAATGTTCAGCAGTTGTACCCTCATATGCTTGCACAAAGAAACCCCTGCCAGTTATATAATCTTTTATCCATTGAAACATTCCTCCACCAATGCCCATTGCTGCGAGAGAAGTGAGGATGGCATCGTGAGCTACATTATCATATGCACCCTTCACGTCAAGAAAGAGTGCCACTGATATGCGCTTGCGACTTTTTTCTTGTTGCACAAATGTCGATAAGTCAAGGACACAGTCGATGGAGGAGCGGCCCCGACGAAAGCCTGCCATGCAAGAAGGGTATTTGGTGTGTCGTTCCAAGTACCACTCGAGACGAAATAGAACCATTCTTTCCATCACTTTTCCGAGGCAGCTTGCGAGGGCAATAGGGCGATACGCTGTCAAGTCCAATGGTGATTTTCCCGATTTCAAAAGCGGTATTAGTCAACTTATTTTCCGTTCTCGGGGAACACTGCCCCTGAGCCAGGAGTTGTTGAAGCATGTTAAAAGTTCTCTTCTGGCTTTTTGTCCAAGGTGTCCCAGCGCACTATAAGTAATACCATCAGGACCTGGCGATGACATGCGCTTAGAAGCGACTAACGCACCTTCCAGTTCTTCCATGGTGAATGGAATGTCCATTTCTGGTAATCGCGTCTCAGGAACGATCACGGCGTCGATGCTCTCATTCATAATATTCCCGGCAACTCTCGTGCAAAATTCTTCAGCCACCTTGAGTTCTGTTTTTCCATGATGGAGTGCCAAAGCTTTAAAAGGGTGCCGTTGTTGCGGAGAGGAGCGAAGACCACGAACTGTTCTCCAGATATATCGCAGCGGTTTATGAGGGTCTAGAGATTCGCAGAATTCTTTCCAGCGTTCGCTTTCCAGCTTGTGAATGCGTCGTTGAATCTTTTTCTGGAGCCGCCTTGCTTCCCTCAGATCGTAAATTGATCTTGTGCGTCTGTATCATCGTTCAGCACGCCTTCGTATAGCTCGTAATTTTTCCAGTTCGATGTCAAACTGTGTTATTTTAGACGAAAATGGTAATTTACATTTGGACGCTTGCACAGCTTCCGCTATGGTATTTTCCAGGCTGCAGGCGAGGCCTTCTTGGCAAGCGTCCTCAACACGCGATGTAAACATCGACCAGTCAGTGCCAATTACAAAACCGGTAAAGAAATTTTTTATGATACCATCGATCGCCACGTAGGTGGGTATGTGATCACTCCCATGAGTCTCAATATCGCAAAACCATTTAACTTTGTGAGGGAAGCAGCGTGACACCAATGTCAGGTCAAGGCAAGTGCCATACGTGAGACCCCGCAGATATGTGGGCTACCATCGTTCATGATGGAAAAGTCGTAATTCGAAGCGAATGTAACAATGTTCCGGCCCCTGGCATTCATCCTAGTGCTCCCCCAAAGCATGTGATGGGCGTTGAAGTCACCGGTGATGATCCAAGGCCCGTCGGTCCTCATTAGGATGTCTTTTAATCTGTCGCAGTCAAATCGCGATGACGGAGATATATATCCACCAATAAGCGTGAGCAAAACTGCATTCTTCTTTACATGAAAACACACGTACTGATTGTCGTCATTTGAACTTATTGGATGCGAAAGATAAGTCAAGTCTGTGCGAATGTGAACAATTACTTTGCTTCGTTCTTCGCAAGTGGTTGAACAAAAAGCTTCATAACCGGACAATCTATAAGGCGTTGATACCTTTGGTTCACATATGACAAGTATAGGGAAGTGATTGGCTTGAACAAACTGGCGAAAGTCCGAGATACGGGACTTCATGCCTCTGGCATTCCACTGAAAAATCGACGCACTTTTAACTTCAGCGCGGAAGATGAGATTTTGTTGAGCCATTGTGCTTATACGAGGTTAGCAAGAACTGGATTCAGTGCATTCAGTACTTGCAGTGCACTCTTAGCAGACGGAGATTGTATGCTGCTCAGTAGCGTGCGAATCGTGGCAATTAATGATTGCACGATTGCAGTCACTTGCCTGTCTTGGTTGGAAAGACCTCGAACCGGGATCGCGGACTGGCCGTCATGAACCTTCTTCGGTTCACTTGATGCTGCTTCCCTTTGAAGTGCAGGCCACTCTGTCGCAGTTAGGGTATGCTCACTGGCTTTGTCCTTTACAGCCTTTCCCACGTCATGTGGTCTGGGAGGCAAAGGAGGTGGTACTGATGAGGGATCTGGCAAACGTGTCCAGGAGGTAGCGGGCGTCCTTGAAGACCGACGTCGACGTGAACGACGCCTTCTAACTTTAGCTGCGGCTTCTAGATGAGATGAGTAATCGCGCACCATCTCTTTCAAGATGGCAATTTCCTTCTGAATCCGCGGGCAGTCCTTCGATGTAGCTTCATGGGATCCATTGCAATTAGAGCATTTCTTGACAGTTGCAACGCACTTATCCGCTTCATGGGGCTCGGTGCAGCGGTGGCATACCACCGAATTCTCGCAGACGCTGCTCACATGTCCAAGTTTCATGCATGTACGGCACTGGAGAGGCTTTGGAATAAAAGGCCGCACAGCATGTCTGAAGTACCCCACCTTCACATGAGAGGGGAGTGATGTGCTCTTAAACGCAATCTTCACACAACGAGACTTGCCTGGCCTGGTGACATCAACAATTGGAGTATCAGTTGTTGACTTGACAAGAAATTGTAGGTCATTATCGGAAATAGCCACATCTATGTCGTAGATCACGCCGGTTACTACATCACATCCCAAGGGAACATGAGAGCGCACCTGGTTGCCGTCCAAGTCAGTTACACTGCGCAGAACGCCCAAAGCACTTGCGTGCAAAACGTCCACAGCCAGTATATTCTTTCTGGCGTTCACTCTTATGTCCATGATCTCATTTGGCACGAGCGTTTCCAGAGACCTCGACACAGACTGTCTGTTAAGGCGTTTCATGCTGACGGTAGGAAGTGCAGGCAGAAACAGGATGGTATAAGTGTTCGATTTTGGCGCTTCACTTACAGTTTGAATGGTTGAGGATGAGGATGTCCTCATGTTCCTCCTCTTCGCTTTGCGGCTCAGCACAGGTTGAAAACCGTCATCTGAGAAGTCCTCACTGCTGAGATAGTAAGCATGAGTATCTTCACTGTCGCTGTCACTCGCTTGTCCCATCCGCTTCCTAGAGGCGGCCGCCGCTGACGCCGCTGGTGCCGGCAGGCGCCCGGGGTGGTCTACATCCATCCCCTCCAAGGGAGCAGCGAAAACTGATCAACAGACTTAAATTACAACTGAAATACGCCGAAGTTAGCAGAAGTCTCAAAAATATGAGACTGGCTATCAAGTGACGCCCTTCTTTAAGCCTAGGTTGCCTATTCTCTCTATGGCCCACTACCAAATTATCGGGTGGGCTCACCTAATAAATGTACCTTTCCTCAGAAACCATCAAAAGTAATGTAACCATTTTTGGCCGTGTTGTAGAGACTCACAGGTTACATTGGAATTAAAAAGTATGTTACATTTCTCATAAAGTTATTGTAAACAAAAAATAAAATTACGGCATTCACTGAGCCTCAGAGCAAGCGTATTGTTGTGAAATTCTCATACAGTTTCAGATTTTGAGAAATCAGCAACTTTTGTGTTCAGATCGTTCCTAGCTTGTTGTAGCTACCCTATACAAAATTTCATCAAAATTGAGTCAACATTTTTTGAAAAGGGTACGTTTAAGTTGAAAAACCTATAAAACGTTATTTGAGAAAAATGAAGTTTCATGTCCACGTGCTGCTTTTGCCAGAGGGCACGCGGTGCACTTCAGCACGTTGACGATTTGGTTTGGCGGCAGATGGGGGTGTTTTGCGAGGGCTCCGGGTCGACTTCAAGTGTTGTGCATGCTTATAGGACGTTTCTATCAATTGATAAGGTAGTAGTGTAAACCTTGATTGCACATCTTAAACTTGACGGCTGTTGGGGGATTACTTCATTTGGAAAAGCCAAATGAAGTAATCTATAAAGGCAAGCGAGAAAAGGTTAACAGTCGCTCTCATAGAACGCTAACCAATACATCTGGGCTAAACAAGTTGGTGATGCAGGCAGCAAATTAAAAAAAAACGTGGGCAGAGCAAATTATATATTGGGAGAATTTCAGAATGAATTCCTGATTGACAGGTGGTTAGACGATAATCTGTTTGTTCTTACTCATTGTATACAAATATCTGAAAAAGTGAAGAGACCCTTATACGTAGCTTATCCGGACGTCACTAGGGCGTATGACAACGTTATTCAGGAAATTTAGTGGAACATATTGATGTATATGGACATAGGAGACAAGTCTATACAGCTTTTAAAGAAATATACCGATAAAATACAGTTTCCATAAAATGGGAAGGAGAAAGAGCAATGACAGTGTTGAAATTAACAAGGAGCTGGGACAGGGATGTCCTTTGTCTCTGCTGTTATTCATGCGGTACATTGTGAGGTAGAAAAAGCGCTGGAAGTTAGCAACTTTGGGTTTATACTGTCACGCAAACTGGTGGGCGCGATGGTTGAGCAGAAGCTCCAGGTGTATTTTATGCAGATGATATTGTCTTACTAGCGGACGTTCGAGACGATATGCAGCGGCTGTTAGATATATGTGGAAGGTAAGGCGAGGTTCTAGCACTAGAAAATAGTGGAACAAAATGTGGATTGACGGTATTAAATGATCACAAAGACCAGGCTGTCTCAATACAGGGCCAAGAAATACCGATAGCAAGCGAATACAAGCACCTAGAAGTATAAGAAAATGAGGAAGACATATATATGGGGAGGTAAAGAAAAAAACATCGGCAGCTGAGGGAAACAGGAATGCTGCAATAATGAAGCACAAAGGGTTATGGGGATATAATAGGCACGAAGTGCTTTGAGACCTGTAGAATGGTGTAATGGCTCCAGGTGTTACATATTGTAACTGAGTTGTGTGCGTGAAATCAAAGGTAGAATAAATAATCAATGTAAATCAAAGGACTGTGCGACATCTCGACTTGGGCGTTCATGGGAAGACGACGAATGAGGCTGTAAAGGTGGATATGGAATGGAAAAGATCTGAAACAAAGGAAGCTCAGATCGAAAAAAGATTTCAAAAGAGGCTTAGGAAAATGAAGGAGAGTAGACGGTAAGGGAAGGCGTTCATGTATTTGTATAGGAAGGGCATCGACAAAATGTGGAGAAGAAGAACTAAGAGGTTCACCAGTAAACATACGGCTTACATCTTGAGTGACACGGCAACAAAAAGCATTAGACGAAAAGTCATAGCGGTGGAGATGATTCATTGCATGACAGCAATTACACCGATGGAAAAGAAGCCGGCCTTCAGTACCGACCGAATGAGCAGGTAGGAAATAAGGCAGGAGAGGTTTTTCTGTACTGCATAATGTTGCCTACGACGTACTGCTTCCTGTATGTCAATGTTGCGGACAGTGGGTGCTTTCAAGCCCATTTCAGGGGCTTCTTGTCCACTGCTCACAAAATCAATGTAAACATATGTAAATGTTGAAAATAAATGGAAATAAACTGAAAATAGACTTGAATGATGTTTCAAGGAGAAGCGTTTTACTGTTCGAAGCGAGATCAGGTTACTTTAAAACGCGTAGTCATAAAGTGAGATTCTGTAAAGAAGGAGGAACAATGTACTTGTCGTGGGGGAGTTAACTAAACGATGGAACATGTTTTCATTGATTGTGGCGATATACACCCTGGTATACGTGTGGATACAAACCTACATGGGGCTTTGAGTTTTAGGAGCAAACATGTAAAGCTGAACACGTCCGCGATAGAAGCAAGTAAGAGACGGTTAGTGTACAGGTGGCAGGAAAATAGAGATAAGGACATAAATATTAAAAAATGAGGTCATTCTGCCTGAAAAAGCAGAGAGACAGAACAGAAACTTATCTTTATTCTCTGTTATAATAACATCTATTTATTCAAAGTAAATAAGCCATTAAGCCAAAATGAAAAAAAAAAGATTTGTTTTCATTTTTTTCTTGTGAAAATGGTGGCACACATGTCACCGCTCAGTTATAAAAGGGACCTTCATAGCATCTATCCATCCATCTAGCCATCCCTGAAGTCACTGGAAGGGAGAAAGTACCACAAAAAGCGTCGTTGCTGCAGTTTTATTATCACCGTCACTGTCTCCGTCAGTTCCTCAAAACTCAGACACCCCACTTCCCGCTTCTTTCTTATAATCTGTATGTATCTTAGAGTCCAAGCTGCTACTCTGAGAAATCTTACCTAGGTTCCATAGTTCGCTGCGTCGATCACTGCCGCAATCGACGTGTATGTGTTAGTCAAATAACCCTCACAACTCTCAGTGACTTCTTCCATCTCCGTCTGCTCTGTGGTCTTGCTTTCCGTAACAAGCCACTTTGGACCATGCCACGATATTTCCGACTGTATCAAAGTCTTTACACTTACACCTCGGATTGTGAGATCAGCTGGGTTCTTTTCACGTGCAGTGTACTTACACTTTGACAGCTTCGTTTTTCGTTTTATCTTCTTCACCCTATTTTCCACAAAGATGTCTCTTTTTTTTTTTTCGTGGAGCCAACTAAGAACAATTGCTGAGTATCTTGTATTATCTATCTTCCTTACAAATACTCTTCTGATGTAATCATAGAGGCATGTAGACAGCAACGCAGCGATTAACTAGAGTCGTAGGAACGAGATTTGCTTCATTAGCGCTATTTTTTACAACGAGTATTCCAGCCTCGTTTTCCTATTCGTAGTGATTTATTCAATAGGCTACTGTTCCGCACGCATATGACCTTGCATCTGAAAACAAGCGAAGTTCTGTGTGAATACGCTTCCTCCTTACTCTTAAAAGAAAACCATCGTGGTACGCTGAACCTTTGAATGGATTCGAGCTCTTTAATACACTGCCTCCACGACTCCAAATCATCATCTGGCGGCGAGTCGTCCCAAGACGTTCAAATCCTCCACGTGTTTTGTATTTCTCGCTTGGGTGTAGCCGTGAATACAATGAAGACTCCCAAAGGATTATATACTCTTTGTGTGAGATGTAACATTTTGCCCATCATTAGCGTACCGCTGGTATCAATGTCACACGATGATAGGTACAGCCCAACTTCCTTCAAGTTTCATATCATGCCAAGAATCGTTACTTTGGTGGAACGCTTCCACATTTCTCCTCCTTCTTTATAGTTGCTTTTAATTGAGGCTCACTTGTATTGAACTTTCTCAGAATCATTTACAGCCCTTCGAAAGTTTTTTTTTATTCCCAGTGAATTGTTTCGGCTTCTTTGGGGGAGTCAGCTCCCATTATCACGTTGCCGATGTATCGGTTGCTCTTCAGCTGTTTACACTTCTCCGAAAATTTATCCCCCAGCTTGCTGAGGTGGTGTTGCACTGTTGCCGCAAGCAAGAGTGTACTAGGAGCAGTGCCAAACGTCATTCCTGACATTCTTCCTGTTACAAACATTGGATCGCTTTAACTAGAAATTATATCCCACGAAAGCAAACGCAGTTCGTCTCTGTCTTACTCATGTATTGAAATCTGTAAGAATGTCTTCTCAATATCAGCTGTAATTGCAATGCGATGGGGCCGGAAGTTCATCAGCATGTGCTCGAGATCACGACTGAGATTTGCTCCTGTTTCGAAGTTGCCATTTAAAGATAATCCTTTCGGGGACGATGAAGACACATCAAATAGTATTATTATCTTTGTTGTTGGAAAATGTTGCTGGATGACAGCTTGATACGGCATGTAGTAGCAGTGTGTCAATGGTGCACTTTCTGATACGGCCACTTCTGCCACTTCAATATTCATGTACTCTCTGATGGCACTGTCATAACATCGCAGTACACTTTCATCCTTCTGTGTCCTTCAAATGAGTTGCTTCAATCTCGTCATTGTGACACCCTTTTTTTATCAAACTCCAGGTTATCTTTCCATGGAAGTCGTACTGAATATCTTTTCACACTTCAAGTCCTTGTTGAAATACTCCATTACACTATCTTCTTTCTTTGCGTCTTGCTCAGTGCCCTTTATGTCGATAGTTCTATAAATGCCTCAGTTTCGTCTCTATGTCGAACTTGTCCACTTCAACGTCATCTACCATAACAGTTCTTTCTTTCTTTTATTCTTTCTTTCTTTTATTCTTTCTTTCATTCTTTCTTTTATTCTTTCTTTCTTTCCTTCTAATCTTTCGTTTATTATTTCTTTCTTATTACAGAAAGAGGAGCAAGAGCTAGAGGACATGTAGCCTGACAGAGGCTCTTATTCCTTTGGGCATTCGGAATGCATACAAATGGTTTTGATGCATATAAAACAGTTCCACGTTGCATTAATGTTGCAGCTTTGCTCTGCACTGTAAAACCGATTATGGTCTCTGCTGCTGTGAGCTCGCTTCCAGTTTTCAGATACCTCCGCTCATTATATGCCATCGCTGCTCAGATCCAACAATAATTTCGATTTCTCTCTCGTCTGTACTTGTGCATAAACCGTCAGCCAGCTTTCCATCGCCATCATTCTTCTTCAGCAAGGCAGGCAGGAACGCTATTTTTTATCTTGATATAACTTCAACCTCGAGTGCTTCCAACAAAACCTTTTTGCCACTGCATGCGCTTCCAATTTTGACTTCAACTGAATTCATAGTCTTTCCCTCTTGTCCGCTTGCGAAATAGCTTATGGTCGGTTTTGATTTCCTTTGTCCGGGCAACCAAGCTTGTGTGACAAGCTCTTACGGATGAATGATCCTTGGCTGCCAGCGTCCAACAGAACCTGCCAATAGCACGATTTGTTTCCACCTTCTGCTATTGCCACTGCAGACTGCAGATAATTACTTGACGATATCTTCATATAACGGCAGGTTCACCCTTGCTCTTCCGAATTTTCATTTTCAAAATGAATGGCCGCTGTGCACTGAGCTGTAACTTCTTTTTCTCAGCACCTAGACGTTGCGAGCCATTTCCTGCATATTTTGCATCTTACGCTTACATTGTATATTTGGGTGGTATATTTTGCATATTTTGGTGACCCGCAGGTCGAGCGATTGAACTCCGGCTGAAGCGGCTGCATTTTCGATGGAGGCAAAAATTCTGTAGCTCTATATGGTCAGATTTGGGTGCACTTATGAAGCCCCGGGTGGACTAAACTTCCAAAGCTCTCCACAATGGCGTCTCTCATATTCATAAGGCGGTTTTTGGATGTTTTCGACTTGAATGTGGCGATATCCTCCCAGATATGCGTGTACGTACAAGCCTATATGAGGCTTTGGGTTTCAGGGGCAAACATGGAAAGCTGTACACGTCCGCGATAGAAGCAAATAAGAGATGGTTAGAATATCGGTGGCAGAAAAGCAGAGATAAAGGACAGAGATCGTGGGAAAATGAGGTCACTCTGTCCGAAGAAGCAGAGATGGAACATATTTTTGTTATAATACGATCAATTTATACGAAGTAGACAAGACGTTAGGCCAACATGCAATGAAATGTTTCTTTTTATTTTTTCTTGCGAGCCTGGTGGCATACATGTCACCACTCCATTATAAAGAGGAGGCTTATAGCATCCATTCATCCAACCACGTTCAGAGGGCGGAGCTGGTTGCCGTTTCCTCAAACAATTTGCTTAATCCATGTGGCACAAAGCAGACGAATATCATCCTGTGGCATTTGCATTTATATAAGGTTCAAGTCAACCTTTTGTTGTTTTGGACAGAATGGTCTGTCCTGATCCAGTTCCTTGCAAGCCTGTCTACGCCGACTGCAGGGCAAAGGCCTCTCCCTAGTTCAGTCAATAAACCTGGTCCTGTGCTTGCTACAGTCACGTTGTACTGGTCAATTTCTTAATCTTGTCTGCCCCCCTAACTTTGTGTCATCCCCTGACGCGTTTTGCTTTCCTTGGAATCCAGTCAATCACTCATAATGACCAGCCATTATCCTGCCTATGAGCACACGGCAGGATAGCTGGTTCTTTACTTAGCTGATGGCAGAACGATTGATAGCATTGCCATTTTTGTTGCTATTCTCCCATCTGCCCGTCAGATGTGCCTCGATCAATCCCCTGTGCCACTATAGAACGTAACAATATGTCACAAAATGTGTCCTTGGAACGTAATTTCATTCCCGTCACTCCACGTTGATTGCCAGCTCAATTTGTGCACCCGATGACGTCCTCTGCAACGCCGCCTGCGTTGTATACGAGCGATTCTTCCTTCTAAGAGAAATATAGGCTTCGTATTTGCGGTGAGAAATTGCATTGACAATTTTTCCGCCGTTTATGTGTCAATTGGACACACTGTGGCAACGAGTTCTGTAGTACGCATAAAGACTCAAGTTCAAATCTTTCGCCTAAAAACACTCTGTGACGCGAGTTTGAAAACGTCCAAGTACAAAATAATGCCGATCTTCGTATTTACTTCAAAGTAGGTCGAGAGGAAACGTGATTGGAACCCTACATATTGGGGAGACGGAGAAATCACGAGGTATGAAATTATTGCTCGACCCATATCTAGCGATAAATGAAAACAAAATACGGTAAAATAAACAAATTACACAACTACTTTCAGACGAAGTAGTTCTTATTTACTTTAGGCCACACAGTCGCCGTGGCATGTCGGAATCCGTTGAGCATAGCCTTTGAGATATATATTTTTAGCACTTGTAGGGTATTGTATAAGAGTGCTGGCTGCGTTTAGTGCTTAACGCCTGTAACCGCTGCTGGTTAACAGCAGAATCACATACATTGATCTTGTTTGGGTAAATGACGCCGTTATGATTTCCATGTTTTGGTCCGTCGACTCACTGCTGGTGTGTGCATGCCATAAGGAGGCTGAGTTGGAGCTCTAGTCATCATCATTTTGTTTGTTTCTAATAAAGCTTTGTATATTCATTTTCTTTATCATTTGCGGTGCTTCAGTGCACTGTGAATCTAAATATGTGACGTACTAGTGTTGCTGCCACTGCTAGATGACCGGCGAGGGGCGCAAAAGAGACACTCCCTCAGTTAAGTTGTCTTCACGAATATTGGTCTACTATACAAGGCCCACGTTCAGGTCGTGTTGTAATGCTCCTCATTGTTGTTCAAGCGGCTAAATAGGGACGGTGCCAACCGAAGAGCTGATCATAAAAGCTTCTATTTGGTTCGCAGGTCAACAGCACCGTCAAGGGCCTGTTCTACACGATGGCCACAGTGGCGGTGCTGGGTGGCGTGTGCAGCCTGTGGTACCTGACACTTTTGTGGAGCAGCAGATACGTGTACTTCAACGCAGGACTACGCCGCACGTTAGGCGACCCGGGAGACCTGGTTGGCGAGCAGTATTCCGCTTCCGACCACAATGATGCAGCACCAGAGCAGCTAACTGTGTCGTGAACTGCGGAACCGCTGCGTGTGATCCTTCTTTGCTGTATCATGCAACTGTGCCAGGAGAGCTGTACCGCCGAAGATGAGTTCAATACAAGTTCAACAAACATCATGGCCTTTGCAAAACATGACCACAGTTCAGCGTCAAATTTTTTAGGCGATTGCGTTAAAGAGCTCGTTTCGCAGAAATTTTTATGTCGACGTCAGCGTCCTCAGTTGTGTGCCAATAACTGACGTTGTTGGTGAGCTTCAATTTGAGGTATACATGCATATAGATAACGTATAAAACTGTTTCAATCGAGTAGAAATAACCCGGACCTTCTACCTGACAAAGAGGTGTCTACCGAAAACCATCACATAAGTACTTAGCACGATAGCGTTTCACAGATCGCTTGGCTTAATTTTCGGTGTCACTGTCGGTTGTCGCCGTTAATGACTGGGTGCGAAAAATCAACGTTCTGCATGAGCGATAAGTCAAGATATGTGCCAATAAAGAAATAATTTTCAGTTCCGTTGTGAATCGAACCATAATTTATGTGGGGCAAGCACCTGTGCACTACCCAACGAATGGTTATTCTAGGGGCCCATCATTTACAAATTATACAGGCATTGTTAATTAATATTATGAGTAAAAGCATCCACAACATGTACAGCTGTGTAGGAGCGCGAAATGCCCTATGAACCCGAGGTGTATGCACCACCAATTTCCAAAGCAAACACTTATGTTAAAGTGGGCACTGCGCTGCTGTAATGCGGTAAACATTCTCGGATATATGTTTAAACGTCCTATTTACATGAGTCATGCGAGTGCTGCTTCTTGCGCGAGTTGAAAATTTTTCCTTGAAATAGCAGCGATATTGAACACGAACTAAACGAAGGCACACGGACACACAGACTGAAGAGTGTGCACACAAAGCGCTTTAGTCAGTCTGTCCATGTGGAGTGGCATACCAAGTTGTTCACGAGTAGAGGGCAAGCGCCCCTCGCCGCGTATTTATATGCAATACAACACTATATATATATATATATATATATATATATATATATATATATATATATAGGCCGTAAGACTTCAATAATAATGACGGTCATAACAGTCTCTCGCGCGGGGGGGGGGGGAAGATTTTTATGGGCTGAGGTTTGCAGCCACAGTTCGGAGAGATCAGCGCTGACGTCCGCTCTGGTGAAGACCGTCCTTGATGAAGTAGTGACCACCTGCTTCATTTTGGCTCAACAGACATCACACAGGCACATGAAAACACAACCACTCATCTAGTAAGCGCCAGGCAATTACGTCAAACCCCACCAGGCATATTTACCCTTTTACAACTAATTAAAAGAAGTACACTAGTTATTCTAAATTCCTCTTCTACGTTTGCGTGAAACAGAATAACTGCACTGGAAGCACACGCAACCTGAAACCCTGGATAGCGGTGTCTTCAATGTATTCACCACGAGTTCAACTACCTCTAAAAAGCAACAAAACAAAGAAAAACCTAATGAATGGCCCTTGTCTGTGTCAGAAAAAAAATATGGCAGAACTCTCGAGAATGCCATTTGCGCCAGGGACAGTGACTTAAACACTCTGCGTTGCCATGGAGTATCCCTCTTTTGAAAGGTATGTCAAATGTACACTGTTGCAAAACGAGGTTTTAACGCAGCCGGCGGCTAGGACAAAGGCAGTAGCCCCGAGAGAGGACAATGATTCACCTCTATAAAACCCACTTGCTAATTTATTAGGTAGTCTTCTGAGCTGCCTTCACTAAGTCTTTTCCACTCCAACCTAAACAGGACATTTGCAAAACAAAAAAAAAGCTCAAAACGAAGAATTCTCGCATGAGTTGTGTTTACGCACAAAGCAAAACTTAAGCCTTCGTGCCAGCTCTCAGCGCATGCTATAACCCAGGTTCATACGTTACCGTTTCTTCACGTCTTCAGTAGGACACACCTTTTGAGACTCAAATCTTTCTCCCTAGATTCAGCTGCATCTTATAATTGTCCGAAATGTCGCTCAACCCTCGACTTTTTCTAACGCGTAACGCTCCACCTAAACTATCACACGATACTTAAGCATTCTATCACAACCAAAGTGATGGAACTAAACCCTGCGTAATTGTCTTGTTTGGTTATAGTTACATTATCATGCTCGCACCTTAAAAGAACCCACTGGGTTCTTTTGGGCGTGTTAGCTCTACTCTACTCACAATAATGGAGCGCTGTAACAATTCGCGACTCAATATACGCCTCCGTGCCTTAAAAAATCTTCTAAACGCGCGTTTCAATGTAAGTGTACAGCATTCCGCGTTTATCATGAACCCTTTGAAACCAGTCTGTTTTCTATTGAAACCTTACTTACAAAAGCAAACATTGTTTCAAAGGTTCAAAACTGGAGAAATACTCAAAAAAGCTTCTTTTCAGAAACATTGGGTCGCATTCTGCGAAAAGCTTGCAGCTGACCTTCACGCTTTTAGTCTTGCACGTGGCGGTCATGTTCTCTACCGCTTTCGTGATCGCCAGAGGCGATCGCGAAAGCCACAATGAGGCGAAACTCCCAGCCCAACTTTGCCATCAGGGCTCATTCCTGATTTCGGCTGGCTCTCTTCATGAGACCGAAGATTCCTGAAGTTCGGGGAAAAGACTCGTCATTGTCCTTTCGCAATTGGTTTCACCCTGAAGTTAGGACCAGCAGCCTTTCTCTTAGAAACTTGTTGACATTGTTGTCGACGCATACCTGTTTTTTTTTCAACCATGCCTTCATTCTTAGGAACGCGTGTCCTTTTCCGCTACTTCTCTCTCGCCAATTTTGCCTGACAGCTGACCTCAAAGGCTGTTTTGATAAATTGACCGATGGCCAACCCTTCCGTTTTCACTGCGGCATGCCCTCTGCCATCTTTTGTGGTGCCGCACGTCCCTGCTTCTTTCTTTTGCGGTGACGCTTACGTACGACCTTTTCTTGGTTGTTGCAAACTTCCCTGGTTGTGTCATCAGCAATCTTACAGTTCAGGTGTGCCTGTGCACCACCCTTTCTGCCGCCTTGGCCCTTCAATTTCTCCGCTTCATTGCTCTGTTTGGCTAATGTATCTGCAATACCCTTCACAAAACTAGATGCTGGGTTATTCACATGTCTGAACTCTTGGAAATTGGCATCCTTCCGGGTAGCTTTTAGCATCCGGCTGATCGTTTACGTGCCGCTGCATGAGGCATGTCTCTAACACTACACAAGCTCGGTTCATGCTGCTGGGATTGGACTTTTCCTCGAAATGGTCCTCTACCGAACTTGCGCCTGTTGGTACACCTACGACAGCCTCTCAATGTACTTTCTCACCCTCTGTGGCATTTCCCACGCTATCTGTAGAAAATACTTATAACAGTAGCTCGCCCTCTCTGGCAGTACTGTTGGGTTTCAGTAGCGTTATGTTTTCGCTACATTTAGGACTACCTTTTGGACGACGACGAAGTGACTCTCTCACAGAACGCTTGTGTAGTTTGATGATATATTTCTGAAAATTCAAAATTGATGCCACTCAGTTTTAGAAGCTATATTAAGAGATTACCTGGAACATAGCCAATACAAGCAGTCATAGCAACTGATGCATCACAAAGGGAAGAAAAATGTGGAATTGGTATTTTTTCTCCTGCCTTAGACTGGTCCTTTTCGATTCGCCTTCCCGATTATGTGCCCATATTTGAAGCAGAATTGTTTGTGATAAGTTTACCTCTCCGTAAAATAACTGCTTCAGTAAGAACTGCAATAATTTTAACAAATTGACTATCAGTATGTGCCTCCCTTACTGCAGATGAGAACTCGCATGCTTAGAATACTTTCAAAGCATTAGTTCACTCACATCTCAATCTGATCAAACTGGTCTGGGTTCCTGGACATAAGGGCGTTTATATGAATGAAATGGCAGATGCATTGGCCAAGTCATCTTTAAATGGGCCTGTTATTGATGTATTACCGACATCGAAATTCTTGATAGGTGCTAGATTAAGAAGGAAACTACTGTTAGAGGAATTTTCTACACCTTCACTAACAGCCACACTAGCATTCAAGCAGTTGTTATACCAGTGGAATAGTAAAATATGTGAAACGCGAGGAACGGAAGTCGCAATCACTAGACTGCGCTGTGAAATTCCACAGCTGAATTTATATTTGCACAGAGCTGGTCTGGCAGCCTCCCCTCATTGTCCTGTTTGTGGAGTGAATGAGTCAACTGAACATTATCTCATTTATTGTAATAGATTCTCTGTCTTACGTAAAAACACTTTAGGAGCCGTTTACCACCTTCTGAGAATGGATTTAAATGCTGACAATGTGCTTTCTTTCGGGGCTTTGTGTCTAGGCCACAGCGACGGGAAGATGGTTGACGCATTGCAGGAGTTCCTCAAAAGTTCAAAGAGGTTTAAGTGTTGAAATCATTGTTCGGTAGATTTCGAAATTTCCCAATTCATGTTAAATCAAATACGACGCTTTATTGCATTGCACTACAGATTATTTACAATTCAACCACCAAATTTATCTTGTTGCATCTTTCTTTTATGACTCCTAAATGGATTAAATTTAATCTGTTATTAAACAAGAAATTCATGAAAACTATCCGGTTCTTGGCCAATCCCCAAGCGTGGGTATGCGCCACATCGTCAAGGATCTTGACTTGACTTGACTTGGCTTGTGCCTGTGTCTCAGTACTTTCAATTTGCTTTCCTGCAAATCTTGGGAGCTTCCGCTCCCTCTTTTGCGGTGATGCATCAGGACACACCTGAGAATGTTCCTGGCATGCAACCGTCACGCCGGGCTTCGTCGTCCAGGATGCGTGTTAACGTGTCAAGTGACACGGACAGTGAGGCTACCGATTTGTACTCGGATGGCTTCAAGTCATCGGATGATGACTTAACAGTCGTCATGAATCGAACTACAAAACTAAGACTGCTGCAAACGGCATCGTCGGCAAGTGTTTCCATTATAGGGAAAGAGCTGCAATCTTTCGGCCGCTCAATGACACCGAGTCCACCTCCCGCCTCCAACACTGTTTTGCGCGACGTTATCAAAGAGGAGTTGGCGTCCATGACCGGGCAAGCGTATGTAGACTCTCCAGTAACTCGACCCCAGCCGACGTATGCACAAGTCCTCGCTGGATCACCACCTGTCGTACAACCGATGCCCGCACACTTGACGCCTGTCCCACTGGCTTCGTTTACTCCGAGTGTGCCTAGCCAACCCTTTCATCCACCGTGGCGGCCGCCTCGTCCGATCTGTTATTACTGCGGCTACCGGGGCCACATTGCACGCGTCTGTCGGAAGCGTCAGCAGGACGAACGTCGTGGATTCGACACCTACGGACGGGATGATGGGACAAGCTGGTACGCTTTCCAACGTCATCCTTGTGATCCGCCGCTACGTTGCTCACCGTCTCCAACTGCGACATCTGAGCCAACCAGTTCTTACCGCTCTACTAGACGCCGCTCATCCTCACCCCTCCGCCGCTCCACGTCTCCATTGCGACCTGTCTCGCAATTCACCAACCAACGCCCGGAAAACTAACCTCTGCAGCTTTTGGAGGAAAAGCTGCATCGAACGAAAAGACAGAAATTCCTCCAGTGCGTCCATATAATACGATATCTGCTTTAATAGAAGGTGTGTACGTGGACGCTTTAATAGACACTGGTGCTTGTTTGTCTGTGATTGATCGTTCTTTGTGCTCACGTCTGCGAAATGTCACCACCCCTTATGATGGACCTACACTGCACGCTGCTCAAGGGGACGCCATTAGGCCTGCCGCTATGTGCACCGCTCGAGTTTTCATAGCTGGTCTTCTTCATTTTGTGCAATTTGCTGTGTTGAGTTCGTGTGCCAACCAGTTTACATTAGGCTGGGATTTTCTGTCTACGGTGAACGCTTCCATCTGCTGTCGAGAAAATGTTGTTCATATGATGGAAACTGACAATGCCCTGTATGCGGATGACAACCCTGTTCGCTTGCTCGCTGCTGAAGATACCGAGCTACCACCTGGTCATCAGCGGATAGTTGCCATCACTTCTACTGTGAAAGACTTTGGTGACGTGTTTGTCCAACCATCTGCACGCTGTCTCGCAAGAGGTATAGCCCTTGCTTCAGGTCTAGCGCGATTCTACAATGGCTCCGGACTTCTCTACGCTATAAACCAGACTTCTGAGAAAATTCTCATTTATAAAGGCACCACAATGGCTTGCGTTTCTGAATCTCAACCTGTCTCTGTTGTCCCGCTTATGCCAGCGTGTTCTGACCTTCTTTCTATTGGACGTTCATCAAGCGTTTCTGTTCTTGCTGCGACTATTAGTCCAGAACTGACCTCTTCACAGACAGATGAGTTGCTTGCCTTGCTACAAAAGCATAAGAGATTGTTCGACGCCCATTCCTCATCTCTGGGACAGACGTCCATTATTAGACATCGTATCCGGACCGATGGCACTTCCATCGTACGCCATCGACCCTATCGCGTCTCTTCGTCTGAGCATGAGATCATTGAACAAATAGTAGCCGATATGCTGCAACGAAACATTATACGTCCCTCCGCGAGTCCTTGGCCATCCCCTGTTGTTTTAGTAAGCAAAAAAGATGGCTCCGTACAATTTTGCGTGGACTACAGAGCACCTAATAAGATTACCCACAAGGATGTTTACCCTATGCCGCGCATAGACGATGCTTTTGCATTCACTGCAAGGTGCTGAGTACTTCTCAAGCCTAGACCTGTGTTCAGGTTACTGGCAAATACCCATGCACGAGGATGACAAAGAAAAGACAGCGTTTTCAACACCAGATCGGCTGTACGAATTCAACGTCATGCCATTCAGCCTTTGCAATGCTCCAACAACATTCGAGCGGATGATCGACACAGTTTTACGAGGCTTGAAGTGGAAGACTTGCTTGTGCTATTTAGACGATATCGTTATTTTCTCGTCAACCTTCCCTGAGCACTTGCAACGACTGGACGAAGTTCTTACGTGCCTTGCAAACGCAGGCCTTCAGCTGAACACCAAGAAGTGCCGTTTTGCGAGCAAGACGATTAAAGTGTTAGGCCACATCGTAAGCAAGGACGGTATTCGTCCGATCCTGAGAAGATTTTCGCTGTCCAACACTTCCCGCGTCCTGAAAAAGCCAAAGATTTGCGCAGTTTCCTCCTCCTCGCTTCTCATTTTCGCCGATTCATTCAACACTTCGCATCAATAGCTTCACCACTGCACAAATTGCTCGGATCAGGCGTCGCCTTTGTGTGGTCTCCTGAATGTGAAGCGGCGTTTGCCCAACTGAAGTGTGCACTCACATCCGAACCAGTCCTCTGCCATTTAGACGAAACCGCGCCTACGCTCCTGCATACAGACGCTAGTGGTCGAGGCATTGGTGGAATTCTCCTACAGCGAGACAAACCGTCACGTGAGAAAGTCGTCGCATACGCGAGCCGTGCACTGACCCCTGCCGAAAAGAATTATCCCATCACCGAACAGGAGTGCCTAGCGGTCGTATGGCCGATACAAAAGCTTTGACCTTATCTCCACGGCCGCCACTTTACTGTGGTTACGGACCATCACGCCTTGTGCTGGCTCTCGACAATCAAGAACTTTTCCGGCCGCCTTGATCGCTGGATTTTTCACTTACAAGAATACGACTTCACGATCACATACAAGTTGGGAAACAAGCATCAAGACGCCGACGCCCTTTCACGTTGCCCGCTCTCTTCGGAGCCACTCAACAAACCCGCCACTGCCGCACTCGAGAAGCTTTTGGCCGTCTCTTCCCTACATGTTTCGTCATTAGCTACTGTGGACCCAACTTCTCCAAGCGAGTGTGGTTTGTTCTTATCGCACCAACGTGCTGACCCTTACTGTCGCCGCATCATGGACCGTCTTGACGGGACTTGCCGACCCCCTAACGCCCGTCTTCGCCGACAGCTGACGCAATTCAAGCTCAACAACCACGTCCTGTACCGTCATATCTACCACCCTGATGGTCAACGCTGGGTGCCTGTTATACTTCACTTTCTTCGGGCTCAAGTCCTCAAGACATATCATGACGACATGTCTGCTGGACACAAGGGCTTCCAGAAAACGTATGACCGCATAAGATGTCACTACTACTGGCCGGGCTTGTCCACCTGTGTCGCAAAGTACGTTGCCTCATGCGCCCTTTGTCAGCGTTGCAAGCTACCTACATCAACTCGAAGTGGACAATTACAACCGCTCCCGTGTCCCCTGCAACCATTCGAGGTAGTTGGCGTTGACCTGTATCGTCCGCTTCCTATGACTGTCACGGTCAATCGATGGATAGTTACAGCTGTCGACCACCTGACCCGCTACGCCGAAACAGCTCCCGTGCCTTCTGCATCAGCTTCGGAAGTGGCCGACTTCATCCTTCGAGCAATAATCCTTCGACACGGAGCTCCTCGTGTAATCCTCAGCGACCGTGGACGAGTATTTCTTTCATAACTCGTCGAAGAAGTGATCAAGGCATCCGGCACTACGCACAAAACAAGCTCCAGTTACCATCCTCAGACGAACGGCCTGACTGAGCGCTTTCATCGTACACTGTCAGATATGATAGCGATGTATATCAAACCCGACCACAGAAGCTGGGACACCATTTTGCCATTTGTCATTTTTGCGTATAATACCTCTGTACAACGCACAACCGGTTACTTGCCGTTATACCTCGTCCACGGTCGCTTCCCCTCTTCTTTCCTCGATGTTTCGTTCTTCTCTGCGCCTGTCAAACCATGTTCATCTTCAAGTGAAGAATACGTGTCTCTTCTACTTCATTGCCGCCAGCTGGCTCGCGTCAACACTGAAGCCAAGCAACAGGATCGTAAGCTTGAATACGATGCCTTTCATCGTGCCGTGTCCTTCAGCCCTGGCGACGAAGTCCTCCTTCTTACACCCATTCACACTCCCGGACTGTGCGAGAAGTTTCAATTACGTTTTATTGGTCCCTACACTGTTTTGGAGCAAACGTCTCCTGTGAATTATCGCGTGGCAACCGTTCTTCTTCCGACGGACCGCCGCTACAGGGCAGCAGAAATAGTCCACGTATCCCGCATGAAGCCTTTTATATGGCGCTCCTATTCGCTTTAAACTGCGGCCAAGAACTGCGGTCAGGATGACCGCTTTCACGTGGGGGGGGGGGAGTTAGTGTAGACATTAATTAAGCACATCTACTATCTTTACACATATTCATCATCATGAGTGGTCATCATCTTCATCTGCTGTGGGGACTTGGCTTGTCTGAGTTCTGTGCCTTGGGCATGGTCACTTCATCGTGTCTTCTGGGCCTAATAGAAGTTGCCTTCACCGTTACATCACAATATATATATATATATATATATATATATATATATATATATATATATATATATATATATATATATATATATATATGGCACAACAGGAGCGTTGTCAACAAGGATAAATATATTTATTTCGCAACAGTTTCGGGAGGGGTCCTCACTTCAGCAGGGGATGAGTTATACTGACATGAACTTCCAAACTTCGTTGCTGCCGCGTCCCTCTCGCCTTGAAAGATATTTGCGAGAGTGAGAGGGAACTAAAAAAAGGAAAGAAAGAAAAGAAAAAAAGGGGAAGAAAACAGACGAAAAAAGGAAAGAAAATAAAGAAAGTAAAAAGAGGAAGAACCACTGTCAACACTGAGAACGAAACCAACTGTTCGTGTACGTCCACATACGGTTCTTATCACGTGCTGTTCTGTTCTCGACGTGTGTCGGGCCACCCAAGATTGTCGCCGCGGTGCCGGGAGAGGTCCGTGACGGCGTGCGTAAAGAAAGGGTTTCCCCTTAATGGGTCGGTCGGCTTTTTGGACGTCACTGTCACGGTCAAAAATGACCGCTTGTCAACAAACCTTTACAAAAAGCCTACAGACCGTCAAATGTACCTACATTTCAACAGCAGCTACCCAAAGCATTGCAAAACGGGTATTCCATATTCTCAGGCCTACCGGTACCGAAGAATATGCACTGATATGCGGGAATTTGACAGACACGCCGAACACCTAAAGCATTCCTTATTGAAACAAAATTATCCGGAAGACATTATTGATGATACCATACTACGTGCTCGCAACGTGAACAGGAATGATATAATTAAGGGACCAAACAGAGTATCTTGAACGACTTCCTAAACGAACCTTGTACTAAATTACTCCTCATCAGCGCCACGAATCAACAACATACTTTCCCGCCATTTCAACATAATCAGGCAAAGCAAACGACTAACTTCTATTTTCGCGAAGCCACCTCACGTGGTGTACCGCAGGAATAAAAATCTGAAGGACATTCTTGTCAGAGCAAAAACAAACACCCCTAATATTCAATCAGGGTGCCATCCCTGCGGAAAAGCTCGATGCAAGGTATGCCCACAGATGGTCACAACACGTGAATCCAAAGCAAACTTCTCGGATTTCAAATTCTGCACAAATGAAAGCCTTAATTGTGACTCCAGTAACGTAATATACATGCTATATTGCAACATCTGCGGACAAGAATATATAGGCCAAACATACACGCCACTTCGGTTGCGGTGCAATAATCACCGGTACCACGCCACTTCACTGCCGAAGCTACCTTTATCTAAACATCTGCGTCTGCCAAACCACAGTTTTGAAAATATCAGTGTAACTCTTTTGCAGTCCGGTTTCTCAAACAGGCGCGAGCGCGAACAGCGTGAGGCATATTTTATTTTCAAATTTTGAACATTAGTAGCCGGCATCAACGAGGACCCCGGAAAACTCTCCTGCCTCCGAGGAGTAAGCCAGGAGGAAATTGGTGACAAAGATTGATAGCTGGAGACCATGCTTATTTTTTCTGACTGACTCGTACGTGTACGCTATCCTTTCTTGTTTTTTGTTTTTCTTCTTTTTCCCCTTTTTTTCTTTTTTTTTCACATGCACATACAAAGTGTTTACGCTCGCCTACCACTTGATGACCATTGAAGGGAAACGGACGAAGATTAAAGGTAAATAGCCGACCGACCCATTAACGGGAATTCCTTCCTTTACGCACGCCGCCCGCCGACCGACCCGTTACGGGGAAACCCCTTTCTTTATGCACGCCATCACGGACCCTCCCGGCACCGCTGCGACAATCTTGGGTGGCCGGACACACGTCAAGAACTAAACAGCACGTGATATGAACCGTATGTGGATGTAGACGGACAGTTGGCTTCGTTCTCAGTGTTGACAGTGGTTCTTTCTCTTTTTTACTTTCTTTCTTTTCTTTCCTTTTTTTTGTCTGTTTTCTTCCCTCCTTTTTTCTTTTTTTCTTTCTTTCCTTTTTTTAGTTCCCTCTCACTCTCGCAAACATCTTTCAAGGCGAGAGGGACGCGGCAGCAACGAAGTTTGGAAGTTCATGTCAGTATAACTCATCCCCTGATGAAGGGAGGCCCCTCCCGAAACTGTTCGGAAATAAATATATTTATCCTTGTTGACAACGCTCCCGTTCTGCCATATCCCATACCTTCACGAAGACTAACTGGCCCTTTGAATTATTACTCCCACTATATCTATATATATATATATATATATATATATATATATATATACGGTAGAAAAAGAGGTCGACAAACGTGCGAAAAAACACTAGTTTTACTGACGTTTCGGCAGGCGGGGGCCTGCCTTCGTCGGAGCAGGCCCACCTGCCGAAACGTCAGTAAAACTAGTGTTTTCTCGCACGTTTGTCAACTTCTTTTTCTACCGCATTTTCCACCGGATCCATTGAATTTAACCCCACCATATATATATATATATATATATATATATATATATATATATATATATATATATATATATATATATATATATATATATATATATATATATATATATATATATATATATATATTGTTACGGGAAAGATTTATTCACCGAGAGCTGGTCTTGCTAACGGCTTCGAGAGCGCCCAGTCAAGCAGGCCAACGGGAGAAGCTTCAGAGTCCAACCCACTACAACCACGTTGTCGTCTTCTTCATTTGGGTGCCAATTCAGCTGTGTCGGTGCGACAGTTCCATACACGTATCATCACCCCGGCCCGTAAGGCACCGTCTCGGTGCCTGTTAAATGAGCGAGTCGGCGTTGTAGGGCTTGAGAGGAGAAACGTGGACCACTTCCGTTCTGGGAGGAGCAGCTGATGAGTTTGTGGTAGCGGCAATCTCGTAGGTCACAGGTGTGACTTGACGAATGACTCGGTAGGGCCCAGCATATCGCGATAATAGTTTCTCGCAGAGGCCAACACGTCGAGATGGGAGCCACAGGAGAACAAGAGATCCCGCAGAAAAAACGACATCTCTATGTCGACGGTCATAAAGAGACTTCTGTGCTGTCTGCGACGACGATAACCGAGCACGCGCTACCGCACGTGCCGTGAGGGCACGGGTGATTGCATCCTGAGCGTACGAGGTGGAGGATGGGTGGTCTGATGAAAGCAATGTGTCGAAGGGCAGTAAGGGATGACGTCCGTAGAGTAGATAAAAAGGGGAGTAGCCCGCTGTTTCATGACGCGACAAGTTATAGGCGAAGGTTACGAACGGAAGAGCTATGTCCCAATCGGTGTGGTCGGTAGATACGTACATGGAAAGCATGTCCGTCAATGTGCGGTTTAGTCGCTCCGTAAGGCTGTTAGTCTGAGGGTGGTAAGATGTGGTGAAGTTGTGACGGGTAGCACAAGATCGGAGTAGACCATCAACCACCCGAGATAGAAAGTAGCGACCACGGTCTGTGAGCAGGTGAGTCGGAGCGCCGTGCTGGAGAATAATGTCGTACAGCAAGAAGTCGGCAACGTCGGTTGCGCAGCTGGTTGGTAGCGCTCGAGTGATTGCATACCGAGTGGCATAGTCTGTGGCCACTGCAATCCATTTATTTCCAGTTGTAGAAGTAGGAAAAGGGCCTAGCAAGTCCAACCCCACTCGATAAAATGGCTCGGCTGGAACTTCAATAGGTTGAAGTAGACCGGCAGGGGGAGTCGTAGGCTCCTTTCGGCGCTGGCAGAGGTCACAAGATGTGACGTAACGGCGAACAGAGCGGTACAGACCCTTCCAGAATACTCGTCGTCGAATGCGGTCGTAAGTTCTGGAGACTCCTAGATGTCCAGAAGTTGGAGCGTCGTGAAATTGTCGCAGAACATCCTTTCGCAGGTGATGCGGTACGACGAGTAAAAGTTCGGCGCCGTCGGGGTGTAAGTTGCGGCGGTACAAAACGTTGTCTTGAAGCAGGTATCTGCTAAGAGAAGGATCAGCATAACGCGATTGAAGGCGGTCAATGATGGTGAGCAGCGATGGATCTTGGCGCTGTTCGTCAGCCACGTTCAGAAAGTCAGTGATGGCTAAAACGCAGGCATCGGATTCCAAATCAGTGGAGCTAGGTGGATCAACAGGGTGCCGGGATAAGCAGTCAGCATCGCTGTGCAGCTTTCCAGATTTGTAAACAACCGAGAACGTGTACTCCTGTAATCGAAGTGCCCATCGGCCGAGTCTTCCTGTAGGGTCCTTAAGCGTCGACAGCCAGCAAAGCGCATGATGGTCCGTGATGACTGCGAACGGACGTCCGTATAAGTACGGACGGAATTTCGCAATAGCCCAAACGAGGGCTAAGCATTCCCGCTCAGTGATGGAATAATTTTGTTCCGCTTGCGACAAAAGACGGCTAGCGTAGGCTATCACACGGTTGGTGCCATTCTGTATCTGAGCGAGTATAGCACCAATGCCATGGCCGCTTGCATCGGTGCGAAGCTCTGTTCGAGCCGCTGGATCGAAATGAGCCAACACAGGTGGTGATGTGAGGGCGGTAATTAGCGACGCGAAGGAATGTTCTTGGTCCCTTCCCCAAGAAAATGCCACATTCTTCTTGAGGAGATCCGTGAGGGGCCTAGCAATATCCGCGAAATTGAAGACAAAGCGGCGGAAGTATGAGCAGAGCCCAATAAAACTGCGAACGTCTTGTGTGGAACGCGGAATCGGGAATTCTCGGACTGCACGGACTTTGTCAGGGTCGGGTTGAACACCAGTGGCGTCAACAATGTGGCCGAGTAGTTTAATCTGCCGACGTCCAAATGAGCATTTCGACGAATTGAGTTGGAGACCAGCGCAACGAAAAACGTCAAGAATTGCCGAGAGACGAGACAGGTGGCTTTCGAAGGAGGGCGAGAAAACTATTACATCATCCAGATAGCAGAGGCAGGTCGACCATTTGAAACCGCGAAGAAGAGAGTCCATCATACGTTCAAAAGTAGCCGGGGCATTGCACAAACCAAAAGGCATGACCTTGAATTGGTAAAGGCCGTCGGGTGTGATGAATGCCGTCTTCTCGCGGTCGCGGTCGTCGACCGAAATTTGCCAGTATCCGGATCGAAGGTCAAGGGACGAGAAATAGTTGGCGCCGTATATATATATATATATATATATATATATATATATATATATATGTCGCTTGGCAATTGCAATTCTTTCACATGTGTTTTTAATGGTGCTCCTTCGACGTTTATTGTTTATTGTATGAGCCGGACCACGTCGAATATCGCTCATTTTTAGTCCGAGTGAGTCCGAAGCAAAATATTTTTATATATGGTTATTGAGTTAGTCTGAGTGAGTTCCATTTATTTTGCCAACCTATGCCGTATGTGGGATCTTTCCGTATTCCGCAGAGTGTAGTCTGAGTGTTGTTTGCGAAATTTACTATAACCTTGCTCGTTTGAATGGCGAATTTGGTTTTCATGTTAAGCAAAATCGTTTGTTCCAGGTATTAAAAGCTGAACAATATTGCTGCTATTTTTCTGCCATACAAGCATCCAGAAATCTTGCCGAAATGTTCTGTTTGCATTCTGTTTGCAAAATCGCTTGATGCTGCTCTGGGAAACTCGGACAATGGCGACGTTTCAATTTTTCGACAACAAATTGCACACAATCTGTTTGCGATAAGCAAGAAATCACTCTGATGTGCGATTGGAGGTGGAAAATATATAGTATGCTATTTGTATGAAGGCTTGAGATAAATGTAAAGGGACAACTGGAAATGAGGGTGAAAGAGTGTGCTGGCGTAATCTCTAATTTAGGCAGATACTTCATCTTCCAGTATAGCTAGGTGACGCAGACACTTTGATATTTCGGCGTTTCGGTAGTTAGGTGTTTTGATTTTTTGACTTGGTGCAGAAGACTGAGGCGCAAAAAACATATCGTGAAGGAGGAAGAGCAGAAGAGAAGAACAGCACTATTGACATTTTACACTTTCGGTATCTTGTATAATGGGCTTTTTGATTTTTCGGTGTTCTAACTTTCGGCATTCCTATAGTTCGTCATTTCGATTTTCCGTGTTTCGAGTGCCACATTATTATAGCTTTAGTCAACAAAAAATGCGATTTTTACCCAGGTGCATTCAAACCAAGTGCAGCGCTCCGCTTACCGGGAAGTGATACCAACCTGTGCGACAAAAGCGAAGAATCCATGAAAAAAAAATGTTGCATGGCAAAGAAGGCACAGTTATGAACTAACTGAATAGTATTTGAGGCACCATGTTTAATTAGCCAGTAATCACGTGTTGGTTTATAATTGCAGTAGTAGTAGTAGTAGTAGTACAAAACTTTATTATATACATAATCCAGACAGGCTTGAACACCATTGCCCCGAAGAATATACGGGGTGGAGAGCGAAGTCTGCCCGGCAGGGTGGTGCCCCTATTCCAGGGCCCCACTGGCGCGAGCCATCCATTCAGCTCTTTGGATCAGTCGCAGCTGATCCACTAGGGCTGGGCTAGACAGCAGCGCCTCCCATTCCTCCCACGTGCCAGTGGTGTCGTGCTCTTCATCGTGCTCTGCACACTCCCACGTGATGTGAAAGAGTGTTGGGGTGGCTCCACACCACGGGCACATATTTCTGTACGCCGTGGGGTAGATCAGGTGAAGAGTGTGCAGATTTATGTAAGTGTTAGTCTGTATTTTTCTTAGCGCTGTTGCCTCCACAGCGCTGAGCTTGCTGTGAGGACGTAGATACAGCTGCCTATTTTCTCTGTAGTACTTTAAAATTGTTGTGAAGCTAGGGTCCACGGATGTAGGGTCATCACTTGCATTGGCTTGAGTGGCTCGGTGATTTGTGAAGCCTCGAGCCGCCTCATCCGCGCGCAGGTTCCCTGTCACACCCTCGTGCCCCGGTGCCCAAGTCACAGCCTGTACGTATTTCACTGTGGGGTCCCATCCTGTCCCAACCAATATACGGAGCGCTTGTGCTCCAATTTTGCCCTTTAGATAGTTTCTGCAAGCTTTTTGCGAATCTGAAATGATTGTTAATGGAGCGTTTCGCGTCCATCCCTCTTTTATTGCGAGTGCTATGGCAACTTCTTCTGCTTGTGTTGTCGACGCCTGATCTATTGAAGCGCAGGCTGTAATTTTCCCTCTATGGTCGGTGGCTACACACACATATCTCTTTGCATTGGTCTGATAAGGCGCGGCGTCAGTGAATCTGGCCGTGTTAAAAAATCTTGTCTTTTTGTCTATGTAGTCAGCCCTTGCCTTTCTTCTTCCAGCATGCAGAGTAGGATCCATGTTGCTTGGTATTGGCAATACGGTGTACCATTTTCTGAATTCGCTTGGTACTTCTTTAGTTTCTTCGTGTGTTTGTAATAAAGTATCGCGCCCTAGTTTTGTTAGGACTGCTCTGCCCGTTGGGGTCTGGAGAAGGCGATTTTCTTGCGCTAGTAACTGGGCCTCGGATAAATCTTCAATTGTGTTATGAAGACCAAGCGCCAGCAGCTTGTCGTTTGAAGTATTCCGCGGTAATCTCAGGGCTGTCTTGTAGGCCATTCTAATTATTTGGTTTGCTTTTTCCTTCTCTTCCCTGTTCATAATTTGATATGGAAGCGAGTATGTAATGCGACTGATGACGAGGCTTTTGACCAATTTCAGGGTATCTTGTTCTCTCGTGCCTTTATGGTTGTTTGTTATTCGCAAGATCATGCGTGAGATCTGCTGTACTGATGTTTTGAGTTGATTTAGTGTGTGCAGACATCTCTGATTAGCTTGAAGCCACATTCCTAGTATGCGTACGGTATCTTTCTCCGGAATGACATTTCCGTCGAGCTTGACTTCCAGCTTTAGATTCGGGTCGATCCTCCGTGCTTTTCTCTTCGTGAAGCGAATGAGCTCTGACTTTTCGGCTGAGCACTGAAGACCCCGTATCCTTGCGTACTCTTCTATGGTGTTAGCTGCCTGTTGTAACCTATCTTCTTTCTCTGCTAGGCTGCCTGTGGTTGTCCATACCGTAATATCGTCTGCATATATCTCATGTTGTAGACCGGCAATATCTTTGAGTTTTCCTGCAAGGCCTGTCATGGCGACATTGAAAAGTGTCGGTGAAATGACCGCTCCTTGGGGTGTTCCTTTGTTTGGAGGTTTAATGATGTCGGATTCGTAATCTCCCAGCTTGATTGTTGCAGTCCTGTTACTAAGAAAACTTTTGACGTAGTCGAACATTCGTTCTCCACAGTTAGCTTCCTCCAGACCTTCTAGTATTGCTTTGTGACTGAAGTTATCAAAGGCTCCCTTCATGTCAACTGCCATAACGACGTTTTTCCCAACCTTAGAGATGTCCATTAATACTTGTTCTTTTTAAAGTAGTAGAACATCTTGCGTAGAAAGGTGTGAGCGAAAGCCAAACATAGTTTCGGGCATGAGGTTGTTTTTCTCGAGATGGTTGAGGAGCCTGGTGTTCACCAGTTTTTCAAAGATTTTTCCTAAGCAGGACGTGAGCGAGATAGGTCTCATGTTCTCAATGGCAAGTTTTTTTCCTGGTTTAGGCACCATGACCACAATCGCATGTTTCCATTCTGGTGGGACAGTTCCAGCCAGCCAATGTTTGTTTATGTATTTAGTGAGAGCTTCAATAGCTTCGTCATTTAGGTTCCTGATCATACCATTGGTGATTTTATCTGCACCCGCGGCTGTGTTCTTCTTGTTACTAAATATGACTGCCCTTATCTCAGCGTCCGTAAAAGGCTTGTCTAAATCAGGTTGCGGTGATCCTTTATACCTTCCTTGATATGAAGGCGTCACTCCGTCTTCCCCAAAGCATTTTTTATGCATGGCTTGAATGAGGTCCTCTTTTGTACCTGCGTATAAGTGCAGCAATCGTTCAACGGCTTTACTGTTTTCATTTTTTGTCTTCGTGGGGTCTATCATGGCTTTCAGTATGTTCCATGTTTTGGCCGTACTCAGCGTTCCATTGAGTGAATCACAGAAATTGGCCCAATTAGTTGCAGCTAGTTGATTGGCGTAATCCTCTGCGCGCTGGGTGATATCTTTGATTTTTTCTTTCCATTCACGGTTACGTTTCTGTCTTTTCCATCTTTTCGTAAGGCTTCTTCTTGCTTCCCAAAGATCTAGTAGGTGTGAGTCGACCTCAGGGGCATTGCTTGATCGCGTTATTTCTTTACTGTACCTTTCTTTTTGACGCCTTATTTCGTCACACCAATCACTCAAGTTTGTTATATCTGAGGCTGTCAACCTTTGTTCCAGTGATTTTCTGAACGCATGTCAATTAGTTATTTTGGCAACGCCAATCTTTTTACGTATCTGATCTGTGTGTATAGTGGTGCATAATATTGACACAATGTGACTTCAAATGTCGCGCGCTAGCAAATACTTGTGCCTTCTAGATGATTTGCGATGCACGAGCCTGCGGGACCCAGCTGCGCGCGAACCGGGTTGAAAAAAAAAGAACGTAGAAGAAGAGGCAGAAGGCAATCCTCGAGACAATCTAGCTGTGCTATAATTCTCGGGCACAAGTTCGCCCAGCCTACGTTAGCTTATTAAAAGAGTTTATTGAAAAGTGCGTTACAAATCTGGTGGAAGTGCTGGGTGTGATGCCAAGCCCCTCTCGAGTGACGGAGCACAGTCCAGAACCACAGCGATTTCGACCCAACGAGCTGACGCCTGTTCATCAGCGCTGCAGTCGTCGCCTACGTGGTGAGGGTCCTGAATTTTCACCTTTATCGACTTCGCTTGGAACATCAACGGCTGTGAACGGGTACGCAGCCGACATGACAGCTCAGGTCACTCCAGCCAACATTGTCGTAAACCAGCCAATGCTACCAAAGCCTTTCCACGGTGAAAGCTACGAGGACGCAGAGGACTGGCTTGAGCACTTTGAACGCGTCGCAAAGGCTAACGGATATGGGGAAGAGCGCAAACTTGGAAGTGTTTACTTCGCACTGGAAGATAGCGCACGAACGTGGTATGAAAACCACGAAGCCACCTTCCGGTCATGGAATGATTTTCGACGGGAGCTGCTCGCTGCTTTCCCGAACACAGACCGCAAAGAGAGAGCTGAAGCTGCGCTCCAGACAAGAAATCAGCGCAATAACGAAACTGTCGCCATGTATCTGGAAGACATGTCTCGCTTACTCCGCCGAGCGGATCCAAATATGAGCGAAGACAGGAAGCTGTGCCATCTGATGCGAGGCGTGAAGCAAGAACTTTTTGCCGGACTAATTCGAAGCCCGCCGCGCACCGTCGCCGAGTTTCGTTCCGAGGCGACAACAATGGAAAGGACGCTACAACAGCGAGCAAGGTTATACAACCGGGATGCGATCGTCACTTCCTTGGACATGTTGCCACCAGCCTTCGGTAACGGCATGAAAGCACTACGCGAGCTGGTGCGGTCTGTTGTGCGAGAAGAGCTGCAGAGGCAGCGTCTTGACCAGAACGCTCCAATGCTTTCGTCTCTGGCCGATGTGATCCGTGAGGAGGTCAGGCAGGTGGTACGCGAACCTTCGAGCAACGCATAGCCAGGGCCGCCACTACAACAGAAGACGAGAATGACGTATGCTGATGTGCTACTACGAGGACCTCCAGGACGAGCGGACGTCGCGGCGGCTACACCTATGCAGTACCCGATGCCGCCGAGCACCCTGCAGCCAACGCCAGAGAGGAGACGAAGGAAGAGCGATGTCTGGCGCACTCCCGACAGGATACCACTGTGTTACCACTGTGGGGAGCCTGGTCATCTCTACCGAACGTGCCACTACCGCCAGGCAGGACTCCGTGGTTTTTCTGTTAATGCACCTCGACCACGAAATGGTGAACGTCCCTTCGAAATTGAAGAATACCTGTCAGGTCGTCAAACCTCAAGTGGCTTCCAACGACACCAACCTCGGGCAACGACAACGGGGAGGTATAGATCGTCTAGCCCCCAACCTTCAGCAAGCTCCCCAAGGTCTCGTTCCCCAAGCCCGCGTCGGGAAAACTAGAGTCAGCGACCTGTGGAGGCAAGGCCGCTGTCGACGCTAATGCAGAAAAACCTCCATTGCTGACTCTGAACGACGACCGATTCAGAAACCGGTGCTTCGATAGTGACGTTGCTTCCGATTTACGTGTGTTCGTTGACGGCTACGAAGTCATCGGACTGGTAGATACGGGCGCAGATTATTCAGTGATGAGTAGCGGACTTTCTAAAATACTGAAGAAAGTGCTGACTCCTTGGAAGGGACCACAAGTTCGCACAGCAGGAGGGCACCTCATCGACCCTACTGGAATATGCACAGCAAGAATCGGAATACGGGGTTTCACGTACGTCGCCAGTTTTATTGTGCTGCCGGAATGCTCAAGAGACTTGATTATCGGCATGGATTTCTTACGAGCTAATGGCGCTGTAATTAACTTGCGAGAATCTTCCGTCTCATTCTCGACTAGACACGCGATTGGTACCTTTGAAACGGAAGAAAACGTATATGACCTTTGTATTGCAGATGATGGCGTCATGGTTCCGCCAAGATCGAGCATATCTGTCGCAGTAAACAACAAAGCATTCAGTGAATTTGAAGGATTTGCTGACAACAACACTGCTTTACTACTCCAAAAAGGGATCTGCGTGGCACGAGGCCTTCTTAAGTTACGTGACGGATGTGCAAATGTTCTACTCACAAACTTTGGAAATGAGGTGCAGCACGTTGCAAAAGGAACCGTCATCGCCAGTCTGAATGATTTCGTCCAGGTTACGGAGCTGCGAACTTTTGAAACCAATGATTCTGATTTCGAAGACGTGGAGTCTGTCCTTGCAGCCATCGACATCGAGCCAGGCCTACTACCAAGCGAAAAAGAGCAAATAGAGGGCCTTTTAAGGGAATTCGCCGAATGTTTCTTGTTGTCATCTAAGGTTCGACGCACTCCTGTCACTAAACATCGCATCATTGTCGACGAGTCAGTGAGGCCAATACACCAGCATCCCTACCGAGTGTCACCAAAAGAAAGAGAAGCTATTGGTAATCAGGTTAAAGAAATGCTCAAAGACGATGTAGTCCAGCCTTCATCAAGTCCATGGGCGTCACCTGTTGTTCTTGTGAAGAAAAAAGACCAAACCTTACGTTTCTGCGTTGATTATTGGAAGCTGAATGCCGTCACCAAACGGGATGTTTATCCTCTGCCAAGAATTGATGACACTCTGGATAGGCTGCGAAATGCCAGGTATTTTTCCTCATTGGATCTTAAAAGTGGGTATTGGCAGATAGAAGTGGCCGAAAGAGATCGCGAAAAGACAGCGTTTGTGACACCGGACGGTTTATACGAGTTCAAGGTACTCTCTTTTGGACTTTGTTCAGCACCCGCCACATTCCAACGAATGATGGACACAGTGCTTTGTGGTCTTCAATGGCAGTCATGTCTGGTTTATCTCGACGATGTTGTAGTTTTCTCTGCTACCTTTGAGCAACATTTTAAAAGGCTCCGGGCCGTGCTCACTGCGATCAAATCAGCGGACTTGACGATAAAACCGCAGAAATGTCATTTCGGCTTCCGTGAGCTCCTTTTTCTCGGCCATGTCATCAGTGCCGAAGGCGTCCGCCCAGACCCTGCAAAAACTGAGGCCGTAGCAAGATTTCCAAAGCCAACAGACAAAGAGGCTGTTAGGCGATTTTTAGGTCTCTGTGCCTATTATCGACGGTTCGTTAAAAATTTTTCACGAATTGCTGAACCACTGACACGGCTGACAAAAGAGGAAATGCCTTTCGTATGGCTTGCCGAACAAGAGGATGCCTTCAATGAACTATGAAAGTGCCTTCAAAGCCATCCTGTTCTGGCACATTTTGACGAGGAAGCGGAAACCGATATCCACACGGATGCAAGCCATTTAGGTCTTGGGGCCGTGCTCATCCAATGGCAAAACGGACAAGAACGAGTCATTGCGTATGCCAGTCGCACTCTTTCGAAAGCTCAGGTGAACTACTCAGCGACCGAGAAAGAATGCCTTGCCGTGGTATGGGCTATCAGCAAGTTTCGACCATATTTATATGGTAGGCCTTTTCGAGTTATAAGCGACCATCATTCGCTATGCTGGCTGGCTAATCTCAAGGACCCATGTGGACGGCTTGCACGATGGAGCTTGCGATTACAGGAGTATGATATCACGCTTGTGTACAAGTCAGGTTGCAAGCACAGTGATGCTGACTGCTTGTCACGTGCTCCGATTCAACCTGCTGCTTCTGCTTCCACCGAGGACGGTGAAGATTTTATTTTCTTCGGAGCTGTGACACCATCAGAGATTGCGCATCAGCAGCGATCCGACCCTCAGATACTCCTCTTGATCAAGTACCTACAAGGACCGTCTGTCGATGTTCCACGACCTTTTGTCCGCGCCTTGTCAGCGTTTGTCCTACGAAACAACATCCTGTATAAAAGGAACTTTGACAACAATACAGCGACATTCCTGCTTGTCGTCCCTTCACCTCTGCGACCAGAGATTTTGGAGGCTTGCCACGACGATCCATCAGCTGGACACTTAGGAGTAAGCAGAACGTTAGCACGCATCCGCACTAAATACTACTGGCCGAAGTTGCTTAGCTCTGTACGACACTATGTCAGAACCTGCCGGGACTGCCAAAGACGTAAAACGCCACCGCTAAAACCAGCAGGTCTCCTTCAACCGATAGAACCACCAGAAGCCCCATTCGCACAAGTGGGAATGGACTTACTGGGCCCATTTCCTACGTCGTCATCGGGAAAACGGTGGATAATAGTTGCGAACGACTATTTAACCAGATATGCCGAGACAGCGATTCTAGTTAAAGGATCAGCCGTTGAAGTAGCCGAATTCTTTGTCTCCAACATAGTACTGCGGCACGGAGCTCCAAAAGCGTTGATCACGGACCAAGGGACTGCATTTACGGCCGACCTGATGAAATTTATTATGAAATTAACGCACACCAGTCATAGGAAAACGACGGCATATCATCCTCAAGCAAATGGTCTAACGGAACGACTGAACAGAACGCTGGCTGATATGTTGTCAATGTACGTTGATATAGAACACCGTACTTGGGATAAAATATTACCCTATGCAACATTCGCCTATAACACTGCGATGCAAGAGACAACACAGATGACGCCATTCCAACTTGTTTTTGGCCGGACGGTAACGACACCTTTAGATGCAATGTTACCTATTGACGAGACGCCCGAGAATTACTATGACGTTCACGACTACATACAAAGAGCAGAAGAAGCTAGACAGCTGGCACGATATCACATTCTCCAACAGCAGAAAACCGACACGCATCGATACAATCTGCGAAGAAGAGACGTCCAGTACGCACCAGGAGACAGAGTATGGGTGTGGATTCCTGTACGAATACGTGGCCTGTCAGAAAAACTGCTTCGCCGCTATTTCGGTCCGTACAGAGTGCTCCGCCGCGTCGGCTCTCTCAACTACGAAGTTACGCCAGAGGGACAGGATATTTCATCCCGACGGCGGCATCGCACGGAAACTGTGCATGTCGTCAGGATGAAATCATATCACGACAGGCAATGAAACGCTGAAGATACAACGTTCTTTGACGTTAACGACATCCCCGACGAGGGTTTGTGAATGACTGCCATGCAACCAGTTTGACACAAGCATCGGGAGGATGCACTCTGAAAAGGGGGGCAATGACACAATGTGACTTCAAATTACGCGCGCTAGCAAATACTTGTGCCTTCTAGATGATTTGCGATGCACGAGCCTGTGGTGGTGGTGGTGGTGGTGGTGGTGGTGGTGGTGGTGGTGGTGGTGGTGGTGGTGGTGGTGGTGGTGGTGGTGGTGGTGGTGGTGGTGGTGGTGGTGGTGGTGGCGGCGGCGGCGGCGGCGGCGGCGGCGGCGGCGGCGGCGGCGGCGGCGGCGGCGGCGGCGGCGGCGGCGGTTATTTTAATCAAAATATAGCAGAGGTAAAATGTCTGGGGATCAAATGCTTGGTAGTCAGTAGGAAATCCTGTGTCACTGCGTTTATATGGCTAATTGTACACCATTCTATAGAAGCGGCAGCGGAGCTTAACATTCAAAAGCACAGACAAAGAACAAGTACTCCTCTGTGCAAACTTAGTTTTAAAAAAGGTTGGAGTGATTTCCTTTTTCTTGGCGCATCATTCAGGAGTATCATTTACAGAAGTCACGCACGGCGAATATATATTTGTAGTACTTTGAGCCAAATATAAGCGACTGACAACCACCTCATACCTCGGCTATATAATGAAAATATACTAGAATTACAAGACTTTCAAAAAAAGCTATCGCATACACTGCAAGCCTTTTTATAGTAGATGCACGTTAGGTACGTCATTGCGACCACTACCAATTCCCTCTCGGAGTGAAACTATGCGCGCTTGTGTCCGTGTGTCTGTAAAAGATGTTACGATCGGCCTCCCTGGCTCGGCGCCGCTTAGACATGGGGGACGATTGCAGCTAAGCCTACCCTGATTTGTTCCGGGTCAATGCTCTCGAGGCACAATGAGGGAGAAAAGCAGTCTGTGAACGAGAGTTTTTGGTTGGAAAATAAACCTTACAGGAAAGCCGCCTTGCAGATCACTGTAAACGGACAGACACGGCGAGAGAGAAACACAACGTAGGTCATAATGCAATAATACGCACAACACAGCACAGTGCAATAACGTTGCATCGCACGTGTAGAATAGGGTCAGCAGCGCTAGGCAGGCTAGGGCCTGGGGGAGTGAAAGACTTGAAAGCACCACAGAGTGTGAGAAACATACCTGACGACGGATCCCAAGCTCTCGGCTAATTGTTCAGCGCGTCTCGTGGCACGTCGAACAAATCAAGCAGCCTCGATTTCCAACAGCTTTTCTTAAGCCGTCAGTTAGTCAGGCGTGTCCAAAAAGTTTTTTACGAGGGGAGCCAACAGCCCTAAAGAATTCGAAGTATGACTTTCGTGTTGTCGCCTCTTTTGGCGCACCTCGAGAGCATTGACCCGGAACAAATCAGGGTAGGCTTAGCTGCAATCGTCCCCCATGTCTAAGCGGCGCCGAGCCAGGGAGGCCGATCGTAACATCTTTTACAGACACACGGACACAAGCGCGCATAGTTTCACTCCGAGAGGGAATTGGTAGTGGTCGCAATGACGTACCTAACGTGCATCTACTATAAAAAGGCTTGCAGTGTATGCGATAGCTTTTTTTGAAAGTCTTGTAATTCTAGTATATTTTCATTATATAGCCGAGGTATGAGGTGGTTGTCAGTCGCTTATATTTGGCTCAAAGTACTACAAATATATATTCGCCGTGCGTGACTTCTGTAAATGATACTCCTGAATGATGCGCCAAGAAAAAGGAAATCACTCCAACCTTTTTTAAAACTAAGTTTGCACAGAGGAGTACTTGTTCTTTGTCTGTGCTTTTGAATGTTAAGCTCCGCTGCCGCTTCTATAGAATGGTGTACAATTAGCCATATAAACGCAGTGACACAGGATTTCCTACTGACTACCAAGCATTTGATCCCCAGACATTTTACCTCTGCTATATTTTGATTAAAATAACCGCCGCCGCCGCCGCCGCCGCCGCCGCCGCCACCGCCGCCGCCACCGCCGCCGCCGCCGCCGCCGCCGCCGCCGCCGCCGCCGCCGCCGCCGCCGCCGCCACCACCACCACCACCACCACCACCACCACCACCACCACCACCACCACCACCACCACCACCACCACCACCACCACCACCACCACCACCACCACCACCACCACCACCACCACCACCACCACCACCACCACCACCACCACCACCACCACCACCACCACCACCACCACCACCACCACCACCACCACCACCACCACCACCACCACCACCACCACCACCACCACCACCACCACCACCACCACCACCACCACCACCACCACCACCACGCCTGACTAACTGACGGCTTAAGAAAAGCTGTTGGAAATCGAGGCTGCTTGATTTGTTCGACGTGCCACGAGACGCGCTGAACAATTAGCCGAGAGCTTGGGATCCGTCGTCAGGTATGTTTCTCACACTCTGTGGTGCTTTCAAGTCTTTCACTCCCCCAGGCCCTAGCCTGCCTAGCGCTGCTGACCCTATTCTACACGTGCGATGCAACGTTATTGCACTGTGCTGTGTTGTGCGTATTATTGCATTATGACCTACGTTGTGTTTCTCTCTCGCCGTGTCTGTCCGTTTACAGTGATCTGCAAGGCGGCTTTCCTGTAAGGTTTATTTTCCAACCAAAAACTCTCGTTCACAGACTGCTTTTCTCCCTCATTGTGCCTTTACCTCTTCGAATTCCAGCGAATGCACGCGAGCACAACAAAATGTCACCTCTCCAAACTCCAGCGAAGGCACGCGAGCACAACAAGATCTCAAAAAAGTGAATGGCAAAAACAAAATGAGCGAGAAAAGCAGTCTGTGAACGAGAGTTTTTGGTTAGAAAACTAACCTTACTGAAAAGCTGCCTTGCAGATTATTGCAAACTGTCCATTGTTTTCTCCTGCAGAGAATTTTAGGAAGACCAGGGCGTAAAACGCGATCACCGAGACGCCCTGAACCAGCTCTCAGAAGCTCCTACCAAGCTTCCATGATGCTACCTTTAGTGTGTAAATAGTGTATATAAACGTTGCTCTTATCAGCCCCGGCTACTCTGTTTGGCTTCTACTTTAGACTCGGCTAGCTCCTTCGAATACATCACGAGCAAGCAAAAGGGCACGGAGTTGTAAAGACGAAAATGTGCAACATCACATCGCTTTTATTACGCGACATATTCGTTCTCCGCCGTATTCGCCCGATCATGTCCACATATAACTTTCCAGTTTTTATAGTGACGACACACCGTTGATTGCGGTCACATCATTGAATGTCAATTAAACAGCGATTGCATTATTTATTTGCAAATTACTTCTTCATAAAGTATGGTGAAGTAATTTATTATTTGGCCACCTGAGGAGCTTTCTAACTTGACTTACTTTTTTATCAAGACTTGAATATAATGTTAAGTTTTATTTGGTTGATTCTGAGCATTACCTTCGCAACAGAAGTACATCTGTCAGCGACAATCATTCTTAACCTCTCCCAGTGCCAGTAGGTCCGTTCAAGTTACGTGATGAAAACCAGTTTGCTGGACTATGTCATATATGACATGTCGCTCAAATGTCGGTCTCTGCATTTTTGATGAATCCAGCCGTCTTTCGTAAAGTCTCTACTGGCAAGTTTTTTTTTTGTTTTGTTATTTTTAAAACTGGTGGACTCAGACAAGCTTATTATGCCGCTTCTCAACACTGGATAGCCGTTGTTACGCGCGGTGCCTGGGCCGATGGGGGAGGGCCGCGTTGTTTGTTCATTAAACAAGTCACCAAAGGGCTGCCAGCCTGCTGTCCTCCGTGTATTGTCCATCTTAGCCCGTAAGTGAGGTGGCATTCCGACAACATAATACGTTCGCCGAGACGACCACAATGGTTTCTTGGTGTCACAGGTGCAGTGTGATGGCCACGCCCCAATCAAAGACCTTGACTTGAGCGAGTGTGAGCGGCACCGTCAGAAATGGTGTGTATGTCTCGTGATTCAACAGCGCATTCTGGACCCATTCCCTGATTTCGTCAAAACGCAAACTTTATAGTGAGCCACCCAGCTCATTCGCAAGAGATCTCTCGCCCTGTCTGTACAGAATGTAATAAATCCTCTGTTAAGTTTGCCATCCTACTCCTGAGTGCACATGCGTTTTCTTTTCTGTCTCTTTACACGCCCTTTCTTGCCCCTATTTCTCCACCCCCAGTGCAGGGCAGCAAACCGGATGCCAAGATATGGTTAATCCCACAGCCTTCCTTTCTCTCTATTGCCATCTTACTGCCTTGTCATCTTCATCCCGGATATCCAATGTCTTAAAAGGACGGTACAAACAGATAAGTTAAAGAATAAAACAGATGGTGAATATTTTCTGCAGCATGTTCAGACGCTGCATATAAGTGGTCGTCCTCGAAAATTATCAACTTTTAACACCGCGGACAGGTGCTGATATACCTTGAGTAGTTTCGAGCATGTATTATGCCTCGACGCTTTTAATCTTCATTAACCTTTTCCCTTTCAATTTCATCCTTCGGGCTTTGTGTAGTTCTTCATCTAACGCGCTGCATTCGTGCTGCACTGCTACCACTTCATTTCATCTGTATATACGCCCTGTTTCGGGCACAATTATAGGCTCCCATCTTGGACTGATAATGGTGCCGTTTTGCATCCGTTTGAATACTCGAATAGTGATATGGTGAACTCGCACGCATCAAAACGCTGGGCCATTACATTCAGCGTCGTATGACCATAATCATTGCTAATTACGACATAAAACACAGCAAAAATTGCTTTTAAGCCTAAGATGGCAGTGTATATACTCTACTGTAACTGTCAATTTGTCCAATATGTCATTTCATGCAGCAGCCGCCGAACTTGTGCCACTCTTCATAGTGGTACTCTCGGTCTCTGAAGCTGGATGAAGATAACTAAGAAGCCTGGTTTTTACTGGCTACATAAAATGTGAAACGAAGCTATAAATCAAGATGAAAAAGAAGACAAATCTGTGAAAAGTCAGTACTGGCGCGTAAATGGCGCGCCGACTGCGCCGATGAAAAACTCCCAAGCATTTCCCCGAGGGTGAACATGGTTAAGTGCGAATACACGGGGTGATGCTATGAGGGGTATTTATTAATTCGCACTATTATATTTATTATTCACACTATGGTGCCTTTACGGTGTAATGGTTCCTGGGAATCGCATTTGATCACACGTTAACTCACTGGCGAATGCCAACGGAGTTTAACTTTACTCCCCCTCACGACCCGCTCTCGTCGGGAGACTGAGAGAGAAGACGGGCGCGCGTGAGAGAGGGGTGCGCGCGCAGCTGCAGCGAGCAAGGAGAGCGGAGGAGGTGCGCGCCGACCAGTCCAACGTTACTAGATTATCTAGTAACCTATTTAGTAACGTTGGACCAGTCGGCGCACACCGAACGCCTCCTAGATTTCTTGTGCCTGCCAAGTGAGCACAAAACGCCGGTCAATAATGGCGGCGCTGCAAACGTAGGAATAAGGGTCTTTGTATTTGGCCTTTAAGATCGGCAATTTCAGCGTTTGCTACTAAATTCAGAGGATGTCTTGTATCAAAAAAGTTGTTCACTAAATTACGACGTTACATACGTTAAGTTAAATAATTAAAACTACTTTTACGCTTTTTAAAACTTTTTTGTTATTTTTGTTATATATAATCTTCAAAAACGTAAAAACTTATTTGAAGACACCCTTACATGAGTGGCGCCACCACCATAGTTCCGACCTACGTTTCTAGAATAGGTAGAAACGTTGGTTCCGACAACTGCCACTTCCCAAGTGACCGCCGATAATCCGGCAGGCAGAGGAACTAGAAGGTGTTGGCCGTACCAACGCCTTCTAGATATCTTGTGCCTGCCGATTAAGCGTGAAACGCCAGTCAGTTACGGCAGCGCTGCCTACGTAGAAATAAGAGTTTGGCAGAGACTGCTGCGCCGCGCGGCGCACGAGCCATCTCCACAGAGAAACGGCTGTTGCGCCGCACGGAAGTGACGTGTTGCATTTTCACCGTTCAGCACCGTTCAAATTAATCAGCCTCACCAAATCTACCAACCCCCTGAAAACGAAATCATCAACAGATTGCAGAGTTCAACATCGAAACAGGTATGCGGCCTGCTCCCGGGAAGTCGTCTATAGGACCCCCCTTTCATGTGGTGCTTGTTATGTCGGAACGACTGGAAGATGTCTGAACGATCGACTGAGAGAGCACGCGAACAATGTTAAAAACGGGAAAGATGGTTTTCTTGCCCAGCACTGCACTGAGTGCAAGTGTGTTCCCCTCTTCGAGGAAACAGCGACGTTGTACAAACACAGAGATGTAAGCACCCGGGTCATTGTCGAGGCTGCGCAGATGGCGCGCGAACAGGTGCCTTGTGAAGAATTCACTTCGATGGGCGGCTAGGTCATGAGGTGGGTTGGCGACTTGCAGGACGCGCAGTAGCTTTTTTGGGGGGCAAGCGAGCCCTTCGGGGTGCAGGATAGCTAGTAACGAGGAAAACAACCAGGGAGACTCTTCGACAGCTGGTATGGACAGATACGATTCCAAAGTGGCACCAATATCTAAGATAGGTAGAGTCCGGGGCATAAATAGACGTAGCCACGAGCGCCGAGCCAATTCAGACATAGGGTATATTAACATGCAGGTGGTAGGAACAGGCTGAAGTGGGAAGAGATAGAAGAACAGCTAAGGGAAGAGAGGCCGATGGTATACGGTTTTGTAGAAACACATCTCAGGGACATGGAACAACCTCCGAACAATCCGGACTACGCGTGGGAATATTGTAACAGAACAGAAGGCAGCAGAAAGGGGGGTGGTATTGGGGCATTCATTCATAAAAGTACAGACTGGCAAAGGGTCAAGCAGGAGTGCAAGGAACATTTATGGCTAAAGGGGAAAGTGGCAGGTCAAATGACACTCCTTGGTTTCGTGTACTTGTGGACGGGAGCAAAGGCCAGAGAGGAAAACCAGGCAATGGTAGAGTGTATATCAAAGGACATTCAGGAGTTAGGAAGAGAGTGCGAGATAATTATACTAGGAGACATGAATGCGCACATAGAAGATATAGATGGGTATACCGACCCGACAGGCAAAATGATCATGGATATGTGTGAAAGGCTTGATTTGATCATTTGCAACAGTACCGAGAAGTGTGAAGGGCAAATAACATGGGACGTAGGAAGGCTTCAGTCGACGATAGATTATGCACTGATGTCACATAGGATGTATGATAAGCTCAGGGGAATGCACATAGATGAAGGTGGCTCCAGAAGTCTGGGTAGCGATCACAAACGTATCAAGCTAAGTTTTGAAAGAGCAGTGAAAGTGGGAAGGAGACAAGATGAGCAACTACAGGAAAATTTTTATCCAGAAAGGCAAATTGAAATAGCCACTAAACAAATTGAGAAAGTAATCACGGAGGATAACAAGACAGTGTGGACATACACGAATCTAATTAGACTCTTTGAGCTAGAGCTTGTTAAGACGCGTGACAAATCACCCCGGAAAAGAAGACACAAACCCAAAAGTTGGTGGGATGAGGAAGTTAAGAGAGCCATAGCAAAACGTCAGGAAGCCTCTAGGGAACACAGACATGCTAAGCAGCGGGGTGAACCGACAGATGATGTTGAAAGAAAATGGGCAACCTTTCTAAGCTGTAGAAGGGATGCATCCCTTCTGATCAATGAAAAGATTAGAAGGAAGGGAGCTCAGTGGCTGGCAGAAGTACATAAAAAAGATAGAAAGGCAGCTGCGAAATTTTGGAACCATCTACACTCCCTAAGAAATGAGACGAGCCCAGAGCAGAGTTTTATAACTACAGCCCAAGGTGCTAGGCTAGAAGGGGACGAAGCTATTGAATATATAAGAACAAGGGTGACAGAAAAGTTTCAACAAAGAAGTACTTTATGCACCACAATAGACAAGGACGAATCAAGTGGTGCAATGGCTCCATTTTCACAACAAGAGTGGGAAAGGGCTGAGAAAAGGGTTCCTAGTAGTACATCAACAGGCCCAGATGGCATTCCAATTAGGCTGATAAAGACATTAGGTCCGAAGTCTAAGCAGGCTTTGAGAGAGGCAGTGAGCAAAATAATAATCGATGGTGAAGTTCCCAATGGATGGAAACTTAGCAGGATGAGCATGATCTATAAAGGAAAGGGGGAAAAAGCTGACATAAACAACTACCGTCCTATAACAGTGACATCAGTGGTCTACAGGCTGGCGATGCAAATTATAAAGGAAAGACTGCAGGCGTGGATAGAGGATGAGGGGGTGCTGGGGGAACTGCAGAATGGGTTTCGGAAACACAGGAGGTTGGAAGACAATCTGTTCTCACTGACGCAGTGCATCGAAATAGCAGAAAAGGAACACAGGCCCCTGTGGCTAGCATTTTTGGATATCAAGGGAGCGTACGATAGCGTGGTTCAAGAGGAATTGTGGGGAATACTGGACACACTAGGCGTGGAACATGTAGTCACTAATCTTTTAAAGGGTATCTATAAAGGTAACAAGGTAGTTATAAAGTGGGAAAAACAGGTATCCAAGCCTGCAGAGGTAAAACGGGGGCTTAGGCAGGGGTGCCCCCTGTCACCCTTATTATTCATGATGTACCTACAAGGATTAGAGGCAAAATTAGAGGGAAGTGGACTGGGCTTCAACCTCTCTTTAGTCAAACAAGGAAAACTTATTGATCAGGCACTACCAGCATTAATGTACGCAGATGATATAGTGCTAATGGCCAACAACAAGGAAGATTTGCAGAGATTGATGGACATCTGCGGTAATGAGGGAGATAGGTTAGATTTTAGATTCAGTAAGGAAAAATCAGCAGTCATGATTTTCAATGACAACGAAGGTAGTGAGCTTAGAATGCAGGAGGTGACGCTAGAGATAACAGATAAATACAAATATCTGGGCGTATGGATAAGCAATGGGACCGAGTATCTGAGGGAACACGAAATATACGTGACGACTAAAGGTAACAGGAATGCAGCAGTCATGAAAAATAGGGCACTGTGGAATTACAATAGGTATGATGTTGTGAGAGGAATATGAAAAGGGGTCATGGTTCCTGGGCTGACGTTCGGCAATGCGGTCTTGTGCATGAAATCAGAAGTTCAAGCAAGATTAGAAATTAAGCAACGTGGAATAGGTAGGCTTGCTTTAGGAGCTCACGGGAATACAACAAATCAGGGAGTACAAGGTGATATGGGATGGACATCATTTGAGGGCAGGGAAGCTAGCAGCAAGATAAAATTTGAGAAACGATTGAGAGAAATGGGGGAAGAGCGTTGGGCTAGGAAGGTTTTCAGCTACTTGTACATGAAGAATGTCGATACAAAATGGAGGAAGCGAACCAGGAAGTTGACTGGTAAATACTTAGAAAACAGCAGGTGGCCAAACCAAAAAGAACTATCGGTTAAGAAGAAAGTGAAGGAAACGGAGACTGACATGTGGAGAATGGGCATGATTAAGAAGTCCGCACTAGAGATCTATCGAACTTTTAAGCAGGAAATTGCCAAGGAAAGGATCTATGATAATACTCGGGGTAGTTCTCTACTGTTTGAGGCCAGGACGGGAGTACTGCGAACCAAGACATATCGGGCCAAATATGAAGGGGTAGATACAGTATGCAGTGCGTGTGGAGAGGAAGAAGAAACTGTCGAACACTTGATAATGTTCTGTAAAGGGCTTCACCCTATAGTTCAGGATGATGACGCAGAGTTCTTCAAAGCACTGGGGTTTAGGGACCGGGAGGGCAAAATAAACTTTAAGCGGGTAGACTTAACCAGAAGGAGGTTATCTGATTGGTGGCTAAAGTCAAGACACGAGTGAAAATTAAACTCTTCACTGCAAAGTACGAATCCTCAAACTCACTTTTTAAGGAAAAAAAATAAATATGGTTTTTGGTTCATTGGTTTTTGGTTCACCGCCCGATCTAAAGGGTACAGCCATATCCATCCATCCATCCATGTGTTAGCAAGCCCTCCATGGTTTTGTCCGAGAAGGAACGCAGGTTCCTCGAAGGATTCCGTGCGTGCAGGCAGCTTTGCCTTTTTGTTTCGGTTTCTTCTAGGTTTTTCTTTGCTGTTTTTCAGTGCCTTTGTATTTGTGTTGTTTGGTTTGGTTTTTCTTACTCATGTTCTGCTCTTGTGCCATATGGTTTTTATCACATGGTCACTGTCTCCTCTATATATTTTCGTGCTCTGCGCAATAAACTCAGTTGGAAGTTAGCGCTCGTGTCTTTCGTGTCCTTCTTGTCTCTGTGTCGTCGTTTTGTTCTCGCGCTATAACTATCGTCATGCCATACCAACTAGCCCAAGCTGCCACACTTCTAAGATGCATTTTCCGGTTCGGCGCTTTGTTTGAATAGTCGGGAGTCTCTAGCGGTACGTCTAGACATAACAATAAAAGCCGTTAAAATTACGTCCAAACGAAAAAGTGAACAAAAATGTTATTTAGGTTTCGCGTGACAATAATACAAAACAGGCTTGTTTGTCACCTCAAACCGATCGGCAGCTGTGGTGTAGTTGGTTAAAGCAACACATGAGCTGGTGAGGTCGGTGGTTCAAATCTCATTGCAGTTATCGATACTATTCTTTTTTTTTTTTGTTCACGCATGTGAACAACATTTGCGCCTCCTCATCAGCCCAACTTGCTGGTGGTGGTGGTCCCGTCCACAGGCCCTTTAATATTGGATCTTCGATGACGCTTGCAGGATTGACTATATTTATAATGATAAAGTGTTTTGCGAATTAGTGCTCTTAATCGGCGAGACGCAAAAAGCCACAAAAACTCGAATGCAGCTGGCTGCATTGGTTTCTTAAGCACATGTGTCAGCAATGTTGATTTCCACGGTTTATCAAAGTCTTGATGACAGAAAGGTGCACCGCAACGTAGTCTTGGGCAACTTTTTTTATGTCGCTCAGTGTACCATCACCTGGCGAGGTAACCGGCAGGCCGCTTTCTTTAAATATACTGACGTGTCACCGCAATGTTCTCGGCGATCAGCACTTGATAAACAATGCCCAAGGGCAAGTGCCGACGGCGTTAGCCCATCTAACTACTTGTCTGCGTTGCTCAAAAACACGCGCGGTCTGTGACAGCACGGGAGCATTCACGTAGCAACGGATGAGAACGGCCGTACGTGTTCGCACTTGACAAAACAGGCGGCAATGCAGTATCTCTGGCCTTCGGAGATCACAGGCTTCGTAAGAATATTACAATAAAGTTGTTTCCATCCATCGTATGAACAGTTCGCCGACGCACTGGGGTTTCATGCATGTGCGTCCGGTCAGTCACACGTGAACCGTGCGAAAGCATTCATTTCATCTTGTCTTTCGCGACAAGCGAAACTCGGCAGCAAGAACACTTTCTCCTTTGACAACACCACGCTTGGCATTGCAATCTAGAAAATGCAGTACGTCCAACGACTGTAATCCGCACATCATACTGAGAAACTTAATGGCGCACACACTACGATGAAGCTGCGGCGCGGTGGACGGCCGCGCTAGCTCCAACCACCAGGTTCAACTAAGCAACCAGCAATCACATGAAGCAGCGACGACACTCCAGTCCTCCTTGGGAGTGGCCTAGGCCATGGCCAAGATTTCATCGGAGTTTTCACCATCAACACATCGCAGGCGGCTACTATCTTGCAGTGTTTACCTTTAGCCGCAGCGCCCGTGGCGCCCCCTGACTTCAAAATACTTGTAATTTGTATTTAAATAACAAACCTGAACTATTTGACTCGTTAAACACCTTTTTAATAAAAGTTTTGTAGGTTTAACGCAATACAAACGAATAGTTTACACATTTATCTAGCTTTAGGTAATAATTTTTTAAGTGACGTCTTTTTCGTGCGGCGCAGAAGCCAGTTTTGTGTGGAGATGGCTGCTGCGCCGCGCGGCGCAGGAGACGCTGCCTAAGAGTTTTTGTATTTGGCCTTTAAGATTGGCAATTTTGGCGTTTGCTACTAATTTTAGAGAATGCTTTGTATTAAAAAAGTTGCTTCCTGAATGACGGCGTCACTTACTTAGGGTTAAATATAATTACATTTACACTTTTCAAAACTTTTTTACGTTATTTTTGTTGCGTATAAACTCTCAAAACGTAAAAACCTATTTGAAGACACCCCCTACTTGAGTTGCGCCACCACCGTAGTTCCGACGACCGCTGCTTCCCAAGTGACCACCGATAATCTGGCAGGCACACGGAGGAAGGACGTGGGCAGGCACAAGAACTCTAGGAGGCGTTGGCCGTACCAATCCATCCATTCATTCATGCCACAAACATGGCCGCCTCCAAGCCGGTAGTAATCGCACCTTGCAGAGAGTTTCCGGATGAGATTAAGGAACAGTCCCGGGCGTTTCATTCAGCTCTGCTAAACGTTAAAGAGACTCTCAGCCCGATTCTGGCGGCGAGTCAGGAGGTTGCGACTGAAGAGGTGCGTAGTACCTCCAATACAAAATGGTGTTGGGACGTTTCCGTTGCACACTTTGGTTGTGCATTGAGCGACTTTATCGTAACTGCATGTCAAACCGGGAGCATTGTGTGCTGCTCGCACGCCTTGTGGCCCGCTAGGGTATGAACTGGAAAGATTTGATTGGTCTGCGTCGATCCTTCGGACTGAAGCACATTCTTGCGTATTGTTATGCCTATGTCTTTCGTGCCGCCACAGCGGGGTGCTCACCTTCAGTAGAAACGAAAGTATTGTACGTGTCGTCCGAACACGTTGCAGCGTGACCGCGAGGCGCCAGCGTGCATGAGAGACGACGTAGAAGTTTTATTTTCGACCACCTGTACTTGTGTGGGGTGGGCTGGTGTTGAACAGCTCACGGGCATGCTTGAACCTCGTTTGTGTGAAAATTAAACCAAATAGGCTAGGTTTTGGTCGCGCAGCATTGATCTTGATGTCTGTTGACGATTTTTATGTATACTAGAATATTAACTCTTGTGTTACACCTATTCAAATCGATCACCGGTAATTAACGCTTTTCGGTAATCGATTTTGGCATAATAAATTTATTTCTCGTGCACCCAGAACTTTCTAGCAGTCAGTTCTGCCACTCAACTTTCAGAATTTTTTTTTTTTTTTTGAAATTGCTGACTTGGGCAACATAGCGATTTTTCACAGACTTTTGCGCGAACCAATGTGCGTGTGTATTTGGAAAAACGCACTAGGTTGGCGAACTCGACAGAAGTGCGTGCCCCTCGTGATTATGCTGCGGTAACATCGAAGTTCTGTAATGAAAAGAAACTTTGCAAGCCAAATATCGAATTGATGTGTTAGCTTCGCAATTTGACCGAGTTGATCAGTGATAATTGTCGGAAATTTATGAGAGCTGTTGCTAGAAATCAGGCAAAATTAATTCTACAAACAATATTTCCCAAGGTCCGCCGCATGTCTAAAGTGCGCAGGTAGCTCTCAGTGGCTCTCACAGGCAGTTTCCAGCCGCTTAGGTTCTGCTTGAATCATTATATCAGACACAGGGTCACATCTAGTGCCACTAATCACTCCTATAACGTGGTCGTCACGCGCGCATGGGTGCGCACTAGCGCTGCAAAATAGATGTACTGCTTGAAACTCTCTTGCGACCCCACCTGAATTGGGTGAAAACGAGCTTAGATTTCGCGGATGACCGCACCTCAGCTTCAAGTTTTATGGGAACGATGTTTTGTGTCAGCCTGAGACTTCCGTAGCTGTTCATGGGTTTGTTTTGTTTACACCCTCAAGTTATCTCCGCCGCCACAAGTGCGTATAGCTTCTGACCTTTGTGCATAATCTTATAGTCACTCAAGTTACGCGCGGGGTCCACACTTCGCTAGGGCGCGTTGTGGTGGTGCTGGCTGCAGAGCTTCTCCAAACGGCAAGAAGGCCCTCGGAGCACATCTTGGCCCTGATTACGGAGCAGTGCGAAACATTTTAGAACTGCACGCGATATTGTCCTTTCTTTATTACGATGTGCACAAAGATGGAAAGAAATATGCTTGGATGCATATATTGGAACGCCAACCTACGAGGAGTGAGGTGGCTCATGGAAAGAGGTGACACTAAATGAAATCGTGAAGTTCGTTGGACATCTTATATATAGAGGGATCATTCACATCACGGGTTTCCATCTATACTGGAATACTTAGCGACTCTTGTCACAAGGCAATGAGAATTTATTGAGAGAGTGTACAAGTACACTTGTGTCTCCCGAAAAACTATGCTGTGCTTCATCGCATGGCATGAGCAATGAAGCAGCACCTCAGTTCTGATTTTCGTTGTCTATGTGAAGAGAAACATTTTCTACAACATTAATTATTTTTATGCTATTCCTGGGTCATTTATCTACAAAATGTATATTCTGACTTTTCTTTGTTTTAAATATTTTGCATATATAGTGTTTTTATTCCACTGTTTACCTGTTTACCAGCTGGTGACGAAAAGTTTCACACTTTTTCCATTTTTATTCAGTCTGAAATATTTTTGTTGCTCCACAACCTATATTTTTTGGAAAGAGCATTTCATTCTGCAAAGTTTGGTATGCTGCAATGCTTGTTGGAGTACTTTTCAAACTGGCAAAAACGATCTTCCCGAGATATATTGTAACAGGGAGCGTTATGAAAAATAACCATTCTTGCGTGGTAACGAAAGAGTTAAGAATCCTCCCGACTTTTGACGTAGTTACCTAAGAAACAGGTTTCATGCACACAAGGCTATTGCGCATAACAATGCCTAAATTCTCATTTGCAGTGCCTCTATGGCTCATTATAGAAGTCAGACTCTGTCCAGGCGGCGCTGTGCAAATTGCAGTCTCCAGTGCCCTCATCGCCGCGCCAGCCATAATTGGTAGTAGCCGTCCCAACCGAATGTGCATAGGCCCTCCTCTTTTGTTTGTATTGAGACGCAGTTTCCTGAAAATCTTCCTTGTTCCTTCAACAGAAGCTCGCTTCATAAAAGTAGGAAGCTCATCAAAACAAAATGCAGGCAGAATGCAAAATATGTTTAATTTATTTTGGTGGGCTGCACCTGGCAATTTAAGTGAAAGTGAGCATTGCATGACATCGAGTTCGGGGCAAGCACTAAACGTGGGTATACACACGATGCCAAAGCGGTGAAGTGCATTAACGAACAATTTATGCGGTCAGTGGTATGAAGCTCGCTTAATCTGGCACAAACTGCCGTGGCGATTTTTGCTTTGCAGTTGCATTTTCCATCAATTTCTCACTTGCTGTGTGTTTAATTCTATTATTACGCATGCTCGAATGCTCTGTTGATGGTTGTCTTCCGTTTGTATGTACTGCAAATGGGGATACATGCGTGTCCCCATTCTTAGTGTACAACGAAAGGCCATATTGATACCTCCGAGGTCGCTCTGGAAATCCCGAAGTCCAATGGAAAAAAAAAACTGTTTGTGGTCACGATCATTTTGCGATTTACCTGTATGACGTGCGTGTTTGCATTTCCTTGTAAAAGCCGGCACTTAGCTACTTAGATACTTCAAAGCCCTAGTGTGTGTAATGCTGTGTGGTGGCAATAACTTCAGATTATCGGTGGTCCCTGTGTGCACATGCGATGTTTATCGTGGCTTGGCATCACCTGTCTACTGTTGCGCTTCGCGCACAGCGGTCAGAAGGTCTGTTAAGCTTCATAATCATAGATAATACGGTTTTTCATCAAGGCTACTCAAAAGAATAAAAAGATACCTACATTACCACACTTAATCAAGCGAACGCCTGTGGAGAACACGAGTATTCGCTTACCCAACACTTTCGCAACGGCCTGTATTTAGCGCTCTTGCCATTCGGGTTTGTGAAAGCTGCAGAAATCAATAAAACTGAAGTCACCTATGTCCTGGCAATTCCCAATGCAAAAGTAGCACAGATTGGGGTCTTCTTTTCGTAGAGTGCGGAGCTGTTGCGTCTGCTCTTGTTTTCGCCGTCGTTCCGGCGAGTGAACCAGCAAGCACTTCACGGTGGTTCCGTGACGTGTCTGACTAGCGGAGATAAATACGTAGCTCTTTTTCTTAGCGTTCAATGCTCAAATAATCTAATATGTAGCTCAATAGTTGTTTCGTACGCTGTAGTTGGACCAGGTTGCTCAGGAAACTATGCAAGAGAGTCGGGCCTTGCACTGCTCAAAACTGTGGCAACAGGTGGTGCTGAGTGTTCACACAACTCCAGAGTCTGACGTCTATATGAACACAGCTAGTGGTCCTGCCGCATGTTGCCTCCCGCTATTTATTCTTTTTTCTGCTCCAAGCCGTACTTCCCCGCAATGGAGTTATCATGACACATTGCGATGGTCACCAGTTCACCTCACTGTTGTGGAACATAAAGCCCCTATACCTTCGGAAAAGTACAGCGTTTTTTAATCTGTGTCGCTTCCTCCTCACACCGGCTCGAGAGCAGACTGCAAGCTCATGGCGTGTTACAGGGACGGCACTGTCGCAAGCGAAAGAAAAAAAAGGAACGTGCCGGAGAGGAGGTGGCGAGGAGGAGAGCAGATGGCGGTACTTTTGTGAAGTATAGGGGCTTTAGGGGAACACTTCATGGTTCTTGATGAGCTTCTGAATTCGTCTCTTCACTGTCCATGAGAAATGGTGTAGCCAAACATCATGGGAAAACAAGTCATCAAGAAATGCAATAAATTTCCATGTGGAATTCAAATCACCTTTTAATCCTGTATGACGCGAGGCCAATCCATTCTTTGCTAAGCTGAAGATTGCACACCTATCTTGCCCTGTATCCTAAAAACATTGCAACACTTCCTGAAGTAGCCTGTTGGTCTTTGCATTATGGATCGCCAAGACGAGTCCCAAGCTATTGCGGTTCATGGGCTTGACACTCTCTTTACTGCTGACCATGCTGTTACAAGGCTGTATTGCTTTTCAAGCCTTGTTTAGTGAGAACTATAGTGGAATCTAGAAGTGCATGTTGTTGGGCTAGTCGGTTGATGTTCAATTAGAAGCCATAGATGTTGATACGTCATGCAAATAAATCGAGGGAAGGGTTCATGAAAAGCACGAACTTTCGACTGTTTATTCTGAAATTACTGCCGTGCAATACATATGCAAATGCTTGCACGAAAAGCAAGCCACACATCAAAGAGATAACGCATAGTGTAATGCAATACATGCGCAAGAGGAAAGGCCCACATCGATTGGATAACATCTTAATCACTACCTGCGATCCAAGAACCTGCTCTCTGCCTCCAAAAGGAACAATGAAGTGTCACTAATTCATAAGGAACCTCGTGCTTTTATGTGAAAAGCTTCGAACAGTTCTTGTGCAAATGTGTCCCTGCTTCTCCCCAGCATCTGAATTTTATTCAGATACGGCTCACATTTTTGGGAATGGTAGCGGGCCGGCAAGTGTGCCCCATCTTTACCATTTAGTGACAGCTTTTATTCCCTGTTAACCCTTCCCTAATTATTTCTTGGCACAGCGTAGCCACATAAATGGCTTATAATTTTATGGGCGAATCATTTTTAAATGCTTAAGCCAGAAGATGCTCTCCTCATATTTTTTAAACGCGAAGCATTTCTTAGCATACTTCGGCGACATTGAGCGTATCTATCTATCTAGCCCCCCACGACTTTTAGCTCTCCTGGTCGTTTCGTTAATAGTATCAATACCAAGTTTGGTATGGAATAACTTGAGCGAATGGCGAGCATATTTGACCAGTCATAACATGACCATCATGACATGTCATGAATATCATTATTGACATTTTATGGTCATGCTGGTTTCGTTCGCATGGCATGTTGCGAAATTGGCATGGTACTACATGGCTGCATGACCAACACAAGTGACAGACCTAACGTTGAAATCATGACATGCATGTCATGTCAGTCATGACAATGCGCCACGCTCATGGTATGCTCGCATTCGTTTCGCTAGCTTCAGATATGCCAAATTTAGTGTTACGGGACGTGAATGGATGATGAAGGTATGTGACTGGTGCAAACATGATAATCATGAGGTGCACATCATGTTAGAGCATGACTACATGCCACACTCATGATGCGCTCGCAGCCGTCTCGCTATAGCTTACCATATACCAAATTTGGTATTGCGAGACGTGAATGGATGACTAAGGTATGCGACTGGTGCCAACATGATAATTACGAGATGTGTGTCATGTAACAACATGACTACATGCCACTCATGATGCGCTCGCGACCGTTTCGCAAGCTTCACATGTACCGAATTCGGTATTACGTGACGCGAACGGATGACATATAAATGGCACATCCAAACAGGATAATTATGACAAGCGTGTCATGTAACAACATGACTACATGCCACACTCGTTATGTGCTCGCTGCCGTTTCACTAGTTTCACATATGCCAAATTTGGTATTACATCACGTGAATGGATGGCGAAGTATGTGACTGGTGTAAACATGACAATCATGAGATGCATGTCATGTAAGAACATGACTACATGCCACACTCAAGGCGCCAACACACTGCGACGTGACCAGGCGCGCGTGTGCGCCAGCGTTCGTTTTATCACGTCACGCCGGCGATGCCACGCCAGGCGCCGATATGCCTGGCCTATATTAGCAGGCACAGGCCGCGCTGCATTGCTTTGATGCATGTGCGTTTAAGCGCTCCCAACGTCCTTCCATCACGAATCTAAGCAGGCTTGGTTCTGTCTAGGTAAGTCATCGGCGCAAAATGCAGCATGTCACATTTCGCGACGGTTGCCGCCAGGTCTCGCCGACAGACGCTGGTTGCGCCTCGTCAGGTAAATTGCCCGCGTTGTGCTAGCGTAGCGTCGATGCGTCTGGGATGCACATGCGTCCACGTTACGTGCGCTCGCCTCCTTTTAGCTAGTTTCACATATACCAAGTTTAATATTATGGGACAGGAGTGGACGACAAAGTTATGTGACAAGTCTGAACATGATGATCATGATATTCGGGTCGTGTAAAACATGACTACATGCTACGCTAATAGCGTGCTCACACCCGTTTTGCTAGCTGCACATATACCAAATTTGGTATCACGTGACGTGATTAGATTACAAAGGTAAACGACACGTCCAAACATGATAATCACGACATGAAAGTAATTTGAGGCATAACTTACCTCCGCCTTGTAATGTTGTGCGGATTTTAAAGTGACATATCAACCTTCCTCATTCGTGCTTCGCATATCAGGGATTCCCTCTGTACATGCGATCTGCCAATTTTAAATGCGAAGCATTTCTTAGTGAACTTCAGCGGCTTTGAGCAATCTATCTATCTATCATCTTATCTATCTAGCCGCCTACGACTTCTCGCTCTCCTGGCCGTTTCGAGAATGGTATCAATACCAAACTTGGTATGGCATAACATGTCTCTATGAGGAACGTATTTGACTAGTCATAACATGAAAATCATGACATGTATGTCATTAATGTCATGATTTACATTTTATAATCCGGCAGCTCCTACGATGGTTTCGTTCACATGGCATGTTGCAAAACTGGTATGGTGTGGAATGATTGCGTGGCAAACACAAGCAACAGACCCTCGCATGATAATCATGACATGCGTGTCATGTAACAACATGACTACATGCCGCGCTCGTGATGCGCTAGTGGCCGTTTCGCTAGCTTCACTTGTACAGAATTTGGTATTGCAGTGCATGAATAGATGACAAAGGTGTGTGACGGGTGAAAACATGATAATCATGAGATGGGTGTCACGTTAGAACATGACTACATGCCACGTTCATGATGCGCTGGTGGCCGTTTTGCTAGCTTAACTTATATTACATTGGTATTACGGGACGTGAATGGCTGACGAAGGTATGATACTGGTGCAAACATGATAAACTTGAGATGCATGTCATGTAACAACATGACTACAAGCTACGCTCATGATGCACTCGCGGCTGTTTCGCTAGTTTCACATGTACCAAACTCGGTAACATGCGACGCGAACGGATTACATAGCTAAATTACACATCCGAACATGATAAGCATGACATGCGCGTCATGTAACTACATGACTACATGCTACACTGATGACGCGCTCATGGTCGTTTCGCTAGCTTCACATATGCGTGGTACTACGTGACGGCAGTGAATGACGAAGGTATGTGACTGGTGCAAACATGATAATCATGAGATGCGTGTCATGGGAGAACATGACTACATGCCACAGTCAAGGTGCCAATATGTTTCGACGTGATGCGGTGCGCGTGCTCATCGGCATTGATTTCGTCACGTCACTCCGGCGTTGCCACGCCACGAAAAGAAGGAGACGCAGTGTTGTTTGGGTAACGCATTGGTGCGAAATGCAACACGTCGCATTTCGTGCCGATTGCCGTCAGGCAGCGCCGACCGACGCTGGTCGCGCCTGGCATCATGCTATAGAGTGCTTGCGTTTCGGCAATGAAGCGTTGATGTGCCCAGCGTGCGCACACATCAACGCTATACATTAGAGTATACTGGGGCCTTCATGATGCTCTCACGGCCGTTTTGCTAGCTCCACATATACAAAATTTGGTGTTACGTGACATCAATGGATGACGAAATATAAGACTGGTGCTTACTTAATAATCCTGATACGGGTGTCATGTAAGAACATGAAAACATACCACGCTCATAGCGTGCTCGCGGCCGTTCGCTAACTCCACATATACTAAATTTGATATTGCGTGACCTGAATAGATGACGTAGGTAAACGACACATTCAAACATAATAATCAAGACACGGAAGTCATGTACGCCATCATTTACCTCCACCTCGTAACGTTGTGCTGATTTCGAAGAGACATATCAACATTTCTCATGCGTGCTTCGCATATCATTGATTCACGTTGTACGTGGGATCTGCCAATTTTTTTAATGTGATAACTCCACAGTATGTGTATTTAGTTTATATATGATGTTTTTTTCATTTTATTATCCGAGTGTGTTATTAGTAGCGGTTAAATAATGATTTTGCGATGTGAAATAATTATCAGTGGTAAAATTTGTGTTTCTGTATATGTTGCTGCAGGTACAGGGACACTAGATAAAATTTCATGGCGTAATATTTTACGTCTCTTTTATATCCAGAATAATTTTGTGGCGTTAAGTCTTTTAAAAGCCAACTTCAATGATTTTTTCACCTGGTCAGGGTTATTGTGCTTTTGTGTCCCCGAGACACTCTTGTCAGATGCCTGATACATGCAGTGCTCAGCCAATTCGAAATTGATTTTTAATAAGCATAAAGGTGCAATACCGAAACCCAAAGACAGCTACGATTCAGACGCATTTGGAGGCCAAAGAGCATTGCCATTTCTCTTGAATCAAGGAGAACAGATTTTTGTACCTGCTTGCCTGGTTGCGTATAACGTTACAGAATGGCACAACCAGGGGTGCAACTGCTGCATCAATTGCGCCAATTTGATACACTTCCTGATTGCTGTGCCGAGCTGCGCCAAAGCCGTGAAATTTGATGAAATGGCACCACGCTACGCCAAAAAGCCCAGCCAGCCTCTAAATGTTTTTCAGGTGCGCTATTTGGCGAGAAATGCAAATCATGTAGGACACCTGCAGTGTGTGCTGTTAGTGAAAGTGCGCTGACCTGAACTATAGTGCCTAGAATATAGTCAAAATATTCTAGGCACACGCCCTACGCTCGCGAAACAGGATCAACCAGATAAAGTAACTGCGCTGCGCATATTGGTCTGCTGATCGCAGCGGATACCTATCGGTGGGATGTCAACCTTCGAGACAAAAATGCGACACTGTAGCCACCAATGCTTCGCTGGAAATGTAAATTTCCTAGCTTGAAAACACGGCTATGGCTTGTTAGGAACTAAAGCTGGAAGCACATCCAGTGTTTTTTTCACGCGAACAAGCTCGACGTGCTACGAATGCCGGCGTTGCCAGCAACCATGTTGATTGCCTTAGCAGTGGCACATAAAAGATTTAATGCTCTTGAGGTTGCCTCGTCCCTGCCATGGTCCTGGCTGGCGATAGATATCCGGTACCGTCACCAAGCGACCGAGCACGCGCATTGTTACTTAACCTGGTTGAACGCGCCTTGCAAGGGAGCCGAAGCAGCACCTAACCCCACGGGGGGAAATAAAAGATGACAGCATATTCATGGAGTGAATGATCATGAGTGGGGCGAAGCTTCCAAGGGTTTTATTCACAAACCGTGAATCATCCGCTGGCCGCGTTCGTCCGTCTATCTATCTGTCAGTCTGTCTGTCCGTCCATCTGTCTGTCTGTCCACATGTCCGCCTGTCTGTAGATGGATAGATGTATGGATGCATGTATCCGGCTGTGCCCTTTAGATTGGTGGCAGCTCATGCCACCTAGCCATAAAGTTAAGTACTATCACTACGTGATGAATTGAATTTCCCTCGTGCCTTGATTGTAGGCACCCATAAGTTAGCCTCCTCCTAATTATTTCTATCCTTCACTGTCCCTAAACCATAATTCTTTGAAAAATTCTGCGCCATTATCTTGGACGACTACGGAGCATTATCAAATGTTCAGCCATTTCTTCCTCTTCTCCACATGCACTACATAACGTGTCTGTACCTTTGTATTTGTCTCGGTACGTCTTGGTCCACGATACTCCCGTTCTGGCCTCGAACAGCAGAGAACTACATTGAGAATTATTATAGAGCTTTTGTTTTCCAATTTGCTCCGTGAAAGCTTGGTAGGTATCCAGTGATGATTTTGTAATCATTCAGATCTTCCACATGTCCCTCTCCGTTTCCTTCACGTTCTTCTTGACATATGTTTCCTTTTGGTTTCGTATTCTGCTCTTTTCTAAATACTTGCTTGACAATTTTCGAGTTTGTTTCTTCCATTTAGTACGAACATTCTTCATCTACAAGTAGGTGAAACTTTCCTAGCCAGCACTCCTCTCGTATTTTTCTCAATGGCTCTTCAAATTTTATCTTCCTGCTAGCTTCCCTGCACTTGAACGATGTCCATCCTATGTCACCTTGTACCCCCTGATTTGGGGTATTTCCGTGTGTTCCAAAGCAAGTCTACCTATGCCACGTTTGATTTCAAATCTTGCTTGAACTTCTAATTTCATGCACAAGACCGCATTGCCGAACACCAAACCCGGGACCATGACACCTTTCCAAATCCCTCTCACAACGTCATAACTATAGTAGTTCCACAGTGCCCTATTTTTTTACTACAGCTACATTCCTGGTGGCCTTAGTCATTACGTATCTTTCGTGCTCTCTTAAGTACTCAGCTCCATTATTTATCCATACGCTAAATTATTTTTATTTATCCACTATTTCTATCTTGACTTCCTGTATATTATGCCTTTGCTATGATTAAAAATTTTGATTTGAAATTTTTCTCTACTGTACTTTAAAACTAACCTGTCTCTCTCATTACTGCAGATATCAATCGATTCGTGCAGATCTACCTTGATGTCGGCTACTAATACTATATCATCTGCATACATAAATGCTGGTAATGACTGCTCAGTGTGTTATTCCTTGCTTAGCAAAAGAGAGGGTGCAGCCAAGTCTACTCCCCTCTAATTTTGCTTCTAGTCCCTGTAGGTACAGCATAAATAACAAAGGTGGCAAGGGACGTCCCTGTCGAAGCCCGTGTTGTATCTCTATTTGTTCAGATACCTATTCTTCCCATTTGATAACTACCTTGTTACTTTTATGAATATCCTTTAGAAGATTAGTAATTCCATCTTCCACATCTAGTGTGTTTAGTATTCCCCACAAGTCTTCTTGAATCACCCTATCGTAAGCTTCCTTGATATCTAGAAATGCCAGCCACTAGGGCCTGTGTTCTTTTTCCGCTCTTTCAATACACTGCATCAATGAGAACAGATTACCTCCAACCTCCTTCGTTTATGCAACCTATCTTGCAGCTCTCTCAGCACCCCCTCACTCTCCACCCATGTCCGTAGTCTTTCCTGTACTATCAGCATAACCAGCGTGTAAAGTACTGATTTCACTGCTACAGGGCGGTAGTTGTTTATATAACCTTTGTCCCCGTTTCCTCCATAGATCATGCTCATTCTGCTCAGTTTCAACCGATTGGGGGCTTCACGATCCATTATTCCTTTGCTTGCTGCCTCTCTTCATGCTTGCTTAGAGTTTGGTCCTAGTTTCTTTATTAGCGTAATTTAGATGTCGTTAGGGCCTGTTGATGTGCTGTTAAAAACCCTTTTCTCTGCCCTTTTCTATTCTCGTTGTCTCAGTGGAGCCACTCCGCTAATTGGTCCATCCTCATCCGATATGGTGCATGCAGTGCTTTCTTAGTTTTCAAATTTTTCTGTCATCATTATTCTTATATATTCCATTGCCTCATCCCCTTCTGCCTAACTCGTTGAACTGTAGTTATAAACCTCTGTTTCATGCTTGTCTTATTACTCATAAAATTTAGATAGTTCCAAAACAACACAGCTGCCTTTTAGTCCTTTTTGTTTACTTCCGCCATTCATTGGGCCCTTTTTCCTTTAATCTTTTCAACGATCAGATTGGACGCTTCCATTCTGCAACTCAAAAAGTTATCCCATTATTTTTGACATCTTCCGGTTCACCCCTGTATGTCTGTTCGTTTGTCCATCTAGTGAACACTGCAAGTACCGCCATCTCACATCTTTTCATAATATATTCATCATATGCAAGTACCTCCATTCAGCAGACACTCCAATGACTAAAAGGAGAGGTGGCTACTAACGAGAGGTGCACGACCCTTGTGTTAAAAAGGTTCGTCCCTAAAAAAAAAGTGGGAAGTGGGCGGTGGTGTAGCGTTTAAAAAATTTCTTGCCTTTTGTTCAGCTGCTTTTTGAGCCACGTTTGCCGCAATACACCAGTGCCTTGCGAAAAAGCATATTTAAATTTAGAAAGGGCTTTTAGTGCTAGTGGGACACCGCACATCTTGCTCAGTCACTCATGCGTTTGTACGCCGCATAATTCTGAGTAACAGCATAAGTACAGACGTCTCAATAAACTACTGGCAATCATTTAAAGCAGTGTATGACATTTCTGCTTCCCTAAAGAAACAAACTAAAATGTGCGCCAGTTTTATTTGCCACTCCTACTCCTCCGTTTTACGAATCTCCCAAATTTCAAGGTTGTGAGCTTGGCAGCTTGATATTCAAATTGCAGTCTGTCAAATGATTTGACAGGCGCAGCAAACGCTAATATAGATTTTATCATTGTTTGCTCAGCGAGGTGGTTCAAAATACTACTTTCATTGAAACAACAGTTCTCATTTTAACACTGCACAATTTAGGTGATGTTGAATAGTTCATGCATATATTTTTTCTAAATGTAAGCCTTTTTTCTATAGTGCTCCAGATTTGGTATTTCATGATAAAAAATGCAGGTTTTTTTCTCGTAATCTGCTCCAAGTTGGGAATTTAGTACTCGAAAAGTAACAATTTGCTGCTTCGAAAATTGCTATAAAGTGTATTTCAACTGTTGCGCCCCTGCAGAACTTGTCCAGGCCGTGCAAGTTTGTGTCTGCGATGATGGGTTAAAATGCTTACCCTGAGAAGTTTGTCATCAAGCTAAGACTTTTCAACACTTTCATGGAAAGAGGTTTGTGGAGTGCAGTATCACTGCAATAATACCTGTTATGATCATCAGCCAAAAGCCTTTCTCACGATGCACAGCCATCTGTGCACAGATATATGGAGTCACTGCGGATCCATTATTTATGACTGATAGTGTTTCAGTGCATTATATTTGGTGCATCTGGATTTTGTAACAGGCCAGATATTTACCGTACTTTCGATGTGGTAAGCCGCCAATGCTAGCTAAAATGCTTTATTATCGAGAAGAAGTGTAGTCATCGGCTATGAGTGTTTAGTGGCTGTGATGGCGAATATGCGGTGAATTTTGTGTGTCCAGCAATGCAATACCATTTCCCACCCCCACCAACATGGAAAAGGGCATCGCACACTCCACCACGGAAGCTCCAGTCAAGCACACACTTTTCACAGCAAACAAGCAGATGGTGCAGTGTCACCTACGTTACATCACTTCTCTCGCCTTGCAGACCTTGGCATCACACATAAAATGGTGCCAATAATCCTGGCAGGCCAGGTGAGCATTCTTAGGCAAAACTTATTTGAAAAAAATCTGGGAAACTCTTAAGGCTGTTATTTAATATAAAAGCTGCAAATATTTAAATAAACACACCCAGTGAACTTCATTGAAATCTATTGACCTTGAAGAATTGCCATAGTTCGCCTTAAAGGGCCCCGAGGTTCAATAATTGTAATGAAGAGAAACATGCGCAGGCTTTCTATGTCAGCAAGCCGCCTCATAAATTTTGCAAATACTGGCTATAATAAGGAAGGGTTTAAACATCCATTTCACCTGGTTTCTAATTCGGAAAATGTAATCGAATTGTACTATTGTACCAATTGGGGAGCTTGTTTGGGGAGTGTGAAAAAAAGTTGGAGCCTGTTTACTGGTGCTTTGAGTAGAGATGTGTGTTGTTAGTTTTTTCGAAAATTACTTATATTTTTATTGCGATAGCAAATATATGGACACCCTCAGCTGGATTTTGCCCTCGACGTTGATATCATGCACCGTATATGTATACGTATCTATATATATGAATATGCAATAAAGAGAAAAAAATCCCAGAAAAAAGACTCCGGCATGCGTAATCGAACGTGAGACCTTCACGTCCTGAATGCGAGACATTAATCACTGAGCCACGGAGGGCTACCTCCTTCAATGTTCAAACGGCAAGCTATTCATCTCTACCACTTACCGCTGTTGGTGGGCATCTCACTTTTGCCGTTATGACTCACAAAGTCCTGTCCCCAAATGGGGTGCTCCATTTAAAAGAATCCATGTGTGGTTCCTTGTGGTCTGTCCACAAAAGGTCCTTGTGTGGTCTGTGGAAGGGTACTTGTCATCACAAAACTCCTGAGTGATTCTGACATGTAGAGATATTGCTTGACGATCACCTTAATGGTGAGGTGACCGCATGTGGTGACTCGCAAAAAAATTTTTGATATGAGTCATGTCTCTTTAACCAAACAGTACTATTAATCACAATAGGTGAGTGCCATTTAGCAATGTCATTCCTGGTTAAGGCACGGGCTGCGTGTTTCAGACTTTTCAAAGCGGGAAACTGCACAACACACTGCAATAAGGGAAGCGCACTTTTCTGCAACGCCATTGCATTGCGTGCTCAGTCACTACTGGTATGTTAATAGGTGTGCTTCACAGCAAAGCAAGTGCAGAGCATCAGTAGAGATCAGTTGATGCACGTGCACCAGCGCCAATTAGCTTCGGTGCACAGCCACGCTGCGCCGTGTTCGTACCAAGAGTGGGTGGCACTGCACATTCGAAACCCAATCAAGTGGCGTTTTTACTTCTGGCTCAGTCATCCCATTGTTGAGAATTCAGGGAAAGAAAGGCCTGCATTTAGCTGACATCTTGAACTCCACTCGGTATATATCGATTTGCTGCCTCGATTACATATATAGGGCTAACTGTACAAAGAACTATCTTTCATTGTTTCTTGTTTCAAAGGCACAGCTGACGGGGCAGGTGGGCTTGTTCTACATTTTTACTGCCAGGTTCCTTTGATCAAGTTTTGTTATTACCCCATTACACTACATTCAGCGCAAACTACACTATGTTTGAAAAGCTTCGAGGCTGTAGTAGATCATTTTGTTAAGATTACGCCCACTTCGTGAACATTGCAGATTACTCTAGAACCTACGTTGCCGCTAGCAATAATGCTAGAACATTCGATGGCAAGTGTATAAATGCCGATGCGCTTCGCCGCTTGTCAGTTGATCGACGGCTGATGCTCCGTTCGCTTACCGCTATCAGTACTAGTGGGCATTGCTGTAATCTGACCTTCAGTCACCAGCCACAAGTTCAGCTTAATAAATAGTTGAATCTCGTAATTTCAGTCTGTTTCCTTCGTCCACGTCACGTCCCCGTGCCATCTAGTGGAGGTGCTGCTGCGTTCATGTACCAGACGCCACTGTCAAACCGGGAACCCAGCCCGCGTCGCAAAGGAGACATCGACACCACCAGCGACAGTCCAGGCAGCCGCAGACTGAAAAGACTAGCCCCCCAATACCGACCCCTCCCGAACAACACAAAAGTCACAGCGACGACAACAAGAGGCACAATGACAGCCATAAGATCTCCTGCAGCGGTAGTGATGCAGAAGCCAAAAGAGCCCCCGACCTTCCACGGATCGTCGTGTGAAGACCTACGACCGAGTGGCCGCCCTCTACCATTGAGACACGGAAGAGAAGCTCCGTCGCGTCTTCTTTTATCTGGAAGATTCGGCAAAAACCTGGTTCGACAATCAAGAGTCTCCCCTTCAGACCTGCGGTTTCTTTTGTGGCACATTCCTGGATAGGTTCAGGAGCATCACCTGCAAGGAAAGAGCCGCGACATTACTGGAGACGATGGTGCAACTCCCTAATGAAAATGTGACTATCTTCGAGGAAGAAATGATGCGACTCTTCCGTCACGCCCACCCCAAGATGCCTGAAGACAAGAAAGTTCGCCTCCTCATGCGAAGAGTCGAGCAAGAACTGTTTGCTGGGCTAATCAGGAACCTGCCAAAGACTGCCGCTGAATTTATTTCGGAGGCATCTACCATAGAGAAGATGCTCGAGATGCGGACACAGCAGTACAACCGCAATTTCTCGTCTAGAAGCTATGGCAACATCCAAGCACTAGGAACCACCGATCTGCGTGAGACGATCCGAGCGATTGTGCAAGAAGAGCTGCGCGAATCGCTTCCTTCAGCGCAGCCTCATGTGGACTCCATCAGGGACATCGTATGCCAGGAGATCCAGCAATCGCTGGACGTTCCTCAGCCTCCAGAGCCGCAGCAACAAGTCATGAGCTATGCTGCTGCAGTCCGCTGTCATGCCTCTCCTCCGCACCCTTGCCAAGACACCGCCCCGTCGCACTTCCGTCGCCAGACGCCACCGCCGCCACCACCAACACCGACGTCCCATGGTTCACCTGCGGGACAGCGCAGAGTACCAAGGAAAACGTATGTTTGGCGTGCACCTCACAACCCCCCGCTCTGCTACCGCTGCGGAGAGGCTGGACACACCTACCGCCGTTGTCAATACCGACAAATGGGTCTACGGGGTTTTGACATCAACGTGCCGTGTCCACAATTGGGTGAACGACCGCATGACATCGCCGACTAACTATCTCGCGGGAACGCAGTCGACATTCTGACGACCTTATTATTCGCCATTGCCAGGTCCCTACACCTCACTGCACCATGGGCAGTACACCGGCCTTGGTCGGGGTCAATCTTTGAGCCCTTACTCGAAAAATTAAGGGCAGCAATCGATGCAGGTGCGGTTGCTGTACGACGAACTACCGAAGATCCCCCGCTGATGCGACGTAATCAATAGCACCCGCTGCAAGACAAAAACATTCTTGACGTTGAACCTTCGCGGCTGACAGAAAACGTCACGATCCATCGTTGAAGCAGTGGAGCAAATAGACGTAGCCGTGATCCGATGCCACGACCCAACCGCAACGCACGACGACGAACCAGGGATCTCTGAGGTAATGTTCGACGGCCATGTCACTGCTCTCGTCGATACTGGGGCCGACTATTCCGTCGACTGTGGTTCTTTCGTGGCGAATTAAAGAAAGTGAAGACTGCTTGGCAAGGCCTTGAAATCAGAACTGCTGGGGGTCATGTAATGACCCCAGCTGGTGTTAGCACAGCAAGAATCACCATCAATAACCGGACTTATACTGCCAGCTTTCTAATTCTGCAGCCTGCTCCAGGGATGTGATACTTGGGATGGACTTCTTAAGTCAACAGGGGGCCGTCATCGACCTAAGATCTGAGGCAATAACGCTATCCACAGAAAAAGCACTGCCGCCGCACACGCCGTGAGGGAAGCATGCTTTGAATGTGCTTGAAGCCCCGCCGTGGTGGTCTAGTGGCTAAGGTACTTGGCTGCTGACCCGCAGGTCGCGGGTTCGAATGCCGGCTGCGGCGGCTGCATTTCCGATGGCGGCGGAAATGTTGTAGGCCCGTGTGCTCAGATTTGGGTGCACGTTAAAGAACCCCAGGTGGTCGAAATTTCCGGAGCCCTCCACTACGACGTTTCTCATAATCATATGGTGGTTTTGGGACGTTAAACCCCACAAATCAATGAATGTGCTGGAAGACCAAGTCACCGTTCCTCCTCGCTCCAGCATCAGCATTTCTGTCGGCACTCAAGAATCAACAGACATGCAAGGCGTTGAAGGTGACCAGCACCTGTTGATCAACCGCGAAATTTGCGTCGCCAGAGGAATAGCCGAGCTGCGTGGAGGTAACGCAAGAGTGATGCCCACGAACTTCAGGAACGAGCACAGGCTTGTTAGCAAAGGCACGACGGTCTTACATCGGAAAAATACTTCTTCGCCATCACTGATTCTGCCAAATGCACTACGACGACTCAAGCACTTCAACCGGCTTTCAACGTTAATCCAAGCCTTACGACGCACGAACAAGAACAACTCAAAAACTTGCTCCTGAAATACAAGAAATGTTTTTCATCATCCTCAAGAATTCGACAGACTCCCGTTGCCAAACATAGAATCGTAACAGAGAACAGTACCAGGCCACTCTGTCAGAGTTCGTACAGAGTGTCGACGCGAGAACGAGAGGCCATAAAGAAACAAGTCGACGAAATGCTACTTGGTGACATCATTCAGCCTTCAGAGTCCATGGGCGTCACCGGTGGTGTTAGTGAAAAAAAAGGACGGAACTCTACACTTTTGCAGTGACTATCGCCGTCTGAACAAAATCAGGAAGAACGTGTGCTTGCTCCGAAGGATAGACGACGCCCTAGATTGCCTTCACAATGCGAGATACTTTTCTTCGATGGACCTCAAGACCGGTTATTGGCGAATCGAAGTCGACGAGGGAGACCGAGAGAAGACTGCCTTCATAACACTGGATGTCCTCCTCATGTTCAAGGTCGTGCTCTGTGGCCTCTGCTCAGCACCAGCGACTTTCCAACGAATCATGGATATGGTCTTGGTTGGTTTGAAGTGGCAGACCTGCCTTGTTTACTTGGATGACGTCGTTGTGTTTTCGTCGAGCTTTAACGAACACCTCCAGCGCCTCGAATTCGTACTCGCAAGCAATCAGGAGCTCCAGACTTACCCCGAAGCCAGAAAAATGCCCCTTCGCCTACAAGGAGTTTTTGTTTTTAGGTCACATGATCAGCAAGACAGGAGTGCGTCTAGACCCGCAGAAAACAGCTTCCATCGCCGCCTTCCCGCCACACACCGACAAGAAGGCCATGCGTCGGTTGCTTGGCATGTGCGCCTATTACAGATGCTTCGTCAGACTTTTCACAGATTGCCAAGCCACTAACGCAACTCACGAAAACCGACGTTGATTTTAAATGGTAAACAGCACAAATTGAAGCATTTCAGAAACTCAAACGACACCTGCAGACACCTCCGCTATTTGCGCATTTCGAAGAATACGCCAAAACAGAACTACACACCAACGCAAGCAGCGTAAGACTCGGTGCGTTCTTGTGCAAAAGACCAACGGCCTGGAAAGGGTTATCAGTTATGCTAGCTAATTGCTGTCAAAGGCTGAGGTCAACTACACCACAACAGAAAAGGAGCGCCTTGCCATCATTTGGGCAGCGTGGAAATTTCACCCTTATCTCTACGACAGGGCCTTTCAAAGTTGTGAGCGACCACCACGCCCTGTGTTGGCTAGCTAACTTGAGGGACCCTTCAGGTCGCCTCGCGCGGTGGAGCCTAAGACTCCAAGAATTCAACATTACCGTCGTGTACAAGTCTGGAAGAAAACACTCAGACGCCGACTGCTTGTCTCGTGCCCCAGTCAATCCACCACCGCGGGATGACCAGGATGATGAGTACTTCTTGGGAATCATAGGTGCCGATGACTTCACCAAGCGATAGTGAAGCGACCTGGAACTGAGAGGGCTAGTCGAATACCTCGAGGGCCGAACCAGTGTCGTCCGAAAAGTCTTCAAGCGAGGACTGACGTCATTTTTTTTTTGAAGATCAACATCCTCGTGAAGAAGAACTTCTCCCCTGCCCGAGCCAGTTACCTTATCGCTGGCCTTCGGCAAAGCAGGACGACCCAGCGGCTGGCCACCTTGGTTTTTCCCGCACACTCGCAAGAATACAAGATAAATACTACTGCCGACGCCTTGCTACCGACATCGTTCATTACGTGAGGGCATGCCGGGACTGCCAGCGACGCAAGACACCGCCGACACGGCCAGCAGGACTTCTGCAGCCCATCAAACCACCTCGCCGTCCGTTCCAGCATATCGGTATGGACTTACTTGGGCCGTTCCCGAAGTCGGCTAATGAAAACAGATGGATCGTCGTAGCTACCGACTACCTCACCCGCTACGCTGAGACGAAAGCCCTTCCAAAAGGTAGCGCATCGTAGGTAGCTAAATTCTTCGTCGAAAACATCGTCCTGCATCATGACGCCCCAGAAGTCCTCATCACCGACAGAGGTACCGCATTTACTGCTGAGCTAATCCAAGCTATTTTGGCATACAGCCGGACAAGTCACCGTTGTGCAACAGCGTACCACCCAGACTAATGGTCTCACCGAGCGCCTAAACAGGACCATTGCTGACATGCTGGCCATGTACATCGACGTCGAACACAAGACGTGGGATACCATCCTTCCGTACGTAACCTTCGCATACAACACTGCCGTACAAGAAACGACGCAGATGACGCTGTACAAGTAGGTCTACGGAAGGAACCCAACAACAATGCTCGATGCTATACTGCCAAACGTCACTGATGAAGAAAACCTCGACGTCACCGTCTACCTTTAGCACGCGGAAGAAGCTCGTCAACTCGCCCGCCTGTGCATTAAAAATCAGCAGTCGGCCGACAGCCACCGTTACAATCATCGTCGAAGCTTCGTGGAGTACCAGCCCAGTGACTGTGTCGAGGTATGGACGCCGATACGCCAACGTGGACTCAGTGAAAAGCTTCTACGGCGGTACTTCAGACTGTACAGAGTAGTTCGACGTCTCGGACCACTCGACTACGAGGTTGTTCGTGACGGCATTATGAACTCTCAACAGCATCGTGCTCGACCTGAAGTCGTTTATGTCATGCCCCTCAAGCCATTTCATGCACGAACCTGAGGACTGTATTTTGTTGTTGTTGCTATGCTTTATTGCTTGTACCTATTGTTTAGTGTCTTTATTATAATATTTCTTTTTTTCTTAAAGCATCGGGATGATGCCTTTTTCAGAGGGGGGGCAATGCCACGTTCAATGCAATTATGAATTATCAATGCAATTATGAACAGCCCAAATTAGATTATTGTGGTGAATTGAGTGCAATAAAAAAGCCCCTATGTTCCCACATGGCCGGATCAGTCAGCCTGAAAATAGCTTTTCAAAACCGTCAACCAACTGAAGCATCGCATCTGTATAGGTAGCAATCGTATTTTTACGGGGTCATGGCCTTAACGAAGGAAACAGACTGAAATTACTAGATTAAACTATTTATTAAGCCGAACTTGTGGCTCGTAAGTGAAGGTCAGGTTACAGCGATGCCCACTGGCACTAATAGTGGCGAGCGAACGAAGTGTCAATCGTCGATCAATTGACAAGTGGTGAAGCGCGTCAGCATTTATGCAGTTGCCATCGAATCTTCTAGCGTTATCGTTAGCGGTGACGCATGTTCTAGAGTAGTCTGTAATGTTCACGAAGTAAGCGTAATGTTAACAAAATGACCTACTACAGCCTCAAAGCTTTTCGAGCATCGTAGGCGCGGTTTTTCCGTGGAGTGCAGTCCATGTGAATACACTGAGGGAATGGTTCCGAAGGAGCGTTTGATGTTATGTGCTATCATCTGTATGTGCCATGACGCGAGTAACCTAACCTAATCTAACCTTCTCCTCCCGTTGGGCTCCCTTTCAAGGACGCCCATCGCTTCGAAATTTATCCAGTGATCCAACGTCTCAGCATGTTCGACGACTGTGCAGTGCTCTTTGTAAAGCTTCCACACATCGTTGGCATGTTGCTTCATTTGTCGCGGTATGTTTTTCATCTCGCCGATGTACGAAGAGGGATACTCGGAGCAGGGAGCTTTGTAAACGACACCGGGGGTCCTGTCCATTGTTGGCCGATCTTTGGGGCGGGGGAAGAGGTGACCTAGCATACACGAAGGCACGTGCGCGATGCGAACCCCTTCCTTCTTGAAGATCCGCGCCAACATCTCGCTGGTACCCCGAATGTATGGGACCGGTTTGTGTTTCGGGGGGGGGGGGGGGGGGGCTGCCAATGAAGGTTGATTGAGGTTTTCATATCTTCTGTTGCTTTGTGCGGTGAGTGGCGGCTCAAATAAAGTTTTTAGGGTATCCGTCTTTTCTGAGGTCCGCAATCACGTGGGCCTCTTCTTTCTTTCACTCTGTGTTATTGGAGCATAAGTTCTTGGCTCCTTGGAGTAGCGTGGTCACAACCGAGGCCTTGTGGCAGGCGGGGGGGGGGGGGGAGAATCAAATTGAAGGTAGCGGCCAGTGTGTGTTGGTTATTATTCTAGACATGGCACATACAGAGGACAGCCCCACTCTGTCGGAACTCTTCTCCCAGTGTATACACATGGACTGCGCTCCACAGCAAAACAAGAGAGAGAGAGAGGGGGGGGGGGTCATTATTCACCTCGCAAGTGCTTTGAAGAAGGGGCTGCTCTCGGTTTCATACCCAACCAGACAGACTTCTGTCGAATGTTTGTATTCAAGTAAAGAAAGTGTGTGCTTTGGCTTCATAGCCTTGGCTGTGCTGTCACAAAAAGTTGTCGTGAGGCACAGGTGCCAAATAGCTGGTATACTGTGGAATATCCTTGATGTGCTGATGAAGAACATGGTGTGTAAACAATATTGGCATTCACATTGTTGCTTTCAGAGCTTATACAATATTCTTACAATGTCCACCTATTGCAGCAAATCATTCTTGCATCACCTGGTAAATGCTAGAGAAACCACCTCAATGTAACTGATGGTAGCACACCCACAATCGAATGCAACCCCTATATAGAACAGCATTGTTTCAGTTTCATGCAAAATGCTACAGATACTCGAAGTGTCTGTTACCATTCCATAGCATACAGGGATGGACACAGGATTTTTCATAAGGGGATCAGCTTAACAAGGAACCTCTGATGTTCTCTTCTTGTAGTATACATTAAAGAAAAATGCCGGCGTGGGCAATCGGGACTTCCAGGCCTCCCTTTTGAATATTAATAGGTCGGCAGACTCACTCATGAGTTGACCCACTCAGTCTCCAAGCAAGTCAACTCAGTGAGTCCGGTTGAGCAATATATTGGTCAGCTTGAGCTCGTGTGAGTCCGGTTGAAGAAAGTTTTAGCGACTCTAAGTCAGTGTGAGCTCTAAATTGAAAATACAGTAAAACCTCGTAATTCGAAGTTACTGGGACTGTGAAAAATTTTGAGTTAAGTGGGTTTATTAATTAACAAAATGTACAATAATGGGATGAAAGGAACTTTAATTATTGAAGGAAGGAACTTTGAATTATAGATCAATGGAATTCACTGCCATGCAGCATTGCCACTATCAACGATCATCAGTCTTTTCAATTAGCGCTCCACTGGTTTCTTGAACGAGATAACAGTTTTCAATGGATAACTTATTTGTATTTTATTCTGGTCTTTGATAGTGTTCATTTGTGAAATGTTATTGTTTATTTGTGAAACGTTACTAGTTATATGTGAAATGTTATTGTTTCTGTAATATATTTCTAGTTTTTCTTTCTGATTGCTGTGTTCCTGAAATGAAATTCTATTTCATTTCTTATGAATCCCCCCTTATGTAATGCCTTCGGGAGCTTAGGTTATGCAAATAAATAAATAAATAAAAGTAATCGGAAGTGGTCGTTTGCGGTGCTGGCTAGTTTGCAGCTCCAAGGGTTATGTTGTGCCACAGTACCTGGGCCGAATTTTGTCGCAAACATGGGTAAACGGCGAGCACTGCTGCTGCCAGGGCAAAAAAATTAAAAAAAAGGAAGCCTCGTTGTCAGCTAAAATATGTACCAACTCGCCCAAGCAACCATGTTACTTGCTGAAAAGGTGTGCTTCTGTGCAACACAGCGGTAACACATAGGCTGCATGTTACTTGCTGTTGCCACTGTTTGCCCATTATTTCTGGCGAAATAATTTAATAATGGCCAGTATAACGATATGTCCTACATGTTGTGGCTGGAAAACATAATCACTGAAGTTTTCCAGCTCATTTTTCGAAGTAGTTGTTACAGGCAGGAACTCCGCCAGCAGTGCAAGTGTGCAAATTGCTGGACAACCACCAGCAAAAGTTTGCATACATCGTGAATTGAATTGGGCTGACCTTTGATAATTTCTTTATATTTCCAGAATGAATGGGTGAATCATGATATGCTGACATTGTTACGGGAAGGAAGCATGTGACGTGTTTTTGGCGTGTCACTACTGTGGTGGAGTAAAGCAAATCTTTTTCACAGCTGCACATCTCAGTCAATCATAAAACCACCTTTTTATTTTATTTTTTTTGCACTGCCAGAAGCAGGAATACAGTGCTTTATTTGTCACTCACCATTATCACTACATTGCATTGCCTTGTGGTTCCTAAGGGCCATCATCCCTGCGGAATCGCAGTGAAATAAGAATTGGGGATCGGTACATGGCACCCAAAGTTTTCGAGTTAACTGTAGTGGTGCTGACCGCACCTTAAAGTTATCAACTCAAATTTATATTCCAAAATACAGGACAGCAGGAATGCTTTGAATCGAGCGCAATTTCAAAATAACTGAATTCAGATTAGCTTGGTTTTAAAGTATATTTTTTGAGCCCTCGGTGAGCTCCACCTTTTATGGCCAACCCGTGGCCTTATTTACTCACTTGTAAGCATTACTTGGCCCTATGTTGGCTCCTGTTTATACTCAAATCTATTCAAACAAGCCTCAATACAATAGTGCTTATGGGTCACCTCTGTGTTTATTGATAAGAGAAGTGAGTTTAATTGGAGTTCTATGACTTCCCCCATAAACTCCTTGACGGGATATTCTTGAAAAAGATATCTTGTGTGAGCAATAAAATGCATCTTCACTGGATTTCACTCACTGATAACTCTTATTTTAAGCTGCAAGGTCAAAAGGTGCGTCGTAAAGCACCGAATATGTGGGGTGTTGGCGTTAAAAAAGACTTAAACTAATATCAGAGAAGCCGATGTTACGTCAGTAGACTTACGGGTCGACTCACTGAGGCTCGCTCAGACTCGGGTCATAGCCATGAGTCTGAGCGAGTCCAGCTGAGCAGTATGTTGGGGAATCTGAGTGAATGCAGCGAGTCTATGTTTGAGTAAGTCCGTTTGAAGGAAATTTCAGTGAGTGCCAGTTGGAGCTCTCTGATTAAAATATATTTCTTGAGTGAGTCTCAGTCAGTTTCTCTATTTTCGCGAACCTATGGTCATAGCACATTGAATGCTTCAATAATACGCATCGTGAAGCAGTATAGGTGCAAAGCATTCAACCAATGGTACCTCGTTAAACATCACTATAGGAAACAAAAACGTGCTGCTCCAGAATCATTCCGTTTGGTGAGAACCGTTGAGCTATCCATCAAGCATGCAGTTCTGATAGCAAGGCAGTGTAAGCGGTAGCATAACAATGATGGCAGTAGCAGTGCAGGCATGCATGAATAGCCGTGATGCAGCTGTGAAGCTCCTGCACGAAGCCAGCAGCATGGTTCTCTCTTAGAGGCCGATTTTGATGTGAGCTTTGCTTTCCTAAAAACCGGCCCGCCCTGTGATTATTTTCAAATCAATTTTATAGATAGCCTCGAAACGCTTTCTTTGCTTGCCAGAATTATTGGGGACATTGTGTGTGCGATATCAAGTTTTGCAAGGGGACAAAAGTGACAGAACTTAGGTGCCACTGCAGCATCTGCTTGCGTGCTGTGGATCGTGTCTGTTTGTCCGACGCTTCCATGGTGGAGTGTGTAATGTCTTTCTCTATGTGGGCGGGCGTGTGATGGGTCGTAAACGTTGTTGGGTTGTGGGCCCTAAAGGATTCATTGCATATTCACCATAACAGCCACTAAACACGTACTCGTAGCTGATTACACTTCGTCTCGATGGCTGAGTGTTTTAGCTACACTCAAACAACAGATCGAGTAAAAAGGGCTTCTTTTTGTCCTACAGCAATTATCCTTATCTATGTTGCTTTCCTTTTCCGGCATTATCGCCACCCGCCCGGTACTTCCAGGTCACGAACGACATGCAAATTATTAGCCTGACATAGCGGTCTTGATAGGAAAGGGGCCAGTGCCGAGTTTTCAAGAAAGGAAGCGCAAGCAAGCTGGGATTTTCCACAGTGCCATCTGGCAGCATTATAAGCAACTAGGCAAACAGATGCAAAAACCTGTTCTGCTTCATCAAAGCGGAATGGCAATGCTCTCATTGACGCCTGAACAGTAGCTGTCTTTGTCCGACAGCTACAAGGAGCTTTTGCATGTAGCATGACGAGTGACAGACATGGTGTGGTATCAGCACCTATCTGCTGAGCGTCTGTTCAGCAGCTCCGCAGTTTTTGTACTCCTCGCTGGCGGTACTGGCACGCCTTTCAGGATTTGCAGTTCTTTCAGGGTAGTACGTCATACGTCATATGTAGACAGTACACTCCGTTTGGTTTTGATGTTTTGCCTTTTTGCTTATTGAAAATTATTTTCCAATTGGCTGAGGATTTCAGCGATCTGGCACCTGACAAGAGTATCTCAAAAACATAGAAGTGCAAATACCCTGAAAGGGTAAAAAAAAATTGCCGGAGTTGGCCTCTGAAGTGCTCAGCGGTGTGCTTTTATGCTCTAAAAAGTGCTGGGCTGGTTAACATTTCATTATCGAAATTGCAGGTATGAAAGAACATATAGGTGCTGTTTGAATGCCAGTAATGTGGAGGGTGTGTTTGCATCACAAAAACTGTCCTGTGTGCGGTTTACAGAGTCTCCATTTGTAGGATTCCAGCACAATAAGAGGCTTTTCTTTCCAAATGAAGCATTTTTCCTGAGCTGTACAACTTCTGGATTTTCTGTGCACTGCGTGACATGAATAGAGCTTAGCTTGCGTGCTAATCATGCATCTTCTTTTCTTCCAGCTGTCTCCTTTAGACAAAGCAAGGCTAGACCTGACGCTACTGTACAGTCTAAACTCCCTCTTTTGGAGTAAGTATGTGCTGTTGGTGCCTGCTCATTGAGCCTACATGAAGGTGCTACATCATAGCAGTTTTTCAACAAATTTACTACATAGGTGGGGTGCTGCATAAGTGGGTTACAGTACAAGGCGTTGATTATGAGAACTACAGACATGTATAGTGAGCATTAAATGAATTTGGAGCTTTGAAGGGCCACTCACCAGGCCCCATACCAAATTTTAGTTAGTGTAAGTTGTTGGGTGTCGGATGAGGAACATTTTGCCACAAAGATTTTTTCAATCTGTTTATCACGAGCGGAGAAAACGGGTTTTTTTTAAGTGGCACAAAACGAGGATGAGAGGAGGTGAGCTCGAAATCCTTGCCGCTGCTGCCGCGTAGCCTTCGCAAGCCAAATCTCTTCCCCACCCTCTTCGGCATCCGACCAAGAGATGACGTGCGCATCACGTGCCCAAACAAGTGCAACCCTTGAGCACACGAGTGGCGTTGCTTTGTTGACCAGCGTTATTTTGTGGTCTTCTGCCTGTTTCTGCCGAATGGTTTAGAAACGCTTGCTTAGACGTGGTAGGATAGATGAGGACAATAAATGCGCAAGCGCATAGGTGCGTTCCACAGTGGTCGTCTGCTCGATGTGCTAACCGCGGGTACACGAACGCATGCGAAACGCCGATACATTAGCTCCGCATTTCGCTGCAATTAACGGGAGAAAATGAAAAAAAGACGCTCACATTCCCTTATTGTGTTTCATTATTTATCTATAGCGTTATTAATCTTTTTAAGCAACAAATTACATAAACTACGCATGCCGTGTTAAATAATTTTCACTATGTCACGTGCCACTGTTTGTAACGTCAGAGCAGAGTTGTCTACGTAAAGGACTAATATCACTGCATTGCTGTATATGTAGGGCCATTCATACGCGCACCTCATGCCCTCATTCTCTGGGCGCGCGCCGGCACAAGGAAGGGGGAGCAGCGTTCATCTTAAAATTTGACCCATTTCTACGGTGGGTAGCGTTGCAAATTTCAGCAGACGTGATCATGAACGCCTCATCTACGCATTGCACTTGTCAGCTCAAAATTGGCGAACCTGATGAGTGGCCCTTTGAGAAGGATACCCGTACATCCAAAACAGGCAGATATTCAGCAGAAGATTTTTCAAGACATAAGAGGTTGTCTTCTTTGAGACACCAACTGAAAGAAGACAAGTCTGCTTGTTAAAACATTGGTTCCAGTGTTCTCATCTATTCAAGAATAGCTGTACTAGTATCATAAAGTATGCATAAATGTTGGCTTTTCCCCAAATGTCTTAAGATCTTATTTTAACACTCTATATTAGCATGGAAAATACAGCAACTTTGCATAGTTTCTCTAAATGTGGCATCAGAATGAATTTAGTCATATTAATAAATGGTGATCTCTGCATGATATCTAGATAGTGATGGATTTCCCATAGCGTCAATTCGATAGTTGGTGTGAGGCCTTTCACTGGGGACACAGGTTTTGTAATGTTGTATGCATTGCCTTTAACCGTGAATTCTGTAGGTGTTCTCTTTGAACAGTGTTATTTTGCTTTCACTTCATGTGTGTGGACACTCGGCAATTACCAAATCTGAAAAAATGTAGTTAAAGTTATCGGCAGCATGGTACTTCAACTCAGTATTGCAGTGTGAGCCAAGCAATAACTTTTACTGTCACCTGACATTATTCTTATTTCCTGCTCATGGGGTTCCTTGTTCATAGAGAGTGACTTGTTCTTCGTGTTGTGCTACCAGCAACAACATGTCACAAGCACTGATTCACCTACAATTGTTGGTGTTTCATGACAACGTAGGAAGTGGACAGTTCCGGAAATTTCAACCATCTTCATGGGGTTGCTTAATGTGCACCCAGATCTGAGGGCCTCAGGTGTTGATTCACCTTCTAGTAGCAGCCGTGCAGGGTCATCCTACTCATCAGTGAAATTGTAGATGCCGCACACTAAAACATAAAATTACCATGAGCTATCTCACCTAAAAGGGACACCTAAAAGGGACACAAAAAGGAAGCTAGTACCCTTGCTGTCTCGTTTAGAAAGAACCAACTAGCTCAGCTCTTTCTTGTTTTAAACTTTATCTGACCTAGATCGAAGCAGTTCGTGCTTGTGAAGTACTACATTATACATAATGTTCAGTCTTTCAACGTTTTACTAGGAAGGCCTGCCTTCATTAGCAAATACCTCGGGGAATCGACTAACGAAGGCAGGCCCTCCTGCCCAAACATTGAAAGAAATCAACATTTTTGCACGTTCATTCAATGCATGCATGCACATACACACATACATACGTACATACATACATACATACATACATACATAAATACATACATACATACATACATACATACATACATACATACATAAAGGACTTGAAAAGGAATATGCGAGAAGTCCGGGTAATTTTGCATTAAATGAAGTTGAAGGTAGCACACATTGAAAAGAAAAATGCTTTTACTAACGTTTCAGTCGTGGCATGGCCTTTCATCAGACTGAGTAGGTCTATTACACTGCAGCGTTTTTATGGGCTCACTTGTCAAACTATCAGTACAGCAGCTAGTGTACTGGAAGTAAAATAGCAATTGATAGTGGTTGAAAAAGACTGTTAAGGGGAGATGCGGGTCGAAAAACGCGAGTTGTTTTTCAAAATTACCGATTTTTTATTTTTGCCTGTTTTTATAAGATTAGTACCTCTACTGTTATGAAAAAAGTAATACAGGCCGAGACATTACTGGAAATGCTTTAAAATTGCATCTAAAGAGCACAAGGCTCCTGTTAAAAGGTCCAAAGTGGGCAGTCTTCAAACACCTTGCCGCCGATAATGCGCCGCCGCTCGCTATTGTTGATCGCACGAGTCGAAGAAACGAGCCTCACTCTTCAAATAACAACAGTTTCTCTCGCTGATGTAGCGCAAGAAATAATTAAAAAAAAACACTCTTCTGCACGTTTTTCGGGCGCCGCAACTGGCTTATCACATGGTACGAATCGGGGACCGCCATTGGCCACTGCGCACCTGCATGTGATGTGACACCTATTTGTGGGGTCCACGTCTTGTTGGGCAGCGCAGCGCAGCTGAACAATGCTTTTCTCGTGTAATTATCTCCGTTATGAATCAAAAAAGGCATTGCTCACAAGTGAAAGCCGTTGTGCGGCGCGCTCTGTAGGAATAGGCTATGGGCAGCTGGTCCGATTTGCGGCAGTTGTTGGCTTGCAAAAGCCAATGCATCAAAAGTCATTCACACCCGTCAGCCGGAAAGTTCGTGATGCTGCAATGGATGACATCAGCGCCAATCTTGAAAGGTCGAAAGAGCTCGCAGTGAGAGAACTTAGCAGGGACGACATTGCCATTATGTACGACAGTATGTGGCACAAACATGGCGGCAAAATGGTATGACAGGGGACTTAGTTTGGCTTTCGCAGTTCTGTCAAACTTCTTGCAGTTGACACAAGGCTCTGCCAGATGGAGCGGAAGTTTGGCAAACATTTCATGGCCCTGTCTGTGGGCGAAATGTCTGTGAGGAGTCGGCTCGAAAAAGCTGAGAGGGACAAACTCATGGTGCTGCCGTATTTTAGTCGCAGTGGCCACTACAAGAAGGATTGTTCTTTTAGATGCGGAAGCATCTTATACTCGCGCCTTGCAGTGCGCCGTCCGCGCCGTCCGCACCGCTTCTCAAACATTCGACAGCTGACGCGCGCGCATGCGCCGTCGCCCACCATTTGTGCCGCGCGCGCTTCTCCTTCGAGAACATTCGACAGCTGACAGCGCATGCGCCGTCGCGCCGTCGCCATCTGTGCCGCGCGCGCGCTTCTCCTTCGAGAACATTCAACAGCTGACAGTGCATGCGCCGTCGCGCTGTATATATACTCAAGGTCGGCGCTCGCTCGCTCAGTTGCCGATCGTCGGTTGGTTTGTACGGCGCGTCGACGTCCAAGGTCGCGGTGAAATGAATTCCAACAAATCCACAAACACATTGATCGACGTCCCTTCGACCAGCGCCGTCCTTTCGCATACGTGTGTACGTGTTCACTCATTTAACACCCCCTCCTACAACCACGTTAACCAATTTAGCCATCGACCCAAGTAAGTCGCAATTTAACACCCTATTTCACAACCACGTTAACCAATTTAGCCATCGACCCAAGTAAGTCGCACTTTAACACCCCGTTAACCAATTATATGCTCCGCATCCTCCTCAGTGTTCCCCCGAGGGAAGCTGCGGGCAATTTTTTTTGGTGTGCAAATTTCGTCTGATTTAATGATATCTTTCATTAATAAAAACTCAATTTTAACTTTAGAACTCGTTTTTCTCAAAACACAAATTTTGCCATTTTTTTCAATGTACCTCTCCTTTTTCGGGCACTTCTAGTGCTCGGATCTGCATGATATTTTGCCCAAGATTTTTCCAAGTATGACAAATGCCATTATCTAGTTTAAATTTCAATATTTTATTGTACAATAAAAAAAATGTATGTGTACCTTTACTAGGGTAGGTGAAATATGGACTTTTTACGTCTATTATTTTTCACGGGTATTACATATTTTGTATGTGCTTCCTAACTAGTTATTTGCACTCTACACTTTATTTGAAGCATTATGAACTATGAATGGTAAAAAATTACAGAAGTTTAGGGATAAAAAGCCGGGGAGGCAGAAGGGTTAAGGTTTTCACTTTGTAATGTTGCAGAGCTAAAAGTGTATAACTTGCAAGAAAATTAATTATATATTTGAAATCAGCATAAAAATTTCCATAAACAGCTCAAGTTTCATTGCTCTAGGGTGAATATTAAAAAAAGTGCATTCGAGTAGCATCTCCCCTTAAGATGGCAAGCATGATACTTACATGAATATACAAGTTTCAGATGTTGTCTGCGTATCAACAGTGTGGTGCACGGTGTGGATGACAGGTTATGTGTAAGAAGAAGGAAAAAGCACAGGGCAAAAAGAACGGCCATCACAAAAAAACAAATTAATGATAGGAAAATCCATGCTAGTTATTGCCAGATAGGTGATCTTTCCTACGTTTACATTGATACCACGACGAGTTGTATTATGAATCAAGGATTCTCTTACTTTCCCATCATGGTTCATTTTGAAGTCAGACTGAATAATGGTAGCCCTAATTTTATCGAAACCGTGGCCAGGTATACTGACATGCTTGGACAACTGTAGATCGGGGGGCTTACGGCTTGTGCACGATGATTATTAAAAGGAATTCTGAAACTAGTTTTTGTTTGACCTATGTATTGAGCTTGGCATGTCGTACACTCTTAGAGCATTAGCACTGTCCTATGTGTAGTCACTGTTGATTGCTAGTGAAAAGTTGGAGGAAGTACTTGATACTGTTTTAGATGGGGTCGCGTGCGCGCGCACATTGCAACGTGGTTTTTTGCTGGAATGACATCCTTCATGAAATGAACGTGTGGTTCTAGATTAAGTTAATAAATCACGGAAGTTCCGCGATCATCGGTAGACCACGCGTTGTTCGTTTGGTGAAGATTTCTTTCAGCCTTTCACTCTGCATTAAAATGTTAAAATGTTTCTTTAAAATGTGATTGACATTTGGAGCTGAGGCCGCATGTGACAAAATTAGGTTAGTACGTGAAGTTTCCTCTGATATTTTGTTAGTACCCAGAAAATCTGAACGGCCTAGCTCTTCTGCACGTTTGATTGCTTCTGTGATTATACTGGACAGATAACTTTGTTTTGCAAGCGTATTTCGAAGTTGGTTACAGTGGTGGGAAAATTCGCGTCTATCAAAGCATATCCTTCTAAAACGAAGTACTTGGCTGTAGGGAGTACTAGATTTACAGAATACTGTAGGGAAACTATGGAATACTAGTTTTATTGTGTTTATCATGGCTACTACTAAAATGAAGGTACTGCTGCCGATCTGTGGGTTTCCTGTAAAAATTAGTTATCAGCTTCCTATTACGAAGAGTGACCATGACATCAAGAAAGTTTATGTTGACAGGCGAATACGAAAAAGAAATTGTCGGATGAGTGTCGTTGAAAGCTGCTATTAAAGAAGTCGCAACTCACTATGATGCCAGATTATGTAAATGTCATCAATGAACTGCTTGTAGTAAAATAGCTTATATTTGTCATTCAGAAGAAATTGGTTTTCAAGGAGCCCCATAAATGTATTCGTATAGATTGGTCCGATTGCTGTGCCCTAAGATGAACCGCAAATTTGAACATATTGTGTCCCATCAAATTTAAAATATCAAGTTCTCCAGAATTGGGAGCTTAAGCAATGTAGCTAACACGGATGCGTAAACTGGTTGGTCGTCATCGCAATCATTGTAGGGGCAGAGGACTGCGTCGATGTCATCTGAGTGAGGGATATTAGTATTGTAACTCGAATGTTTCGTCATCTTCTGTCAGTATAAATCCCAATTAGGTTGCAGCCTTGAAAAAGACAAGTTTACTTGTCGAAACCTTGGCTCCAACACCTGTCCCCTGTTAACCAATTTATTTTTATTGACAATATACCGGTATTTAAAAAAAATTTAGCCAATTGCTTTTTCTGTAGTGACAGGCATCCTAAAATTGCTGAAGACATCATTTGGGACAGTAATTAAGGCATTTAAATTGACTATTTAATTAGCCAAATAAAGTGGCAAAGTGAAATGGGAGAAGTTAAGTCGTTCATGTGAAGAAACTATTGCAGCTTAGAGATTTTGAAAAGGTGGCCTCTATTAATAATTGTGGCATATTGAAATTCAGGCGAATCTAATGGCAGAATCAAAATCAAAGCAAAGATTAGTGCAACAGGCAGACGACTAGCATGACGTTGCTGTTTCAAGACAATGATTAGAGGCATGCAGTTCTTTTCTGTTCATTAACGTATGTGTGTCATGCATGCTATTAATACTAGCGCAGTCCACACACCCATGCAACGAAGTTGGGTGATGGTTGATGCATATAACGACACTCACTCATTCTGGACATCCCAGGCGAATATGGCAGTTGCACTCATCTGCATTGCAGTTTCGCCACAAAATTCGGGAGAATTTTATTACTTACCAAATATTACTAGAGGCTTCTTTTTCGAAATCTAAGCTGCAAAAGGTTCTGCGCATGGAGAACTTGTATTCTGCTATTTGATTTTACTGCCGAACTTGCCAATAAAAAAGGTAATTAGTTTTTCTTTCAATTACTGTACTGAATGATGTCTTCGATCATCTTAAGGTGCCTGCCACTACAAAATATTGGCCCTGTATCTGCATGTTAATCTGCATATGTCGTCTAAAGACGATAGTCTTGTGTCTGGAGAGAGTGAACAAAACGATTATCTCATGTTCTGCGAAAGAAAATTGGTGAATGGTGTTCTGGAGGCGCTGTGTTAGTGCCTCGAGCTGTAGCGGAGGCGAACGAGCACATCGAGGCATATTAAGCACGAGCGCCATCTGGCAGTTCAAAAACAAAGGAATGCGTGCGCGCCCGGGGAGAAAAATGCACGCTTATCTCGGAGGTGATAAAGTGTAGAACGCAAAGCGACGGGCAGGTGCCACCACCGTGTCGTCTTAGCAAAGCGATGGAAGCACTTACCTTTTTGAGCATCGCATTGGACTGTCAACTGCGGTTTTTAAAATTACTTGTGTGTGCCTTCTCTAGTATAAAGGCACACATACAAAACATCGACGCGTTGTTACGATGCCTCAGATATGTGCAATAATAGCTTTTTAATTGACACAAGTATGAACACTGAACCTTGAGCAATATTGGTGGGCGTTGCGGATGGGGTTGGCTGTTTGGTGCCGTTTGAGGTATAGGTAAGAGCGGATAAACAGACAAAATTACAGACAGACAGACCAAAATTTTTTCGTCGAAGGCCCCCAAGAAAGACTGTAGTGTATAACTGCAAGAAATTATCTTGCAGTTATCTTGGAAAAAGCAATTATGATGACAGCCACCAAATAATGCACACTCCTGATTTTTGTAAAAAGCTATTGGACACATTTGTTGAAACAGTGTGTAGATGTGGGGAGGTACAGTCAAACCCCGCAACAATGAAACTGAAGAGGTGCAGAAAAAAATTCGTTGATGTTAGAATTTCGTTGTAGTGAAATTGAGAAAATAGAGCTGATCTGCACTAGCAATAGAAAGGAACTTTTGTTCCCGAAATTCAAAAAGTATCGGCTTCTTTCTATTCATTCCTAGCAGCGTCATGATGCGATTCTCACTCACGGACAGCAACCCCATGGTGAAAAGCACCCTGAAACAATGGCCACGACAGCTTTTGTGAAGGAACCTAACAGTTAAGTAGTCCGCTATCAAAGTTTCACCAACAGTGCCAAGATGGAGGCTGGGTATCGTAAAGCAGTGACTTTTGCCTTATTTTATGCTATTCTCATCCATCACTCGCAGGAGGCTGATTTTATTGATATTTCGGACGAATAGGCTAAGCACGAACGAAATGATATGCATTGGCATAAAAAAAAGCATTGTTCTGCGCGGATGCGTGAAAGAAGACCCTGAATTGAATGACTGAGCTTCAGCTTTAAATCGCCTGTGGCTCAGAAGCAAGAAAGTGGCAAAACAAGGGTAATCTTATTGCCATTGCTGTCGAGCAATGGCAACACCCATGCTTGGTAAACAGCGGTGTTTTCTAGTGGTGCCAATGTGTGTTCTAGACTTCATCGACATATTTTCAGGTTCTGAAAATGTATTAAAATGTTAAAGATTGTGTTTACTGCATAGCATTAAATGTCTGAGCCAGAAATTGCATCGTCAGATTTCATTAAATTGGAACAGCAGAAGAAAATGCATTCATGGTGGTGAGAATACTATCTACACCTTGACTCCTATGGACTGCTGACAGGGAACCAAAGATTTTTGATTGTAGCAGAAATTTTGTTGAAGCGGCAATCATTGTAGCAGGGCTCAACTGTAGTAAAATTCTCCACACATATTTATTCGTTGCCAAGTGTTGCATCTGTAGCTTCTGTGGAAATCTTGCTACATAGTTGTTTTTGACACCAAGTTTTTTGGGATTGTTTCTTTGACCAAAAGTGTGTTGTCAACGTAATTGCAGTGTACCTCTGCACACTTGGAGAAGACCCCAAGCAGCATTCGGTGAGACAGGAATTGGTGAGAACATTCTTTTTATTGCATGCTACCTTCCACAAACTACGGTATGAAGAAGTGCAAGTTAGTGCATGAGGTGTAGACAGGTTCGCATGAGGCTTGCTGGGCTAGTGTTGTCTGCAAAAGCCATCTCCTATCCTGGAATACAACAAAGCACTGCCACTGCATTCATCAAAGGTACTCTGAAGTGAACAATGAATTTGTTTAGGTTTATAAATTGTACTCTGAGAACTCTAACAACCATGTAAATTTAACCGCTATAGCTTTATTGATAAAGGAAGAAATCTGCATCAATGTCTCATTTTTTCAATTTTGCGTCACAGTGTTCGTATATGACGTTAATGTAGGGTTTGTATTTTTATGATGTTCGCACAACAATATATCCTGGAACTTTTTATGTTATGTCGCTGACCCCTTCAAAAGACTACAGTATTGTCCCTTCCCTTTGTCCCTTCCCTTTGTCCCTTCGCTTGTCCTGTGTCTCACATATTTTACGTGCTACATCATTAATTCAAAAGACAGACCACTTCATTTCTACTGATAAGTAGAACTGCATGATAGTATTGTAAACTGCATGATAGTATTGTTCTTGTCAACACTATGGTTATTGCTGCTGGAACTTCAAGGTAGCACCCGCATTAATTTTTGGTGCATTTTCTTGCTTACCAATCATGGTGATCTTGATAGGATGACAGATTAATTTTCTAGTATGAAAAAAATTATTTTCATCTTTGGTATCCCTTTCAACTCTCCAACACAGCACATAAAAGGATTGCCCAGGCCGTGCCTTCTCTCAGTAACCGAGGCAGTGGCATCTGCTGTTATCGCAAGATCAAAACATTTAAACTACTGTACATAGAGTGTGCATTAGGCGTTATCGGAATCGTCTGTGAATTTTCGAGTGTTTTATGGTGGAGTCCTCCAAGTCTTCAGCAATGTATTTTTATCTTGGAGATTAAGTTGAAAAAATGCGCATGATCAGATGAAAAAAAAATAAAGTATTGGGGAGGGGGGGAGTTTTATAATGAGTTTTCAAACCCATGTCCTCTAGGTCCGCGACAATCAATGCTGGGCACGCTATCCACTGAGTCATGATCACCCGCTCTGGAGGCTTTACAAATGTACTTTTATTATCTTACACTTTTCCTCACTGTGGTCAGTATGTGGGGATGTCACTGTTTGAGAGTGGCAATGTGAAATAGCACATCACGACCATAGCCTCGATAATCAGCTTCTGCAACACAATGTTATGCCTCCATCCCACTCAGTGCAATTTTAAATAGCATAGCACCGTATAAATGATGCTACAGCATCCAGGCACCAATAAAGATTGTGCAATTTCTCTTTGTAAAATAGTTGAATCCCGCGACAACAAAATTGACGGGACGCGTGAAAGAATTCATCGCGGAATTTCGTTGTAGCGAAATTTTATCTCTGCACCACAAAATTTGGTAATATCTGATGATTATGACTCGTTCTTTGGTCCCAGCAAGCATATGCATTGAACTCTCGCTAACTGAGCTTTACCTGGCCGAATACTGAGTGAACGTATTTATCAAAGTATACAGAAAATTTGGAGCTGAAGTCTGGGTGCGGGTTATACTAGAATTTAGGTGCGCAAGTTGACTTCACAGCAATCAAAAGAAGGCGGCCTTGCGTCAATACATGGCTAGTTTTTTCTTCCTCTGCGGTTTGCGGTCGGGGATGCTGGGTACATGCATATAGGGGGTTATGCAGAAGAAAATGCGATCTTCAGACGACGGCTTGGAATGTGTCAAGTGCACATGATCCTGCGAAAGCTTCTCTAGAGGCCAACTGTGAAATTGACGAAGCTCCGCACGTAGCCAAAAGTGTGCGATGGGAAAGCTGTATTAGAAGAGCACCTTTAAACAGTATTCTCTATCAATGAACAACGATACCGACCGCGGTTCGCTGCGCAGCAGTTGCAGCAAACAGTAGTTCCGTTATCAGTCTGCGCTCACTGCAGTGGCTGTGCGCGTTACTTAACCCCTTAACTGCTAATTTTTTTCAAAAATTTCCTGTGAAAAAGTGCCTTTATTTTTAATTGCAGATTTCAATTCTAGTTGTACTAAAAAGTAGCTGGTCGATGTTGAAAAAATATTTTCACCACATACTTGGTCAAATCAACGGAATAAAGTTTATTTCTGAGCAATACATAGGAAACGAGCTGCTTGCTGTTAATAAGATTAAATACCCTATAAATAAAACAGTTAGAGGCGTCACATCCTCTTCACTTGTGCAGGCCAAGCACCCTTGGGGTATTTCACTCGGGAAGCTTCGGGGCTGTGCGGAAATTTTCAAAACACGAAATAACGCAAGGCGACTTCACTGACGGTCACTTGCAATGTTCGGGTGCCAGCCGTCTTCATGATAACCGAAGGAGCTACTCATTCACTGTCATCGCTGTCTTCACTTCTAGACACAAGATAAATATCTGTACTTGAATCATCACAACAAGGAATAGCTTCTTTTTCATGATCACGGGTCAGCTATTAATGGATCGGTGCCACGGCACGCCCTCTTTCCATGAAAACACCGCGCTCCTCCCGCAGTAGAAAACTAAACCCTCGCTAAAATGCTGCCGTCTTGTGGATGACACGCGATGTCACACGTAGATGCACACTTCTCCGCCTGAACGCTAGAGGAGATTACCTATTCGGCTAGGGTGAGTTCTACTCATTCAAAGCAGTTTAGTGACAGTTTGGGCAGGACGAGCTCTTTTTGTCCAAAGCATTCAAGGAGTTTAGAACTGTGTCGTTTGTATCCTTGTTCGCATGGTCACTGCAAGAAATATTGGGTTGAGTTTGTGTGTGTTGACTGCCTGCATACTTTCGTGGTAGTCCATGACCTGCGTTCAACACGATTGCAGCATTTGCGGCAGAATGCAAAATTTCACTGGGGCTAGGTGCGTGCTGCTCGCGTGTACGCCTTCACAACGCGTGGTTGTCATTCATGATCACATGGCTAATGACAACGAGCGTTAGTTTTGTTTTGAGCACAATGTGAAAAACTTATGGCGAGGGTTCTTGAAGATAGCGATTCTGCACGAACTTCAAATCCAATGGCAGCATCATGGTGGATGGGTGAGCTGTCACCAAGCATCTCAATGGCGATAAATTAATCTTCGTGTGGCGGCAGAAAGTGTGTCTCAGATGAAGACGCGGTTGTTGCGATACGGCCGTGCGCTCTGGATGTCCCGAGCCATCGTAGAATGGCCGAGTTGGTAGGGGAATTTTGCGGCAAACCTACACAAGTTCCTTTTTTTGTAAGGTAGCACTCGCGAAAACTTTGTTTCAAGAACAGTAATCGTTGGGACGAGACATTTTTCACATGTTTTCTATGGGCGGCTGACGGGGTATCGAAAATTATTCGTTGTGGTAGAAATTTCGTTGTAGCGAACTTCGTTATAGCAAGATTCGACTGTAGTAATAGCATATGGGGTTTTACATTCCAAAACCATGATATTGTCACCAGGTCGTGACGAAGGGAGCAGACTGTAGATCCAAGATGAAACTGTTTGGCTGAACTGTTTTATTTGCGGACGGTATGAGTTACGAGTAATCTTGCAAGCGTGCGAAGTCATACCCCTACTGCATACACGTGAGTATGTTATTTCATCTCTCCAGCAATCCTAGCCACATATTCAGAAATGGACAATGCAGCAAAAACCATTGGGCATACAGCGCAAGGGTTTGTTTCCTGCCACGACTGTAGCATTTACGCTGGCTGTCCCAGCGTTCGATTTTGCAATCTCCGGGCAGCTTCAGGTTGTCTCAGGTTCCCCACACACATGACTACGTTGCTGTTTCCTGTCACGACTGGAACTAGTTGTGTGAACATCTGGCTAGGTCTGGCTGCCAGAGAGCTGCCAGAGGTCTGAAAACTTGGAGATTCCTATCTTGGAGTCATCTTTTGGAAATGCATTGGTGGCAGTGTGAACGTTTAGCAAGATTGAGGCACTGTTGTATGTCGTGGTGTTTTGTCAACCACTTCTGCTGATAACCACATAGTTGTATTTAGTGCTTTCATGAAGTACAGTTTTCAGTATTCAGTAATTTGTTTATTTGCTAGTTATTAGAGAACACTCAAGTGCATGACCACTTTATTTTTGCATTATCGAGTGAAATGTGGAGTGCTTCACAGATGATTTTCTCCTGGTTATTTGTACTGAATTAAAATATTTCTCTTCTGATAAGAGACCCCTTGTATAAATATTTGGATGCCTGAATTTAAGTGCAACCTCTCCACTGTACACGGTGCTGTGAAATCACCTGTTGCGCAGTGCTCCAAAATGCAAAAAGAGCTGCTCAAAAGGTCTCCAAGTTGACAATCTTGCTGCTCCGAAAATTGCTAGAAGTGCTTGGTTGCATCACCACACTGCAACTATATTCTGGTTCACTGTAATGCCACTGCATCGTTGTGTGTGGCAGCTTGTCTGTACTTGAATGAAGATTTGAGCTGCTCACGTGCAGGACCGTGTGAAGGAGTACATGACACGGGCCAAACAAATCGCCGACAAAGCCAAGGCGCCCAAGCTGGTTGCCGGGGCTGCCCAACGCTTTGTGCGTAATGCTCTCTGGACAGCTACAGGTGAGTTGCTCGCATAGGGGCTATGTTGACTAACCATGCCCTGGTTTGCCATGCTGTGAATCGTGCTCATGGGGTGAGCCACTTTTTAACACAACCTGCAGTTGTTAGTCTGTGGACCAAATTATTCACTGTGTTTGTCAATTAAGAAGTGTGACTGATTGTCTTCTCACTGAGTGCTTTCTGCACCTACCATATGATAATTAAAAGGTGCATGTTGATTTGACTATCCATTGGCACCACTGATATGCAGCTTGCTGCACGACAGAGCACAAGTTAACGAAAACTTGTGCTGTTTTGCTGTTAAAAAAATGACGAGCCCTGGGTAAGCTGGACGACCAGCGAAGCTGTTTAGCGCATGGCACAGATATGTAAGGCCAGGCTGTTAGTGGCTGGGCTGTTTACGTTCAATATGAGTTCTATTTTGCTGTTGGAATTTTGCATGTGCTTGCATGTTTTCTTTCACATTTTAATGACTGTGTCGTGCTATGCATGTATGACTAATGTGTTCTTGAGTCGGTAGTAAACAAATGCTGTGGCAGTACCATTTGTGTCTAGGTGACCAGCCAAGTATCTCCCACATTAGTGATGCTGGATTAGTTACTTGCTACTCAAGTTTCCTTCATAGGTGTAAAGAGCCATGCTTTCTTGAAGACATGTTGCATGCATCAATAAAAGACCAGTAAACAACCCTGAGTTCCGAAAATTGTTACGAAGAAAAATGGTGCGCACGTTTGCTATATGAGCATGCTTCTGCAAGAATTTTTCGAGTATGGGCTATATAAAGGAAGTTAGAGGGGTTAGAACATCTGTTTCAGCTGGTTTTGAATCTTCATGCGTTTTCACCACCCTTTTCGCCGAAGGACGAAAATGGTGTTGCCCATCATCGTGACACCGCTGACTTTGGCTACATAACCCGACGTCAACAATACGTCATGGGTGGGCAGCCAACGACCGAGTACGACGTCGTGGATATCAGCATGTGTCATATAGTGGTGTGGGGAGAAAGTGCGGTTAGAGGAGCACACTTCTCCTAGTGGTAAAGTAGCGAGATGCCTCTATCTTCGAGGTTTTCGTTCTGGCAGCACCACTTCTTCCGGTAGTGTCGGGCTAACCGCATGAAAATGCAGACTGCACGGCCAAAACTGCATCACCGCATGGCTAAGGTGCTGTTGTGTCAGGCAAAGGCTCAATCAACGAGCTCAGTGGTATGTGAAGTTTCTCTTGGTCATGCTTGCGTCACTGCGCATTCGAGGGGCTTGGTCACAAAAAAAGTGGCGGGGGATCGTTTTTCGAAATGGAGGGTCTGTGCGGAGTGCAGTGCTGTAATATTTAGGAAATGTGATTGTCGTGGTCTACTGTACGAATTGGTGAGCTTGTTTGGGAGGTGTAAAAAAATGAGTCAGAGTAAAAATGAAGTCGCTGGAGTCTATTTATTGGCCCTTTAACAGAGGAGCACAGCGCAGCATCTGGAGCACCATCTTAGCCAGTTTCAAGTGATGTTTACAGTGCATGTGCATCAGGTGCACATGCACTTGCAATTTAATTTGCTTGTGCTCATTGCTTGTGTAATTTTGCTTGTGCTCATTTTCTGCTTTGGTGGAAGCGTGGTACAAGTTAATGGAATGTTCCACAGGCTGATTTTTGACTGCCTACTACAGTCGAACATACTTACAACAATACTGAAGTGCCATAATTTACTGTAGTGCCATGAAAATTTTATTGTTATAACTAATAGTAGGTGTAAATGAGTTGCATGAAAGAAAAAAAAAGTACAGTTGAAACTTGCAGTAACAAGATTGCTGGGTAAAGCAAAAAATTTCAGTCTTCATGGGTGTGAACTTCATGGGAATTTAATATGTGTGATAATTTAGCAGAAGAGACAAGCAGTTGATTAAAAACACATCTTACTGCCAAAAGTCAATAAAATTACCTTGCCAAGCCTTTTCCTGTAGCGATTTTTTAGCTCTTGGCTCGCATTATAAAAAGGGACTCATTGCCACGTCATCATAGTGCTCGAATTCTGTCCAGGATATTCAGCATCTTGTGCAGGGTCATTCTTTTCTCTGGTTGTTTTGGTCTGGGACCATCGGGACTGCCTGCCTCACATATGTTCTGATTATGCTAACGTGGTTGCTTGGGCGAGTTGGTACGACATAATTCACATAAAAAACAGTGCCAATAACGAGGGACAAGAGAAAGAAGCAGACAGACAGCGGCACTGACTTACAACAAGATTTATTTGCTAGAACCGCACAATATATACTTGGACAGTATCTGACAAAAAAAAAGAGAAAAATGCAAAACAAAGAAAACAGAATCCACCTAACAACCACGTAATCATCGCCACAACGCACCATGAACAACATGTGTGCTAACATTCCGAAGAAAATCTATTTCTTTTTGCGATAGCGCAATCGAAGGCCTGCTGACACATGCACTGCCCAGCCTTTCTATCTCTGCAGCCTCATAAATTTCACGTATCACCTGGTCCCGATGACGCCTAATGACGGTACAAAGCTGAAAATCGGGGACACAACCGCAGTCTCGGCAATGAATGCCGAGGTCGCCCGAAACTGTAGAGGAGACGTTGTGAGCGTGCTCTTTCAGCCGCTCATTTAAACTCCTGCCCGTTTGGCCGATGTTCCACTTGCCGCAGGACAGGGGTAGAGAGTACACCACCCCTTCAATGCATGGAACATACTTCTTCCGACGCTTGATTTTGCAGCCTCGCTCACTCCTGAAACCAGAATTCACGGCCCTGCACAACCTAGCCAATTTTTTTGGGGCAGAAAAAAACAGGTCTACGTCGCACCTATTGGCCACTTTTTTGAGGTTGTGGATGACGCCGTGGATATAGGGAATAATGACGAAGTTTCGTTTCTCCCGTTCCTTATCCTTTGTACGGTTTCGAGCATTATTCTCTGGGCTCGTTCTGATTTCTCGGAGTAGACACTCAGAAGCAACGGTCAAAACGTACATCGGGAAACCAGCTTATCGATCAACATTGCTATCGATCAACATCGATCAACATATCGATCAACATATCGATCAACATTGCTAAAAAAGCTTTGAAGTGCGGCGTCACCCCTTAAGTTGCAGTCCCAGTGTCAATAAAATAAGGGCGATTGTGGCCATTCCTTCCATGATAACATCGAGTAACTTGCATGGTGACTGTGCAGGCCTTGTGGAAGTCTCGAAGTTGGCAGTTCATGCTTGCAAAACTGCAGCGGCTAGTTTCTCCCGCAAGGGGACTGCCTTGCGGGAGAAAGGGGACGTAAGGGTGAAGGCAAGCGTTGGTGGAATCAAAACTGGTCGCCGATAGACTCGTGGAGGCGGTGGAAATTCTTAAGTTGGGATGCGTGGCATGATCAGTAGCTTTGTGTTTGGCAAAACGTGTCCGGTAAAACCATAAGCAATGTATTTGGGCCGGTTGTTGCGTGTGCGCCAAGGATTTTGAATGTACTGGCTTCAAAATTGCATTGGTGGCGACGCGGAAGGCCGGGCTATTTGTGGACATATTGGGGTGGAGAAGGTGAATGTTGGTTTTGGAGGTTGTGCCGCGACTGCGGCATAGGTCAAAGGTGCATCCACAGGTGGACACAATTGGGCCAAAGGTACTGACTCAGTGAATTAGAGATAGCCTTCTTGATGTGAGCAGGAAGATATGCGTCCGGCTGTACGGATTCAGAGGTAGCTTAGCTGGCACGCCACCTCTTCCAGTCTTTGATGTGGTTTACAGTGTTATAACGAGTGACTGTTGAGAGGCAATCGTGAGGCCCGAGAGCGACTTCGCAGATGCGACAGCGCTGCGCGCAAGCATCCTTTGTCGACGAACTCTGGCAAAAACTGATGATAGCTGTGACGGAGGCAGGGTTCCGCACAAGCAGCATGTGAAATGCCCCTCCTGCAATGCCTTAGAGGATATTCTTGGCTTTTTCTTCTTTGTGTATGGAGGCATTGACGCAAAAGAGCAAATACTGATGACATCCTGTGTGTAGCTCGTATATCTCCTGGGCTCTTAAGCGCACTGACGTACGCGTTCAGTGCAAAGATTTGTTAAAGTTAGGCTGCCAAAGACTTCTACGATTGCTGTCTTGAAGTCTGACTGGGTGAGAAGCTCCCGCTTATCGTATTGAAACTAGAGGTTTCCACAATAATGCTAATCTTGTGCACAGAAACAGATGCCCCAGCATATCTTCTTTTTGCTCTTCACTACACTGGTATCCTTAATAGTGGGTTCGACTGTGCAACTGTTTTGATAAAGGTTTACAGTTATTTTTGTGCCTCGACATAAGAAGCTGCTTTTATGTATTGCTGTGCCCTTGCTTTTCTTCATAGTTTATTGTTTTCTACTTGAAGAAGGAAAAAATCGTGCCTTTTGCTTTTTGTAGATGGCGGGCAGAAAGATGACCAAGAGCCACCACGAAAAAAGCGCCGGTGATCATTTCAACAAAACAGTGGGACCAAGTAGAGCAACAGCTTCATCTTCAAAGCAGCAAAGAAGCAGGCATCTGACTTCATCATGATGAGCTAAATCTAAGTGTTGGCATCATTAAAATTTTTGGTAAGCAGAACAGCAAGGTGTACTTATTCTGCTGCTGTGTTGCATTTTACACTGCATATTGCAGCACTTGAAATCTCGGCCAGCATAGAAGAATTCACCTCTCAACAAATGACACTAGTGCTTGTCTTGCACACACTTGTTAGTGATGAGCATTTCTTCTGCTATGCAGCTGAATTACACATGTGAGACTTGCCTTTTGTTCAGATGGGGTCAGAAACTCTCAGGAGGGTGGGTGGGAAGAACTTTCGTCACTCTGCACTTGCCCTGTTCTGTGTTCACGCTCCATCCTGGGTGTGTGAGTTCCAACTCAACCAGATACAAGCATTGCTCAAAGACGGACACAGAAAGAATGCCGGGGACGCGTACCAACTGAAAATGCGCACAACAGTGAAAAAGAAAGAAGGCACAAAACTAATATGCGCATGCCCATGCAATTTGGCAGACATCGGGGCTAATATAACTCTCAAGAAATCATCTTTATGCAAGTTAATCGGTAGGCTAACACATGTCCTATCACTATTATCGATATATGCCTCAATCATCAGGCGCGTTTCTTCATTCCTATGTGGGTATGAAATTTCGCACTCATCAAACACTAGCGGGCAGATCGCTAACCGGAGGCTCACCTTCTGATCCATCTTTACACATGTTGAGAATGTAAGAGCATATGTTCGATGAATGTGCCATTTCGTACTGATTCAACAATGAAGATCGTTAACAGTTATTTTTCATATAGACCCCCTCGGGATTAATAGGTTCATATGTCCCAAAGTTTTCACGCCTTCATTCTTTTCACACCTAATTAGTTATTTTATTTATTTATTTACAGAATACTGTCAATCCTCACGGAGATTAGTACAGGGGTGAGCATTACTGTCACAACTTTCGACGTGTGAAACAAGAAAAATCAGAATAATAAAGAACACATAATCACTGAACACAGCCCTACGGCATAGAACAATTATACATAGTTATTTAAACGATAACCAAGTACAAAGTACACCAATGGTACACGGACAAAGAAACGGGAGTTGAGAAGAAATGAAGCACAGAAAGAAAAAATACAGATCGGGTATTGTTATCAAGAAACCGTAATAAACAATAAATATGTGCAGACAAGTGCTTTGTTATGATAATTGGAAACAGGAAGGACTGAGTGAAGAAAAACAGGTGATCACTGGACATGCTAACTAGGTTAGAATAGATCAGTACCTTCAATTGGTTTCATAAAGTTCTCTAATGTTGGCTGCTGTATAATGACTGGATTCAGTGCGTTCCATTCTCGAATTACGTGCGGGAAAAACGAATAGGAAAAAGTATTATTACTAAATGAGTCTTCTTCAAGTTTCTATGCATGCCTTCGCCTTGTCGGTCTGGTGTCTCGAAAGTTCAAGTGGGCATTTGTGGTGTCCTGGCCATATTTGTGTGTCCATGCTTGCACACTCTGTTTTAGAAGGAATACGTGCCAGCTAGCTCAACTTTCTGTTATCCTAAAATTCTGTGAAAAATTCTCGCTGAAAGAAAAGTGCCTGTTCCATGGGGAAAAATACAGCTCTTTGTTGAAATGAGAAAAATATTTCACTTGTCTTCAGGAATACATTAAAATAAGCTGAAAAAGTATTACCATAAAGATCTCCTAAGAATCATCCTTGAGAAACCTAAAAACATTTGGAACATTATTAATTACACTAACAATCTATCACATAGGATTTCAGTGTCCAACCCTAATAGTACACGGCTATGAGCTGAGCTGTGCTCTGACCTTATGAATTCGCAGTTTTCTCCAGTCTTTACAAATGAGCCGCCTGATGTATCCCCTTTGCTTCCATGTATGGCTTTCCCCAGATACCACCTATCACCATAAATACTCAAGGTAAAGATACTTCTGTGGCAATTAAGGGAAAGTTAGGGGGCGGAGCTAATTTCTCTGTGTTACAAGTACAGTCAACTGCCAATTTTTCGGACCCTCTAGGGAGCGAAAAACCATCTGAAAATTCGGGCAGTCCGAAAAAATGAATGCAAGCAAAAAAACGCATTATTTTACTGATAATTTTCAATGCAAGCAAAAAAACGCACCATTTTGCTAATATTTCTCAATGCAAGCAAAAAACACACCATTTCATTGATATTTCTCGCATCAAGAGGGTCAAGGTCGAAGTAGCAGACTTCCGGAACTCTGGCAAAGCATCAGTGGGGTGGCTCTGAAAAGAGCCGTTAAAAAAATGCATGCAGACGACAGCGGGTGCCGTAAGGGCAGCCGGTGTTAGAGCTGCAGTGGCTTGAAAAACTTGTTGATCCTTGTTTGAACGGCGTTCTGCTTGCATGTGATCACATTTGCCTCGATCTGAGCAAAGGTCATGTCACCAGTGTACACCAATGACAGCATCATCAATGCTCGCATCAATTCGGCGGTCGTAGGTGGCGCAGAAGTTGGTTCCTGTTTTTCGACATCGGAGTCGTCTGAATCCGCCATAACCTGACTGACTATTTCGCCGTTGATTAGCTCTGCGCAGAAGTCTAGCTCGTTGTCTGCGTTGACGAACCACTCAAAAGCATGGAAGAACCAGCAGAGTGGAGGTCGTTGATAATACTGTTACGTAAAAATGGCACGAGGCGTGTCTATTTAAAATCTATATTCAAACTGATGGGTATGGCGTCGACTAAGATGGAAGACAGCACGCACAACCGACAGACCACTTCTTCGTTGTCGTCTTCTGACCGCTGATATGTCAGCTACGTAGCATTACCCCCCCCCCCCCCGGCGGTAAAAGCCCCGTCTCGGTGCACATTAGCTACGGTCTTCAGTAGGCAGGTGGTAAGGTTTTAGCCTGCTGACATGCACAACATCACTGGGTGTGGTTGCAGGCAGGCTTGTGGTCTCAAATGCAGGAATGATCTCATAGGTGACGTCGGTTACCTGGCGGATGATACGGTAAGGACCTCATAGGTGACGTCGGTTACCTGGCGGATGATACGGTAAGGACCCATGTAGCGAGACAACAACTTCTCTGATAAGCCAACTCGACGAACTGGGCACCACAGGAGAACAAGAGAACCGGGTGAGAAGTGAACGTCAGCATGCCGGCTGTCATAGATGGCTTTCTGGGTGGCTTGCGAAGCCGAAAGTCTAGAGCGGGTGATCTGACGTGCGTGGTCGGCACGAGCAATAGCGTCGCGTGCATATTCGGTTGACGGTATTGTAGTGGTTGGAAGTAGGGTGTCGAGTGGTAACTTCGGATCATGGCCATAAAGCAAATAAAAGGGTGAATAACCAGTAGTGTCGTGGCGTGAAGAATTGTATGCGAAAGTCACGTGAGGTAGCACCAGGTCCCAGTCATGGTGGTCGGAGGACACATACATCGCGAGCATGTCCGTTAGGGTCCGATTTAGCTGTTCGGTAAGGCCATTTGTTTGGGGATGGTAGGAAGTGGTCAGCTTGTGGTGCGTCGAGAAAGAGCGCAGAAGATCGTTGATCACACGGGACAAAAATGCGCGGCCACGATCCGTGAGTAATTGGTGAGGAGCGCCATGGTGTAGGATGACGTCGTGGAGCAAAAAGTCCGCAACGTCAGTAGCGGTGCTGGTGGGGAGCGCTCGAGTGATGGCATACCTAGTCGCGTAGTCTATAGCAACGGCGACCCACTTGTTGCCCGATTTCAACTCGGGAAAAGGACCGAGAAGATCTATACCAACATGGAAGAAAGGTTCGGTTGGGATGGAGATCGGTTGAAGAAGTCCAGCCGGGGGCGCAGTAGGTCGCTTCCTACGTTGGCATTTATCGCAGGAGGACACGTAACGGCGAACGGACCGGGCGAGACCATGCCAAAAGAAGTGGCGACGCACGCGGTCGTACGTCCGAGATACACCCAGATGACCAGCAGTTGGTTCATCATGAAGCTCGTGCAGCACGGTTGAACGCAAATTTTTCGGCACGACAAGAAGGAGCTCAGGGCCATCTGGCTGGAGGCTACGACGGTACAGCATTCCATTCAGGAGGACGTACATGCGAAGTAACGTGTCGTTCGGAGCAGATTCGAGACGGTCAATAAGTTATCGCAGAGAAGCATCACGACGTTGTTCATCAACGATCTGAAGAAACTGGGACATTGACATGACGCTGAGGCTAGGCTCGATTTCTGGTTCGTCGGGCTGATCAACAGGGTAGCGGAATAAGCAATCGGCGTCCAGATGGAGACGTCCAGACTTATAAGCAACCGAGTAGGAATACTCCTGTAGGCGTAATGCTCAACGACAAAGTCGACCAGTGGGGTCCTTCAGAGAAGAAAGCCAACACAGCGCGTGATGATCTGTGATGACACGGAAAGGGCGGCTATACAAGTAAGGACGGAATTTCGGAACCGCCCAAACAAGAGCGAGACATTCCCGTTCTGTTATAGAATAATTGCGTTCAGACTTCGAAAGCAGACGGCTTGCGTACGCGATTACACGGTCGTTGCCCCGCTGAGTTTGCGCCAAAACTGCGCCAATTCCGTGACCACTCGCATCTGTTCGTACTTCTGTGGGAGCATCGGGGTCGAAATGTGCAAGAAAAGGAGGTGTCGTTAGAGCGGTGATTAGCTGAGAGAAGGCGTCAGCTTGAGGAGGGGCCCAAGAAAATGGGACGTCTTGTTTGAGAAAGTCGGTGAGTGGCCGTGCGAGTGCCGCAAAGTTTTTCACGAACCGGCGAAAGTAGGAGCAGAGGCCCACAAAACTGCGAACATCATGGGCAGGGCGTGGGACGGGAAGTTTGTTACAGCGCGTACTTTCGCCAGGTCTGGCCGTACGCCGACAGGGTCAACAAGGTGACCCAATACGGTAATCTGACGAAGACCGAAGAGGCACTTGGAGGAATTGAGCTGCAGGCCGGCCCGTCGAAACATGGATAGAATGGTCGAAAGGCGTTCAAGGTGGGTTGCAAAGGTAGGTGAGAGAATGATCACGTCGTCCAGGTGACACAAACATGTCGCCCATTTAAATCCTTGTAGGAGCGTGTCCATCATTCTCTCGAAGATCGCTGGAGCGTTGCAGAGCCCGAATGGCATGACCTTGTATTCGTAAAGACCGTCAGCGGTAACGAAGACGGTCTTTTCTCGGTCCATGTCATCTACAGCAATTTGCCAGTAGCCAGATCGGAGGTCGAAATAAGAAAAGAAGGTGGCGCCATGGAGTGTTGCGACGCGCACCTCCGACGACGTTACGAAGGGCGCTACGAATCTCACTGCTGCAACCACTGTTTCGAAAGACGGCGATGCCAACACGGTCCCGAAGGCGCTACTGCTTCGAACTCCGCCGCAAAGGTCACCAGCCGTTTGGTAGCGTAGGTTTTTCAGCTCGCGACTGCTTCTGCGCAAAGCTAATAGACGAGCGGACGAGACGACGGTGAGTTAAGCAAGGTTTATGTACAGCATATATACAGAGGCGTTACGAATTCGGCACTGGGGCCGACAGAGACTCGAAGAGCCGAGCTCTCCTCTCTAACACATAGGTCTGCTCTAAAATGGGTCTCTGTCAAAGGGGTCTCTCTCGACGCGCCGCAGAGCTTCTTTTATATGCCCCGGGTCCAACCCAAATGTCCAACCCGAAGCGCCGCTGGTCGCGAGGTCAGAATCCTCCAATGAGGGCGCCGCTGGGCCGCGTCCTTCTTTCTCATCGAATCTGGAGAGGCTGCGCTGCAGGTGGCTGCACTCAAGGACGAGTGACGTCGCCGCGCATAGCGTCACCCCCCAGACAGGAAGACGCCGGTTGTTTACTCGACGGGCTCGCTGGCTGCGCTGACTCACTGCACGTGGGCGACAGAAAGGCGCCGCGCGTGTTTACGCCGTTGAGTTGTTCGCGTCAGGCGGGCTGGCCTTGACACAGATTGCCTTTTTCAGAGGCACGGGCGTCCGCTGTGGACTCGCAGGCATAACAGCACCCCCGCCGCCAGACTATGCGCCGAAAAGACGAGCTGCTTCCACGTGGCTCGGAGGACAGGCGCGCTCGTTCGCCAGGTCCCTCCAGGTTCGCCTCCAGGGCCATGGGGAGAATGCAGCTTCAGACTTCGTTCCGGGAACACATCCCAGTCTTGAGGACGGATCCCAGCTCCACTGGCTTGTCGCCACAACTTGTCGACCAGCTTCGCTCGTCTCTTCTGACAATCTTTGGTTTCAGCACTTGTCGATGGTTCTGCAACTTGCCAAGAACGGTTCGACAACAGACAACACACGACACAAGCAAGTGCCCTCGGTCACCCGACAGAACACCAGACAAAGTATAGTACAACATATACCTAGCAACGTGTCTATCGGAATTTCATTCCCCTGTACATCAAGAGGCACATGTGGGACACAAGACTCTTAAAATGAGAGCTCAAATTTTTACACGTACAATGACTTAACGAATTAGAATAGAACATAAAGTTGGCTCCTTGAGATCACTCTGAACGAGAGCGCTCAGCCAAGGTCGTGATGAAGACAAAATTTTGCCCCGAATCGCCAGCAAGAAACCGAAAAGTTGAGAAGGTACTAGCTAGAATGCACTGCTCAATGCACCTGCATTAGCGTTTAGCTTTCCTTTTTTTTCTTTAGCGAACGTCAAAGTTGCGCTGTCGGAGTATCACGCTCCATCTCAGTAACCGGCCACTTTTAGGCGACGATACCTATGCGGTACCAACAGCTGCTCATACTTGCGACGTTGCACGGGGGAACAACGATACGGTTTGCTAGGGATTGGCTCCTCACAGGTTAGCTCTATATCGTGTTCGATCACCGTCGTGTCTCCGGGACGGTCCGAGAACACGTATCCAAACTCGGAAACAATCCTATTCAGGTCCTCCTCCTGGACTTCACTTAACCTAGGCTCTAGGTTCAACTGCTCCAAGATTACCTCCGATTCCCTTTCGATTACCTCACTAGAACTCAAAATGTCTGCTCCCTCTTCCTCTGAAGCATTCAACAGCAGATTTACGACCGCTTGACGTTCAACGTATGCTTTCATCAAGTTGTAAATTTTGTTCGGCCGCCTTCCTAATTTCACCTCATAATTCGTATCGGAAAGCTTCCATATTACTTTGGCGGGCCCTTCCCAATGAATCTCAAGCTTGTTCTTTTTGAACGGCCGCAGCAGCACTACCTGACTTCCTACTTCAAAAGCGCGCTTCTTCGCCGATTTCTCGTAGTGCTCCTTCGACAGCACTTGTGCCGCGTTCTTGTGGCTTTCCACTAGCGCTTTAATCGAGAGGTCCTCATGCTGCTCTCGAATGAGCGTCTCTGGATCAACCCTCGACAGCTCCCTCCAACTTTCCGCTACAGGCGAGAGCGTTGCAGCCCTCTCGCTCTGATTCAATGGCGCCATGTCGTCTCCCCTTGCTACGGAAACCGCGCCGGTCGCTTCGGCGACGGGCTGCTAGCGTGACTGCTCACATGACTCACGCGGAAAATTTCCTCTCTGAGGTTCCGTCAACCCGCCGACAAGGTCACTTGAGAGTTCACCGCATTAAACAAGATCAAGCTCCTGCGAAAGCTTCCGCGCTTGCGATCACGTGAGGGCCATGTACGCTAAGTTGGGGAAGAACGATTTACCCTGCTCTTTAAGAAGCAGCTCTGAGTTGTTAGAGAAAAGATAAGGAAAACTATCGGGAAGCGCGGCAGACACAGCCACTTCGGTGCGAAGCTTACCGAACGGGCCTTCAATGACAACCGTAGCGATTAGTAAGCAAGCACTCTGCTCCTCGGCGACTTGCCTAATCCACGCGCATTCTCCTGTAAAGCCATCCGGAGACACCAATGAAGGATGGACAACATCCATGGTTGCCGCTGAGTCACGAAGTGCTCGGCACGTTTTCCCATTCAAACTAATTTCTTGGATATACGGCTCTAACAACCGCATGTTCTTTTCCGATTCTCGAATTGATGCGAAAGCAAACTTTTGCTTACAGTTTAACGCGATGTGCCCTTCCTTGTTGCAGTTGTAGCAGATTAGTGGCTTCCGTGATTCAAACACCCGTGTGGTATCAGTGCGTTGTTTAGGAACCTCACTCGATTTTTCCGCATCCGTTTGCCCTTCCCCCACAGTGTCCTTCGTAAGAGACGGGTCCTTCTTGAAATTACGGTGCGGAGCGGGTTTTCGTTGATCAGGTTTTTTTTTTTGAAAAGCCCTCTTTCCTTTCATCCTTTTCAACGCCCACTGCCCTGCTATACAACTTTCGGCGAGTATAATACTCCTCAGCTAGCTCTGCTGCCTTGTTTAGCTGTACTTCACCAAGTTTGTCCTGCAGCCAAAGTTTGACATCCTCCTCGATGCAGCGGTAGAATTGCTCCAATGCAACGCATTCCACCACTTTATCGCGGTCGTCATAAACACCTTCGCCCTTGATCCATTCAATTAAATCGGCTTTAAGACGAAACGCGAAGTCAACGTGTGACTCTTTCCCCTTTTTAGCATACCGGAACCTTTGCCTGAAAGCCTCGGGTGACAACTTATAACGTCTCAAGAGCACTTCCTTAACCTCGTCATAGCTCTCAAACGCTTCCCTCGACAAGCAAGTTATCGCGTCGGACACTTCGCCGGGAAGAAGAGCTAACAGGTTCTGCGCCCAATAAGACTGCGCCAAAGCGTTTCGCTCACACACGTGTTCAAACTTGACGAGATACTTCGCCATGTCTTCGCCTACTACGAACGGTGGCAGTTGGTCCCGAATTCTAAAACCACTGACCTGAATCGTCGGAGAAGCTACGCTAGGCGCCTGCGAACACTGCAGGATTGCCAATTCTATTCGTTTCAACTCGAGGCGCTCCTGTCTCTCGGCCTCCTCGCGCTCGCGACGCTCGCGCCTTTCAGCTTCTTCGTGAGCTTCTCGCCTTTCAGCTTCTTCGCGAGCTTCTCACCTTTCAGCTTCTTCGCGAGCTTCTCGCCTTTCAGCTTCTTCACGTTCGCGAGCTTCTCGCCTTCCAGCCTCCTCGCGGCGTGCTTCGATATCCACCCAGGCCTCATCGACTTCCTCAGCCGAAACTCCTTCATCTCTCATGATCTCAAGGATCGCTTGCTTTCGTTTCGCACGGCCCAAAGTAATGCCGAGTTCCTCACAAATTTCGATGAGTTCCTTCACTTTAAGGTTCTCCATCGTTCACACTAGCCTCTTGCTGTTTGCCCCTGTTAACAATTTACTTGCCGTACCCACTATAAGTCAACTAGCAAGACGCGCAAGCAATTTTTCACACTCCCGTGTTTACCCCCTCCGCATTAACTTTGGTTTCAAAGCACTTCGACTTTGCTTAAAACGATCAAATCTCACTTCAATGCTTCACACAGCCCTTCTTTAAACTACTACAACCTGAGCTAGAGTAGTCTGGTGAACTGAGGGGAAAACATCAGGCACTCACCGCATCGATGTCACTGACGCCGGCCGATCCCGCAGCTGCCAACCACTGTTGCGAAGCGCACCTCCGACGACGTTACGAAGGGCGCTACGAATCTCACCGCTGCAACCACTGTTTCGAAAGACGGCGATGCCAACACGGTCCCGAAGGCGCTACTGCTTCGAACTCCGCCGCAAAGGTCACCAGCCGTTTGGTAGCGTAGGTTTTTCAGCTCGCGACTGCTTCTGCGCAAAGCTAATAGACGAGCGGACGAGACGACGGTGAGTTAAGCAAGGTTTATGTACAGCATATATACAGAGGCGTTACGAATTCGGCACTGGGGCCGACAGAGACTCGAAGAGCCGAGCTCTCCTCTCTAACACATAGGTCTGCTCTAAAATGGGTCTCTGTCAAAGGGGTCTCTCTCGACGCGCCGCAGAGCTTCTTTTATATGCCCCGGGTCCAACCCAAATGTCCAACCCGAAGCGCCGCTGGTCGCGAGGTCAGAATCCTCCAATGAGGGCGCCGCTGGGCCGCGTCCTTCTTTCTCATCGAATCTGGAGAGGCTGCGCTGCAGGTGGCTGCACTCAAGGACGAGTGACGTCGCCGCGCATAGCGTCACCCCCCAGACAGGAAGACGCCGGTTGTTTACTCGACGGGCTCGCTGGCTGCGCTGACTCACTGCACGTGGGCGACAGAAAGGCGCCGCGCGTGTTTACGCCGTTGAGTTGTTCGCGTCAGGCGGGCTGGCCTTGACACAGATTGCCTTTTTCAGAGGCACGGGCGTCCGCTGTGGACTCGCAGGCATAACAGCACCCCCGCCGCCAGACTATGCGCCGAAAAGACGAGCTGCTTCCACGTGGCTCGGAGGACAGGCGCGCTCGTTCGCCAGGTCCCTCCAGGTTCGCCTCCAGGGCCATGGGGAGAATGCAGCTTCAGACTTCGTTCCGGGAACACATCCCAGTCTTGAGGACGGATCCCAGCTCCACTGGCTTGTCGCCACAACTTGTCGACCAGCTTCGCTCGTCTCTTCTGACAATCTTTGGTTTCAGCACTTGTCGATGGTTCTGCAACTTGCCAAGAACGGTTCGACAACAGACAACACACGACACAAGCAAGTGCCCTCGGTCACCCGACAGAACACCAGACAAAGTATAGTACAACATATACCTAGCAACGTGTCTATCGGAATTTCATTCCCCTGTACATCAAGAGGCACATGTGGGACACAAGACTCTTAAAATGAGAGCTCAAATTTTTACACGTACAATGACTTAACGAATTAGAATAGAACATAAAGTTGGCTCCTTGAGATCACTCTGAACGAGAGCGCTCAGCCAAGGTCGTGATGAAGACAAAATTTTGCCCCGAATCGCCAGCAAGAAACCGAAAAGTTGAGAAGGTACTAGCTAGAATGCACTGCTCAATGCACCTGCATTAGCGTTTAGCTTTCCTTTTTTTTCTTTAGCGAACGTCAAAGTTGCGCTGTCGGAGTATCACGCTCCATCTCAGTAACCGGCCACTTTTAGGCGACGATACCTATGCGGTACCAACAGCTGCTCATACTTGCGACGTTGCACGGGGGAACAACGATACGGTTTGCTAGGGATTGGCTCCTCACAGGTTAGCTCTATATCGTGTTCGATCACCGTCGTGTCTCCGGGACGGTCCGAGAACACGTATCCAAACTCGGAAACAATCCTATTCAGGTCCTCCTCCTGGACTTCACTTAACCTAGGCTCTAGGTTCAACTGCTCCAAGATTACCTCCGATTCCCTTTCGATTACCTCACTAGAACTCAAAATGTCTGCTCCCTCTTCCTCTGAAGCATTCAACAGCAGATTTACGACCGCTTGACGTTCAACGTATGCTTTCATCAAGTTGTAAATTTTGTTCGGCCGCCTTCCTAATTTCACCTCATAATTCGTATCGGAAAGCTTCCATATTACTTTGGCGGGCCCTTCCCAATGAATCTCAAGCTTGTTCTTTTTGAACGGCCGCAGCAGCACTACCTGACTTCCTACTTCAAAAGCGCGCTTCTTCGCCGATTTCTCGTAGTGCTCCTTCGACAGCACTTGTGCCGCGTTCTTGTGGCTTTCCACTAGCGCTTTAATCGAGAGGTCCTCATGCTGCTCTCGAATGAGCGTCTCTGGATCAACCCTCGACAGCTCCCTCCAACTTTCCGCTACAGGCGAGAGCGTTGCAGCCCTCTCGCTCTGATTCAATGGCGCCATGTCGTCTCCCCTTGCTACGGAAACCGCGCCGGTCGCTTCGGCGACGGGCTGCTAGCGTGACTGCTCACATGACTCACGCGGAAAATTTCCTCTCTGAGGTTCCGTCAACCCGCCGACAAGGTCACTTGAGAGTTCACCGCATTAAACAAGATCAAGCTCCTGCGAAAGCTTCCGCGCTTGCGATCACGTGAGGGCCATGTACGCTAAGTTGGGGAAGAACGATTTACCCTGCTCTTTAAGAAGCAGCTCTGAGTTGTTAGAGAAAAGATAAGGAAAACTATCGGGAAGCGCGGCAGACACAGCCACTTCGGTGCGAAGCTTACCGAACGGGCCTTCAATGACAACCGTAGCGATTAGTAAGCAAGCACTCTGCTCCTCGGCGACTTGCCTAATCCACGCGCATTCTCCTGTAAAGCCATCCGGAGACACCAATGAAGGATGGACAACATCCATGGTTGCCGCTGAGTCACGAAGTGCTCGGCACGTTTTCCCATTCAAACTAATTTCTTGGATATACGGCTCTAACAACCGCATGTTCTTTTCCGATTCTCGAATTGATGCGAAAGCAAACTTTTGCTTACAGTTTAACGCGATGTGCCCTTCCTTGTTGCAGTTGTAGCAGATTAGTGGCTTCCGTGATTCAAACACCCGTGTGGTATCAGTGCGTTGTTTAGGAACCTCACTCGATTTTTCCGCATCCGTTTGCCCTTCCCCCACAGTGTCCTTCGTAAGAGACGGGTCCTTCTTGAAATTACGGTGCGGAGCGGGTTTTCGTTGATCAGGTTTTTTTTTTTGAAAAGCCCTCTTTCCTTTCATCCTTTTCAACGCCCACTGCCCTGCTATACAACTTTCGGCGAGTATAATACTCCTCAGCTAGCTCTGCTGCCTTGTTTAGCTGTACTTCACCAAGTTTGTCCTGCAGCCAAAGTTTGACATCCTCCTCGATGCAGCGGTAGAATTGCTCCAATGCAACGCATTCCACCACTTTATCGCGGTCGTCATAAACACCTTCGCCCTTGATCCATTCAATTAAATCGGCTTTAAGACGAAACGCGAAGTCAACGTGTGACTCTTTCCCCTTTTTAGCATACCGGAACCTTTGCCTGAAAGCCTCGGGTGACAACTTATAACGTCTCAAGAGCACTTCCTTAACCTCGTCATAGCTCTCAAACGCTTCCCTCGACAAGCAAGTTATCGCGTCGGACACTTCGCCGGGAAGAAGAGCTAACAGGTTCTGCGCCCAATAAGACTGCGCCAAAGCGTTTCGCTCACACACGTGTTCAAACTTGACGAGATACTTCGCCATGTCTTCGCCTACTACGAACGGTGGCAGTTGGTCCCGAATTCTAAAACCACTGACCTGAATCGTCGGAGAAGCTACGCTAGGCGCCTGCGAACACTGCAGGATTGCCAATTCTATTCGTTTCAACTCGAGGCGCTCCTGTCTCTCGGCCTCCTCGCGCTCGCGACGCTCGCGCCTTTCAGCTTCTTCGTGAGCTTCTCGCCTTTCAGCTTCTTCGCGAGCTTCTCACCTTTCAGCTTCTTCGCGAGCTTCTCGCCTTTCAGCTTCTTCACGTTCGCGAGCTTCTCGCCTTCCAGCCTCCTCGCGGCGTGCTTCGATATCCACCCAGGCCTCATCGACTTCCTCAGCCGAAACTCCTTCATCTCTCATGATCTCAAGGATCGCTTGCTTTCGTTTCGCACGGCCCAAAGTAATGCCGAGTTCCTCACAAATTTCGATGAGTTCCTTCACTTTAAGGTTCTCCATCGTTCACACTAGCCTCTTGCTGTTTGCCCCTGTTAACAATTTACTTGCCGTACCCACTATAAGTCAACTAGCAAGACGCGCAAGCAATTTTTCACACTCCCGTGTTTACCCCCTCCGCATTAACTTTGGTTTCAAAGCACTTCGACTTTGCTTAAAACGATCAAATCTCACTTCAATGCTTCACACAGCCCTTCTTTAAACTACTACAACCTGAGCTAGAGTAGTCTGGTGAACTGAGGGGAAAACATCAGGCACTCACCGCATCGATGTCACTGACGCCGGCCGATCCCGCAGCTGCCAACCACTGTTGCGAAGCGCACCTCCGACGACGTTACGAAGGGCGCTACGAATCTCACCGCTGCAACCACTGTTTCGAAAGACGGCGACGCCAACACGGTCCCGAAGGCGCGACTGCTTCGAACTCCGCCGGAAAGGTCACCAGCCGTTCGGTAGCGTAGGTTTTTCAGCTCGCGACTGCTTCTGCGCAAAGCTGATAGACGAGCGGACGAGACGACGGTGAGTTAAGCAAGGTTTATGTACAGCATATATACAGAGGCGTTACAAATTCGGCACTGGGGCCGACAGAGACTCGAAGAGCCGAGCTCTCCTCTCTAACACATCATCATCATCATCATCAGCCCGACTACGTCCACTGCAGGACAAAGGCCTCTCCCATGTTCCGCCAGTTAACCCGGTCCTGTGCTTGCCGCTGCCAATTTATACCCGCAAACTTCTTAATCTCATCTGCCCACCTAACCTTCTGTCTCCCCCTAACCCGCTTCCCTTCTCTGGGAATCCAGTCAGTTACCCTTAATGACCAGCGGTTATCCTGTCTACGCGCTACATGCCCTGCCCATGTCCATTTCTTCATCTTGATTTCAGCTATGATATCCTTAACCCCCGTTTGTTCCCCAATCCACTCTGCTGTCTTCTTGTCTCTTAAGGTTACACCTACCATTTTTCTTTCCATTGCTCGCTGCGTCGTCCTCTAACACATAGGTCTGCTCTAAAATGGGTCTCTGTCAAAGGGGTCTCTCTCGACGCGCCGCAGAGCCTCTTTTATATGCCCCGGGTCCAACCCAAATGTCCAACCCGAAGCGCCGCTGGTCGCGAGGTCAGAATCCTCCAATGAGGGCGCCGCTGGGCCACGTCCTTCTTTCTCATCGAATCTGGAGAGGCTGCGCTGCAGGTGGCTGCACCCAAGGACGAGTGACGTCGCCGCGCATTGCGTCACCCCTCCCCCCCAGACAGGAAGACGCCGGTTGTTTACTCGACGGGCTCGCTGGCTGCGCTGACTCACTGCACGTGGGCGACAGAAAGGTGCCGCGCGTGTTTACGCCGTTGAGTTGTTCGCGTCAGGCGGGCTGGCCTTGACACAGATTGCCTTTTTCAGAGGCACGGACCTCCGCTGTGGACTCGCACGCATAACAGGAGGCAATCAAGGGCATCGTCAATGCGTGGTAGAGGGTACACGTCTTTTTTGGTAATTTTGTTGAGGTGGCGATAATAAGCAGAAACGCCATGAGCCGTCTTTCTTTTTTACTAATACCACGGGAGACGCCCAAGGGCTCGTTGATGGTTCGATTATGTTTTTCGTAAGCATTTTGGCCACTTCTTTCTGAATCACTTCTCGCTCGGACGCTGACACGCGGTATGGCCGACGGTGAATTTATTTATTTATTTATTAGAATACCCTCAGGGCCCGTAGGGCATTACAGAGGGGGTGGGTACAACATATATAACACACAAGAAAAAAGACAAAATAAAGAAACAAGTATCAGATGCGCAAATCAGGAAGGCAACATAAGTCAACTAAAAATGTATGAGAATTCAAGCAATTACAAGACAAAGATAGATAATGGAAACTGCGTCTAGTTACAAGCATTGCTGAGAAAGTGCAGTCTTGAATAACAAAGGGTCAGTTATTGATACAACGGAAGAGGGAATTGGCGCAGAGTCACCAGTGTTGATTTGGTGAGTGACAATTTCAGTCTGGCCCAAGGGACGATCATCGGTGTCGAAAATGTCACTGTACGAAGCCAAAACTTGGCAGAGAGCGTCGGCCTGGTGAGGCGACAGCTCCGATCCAATCATGTTTCGAAAAATACCATCGTCTGAGCTGGGTGACCGTGAGACTGCGCTTCGATCAAGGTCAGATACAGCGACAACACTGACATCGTCCTCTGTTATGGCAGTTAGCTGGGCTAGAGACATCTGGCAGGGCAACACCTGAGGGGGGAAACCAAAGTTAAGGAGCGGAAGTAACACACTGTTATCCGCTATGGTCGCAATGGTATAGGGCACAGTATTACTGCGCGTCAGCCGAACGTCAGTAATTGGCGTAGCGGTATAATCACCGTCAGGAACGGGAGGGGTCGATGACAAAGGCACGTACGTGACGGCTCGAGGTGGCAGGCGAACGAAAGTGGTTGGGCTCAAGCGACTGGTGGGCTTTGCTGAGTAGTCGGCAAAGATTGGTAGATCGAGGCTGAGGGTACCAGACGAACAATCAATTATGGCCGAGTGTGCCGAAAGGAAATCAAGGCCAAGTATGAGGTCATGAGGGCAGCAGGCTAGCACGGCAAAAAGGACCACGGCGTGACGACCGGCAATGCTGACACGAGCAGTGCACATTCCGATTACTGGTACAGTACCGCCATCGGCAACACGTATTGCCTGCGTCGTAGATGGCGTCATAATCTTTTGTAAGCGGCAGCGTAGAGAAGCGCTCGTAATCGACAGGTGCGCACCTGTGTCAATGAGGGCGGTCACAGGAACATGGTCGACTTGTACTTCAAGCAGGCTATGGTGCGTGGGAAGCGTCAGTAGAGAATTTTCGGCCGTCATTTGTATTGCAGCTTCACCTCTATAATCTGCAATATCTAGTTTTCCTGCGGCGGTTGTCCAGAGAAGCTCGGCGAGGAAAAGCGCCGAGGTGGCGGAGAGCGGGATTGGCGACGTAGCGGCGACGGGGAGCGAGAGCTGCGGCAACCGGACGAAGGGGCGTCAGGGTAGCGGCGACCGGGCAAAGGGGCGTCAGTAGAAGGCTCGTAAGATGACGACGAATAGAAATTGAAGGGTGCGGCGACTGAACCTCGAGGGGTCGTCGGATGCATGAGCGCCGAGGTAGAGAAAGTCTGACGTAGTTGGTTTGACCAACGGCGGCGGCAATAGCGAGAAACGTGCCCAGGCTGGTGGCAGGAAAAACAAATAGGCCTGTCGTCGGGTGTTCGCCATTCCGAAGGGTTACGGAAGGGCATTGTTGGAGGTGAACGGCGAGCGTGTCCTCGGGAGTAGAACGGGACTTCAGGGCGAGTCAAGGGACATGCTGATGGAAGTCCGAGGTTCGCATACTCCTGCCTCACCACAGCTTGTATTAACGCCACTGACGGCTGTTGTTGGTCAGAGGCGAGCGTTGCGAAAACGGGTGGCTGAAGAGGAGCCGGACAGGCGGCTTCGATTTCCCCACGAACAATGCGTGTGACGTTGTCATATGTGGGGGACTGGCGGGCGGCTTCACACGATGAGGTCGCGGCCGTGTTGGGCAGCCGGGTGAATCGCTGAATAATACGGCGGCTCTTGGCTTCTTCGAACCGCCAGCACTCTTTAATGATGGCGTCGACGATGGCAACGTTGTTGTAAACTAGAAGATTAAATGCGTCGTCTGCTATGCCTTTCAGTACATGGGCCACTTTCTCCGACTCACTCATGTGCTTGTCAATCTGGCGGCATAGGGCGATGACATCGGGAATGTACGCGACGTACGACTCCGTCGACGTCTGTGCACGAGCCGCCAGTTGATTCCGCGATGCGATCTGCCGCCCAACGGTGTCGCCAAAAAGTCGCGGATCTTCTCTTTAAAGGAGTCCCAGCTCGTAATCTCCGCTTCGTGCGTCTCGAACCACACTCGCGGTGGGCCATCAAGGTAAAAAAGCACATTGGCAAGCATAAGAGTCATGTCCCACCTATAGCTTGTGCTGACCCGTTCGTACCGGTTGATCCATTTGTCGACGTCAACGCCATCCTGACCCGAAAATACACCGGGATCACGAGCAGGAGGTAGAACGACGTATGCAGAAGTCACGGTAGGGGCAGGTGGCGAAGACGATGGTTGTTCAACCTGTGACATGGTTGGATCTATGATGATGCAGCCGTTGCGGAGCTTCGTGATGTAGACGGGGAAGTACCCAGCACCTTCACCACAAAGATGTTACGTAAAAATAACACGAGGCGTGTCTATTTGAAATCTATATTCAAACTGATGCGTATGGCGTCGAATAAGATGGAAGACAGCACGCACAACCGACAGACCACTTCCTTGCTGTCGTCTTCTGACTGCTGATATGTCAGCTACGCAGAAATATCGTCCTTGAGAGAGAGAGAATAAACTTTATTGGGTTCCAGCATGCGGGATTCCCTCCGGCCGCGCAGGGCGTGGGGTTCACCCTATCTCACGTTACACTAGAAGTCCTTGAGAGGGCACAAGTCAGTCACGCTGTCGCTTTCTTCGGGCAAGTCTGCTGCCTCTGTGTCGAGTACGAAGCTCGCGTGGCGAAAGCAGTTGCGAAGCGTGTCTTGCGTTACTGCCTTCCATGCGTCCGCAAGCATTCCGACAGCAGACCGAAGGTCAACGCTGTGCCCTTTCCCGTTTTCCGAGCACAGCACTATGCGTTTGAGTATACGTGAATGGTACAAAAGTTTCAGATTACGGATAACGCCTTGGTCCATCTGTTGGAGGATCGCAGTCGTGTGGGCGGCATGAATTCCAGCTGGATAGCCTTCAAGTTATAGATGTGACCATGCGCAGCACAGTTGTCAACAAAGAGCAGAACACGTCTGTTCTGTTGTTCAAACTTCCTGTCCAACCTGCGGGCGTAACTATCGAACAACTGCTGCGTTACCCATGCCTTTTTCTTGGCTTCGTATAACACTGGCAGCGTTGCCCCTTTAAAACACCTCGGGCTCTTGTACTTCCCGATTACTAACAAAGGAAGTTTCTCGCTGCCAGACATGTTGCTGCCGACAAGAACGGTCAGTTGCTCTTTGCTATACTTGCCACCATGGCATGCGTCACCAGCAAAAGCGAGTGTTCTTTCCGGCAGCAGCTTGTAAAACAATCCAGTTTTGTCACAGTTGAAAATGTCAGCAGAGAACTGCTGCAACAAAGACTGGAGTTTTCCACTGTGGTACTGCGCAATAACTGCACTGTCGACGGCGCCGCTTTCGCCACGCATCTCGATTCGGTAGATAGACGTGTTTTTGAGCGCTCCCGATCGACAGCGAAGATAAGTAGTTTTGCATGTTTTGAGCTGGTCTTTATAATTATAAGGCAGCAGTTAAAGTCTTTGTAGCACTTATTTTATTGTACGGCTTTTTCGGGGGTCAGTCTCCAGGTATTTATTAGTTTGTGCGTGTCTGTTTGTGTTTAATTTTTTGTTGTTTGTTGTTGTTTTTGCCACCCCGTGGGGGAAGTGCACGTACATTGAACGCACAAGTTTTTGTAGTACAGCTTAGACTTTCTCTTTTTCGTAGGGCAGGGCTCGAGTTTTGTAATTATCGAGTGAGACAAGTCATAGGGACAATTGGTGTCAGAAAGACATGGTTAAATAGACTGTAAAGTGTCCACGAATCGGGGTGGGTTTGAAAGTGGACCCAAGTGTAGAAGCAGATGAAGCACAGGCTGACGCGAAGTGTAGGCAATGTGAGGTCGAGGAAAAAATGGAGAAAATGATGGTTGCCCAGAGTGCACTGCTGATGAGAATCACTGAGCTCTAGACTGCGTTGGCGACAGAGCAAGAGAAAACGAGGGCTATGGGCGAAAGGCTGAAGTCCACCGAGGAAGCACTAGCTAAGGTGAACAGATGAGCGACTTACGGAGAGAACAGTAAGGAACCGGCAACCAGAACGGCGGAGAAAAAAGAGCAAGCAAGTTTGGAAAAAACAGGTTCAGCCGGTTCAATTGTCACAAGGCCCAGCTTCAGCGAAGTAGTGGTGGGGCTGGGAGGGGACAAAGCAGCCGGCGTCACAGGTGCAAGTAACCACCAGGTGCAGGACGCTCCAGCTGAAAAGTCACAGAATGTGATAATCGCTGGGGACTCGAATTTAAATCAATGCACAGAAGCCGTAAAAGAGAGGGTAAGAGGTGACAAGAGGGTTACAGTAGAGGCGTTCTCAGGACGCAAGTTGGAAGCAGTCATGAGGCAAGCTAGCGCAAAGCTCAAAACTACAGCTGATAGACGAAACCTCGTGATAATTTCAGGCGTCTTTAAACTATGTCTTAAATGAAGATACAGCAGGACTAGCGACCACACTGGCGAAAAGCGTCGATGACATGCGCGCCACTTCTCCTCAGGTACAGGTAGTGATATGCACGATACCGGAGGTACCGGTGCATGACAGCAACCTGCAAAGAGTGGTTGTCAACACAAACCAAGAGATATGGCGGATGAGTCGAGAGAAAGGCTTTGAGGTGGTGGAAATAAACAGAGAGGTGCATAGGTGGCGTGGTTTTCAACGCGACAGAATTCACTTCGATGGGCGGCTAGGTCATGAGGTGGGTTGGCGACTTGCAGGACGCAAAGCGGGCCCTTCGGGGTGCAGTATATCTGGTAATGAGGAAAAAAACCAGGGAGACTCTTTGACAGGTGGTATGGACAGATACGATTCCAAAGTCTCACCAGCATCTAAGATAGGTGGAGTCCGGGGTAGAAATAGTCGTAGCCACGAGCGCCGAGCCAATTCAGACATCATCATCAGCCTGACTACGTCCACTGCAGGACAAAGGCCTCTCCCATGTTCCGCCAGTTAACCCGGTCCTGTGCTTGCTGCTGCCAATTTATACCCGCAAACTTCTTAATCTCATCTGCCCACCTAACCTTCTGTCTCCCCTAACCCGCTTCCCTTCTCTGGGAATCCAGTCAGTTACCCTTAATGACCAGCGGTTATCCTGTCTACGCGCTACATGCCCTGCCCATGTCCATTTCTTCTTCTTGATTTCAGCTATGATATCCTTAACCCCCGTTTGTTTCCTAATCCACTCTGTTCTCTTCTTGTCTCTTAAGGTTACACCTACCATTTTTCTTTCCATTGCTCGCTGCGTCGTCCTCAATTTAAGCTGAACCCTCTTTGTAAGTCTCCAGGTTTCTGCTCCGTAGCTAAGTACCGGCAAGATACAGCTGTTATATACCTTCCTCTTGAGGGATAGTGGCAATCTACCTGTCATAATTTGAGAGTGCTTGCCGAATGTGCTCCACCCCATTCTTATTCTTCTAGTTACTTCAAACTCGTGGTTCGGCTCTGCGGTTATTACCTGCCCTAAGTAGACATAGTCTTTTACAACTTCAAGTGCACTATAACGTATCTCGAAGCGCTGCTCCTTGCCGAGGTTGTTGTACATTACTTTCGTTTTCTGCAGATTAATTTTAATACCCACCTTTCTGCTCTCCTTGTCTAACTCCGTAATCATGAGTTGCAATTCGTCCCCCGAGTTACTCAGCAATGCAATGTCATCGGCGAAGCGCAGGTTACTAAGGTATTCTCCATTGACTCTTATCCCTAACTGTTCCCATTCTAGGCTTCTGAAAACCTCCTGTAAGCACGCGGTAAATAGCATTGGGGAAATTGTGTCCCCCTGCCTTACACCCTTCTTGATTGGTATTCTGTTGCTTTCTTTATGAAGCACTATGGTAGCAGTTGATCCCCTGTAGATTTCTTCCAGAATGTTTATATATACTTCATCTACGCCCTGATTCCGCAGTGTTTCATGACGGCTGATATTTCTACTGAATCAAACGCCTTCTCGTAATCTATGAAGGCTATGTATAGTGGTTGGTTATACTCTGAGCATTTCTCTATTACCTGATTGATAGTATGAATGTGGTCAATTGTTGAGTAGCCTGTTCGAAATCCTGCTTGTTCCTTTGGTTGATTGAATTCTAATGTTTTCTTTACTCTGTTAGCAATTACCTTTGTAAATAGCTTGTATACTACAGAGAGCAAGCCGATCGGCCTGTAATTCTTCAAGTCCTTGTCATCTCCTTTCTTATGTATTAAGATGATGTTAGCGTTCTTCCAAGACTCTGGTACTCTTCCCGTCAGGAGACACCTCGTAAACAGGGTGGCTAGTTTTTCTAACACAATCTGTCCTCCATCTTTCAGCAGATCTGATGTTACCTGATCCTCACCAGCAGCTTTGCCCCTTTGCATGCTCTTCAAAGCTTTTCTGACTTCTTCTATTATTACTGGTGGAATGTAATCTGGGTTACTGCTAGTTCTTATAGTATTAAGGTCGTGGTTTTCTCGGCTACTGTACAGATCTCTGTAAAACTCCTCCGCTATTTTAACTATCCTATCCATATTGGTAGTTATTTTGCCTTCTTTGTCCCTTAGTGCATACATCCGACTTTTGCCTATCCCAAGTTTCCTCTTCAATGCTTTGACACTTCCTCCGTTTTTCAGAGCGTGTTCAATTCTCTCCATGTTATAACTTCTTACATCGCATACCTTACGTCTATTAATCAACTTCGAAAGCTCTGCCAGTTCTATTTTGTCTGTTGTACTTGACACTTTCATGATTTGACGCTTCTTAATTAGGTTCTTCGTTTCCTGGGAAAGCTTGCCAGTGTCCTGTCTAACTACCCTGCCTCCAACTTCCACTGCACACTCCGTAATGATACTCGTCAGATTATCATTCATTGTATCTACGCTAAGGTTGGTTTCCTCACTAAGAGCCGAGTACCTGTTCTGCAGCGACACTCTGAATTCCTGTACTTTCCCTCTCAGTGCTAGCTCATTGATTGGCTTCTTGCGTATCAGTTTCTGTCGTTCCTTCTTCAAGTCTAGGCGAATTCGAGACCGTACCATTCTATGGTCACTGCATCGTACCTTGCCAATCACTTCCACATCTTGCACGATTCCAGGGTGTGCACTCATTATAAAGTCTATTTCGTTCTTATTTTCGCCATTAGGGCTCCTCCATGTCCACTTGCGGTTTTCTCGTTTTCGGTAGAAGGTATTCAAAATCCGTAAATTATTGCGTTCTGCCAATTCTACTAGTAGCTCTCCTCTGGCGTTTCTAGTACCGATGCCATAATCTCCTACTGCCTGGTCTCCAGCCTGCTTCTTCCCTACCTTTGCATTAAAGTCGCCCATCACTATAGTATACTGTGTTTTTACCTTACTCATTGCCGATTCCACGTCTTCATAGAAGCTTTCAACTGAAGCGTCATCATGGCTGGATGTAGGCGCGTAAGCCTGTACTACCTTCATTTTGTATCTTTTATTCAGTTTAATTACAATACCTACCACCCTTTCATTAATACTATAGTATTCCTCTATGTTGCCAGCTATGTTTCTGTGAATTAGGAACCCCACTCCCAGTTCTCTTCTGTCTGCCAAGCCCCTGTAGCAAAGGACGTGCCCATTCTGTAGCACCGTATAGGCCTCATCTGTCCTCCTAACCTCACTGAGCCCTATTATATCCCATTTAACACCCTCTAGCTCCTCGAATAGTACAGCTAGACTTCCCTCACTAGATAAGGTTCTAGCGTTAAACGTTGCCAAGTTCAGATTCCAATGGCGGCCTGTCCGGATCCAGAGATTCTTAGCACCCTCCGCTGCGTTGCAGGTCTGACCGCCGCCGTGGTCAGTTGCTTCGCAGCTGCTGGGGACAGAGGGCCGTGAGTTATTTGACGTAAGCATGTGGGAGGTAGTGGCCAGATACTGCACCAGGGTGGCCAATCCTTCTCTGGTGAGGGAGTGCGTTCTCGGCGGTGTTTGCCGGTGAGGCCGCACCCCAGGCCTCTTAATGCAGTTCCATCAACACGCGGATTTTTTTTGTTTTTTTTTATCCGGTTGGGAACTGCACGGTACCGGGATTTGAACCACGGACGTCTTGCATGCGAGGCGGATGCTCTAACCACTACGCCATCGCCGCATCTTCATTCAGACATAGGGTATATTAATATGCAAGATGGTAGGAACAGGCTGAAGTGGGAAGAGATAGAAGAACAGCCAAGGGAGGAGAGGCCGATGGTGTACTGTTTTGTAGAAACAAATTTGAGGGACATGGAACAACCTCCTAACGATCCGGACTACGCGCGGGAATATTGTAATAGAGTAGAAGGCAGCAGAAAGGGGGGTGGTATCGGGGCATTCATTCATAAAAGTACAGACTTGCAAAGGGTCAAGCAGGAGTGGAAGGAACATTTATGGCTAAAAAGGAAAGTGACAGGGCAAATGACACTCCTTGGTTTCGTGTACTTGTGGACGGGAGCAAAGGTTCGAAAGGAAAACCAGGCAATGGTAGAGTGTATATTAAATGACATTCAGTAGTTAGGAGGAGAGTGCGAGATAATTATACTAGGAGATATGAATGTGCACATAGAAGATATAAATGGGTATACCAACCTGACAGGCAAAATGATCATGGATATGTGTGAAAGACTTGATTTGATGATTTGCAACAGTAGCAAGAGGTGTGAAGGGCAAATAACATGGGAGGTAGGAAGGCTGCAGTCGACGATAGATTACGCACTGATGTCACATAAGATGTATGATAACCTCAGGGAAATGCACATAGATGAAGGTGGCTCCAGAAGTCTGGGTAGTGATCACAAACATATCAAGCCAAGTTTTGGAACAGCAGTGAAAGTGGGAAGGAGACAAGATGAGCAACTACAGAAAAATTTTTAGTCAGAAAGGCAAATCGAAATAGCCAATAAACAATTTGAGAAAGTAATCACTGAGGATAATAACAGTGTGGACATACACGAATCTAATTAGACTGTTTGAGCTAGAGCTTGCTAAGGCACGTGACAAGTCACCCCGGAAAAGAAGACACAAACGCAAAAGTTGGTGGGATGAGGAAGTTAAGAGAGGCATAGCAAAACGCCAGGAAGCCTCTAGGGAACACAGACATGCTAAGCAGCGGGATGAACCGACAGACGATGCTGAAACAAAAGGTAAAAATTTCTAACCTGTAGAAGGGATGCATTCTTCTGATCAATGGAAAGATTAGAAGAAAGGGAGCTCAGTGGCTGGCAGAAGTACATAAAAAAGATAGAAAGGCAGCTGCGAAATTTTGAAACCATTTAAGCTTCCTAAGAAATGAAACAAGCCTAGAGCAGAGGTGTATAACTACAGCTCAAGATGCTAGGCTAGAAGGGGATGGAGCTATTGAATATATAGGAACAAGGGTGACAGAAAAATTTCAACAAAGAAGTGCCTTATGCACCACAATAGACAATGACGGATCAAGTGGCACAATGGCTCCATTTTCACATCGAGAGTGGGAAAGGGCTGACAAGAGGGTTCCAAGTAGTACATCAACAGGCCCAGATGGCATTCCAATTATGCTGATAAAGACAATGGATCCAAAGTCTAAACAGACTTTGAGAGAGGCAATGAGCAGAACAATAATCGATGGTGAAGTCCCCAATGGATGGAAACTTAGCAGGATGAGCATTATCTATTAAGGAAAGGGGGACAAAGCTGACATAAACAACTACCGTCCTATAACAGTGACATCAGTGGTCTACAGGCTGGCGAAGCAGATTATAAAGGAAAGACTGCAGGCATGGATAGAGGATGAGGGGGTGCTGAGGGAACTGCAGAATGGGTTTCAGAAACACAGGAGGTTAGGACACAATTTTTTGTCACTGACGCAGTGCATCGAAATAGCAGAAAAGGAACACAGGCCCCTATGGCTAGCATTTTCGGATATCAAGGGAGTGTACGATAGCGTGGTTCAAGAGGGCTTGTGGGGAATACTGGGCACACTATGTGTGGAAGATGGATTCTAATCTTTTGAAGGAAATCTATAAAAGTAATAAGGTAGTTATAAAGTGGAAAAATCAGGTATCCAAGCCCACAGAGGTGAAACGGGGGCTTAGGCAGGGGTGTCCTCTGTCACCCCTGTATTCATGACGTACTTACAAGAATTAGAGGCCAAATTAGAGGAAAGTGGACTTGGCTTCAACCTCTCTTTCGTCAAACAAGGAAAACTCATTGATCAGGTACTACCAGCATTAATGTACGCAGATGATATAGTGCTAATGGCCGACAACAAGGAAGATTTGCAGAGATTGAAGGGCATCTGCGGTAGCAAGGGAGATTGGTTATATTTCAGATTTTGTAAGGAAAAATCAGCAGTCATGATTTTTAATGACAACGAAGGTAGTGAGCTTAGGATACAGGAGGTCACGCAAGAGATAACAGATAAATACAAACATCTGGGCGTATGGATAAGCAATGGGACCTAGTACCTGAGGGAACACGAAATATACGTGACGACTAAAGGTAACAGGAATGCAGCAGTGATGAAAAATAGGGCACTGTGGAATTACAATAGGTATGATGTTGTGAGAGGAATATGGAGAGGGGTCATGGTTCCTTGGCTGACGTTCGGCAATGCAGTCTTGTGCATGAGATCAGAAGTTCAAGCAAGATTAGAAATTAAGCAACGTGGAATAGGTAGGCTTGCTTTAGGAGCTCACGGGAATACACCAAATCAGGGAGTACAAGGTGATATGGGATGGACATCATTTGAGGGCAGGGAAGCTAGCAGCAAGATAAAATTGAGAAGCGATTGAGAGAAATGAAGGAGGAGCGTTGGGCTAGGAAGGTTTTCAGCTACTTGTACATGAAGAATGTCGATACAAAATGGAGGAAGCGAACCAGGAAGTTGACTGGTAAATACTTAGAAAACAGCAGGTGGCCAAACCAAAAAGAACTATCGGTTAAGAAGAAAGTGAAGAAAGCGGAGACTGACATGTGGAAAATGGGCACGATTAAGAAGTCCGCACTAGAGATCTATCGAACTTTTAAGCAGGAAATTGCCAAGGAAAGGATCTATGATAATACTCGGGGTAGTTCTCTACTGTTTGAGGCAAGGACGGGAGTACTGCGAACCAAGACATATCGGGCCAAATACGAAGGGGTAGACACAGTATGCAGTGCGCGTGGAGAGGAAGAAGAAACTGCCGAACACTTGATAATGTTCTGTAAAGGGCTTCACCCTTAATATTGTTAATATTGTTTATATATTATTATTATTATTATTATTATTATTATTATTATTATTATTATATATATTATTATTATATATTATTATTATTATATTATTATTATTATATTAATATTGTTAATGTTAATATTTTCGAGATCACACCATCTGTCAAACCAATCGGTCAAGTGCAAATAGAGTTTGACGATATCTTCCCCATGAACGCTAAACACTTGCCCTCTAAATATTTGATTGGTTTATTAGAACAACACCTGTCTCAATTAGGTACTAATACAGTAATTGCAACGGATGCATCTATGAGTGGCGAGAAGGCAGGTGTGGGTATTTTCTCTCTCTCATTATTCTGGTCATTTTCATTACGCCTCCCAGATTATACACCAATATTTGAAGCGGAATTGACGGCCGTTATACTAGCTATTCGTAAACTTCCTGCGACTCATTCGACAGCTGTGATAGTGACTGACTCGTATTCCGTGTGTTCATTCTTATCATCGTCGTCGACATCAGCAGTACTAGAGACTTTTAAATCATTAATCCCAGCAAACATTCGCCTAGTGCGAATGATATGGGTGCCAGGCCATCGTAGTATATTTATAAACGAGATGGCTGACAAACTTGCGCGAACATCTCTTGATCTTCCAATTGTGCCAATCATGCCTCCTACAGCTTATGTAACAGCAGCGAGGTTTAGAAAACTTTCCCTTCTTGAAGACTCATCAAAAACCATGATACCGAATCCAGATTTCTCGCACCTGCACTTCACATGGAATAATAAATGGTGTCCCACGCGTAAATTGGACGTCTTGGTAACAAAATTACGTTGCCGTGTACCACCTCTTAATTTCTACTTAAACAGGTCTGGTCTGGTGCCATCCCCTCTGTGCTCAAGCTGTAACGAACCTGAACATATCGACCGTTTTCTTATCACATGTCACCGATTCAAAAATCAAAGAAAAAACTGCTTCGAAATTTTATTCAGAAAATTAGGAATATCACTTAATACTCCAATATTTTGTCTTTTGGGGCCATTTCATTGGGACATAGCGACAGGAATATCTGCGGGGCTCTCTGCGAGTTCATATATAACACAAGAAGATTACCTTGCTGAGTCAGCCATCAGCTCTCGAATTTTACTAGTCACACTACCACTTATTAATTAGCTGATACACTGCAATGATTCAACTTTCAGGAGAATTTCATATAACGATTCCACCACAGATATTCAACAAATTCTATTATTTCTCCCCTCCCCTTTTTTTTCTTTTTTTTTAACATTGCGCCAAATTAATTTCACAGTCAAAACACAGTAATCATATTCCCCTAATCTAGAAAATCTATAGGTATTTACTTGCATTAACCACCGGCTTCTTGACCAATCCCCCTTAGTGGGTGAGAGCCACAAAAGAAAGGAACAAGCAAGCAAGCAAGGGTTTCACCCTATAGTTCAGGTTGATGGCGCAGAGTTTTTCAAAGCACTGGGGTTTAGGGACCGGGAGGGCAAAATAGACTTTAAGCAAGTAGACTTAACTAGAAGGAGGATATCTGATTGGTGGCTAAAGTCAAAGCACGAGTGAAATATAAACTCTTCACTGCAAAGTACGAATCCTCAAACTCACTTTTTAAGGAAAAATAAATAAATATAGTTTTGGGTTCATTAAATATTACGGCTTGATGGCGCTAGCCACCGCCCGATCTAAAGGGTACAGCCATATCCATCCATCCATCTATCCGATGCTCGCCGCGGAGCGCTCACGTGCATTCTTTCGTGCTGTGCCTGTGCCGCGTTCAGTCGTGTGTGCTTCGCCCGTTCTCCTCCGCGCCGTTTTACAAAACACGGCGTGGATTGTTCGTGCAAGTTTTTGTGCGTTACCGCCAACGCTATGGAATCGGGCGTCATGAAGAAGAAAACGACGCAGACACACTGCTTCGCACCCGGCTGTTCGTCCGGCTACGTCTCGTCGAGGAGATCTGGTCAACGTGTGTCGCTGTTTTCCATGCCGAAAGAGCCTGAACGCTTAAAAGCATGGCAGCGTGCAGTGCCACGTGCAGATCAAGTCCCCGACGCAAGCTCAAGAATCTGCGAGCTTCATTTTGATGAGCAGTATATTGTGCGATCGTTTACGCACACGAACAACGGCGTGACAGTGACGATTCTTCGCGATCGACCTGTGCTGACAAGCGATGCGATTCCGACTGTGTTCCCCAACCTCCCTCAGTATTTGTCGAAGAAGGCACCCCAGAAAAGAAAGTCGAAAACGTCGACCTGTGGCCTTCCTGTGAAGTCTCCGAGACACGAGACAAGTAATGCCGCGTGTACTGACGAGGTAGACATTTTAGAAGAAAGAAGTGCGTCGCCTGAAGTAATCTCCCCAGGGCTCTCGAGATGCAGTTCAGGCGCTCTGAGGCCAGGAAACACTCGTCATGGTTCTATTGAAAGCTTCCTGGAATATTTGGATGAGTGGGAAAGAGCAGCTACATCCGAAGGCTATCTAAGCCAGAGCACAGCTGAAGGCCTCCGGTTCACTCTTTCGAGCAATCTGCATTTGTTGGATTATGTAGTTACCAAGCTTAATTACCATTACCTTATGACAAGCCGGTTGTGCCTAGACTCAATTGAAAGGCTTTTTGGGATTGTGCGACAAATGTCAGGGTGTAATGACCACCCTACCTCGAGCCAGTTTTTAATCTCAGTAAACACACTACGTTTCCAAAACCTCGTTAAGTTGCGTACACATGGAAATGTGTCTTCAGGATTCTTGAGAAACTTGGTAGGAAGCTACTAGGAACTGATGATGTCAGCAATACTCCTCAGCAAAGAATTGATGATCTTCTTGACATAGGCAATCTTTCTGAGGCTCATGACGTGCTGAATGGTTGTGACCTCCTTGGTCACATTTCGATGGTTGTGCAAGCCAGCGACTTGAGGCTCATATATTACATGGCTGGCTATGTGGCAAGACGAAGTATTGCCAGCACCAAGTGCACGGATTGTTCCCGACAGCTGCTTCAAGAAAAGGATGGGTCATCTCCAGAAACAGCATCCCTCACTAAAGCAGTAGACAGGGGAGGCCTTTTATACCCATCAGAGCAGCCAAATTCACTTGTGACAACACTTGAAAACACACTTACACGCTGCTTTAGTTTAAAGCAGGTGAACAGTGATAGCCTTATTGAGTTAGTTTCATTTCTTCAACTCGCAAAGCTGACTCTTGTTGGATGTGCCAAGCACAGCACAATTCTCACCAACAAGATAACCAAGTTTTACGTGTTAGCTAGGCTTCATTTCCAAGTGAAAAGCCAGAATTCTTTACGAAGTGAAAGGCAGAAGCGAATGAAATTGCTGAAATTGAGACGTGTATTGTAATGTGGTTGAGTGCTTCTATTTTGAATTTTTTTCAGCAGAAAATTTTTGCATGAGTGCCATAGCATGATAACAATGCTGCTATTGGTTGTGTTTGTGGATTGTAGTGTCTCATCTTGTAAGACAACTGGTCCTAGTCTTGACGTCATCTACTCCTCATGCATCATTCCAGTGTCAAAAGAAATCTCATGAGTACTAGCAGATGCTTTTTCTTCATTTTTTTGCAAGATACGTCACACTATTTGTATTTGCATTCCAATAATATGGCACTGTTTAAGGCGAAATTTCTGTGATTTTTCAATATAACTGTGCGTGATGTTTTATTTTATTGTATGTTCTGTTTGTGTTAGGTTTCGCTATATGTTTTGTTTTAATTTGTTCTATTTGTGTATGTGGAATGCGTTTTCTTGCTTCTTTTTGGCTTCGTGTATGTTGCTCAGATACGAATATGTTATTGTAAAATAATCTTGTATGCAAAATAAGTGTTAATCTCCGAAGTCTGCCTGTAGTGAATAAAAGCGGTGTCATTTGACACGAGCAGTGGCGATCAAACTTTTGCAATATCTCGGCAATAGTCTTACACTTTAGCCCAGCCATATTTTTAGCGAGTGCGGGTGCTATGAACTTCAGTCGCACACTGCACACTAGGATGACAGGCTACCGGTTCCAAAAAGCAAACACTCTTAGCCAAAAGTGAGTGCAGTGAAATAAATTATAAGATTACAGGGACCACAACGCAAGTATCGGATACTTGTACCGCATCAGAGCGGTTTTGAAAGCTTAGATGTATTGTCGTGCTCATGCCAAAACGAGCAGTCGATAATGAAATGAGCGCCGTGTACGCAGTAAATAGAAGGCCGCGGCGGAGGGGCATCTTACTACAAGCCGCAGAGCCACCGCTACGTGTCATGGAACGACGGATCGCCTTTCGCGCCGTGCTCGCGCCACCTCCTCATCTAGCCACCATATAATTGGGGGACGTTTACGCGGTGAGAACGAAAGGTCTACCGTAAGGTTCCTTACTAACTTGTGAGAATGTTCACCGTGCGGTGGTTATTTATCCGTGGTCTTTGCTTGGCCGGGAGCTGTATGCATTCGCGAAAACAGCCTCTGCACATGGATATGTGGTCTCGTTCTGTAATACTGTCTCTCAGCAATGTGGTAATGACTTGCCTGATCATGAACACCGTGTGTTATGCTATTTGTGGATGTATGCCGCACGTGTATGCCTGGTAAGTGCGTGTGTTGCGTAAGGATCGATGTGTCGCTTGGGTGAAGTGTATGCTTGCGCCAAAACTTTCATTGAAGCTTCGTCTTGCGTAACTGCGTGAGACAGATAGGAAATGCACAAGTTGGAAGCGATGGAATATTAGCAGGCGTTCACACGACGTTATTTTTCAAGTGGCTTAAATGTGCTGTCGCCGATTACGATAATCGGTTTTCTAAGCTATGCCTGTTCTTGTGGGTCTATACAAAGAAAAAAAAGGAAATAAAATTGAAAATATGCTGGGAGCACTAGAAAACTCCGGTCGAAATTACCACCTTAAGCGTCTTTTTAAAATTCAACAGTGCCGCAAGGCAGTCGTGTATTGCGGTAAAGCATACATATTGCGCGCGCTCGTGTGTAAATTAGAAATGTAGCACTCACATCGGGCCTCGTGTGTGCACCTAAATTGTACACGCGCTATCTTTTGTCTCATCAGTGACGATGCGGCAGTCAGTATCGTCGTCATCTTCAGCTTGTGTAACAAGCCCAGAACAATTTACCTAGTAAAATACATTTTGTCGCAGGCAATTCGCAAGGCATTCAGATTTTAGTTCATTGCAGGATTAATTCAAAATTGTTGCATGGCACCTTAAAATAAACGAAACATGCCTATCAGAGGCTTTAGTCGTACTTCAAAATTTGTGCCATGCCTCAAATTGAAAATGATTATAAAGGAAACATATACTAAGGCTGGGTGTAGATTACCATTCACAATTCAATTACCATTCATATTTTAGAAACTTAGAAAATTTGTAGCTCATGTTTTCCTATCGAGTAAGCATGAAAATAACTGTTGAAGAATGGTCTACAATTACTCGCACAGTTTGCAAAAAATAAATCTATAAAAACTTTGTCGAGCCAGAACTAAGTGCCAGGTGGTTCGAGGAAACTGGTTATGACCCGACATAATAGCGCATGTTCGAACGTCTTACATGGGCTGCTTGTTGGCAAAATGGGGTGGTAATTAGGTAAATGCCTGCAGGGATCTGCACCAAGAGACAAAACCTGCTACATCTTCTTCAAAAATTTCATTATTTGTGTCAAGCGTGCGTTCACTCTTCGTTGTTGTGTTCTCTCAGAGAGCAAGTATAAGGCATGCGCTTGAAATCCATACGTTACCCCTATGATTTTGAGATGTCATCACAGTGGACATGAACGTGCAATGTAGTTGAAAATGTTGCTGGGCACAAACTTTATTAACAATTTGAACCCGCTTATACTACAAATGTTACCACGTGACTTCAGTTAAATAGTTTCTAACTGTTGTGGTTACAGTCAGATAAAAGTAATAATGAGCTAGTTGTGCTTGAACAACAGTCTTGCTTGACTGACTGTATTAAAATACAGTAATTTAGTACCTGCATATAGAACTGACCATTTGGTTAATTTTTTTTAATTTGTGGTCCTATTTGTTACAGTTTACTTTCAAAATGTTTCATACAGGGTGGTTAAGTTTTAAGTCCATACAGTGGGAAAATTTTATCAGCAGTACCGTATGCTGTACAATCACTGTTACTTCTCCTAGAAAGCATGGTGTTCCACTGTCTCGGCTGGGCTTCTCGACCTTGACGACTGTACATGTTAAACAGTTTGCCAAGTGTAACTACTCACTCCCCCATAACTCTAAATTTTGTTGAGCTGTAATAAATAATGGGCAGTAAGGACCACTTACAAAACCCTTTTTTTATGAAGCGCTCATCAATCAGGAACAATTCTGTACATAAGCGATGACAGCAACCACTTCTCCACACATTGAACGATTAGGTTGTACTAATAAAAGCATTAATATAATGAGACCTGTTTTTTTTTTTGGAAAGTAAATACAATGCATAAAAAGTCTTACCAGTCTGTGCTTCAATATCGTAGCTAAACTATCACTGAAAGCCAGAGTCATTTACAAATACCATGTGAATTCCCGGAAAGCAGTTGATAGCTTGATATAAATTGGGGATGTCTGCAAAAAAGCAAAAAGCCTACGTTTATATTGAGCAGAAGTCCAAGTGAACATGCATGCATATGTTCATGAACTAGTTCCCTGTAACATGTGGTGCAACAGCACTAGCTTAAAAGCTTCAGGCCGCTTTTATGCTGCTCCAAAGAGGTTTTAGTTGCTCCACAAGCTGCGGAAATGCCTTTCATGAGTCACGTCGCTGTGCCTGTTCAGTCTTTAAAAAAACAGGTTTGAAGTGGATGCAAAAAAATTTTTTTTGAAGGGTTGGGTAGCAGAGAGCATTACTTTATTGAAGTCTTCAATTTTATTATGTTAGCACTGAGGCTTGCAGGTATGAGGTATGCAGCATGGTCACATGAGTAACACCTCAGAGGTGAATAATTTTTTGGTTGACAGCAAGGTATGCATGAGACAGGATTATGCAAATTGCAGAAGTAGAAGTAATGAAGTTGTTGAGAAGACTTTGTGAACAGCACAATTACAGGCTTCATGCAGAATTTGGTTTCTAGCAGGGTGAATTTACTTTTGCTGATGCTTCCGATAGCATCATTGCACTTCATAAGCACTGGTTTTATGCACTGCACGTGACTATCTTGTTTTTTCAAGGTTCACGTACTGATTAAAAAGTATAGGATCAAGAAACTTACAGGCTTTCTTAAGGCTTAATCAGGCTCACCATTAAGGTAAGTGGTGACATTTTAGTGAGTTATATGTGGGAGGTCTGTGTACATAACATCATAGTAATCTTGCAATGCTGTAGCTTTATTTGTGTAACGAGTGAAGCTTCTTTTCCTGTTAAAAATTTCTGCCAAGCAAACAGTTCCAACAGCAGGATTGGCCCTTGGGTAAAGCAGGTGGTAAGAGTGAGCTTATTCACAAGCCCTTCAAGAGCACCCACTGAAGGAATTAGTATCTATAGGGCAAAACATCCAGTGCACCAAGAAGGGCAAAGGAGGACGGTGCAGGTTGACATTTCAGGAGGGTATCTTCTGGACATCATCCTTCTCTAACCACAAGCTAGTATGGCCAATGTTTAGCAGACTCCTACTAACATAAACTAGGTATAAATGTTATTTCTCTATTGCAAGATGACACACCATATACCTTTTGAGAGTCTCCTCACCACAAGTCCTTACATTAGCCTAAAGATATTTTTCTACGGTACCCTTTTTTTGTCCTCAGCAGTTGTCTCAAGCAACAGTATGCACATTGTGACAGTCTAGCTGGTGTCCACAGAGATGGCTCCAGCCATCACGATGTATACTCCACTCAAAATGTAAGACACTGCAAAATCATACTCCGGTGTGCGTGCATAGGACCTTGAACATGTAAGCAGAGACCGCTTCTCTTGTCTTCTCTGCACTGGCACATGCTTGTCGCACACCTGTTCAAGTTTGTGACAGTGAAATTAGTTCTGGCAATGCTGTCTCAGAGGTAAGACTGTGTACACCCCCAGGAACACCATGGTGGAGCGAGCAGAGGTTCATATCAAATGTAGTAATAAAAACTGGCGACACCATGGTGACATAAGCACACTTGCATTAATTTATTACATTAATTTATTGAGGCAGACATCGCACCGCTAAGCCTAATTGTGATCTCTTTTCGTTAGTGTCTTCATATATTTCCTGTTGGTCACAGCACAGGAAGAACAATTTCTTTGTGGAAGCACCATATTTGAAGCTTGTATGACTCCAATGAAGATTGTGCGAACAGATATATTGAAGAAGTAAATACGTCGTGTCCTATAAATGGTGAACTGGTTGTCACATTCAGCCGGTGATACTGCAGGAGCTCTAGCATACACTCTAAGGTCATTTTGCATCAACAATGCCACATGCAATAGTTTAACAATAGTTGTTAATGGGCAAGATGGTGCATAGCTTCAGGGAGGTAATTAAGCTAAGGGGGAAAATTCTAGATGCCTAAGCACCACAGAAAAAATAAAAAAGCACTAAAATTTCCGCTCGCAGCTTGTTCTTTTCATTGACTAAAGCATTCCCTATCTTCCATGTTGGTACATGCACTATTTTGATGTATGTTCCTTCTACATATCACATACCATATCTGACTTTTCAAGCACAGCATTTCTCACATCGGTAAATTTGTGCATATTTGTCGTGGCCACAATTTCGGCTTGGCTTGAAGGCCTTTTAGTTAGGTGCTTATGTTAGAACTGCCATCACAAGGGGTTTGCCGGGCTATGTCTTGCCTTTTATAATATTACTGCTATTATTATTATTGGCGATGCAGCTGCAAACGTGCTCCACTATGCATTTATTGCAGATATTTCAAGAGTAGCACACTCTCTTCTCATTTCATTTTCTTGAGATGGTGTTATTAAATCCATGAGTATTTTTAGCATTATGTTCATAGAAGAGTACGTAAACAAAGGTAGCACGAATGTAACCAAAACACGCAACTTAGCTTTACAAAAAAAGTCTACTGGCTTTTTAAGCTTGCCTTTGTTGTACATAGCATGGTCACTCCTCACAACATTGTTCATGCTGTCTGAGACGCATATGGAAGCTAAGTTGCGTGTTTTGGTTGCTGACAAGGAAGGCTTCTTTTTAACTCTAGATGGCTCAATGTATAATGATAAGATAGCCACTGCTTTGGAAAAAAGCTGAATAAATCATTTTCCGAACAATTGCAGCCAATCAATTTACGTGAATCGACACGCATATTCACTTTCACATGTAAAGTCTGGTGTTCCCCAGGGATCAATCTAGAGACCAGTTTTGTTTCTCATTTTTATCAACGACATTAGACATGGTTTATCATCTACTATCAGATTATTTACATACAACTACATCATCTATAGAAAAATTAACAGCACCCAAGCTAACAAGTCATTACAGTTGGACCTTAATAAAATCGCATTTTGGTGTCACCAGTGGCAAATGCAAATTAACACTTCCAAAACCAAGGTCATGACATTTACAAGAGCACATAAAACAGAAATGAGTTAATATGAAATTCAAGCTGTCCCCATTGAAAAAGTATCCCTGTTTAAATATCTTGGAATCCATTTATCTTCTTACCTATCTTAGAATAAGCGCATCGATATCATGACTAGTTAGGTGTCAAAAGCACTTGGATTTATTAAAAAAACCTTTACTTGGTGAGCTATACCTTTAAAATGATAGCGTACACTACACTTGTCCGTTCAAAGATAGAATATGCATCCATCATCTAGAACCCACATCAATCATATCTCATCCATTAACTAGAATGAATACAAAATTAAGCAGCAGGATTTATCCCCAAGTGGTTTTCTCGCAACTGCAGCACTACAGATATTACACACTCACTTTCATTACCCCTTCTTGAAAAACGCTGACTGCCGTCATTGTTGTTGCATGTTCATACATTTTATCATAGTAAATCTGCCTTCGTGAAGCTTGCACAAACCCACCTCATAATATTTTGAAACATATTGATCACCAATTCAAAATACAGCCTTTTTGGCACGCACAATTATGTATAAACACTCACATTACTTCGAAGCACACATCACTGGAACACACTGTCGGGCAACATCGCTTGATTCATTGATCATGCCTCCTTTGTAAACCAATTCAATATTTTCTTGGAAATATCACTGTGTGAGTTTGTAAGTGCATGTATGTGCTTATTTTTACTCTTCTTTCATTGTAAACATATTTTCTCCTTAAAGATGATAGTCTTGCTTGGGATACTTCAACGCAACAATTTTGGTCTGTCTGTCAGCAAAAAGGCTCAGGTATGACCACATCCACAGCATCCACCAGTATTGCTCAAGTTTCTACGTTCATACTTCTACGATTGTTGATAAAAAGCAAAATATTTGAGGCACAATATCAACACGTCGATATTCTGCACTGTGTTTATTTATACTAGAAACGGCGAAAAGAAGTAATTCTAAGCACTGCAGCTGACAATTCGACGCTTCGCACGAAAAGGCGAGTCTCCTACGCTTTGCTAAGGTGGTACTGTGCTGCTACCTATCTTGAAATCTACAAAATATGGCCTCCAAGATTTTACGCATGATGCGTGCTCGCTATAACAAAGGCCGTCCTTTCGTTTTCTGAGAATACCGCCAGATGGCACTCATTTCTCACACAACACCTCCAAAATCCCATTCACCAGATATCTCGTGCAAAACATCAAATAAATATTTCATTATATTCACTCTTTTCAGGCAAAAGACAATAGTCTTTAGACGACAATTTTAGTCGAGTATGCAAATACGGGGCCAATTTTTTTCATGGCAATTTTCTGTATATATATTTTTTTGCACTATAGCTGTGTCTCTCTTATTGAGTTTTCATTCCTGCCACAATTTTTTTTTTCTTTTTGCATCTTTGCCTATGGAACTGTATATTACTTTGTTTACCATTTTAATTTTATAATGGCAATGTTCTGCTTTGCAAATTTATTGTATAACTAAAACCCCCTATATTAATAAAAAAAGGTGTTGATGCAAAAAGCGGGCGACTGAATGAATAAGTTTATGCCCTGTTACCAACGCTTGATCGGGAACGCGTAGTGGCAAGTTTGAAAAAAGCAAAAAAGGCAAAAACTGTCAGTTTTTATTTCAGTGAAGATTCATGTTGCCACTAAAAGCTCTTGTTTCAGAAAAAGACACTTGGTAAATAAATGTTTCAGAGTATCTTCAACGAAATTTGAAGTGTTTGAAGACTTGTGATTCGCTAAGAATTTCCAACTCAGAATCTGTCATCTTATCACTAAGTGAACAACCTTCTTTGTGCCGAAATGCATTCGGTATAGACGTAAAAGATTTATATTATTGTTTGCCCCAATGTGAAGATTTGAAGTGTACAAAGCAGTGCATAAAAGAAGATAATGATGAGTTGTTGTTTCAGTGCCAGTGTGGCATCTCTATTGCGTTGTTTTTAGAGCTCATGCAGGCCACATAAATTCTACCCTTGTGTCTTGGAAGGGAAATAATTTTGTCGAAAATCTGGTATCTGCATTGAATCATGAATATACCTGTAATTAGTTATATTTTTGTTGGATACGTAGACGGGCAGCTGCAAAAGCATTTGAATTGGTTATCATCACTCGCTGTTTGATATGTCCATGACTTCTTAGTTCTACTGTACATTAACAATTGCTCTATGCTGGTTGCTAATATGAAGAAAGATGTTAAGGAAAACGGGATGTCAGCATTTAACTTTGGAGTTGCCAAAAATTGATGAGTTACAGTTTCTCGATTTAAGACAGGCTTTTGTCAAAAATCACATATATAGCAATGCCAACCTAGATTCATAAAGCCAATTCTGAATTTTAATTCTGGCCACTCAAAACCATACAGGGAGTCATTGCGTCAACCGTGCTGGGTGCTGCTCTTCAGAAGTTACGCGAGCACCTTATGGCGCATGCATTTGATACACAAGTTGCTCGCCTTGCAAATTCTTACTTTCCGGGTGACGTGATTTACTCCTTGTCGGAAAAACTTATTTCAAAGCTCAAGAAGTTTCATCATTGTGATTCTAGTGCCCCAGAAATCAGCAAGAAAAAGAGGCAGGCAGTTATCCCATACATACACAGGATAGCACATGGTTTGAAAAATGTTGGTGCTCGTTATGGCATAAACATGTCATTCTCAGCACGTAATAAAGTGCACAATGTGTGTACTTTAGTGGATAGAGCGTTGTGTCAGCAGCCAGGGAAAGGGAACAAATGTGTCTCCAGTCATGTCCACAGATATGCTCCTTGCACTACTGGCGTGGTTCATATGGGATTCCAATGTCTTGCGGCTGCGAATATGTAGGTGAAATGGGGCGTTACATAAAAGTGCGCTTAAGAGAGCATGAGCTAATGCTATCAGATGCTGCAATCGCGTCTCAATTGGCAGCTCATTGTAGGCCATGTGGATGTGTGCTAAGGGATGGGCAGAGATGCCCGAAAAATTCTGGAGTACAGATATTGAAATTCGTGGTTTGGAAGCATAAAATACAGATACTGAGATAAATTTGTAATTGATATGACAGGATATTTCAGAGATAGTTTTGCAAAAAGACAAAAAAAAAGTGTTTCTGAACACAGAAACTAAAATACTTTTCTCTATGTCGCGGATAGTTATACTCCATACAGACATTTGTTATGTGCAGCGCAATATTTAAAATGTGCAGCGCATTGAAACTTGCAAATGAAATTGATTTATTATATTATCGCTGTCCTCTGAGTGCCATGAAGGCATTACAAAGGATGCTTACACTACATATAATTGTTAATAACCACATATTTACAGATATCAGTTGCAATGAAAAACTATGCCGTATGAAAGCATCAGTAACACGCATTGTATACCGAAATCCGGAACTCAACAGCAACAATATTAGTTATGCTAGAAGGAGCATAGTTCAAGCAAAGTGCTGGAACCATAAACAAACGAACTTCCAGTTGAAGGTTTAGTGTTTTCTAGAAACATGATAGAAAAGGCAGAAAGAATTAAGAATGGACAAAACAAGGAATGCGAAAGGAAACTCAAAAAGACCTCTTTCGAATCGCCGTTTGGCCATGCTGGCGTTTTTCAGAAATGCTCTGCAGAAAGAAGTATCGTAGATTGCACACGGCACCACGCACCAGTTTCTTTGGGTGGTTTGTGGCTTCCGCAATAATCTCCAGTTTTTCAAATGGGCACCGCAAAAGAAAAGTGAAAAAAAAAATGATAAAGAAAAAGCACTACTCGTTTTGGAATCTATTGGTTATCATAATGTTCTCCACTGTGAATATGCATTAAAAAATAACAAACCTGGGCAGCCAAAGAAAACTATCTACAGTCACGCACGTGCAAATGTTGATCTTATCCTCCAAGAGTTGTCATCTTTTTGCTTTGAATTTTTGTGCACAATGCGTAACCGCAATGTTAATGATAACTGGATCTGTGTCAAAAACAAACTAGTCCCCAAGGTCGAAATCGTTTCATCAGCTCAAAGCGCATGGTTCACGTCACACGTAAAAAGAGCAATAAATAAGAAGAAACGCTCGTACTCAAAAGCCAAGTCCTCTAACTCGGATGGTGATTGGGAACGCTATCGCGAAACATCAAGAAACTGCAAATCTTTAATTCAAGATTCCAAAGAAAAATTCTATAATAATGATATTGTCAGCGTGTTAAAAATAATACAAAAAAATTCTGGAATATAATCAATCCCATACGGAACTCACAAGTGAGTATAGATATAGTCAAAGAAGGCGAATTACTTTCACCATCCGAGGTTGCGACCGAATTTAACTCTTTTTTTTAGCTCTGTTTTCACCGATGAAAGCCCACTACCACTTGAACTTCAACCAGCTTCTATTTTGACTTTTATGAGTGGCATTACCATCACACTGGAAGGAATTGAATGTGCCATTGATCGACTTTCGAATAATTCCGCCCCAGGACCCGATGGCATTTGTCCAAAACTGCTCAAAATGACTAAACCAATTATAGCTTCTATCTTAGCCGCTATTTTTCAACAGTCACTCGACACTGGTATATCATACCGGATGACTGGAAAATCGCACGCGTCGTTCCCGTATTTAAATCCGGCAACCGATCAGAACTTTCAAATTATACACCGATCTCCTTAACAAGCATACCACGCAAAATTCTAGAACATATCATATCATCAGCCGTTATGACGTATCTTACAAAGCACAACTTTTCTATATTCATCAGCATGGATTTCTTCGAGGGCGTTCGTGTGAAACCCAATTATTTGAGCTTGTAACCGACCTACATCAGGCCGTTCATGACTCATCCCAAATTGATGCCATATTTATCGACTTTGCAAAAGCATTTGATAAAGTACCCCATGCATGAGCGCCTAATGATGAAACTTGCCCGGCTTAACATAAACAGCAGCGTACTCATTTGGATTGCAGCATTTTTAACCAAGCGCTATCAATACATTTCCGTAAATGACCACAATTCCCCCTTAACCGAAGTCAAATCAGGAGTGCCTCAGGGCTCTGTACTGGGACCAATTTTATTCTTGGTTTACATTAATGACGTAGGCAATAACTTAAGTTCTAACGTTCGGTTATTCGCCGACGATTGCGTAATTTACAGAAAAATTAACAGCTCTGAAGATTCTAATACTTTACAGACCGACCTGGATAATATTGTTAACTGGTGCGAGGATTGGCAAATGCAAATAAATGCTTTCAAAACAAAAGCTATGACATTTACTAGGTCAACTAACATGCACCTAAATTTGTATTCTGTTAATAACACAGCTATCGAAAACGTTTCTACGCTAAAATATCTGGTTGTCTATTTGTCGTCCAACCTTACGTGGAATGAACACATTGATGCTATAATTTCCAAGGCAAGTAAAACACTTGGTTTCATAAGGGGAAATTTGTATTTAGCTAGTCAGTCAACTAAACTTTTAGCTTATACTTCATTGGTTCGATCCAAACTTGACTACGCGTCTATGATTTGGAACCCAAACCAGGCATACTTAACAAACAGACTGGAGGCCTTGCAAAATAAAGCAGCACGTCTTATTACTAAGAACTATTCCCGCACATCTAGCATAACTGCCATTAAAGAATCTTTACAGCTGCCCTCCCTGGAAAAACGAAGAATACTAGCATTACTATGTCACTTCCACCGGCTCTATCATAGTGCGCCGTCATTTGCTGCATCGCGTATCAAACCTGCCCATCGCATTTGTCCGCGTCTAGATCACCCTTTCAAAGTCCTCCCTTTGTTTGCCCGTACTAATCTTCTTCGTCAATCCACGCGTTGTTCTTGGCCATCTTTCATTGGAATCGATTACCAGAAGATATTGCCACAATTTATAATCACGATTTGTTTGTAAGCCACTTGAAGCGATTTTTATTATCAGAGCCATGAACCATGTACTATGTGTGCTTGCTTTGTATTTCTTTTCCATTTATTTTTGTTTGTTTGTTTGCTTTTCTACCGTTTTTTGTTACATGACCGCTCTTGACTGTGTTTGCTCTTGAATTGAAATGTACTCAACACATTGTTCTCTTCCCCCCCCCCCCCCCCCTATGTAATGCCCTTCGGGGCCTTTAGGGTATCTGAATAAAAAAAAATTGGCATGAGGAAATACATTTTAAAAATGGTGCCCATTGTGCAGTATACAATGGTCCTCACAATGAAAATATCTGCGCTGGAATTCAATATGGCAGTATAACATTGTTGGCATGCTGAAGCAGGCCATCATTCAAACACATTCTAGTTCTGCATGAAGGAGCACAATGGGATGCGGGTAGCAAAGCAACTAGCTCGCTTTCAAGAAGGTAGGAGTCAGTTTAGCCCTCAGCAGAAATGTAGAAATGGTGGGTGCACATCTTGCCGTGGACTGCCAAGGTCACAGCATAAATTGTTTTTCCCCATTGTCAACACGTCTCAGCTCATTTACGAAAAAAAAAAGTAACAGGATACCCGTGTCCTGGAGAGTATCGCGATACATGCAATACACCGTAAAAGTATTTCACTACTGAGATACAAATACATTTTTAAAAAGTGCCTCGATACAGCAATACAGACACTCAAAAGTACCTCTTAAATACTAATGCGAATCTGCCCAGCCCTGTGTGTGCCCCACTTGTAGAAAACAAATATCAAATATTGGCATGTTGATTAGCGCATGTGTGAAATAGCCAAAGCATTTTTCATTAGATCTAACAACAAGTGCATAAGTATTCTATGTAGCACTCTTCTAGATGAAGAGCATAAGTTCTTAGAGAAGACATGAATCATTGTGTGTTTTAACACATGCGTACATGTGCACAGTTTTGATGAGTCAATATTTCCTACATATGTTCTTTTCTTTTCCAAATAAATTTCAGTTGTGAAATCAGCGCTGTAACCCTCTCCAACTGCTTCTAACCCGTTCCTTTGTAAAATATTCTACAGTGAACATTCACCAATTTGCCTAACTTACAATTCTGCATCTTTTATTTACCTAGGAAATCGGGGAAGCTGTTGCGGCCTGACAGATTCCTTTTTTCCACCCCATATTCAAACATCAGCGCTTCAAACGCTACCCCAGCTTTTATTGCAGGTGTCTGAGGACTTTCATTGTGCCCCACGTGTCAGAACCCCGAGAAATAAAACACCAACAAGCATGTGGGCATTGTGTAAAAAAAAGCGAGTGAAAGAAAGGATAAAGTAAATCTTGCTGCATGGTTTCGTTCTTGCTACGTTGTTGTTAGTTGTTGTCAAGAAAAGGTTGCATAAAATACGCAAGCACTTCTTTTTGCTGAAAAGTATATTTTAGACGTGTACAAATTAGATGGGTATGCAAATCATTAGTAAATACAGCAGTCTAGGTCAAGGTAATCTAATCCAATCATAAATGGCCTGCAGGCTATAGCCATTATAATGAACTAGAATGTGCTCCAGTAAGCCAACTGGCCGGGTTGCTGCATCCTTGTTTTATATGAATGCCGCGAGATGGCGTCACCTCTACGTTTCCTAGCAGCATTGGCTGCACTGTTGGACTATCGCAGGCTCCTTCAAACTTGCAGCTGCAGTTGATTTTATTTGTGTGGTTGTGTCCTGGTTGTTCCAAAAATCAAACAAACAACTTCCTCAGTTCCTGGGTCACAGGTTTTATTTTGACCAGATACACACATTTTTTTCATATTTACCACATACACTCACAACATTATGAGTGTGTGTGCAAAATGTGTCCATTTGTTTTATATGAGTGCCTCATATTTTATTTTTTTTTACCGCTAAAGTTTTCTTTCCACCGCACAGTTTTCCAAGCAGACATTATGGTCATGGAGTTTGCTTTTAATCGATGTGAAAAACCTGGAAAAGTCACTAAAGTTGAAAAAAATTAAATTGATAAACACCCTGTTGTGGCTTTGCTAGCAAATATGTTAGGAAATAGACACATGTGCAGTGTGGAAGTGTGCGATGTCACAGTCATGTACTGTCAAGAAACGTCACATAACTATGCTTGAAAAACTTTTCTGACCTTCCAAGTTTCAACAGATGTGTCAATGACACATTAATTCTTTCCTAGCATGAAATGCTTTCATGAGTCCACATCTATCAGGACCCCTGCCTGTGATTTTTGTCAGGTATTTAATCTGAACTGACATGCCCTAATACTTGCATACTTGCACAACAATCTGTCAAATTTGTCATCCACTCTTAACAGCCTGTAAATCCACTCCTAACAGCACCCCCTCCACTCTTCCAGCATAGGCCAAAAGGGTGATTACTTACAAACCATGCTTGTGGAACATTACTATATATAAATCTCACAATTGTTTGGTGAAAAAAATTAGGGGACCCTTAATGTTGAAGTAGAACACAAAAGTGGTATTCGATCCCTAGTGCATACTCCAACCACCTAGAGCATACTTTTTACAGAATAACATTACTTGAAAAGTTTATACTGCAGATTAATACTATGTAATCAATGTTTAAAGAAGCTTGTGCCAGTAAGGGTTTCGCTTATAGTTGCAGTCTGTGTAATGGATTTCGAAATGGTGGCTAAGGGAGCTTGTTGATACATACACATAGTTACTTCGAAGAGCACAGAGATGGGACACAGGATAGACCACGCAATACAGGTACCGGGTAGTATGCTTTAAAACACGAGCAACTATGTGCATGAAATGTTTTTAATATGCACCCACTACGTGGTCCTAAGAGAATACTCTAGTAGCATTTGTGCTTTTTGTTATTTGTGGCTGGCTTTAAACAATGAAGTCATTATGATAATCACACGTTCTGATGGCCAGTGGCTATGCACATTTGTACCATGAAATACTGCGATATTACATATTGTATTGTGAAGCATGTATACAAGACGCGTGTATTTGTAAAGCATAAAATTATGAAAAGATGAAGCAGTTCCTTGCATAGCCTAACAACATAGCATACATGCATAACTGTTTTTTTATGTTTGATGGATGTCGCAAAACAGCCCATTCTTTTAAATTTTTTACCATCATGAGGAGAGGCAATGAGACCAAAAGCTTTGGTTAAGACACTGTTGCTAAAATTTCGGGCCAAAGGAAAAATATGGCAAAATTGCTGCTTCATACAGTCAGGAAGCCAAAGAGAACACGAATATTCAAGATCATCAAATCATGCAAGATATATGAGAAAAGCAAATATGTCACACCTGAATAGAGTTCACGAATATGATGCAGCATTTATAAATGCACTTACAGCATTCAGTGCATTGACACTACGTCGAAGGAGCTTGCCATGATTCATTACCACAATTTTAATTATGTGCGAAAATGCAGGCTTAACTGAAATGTTCGCCCTTATCCGTTACAGATACAAGACATGCATAAACACAGCTTCGTTGAATGTGAATGAAAAGCAATGTTCTCCTTTATCTTTTTTTTTCATATGAATGCGTGCACTCATCTATGCCTGCTGTTTTCTCCTTGCCTTCGTCGCGTTTCAATATTATCTACACCTACCGACAAGACAGGCACAAGCTGAAAGGGTTTGTGTATGTGAAGACCTTGGGACAGAGCCGCTAGACTCAATGCCACAGGCAGAGGCACAGAATTGCGTAGAACATCTGAAGTTAAGGTTCACTGCGATTTTTTTCCCACAGTTTTAAAAGTGTTCCTCTGTACTGCTTCCATTGGGCCTTTTTGGGCAAGAAATTTGGCAGGAGAATTACAGCTTATGAGACGCTGTATGAATTACAGTGCCCTTATGAGACAATGTGACGGGTGTTGCCCCACTTATTCAAAGATGCTTCATGGGTCGATGAGCCCCATGCGTCACACTTTTTGCTCATAAATTGATGGCCATATTTTAGTGAAGATTGTGTCACACTATTTTTAGGCATGAACTTCTGCAAATTTCTGTTATTATGTGAAAAATATCGATGAACCCACGAAGGGTAAGTTAAACTGCAAAATAAGCAAAATTGAAAGTGAGAATGCAAAATATATACTATATAGTTTTAAGCCAGATTAACAATTGTCCGAGCTGCAGCAGGCAACGTGCAGAAATTCTCCAGAGCTCGATACTAAGCTTTTGCCACGAAGCGGTGCAATGGCACAGCTGGTGTGATTTTCAAACACCATTTCAAAATACATATACAACTCAAATTACGCAAGGAAAGGGAGCTTGATTTTATCATACTTCTGCATGTTTCCAAATAAAGAAAGATCTATTTACACTTTCTGGCCAGTTAATCGCTGTACCACTAAACAGCCATAAAAGTGAAAGCCATGACATTTGGTAGTCTAACAATGTACATAGGGATTTCAACATGACACCAATGTGATTTGGCATAAGCTGTAAAAGCTTATTCAATCAGTCATACATTGTTACCCTTTTATGCCAGTTTTAAAGCGATAGTTCTAAAAATCGTGTAAGTGTCGATTGTGAGTGATGAACCTTGTGAGCAACCTGAAAATCAAGAAGGAGTGAGTGAGTAAAGACTTTATTGAACATGTCCGGCGTCATTGATCGGGGTGGGGCTACAAGCACCCTTGCCTAGAAAGGTGCAAATAAAATAAGTAATAACAAATTTTCCAGTTTGCGGGAGGATTGAGTTCAGGCCGTTGGCATGGCAAGCAGGCGTTCTACCGCACAGCCACACATATGCTTGTAAATTCAAGGAAAATAACTTCATCTGCTTGAAAATGCAGTGAAAATAACGTTAGGCTTTGCAAACACAGGTGTCATGTTTACAACCTTAACAATTCAATATGTAATATCACAGTAATATTTCTTGATACAAGTGTGCACTGTAATCAGGCATCAGAACATGTGATTATCTTAAGGGCTTCATAGTTAAAAGGTGGCCAGTCATAAGAAAATTCACACATTTTGCTGCACACATTTCCTTCAGAGCACATAGTGAGTGCATACCAAGCTCGAAAAGATTTCATGCACCAAGTGCTTGAAGTACGCACTAGGGCCAGGGTATCGTTATCGTGTTCAATTCTTGAAAGCAAACCTCAAGGGTCCCCCAATTTTTCTTTTTTAAGTGAGGAAAACAAAGCATTATTCTAACCATGGATATTTTTATGCCAGCGATTTGACTAGTAGGTTAGCTCAGCGAGGCATTTTTGCGTTTATATCAAGTTTATTTGACTCAAAGAAAGCAATGTTATTTTGAAATGGCACTGTATGCCAAAGACCTGACATGGTGTCTATTGTTGAACATTGATCTCCTGGTATCCTCGGCCCTCCCTCTTTCCCTCGTTGAAGGGCCTCTTTTTTGTTTGAGAAAAGGTGACAACCCTGGTGACAGCAAAGTGTAAAAACAGTGTAGAAATATTGAAGCAGGTTGCGTAGACAACAATCTACAGACAGTGAGTGGCATACAGAATTGACTTGGCCGTCTTCAATGTGTGGGGTGGGGGCATAAAAAAAGCTGCTACAAGGCCAAAACAGATGCCTCAATTGCAGTGGCAACTATGCAAAGGGGCGGCTGGAAAGTCTACTTAAATGTTCCAAACATGAGCGTCTTGAATGCGCTGTAGTTTTATCTCGAACGAACTAGGACATGAAAAAAAAGAAAACCTAGCCCTCATATATTTGAAACAGGCACATATTGCAAGAAGACTGGTGATAAACCAGCAACAAGTTTAGCCATGCCTTCATTGTTGTCAATTGTGAGCACACAATACATACAACAGCGATACTTTTAGGAAGCACACCTTGATGTGACCGAGGTTAGGGGCACAGGCTTTCACCTAGGTGCCGGGAAAAGAGATACCTTTGAGAGGCTTCTTGACGACAGAAACACACGATTTATTTACATATTTACAGGTGTAACAAACAGAAGGCGTCGAGATGCGCTTTTACAGGAGACAGGACTGGCCGTAACGAAAGCCACAGAGAGAGCCCTGAGTGCACACGCGACGCGCTTTTCATATCCTCGGTCCGTGCATGCTCTTCTCCTCAAACGCGAACTGTCTGTCCAAGCAATGCTGATGCGCGTTCCCTGCAGCGTACCCAGACACCTCTTGCGTTTCTGCTGGACGCGTACCACATTTGGCAGGTACGCCAATGAGCGTCTATTGCAGGCTGGGTCCTTGCACTGCCAGTCATAACATTTGAATGGATACTGGCAAGCTAACTGGCACCTCCGAGCCTGTGCAGCTTTAGAAGACGGGCCCCATCTGCAATGAACCACTTTTTAGCAGCAGAAGGAAAGAAAACAAGAATACTTCTTGGTTTTTTTTTTTTTTGCTTACCCGAGGCAATATTCGAACCAGCGAACGTACAATTGAAAGCCGAGCATAATAACTCTTCAGCTCTTTACGCACGGTCACAGAAGAAATCACAGCCCTAAATAGTATAGGGGGTAGGAAAGGCAAGGGAGGATGCAAAGGAGTGAGTCAAAAAGATGGGAGAACCATTAGAAAGAGGAGGAAAAAAAATGAAGGGGAGAAACCAATTGCGTAGAGAGAGCAAAACAGACAAATATATTAACTAAAAAAGCAGGCTTGTGCAAATATTCGAATGCTTCAAATATTTGAAGGAACAGTACTGTATTCAAACTCGCTTCGACTCGATTTTAAATTATTGAAAATTTTGAAGTATTTGCAATGAACAAATAAATAACACTGATCTGCACATAACTTCCTGTAAAGGTAATTTCACTGCAGCATAGAATGCTATGCCGTGGAAGCACCTACCCAAGGGAATTCGCACTGCCACAAAACCTCTTCAAAGTTTAAGGTGCACTGCAACACTTATTGAATATGGTTGGAAAACGCAGCCAATCGGTAGTCAAGACTCCTGAGAACACGTTAGCCAAATATTGTTGCGCAGCACGAGGCCAGAATTTCTCAATAAATGTTCAAATTCACCTGAAAATTGCTTTCCTTTCATTCGACATATTGTGCTACAAGCTCAAAAATTACTCATCACAGCCATTGTATCAGCGATTGGCTGATTCGAGCATGGCACGTTGGACGTTACTGGGGCCAGGCTCACTTGGACTATAATCGTGTCCTGAGTTTGAGTGAGTACAGCTGAGTAATATTACTTGAGTTTGAGTTAGAGTGAGTCTGGCTAATGAAAATTTTAATGAGCTTGAATCCGAGTGAGTAAAATATTTGCGAGTCTGAGATGGTGAGCCCTAAGCTCAACGTGTATTTCTTAGGTGAGCCTTAGTGAGCACCACCTTTTTTTTCTAACCTATGTTCCTATATAGCCGCCTATCAGCATAACTATCGACGTCATATTTGCTTAGATTGGTAATGAAGTCTGTTCAAGCATACGTCAACACACAACCGTTCATGCGGGTATTGAAAAGAGGCGCAAGTTAGGAGATAAGGGGGTCGCCAAGACGTCCCTTCACAAACTCGCTCATGGGACATTCATGGCAAAAATGTCTGATGTGAGCTGCATATTTCATAAAAATATTCTTATTGGATTGCGACTAGTGACAGCTGTTTGCTAACTCAGACACAGGTCAAATCGCGAGTCTGAGCGTGCCGAACTGAGTAATATGTTGGTAAGTTTGAGCCTGAGTTAGAGTGGTTGACAAACAGTTTAGCGAGTCCTAATTAGTTCTGTTGAGCTAAATTTCAGTGAATTTGAGTCCGAGTGAGTTTCCATGATGAAACATATTTCTTGAGTGGGTTTAAATAAGTTCCACTTTTTCTACCGGCCTATGGCTGCTGCTTTCAAACATCAACACTACATCCTTGGGCAGCATTGAAGCAGCCGCAGCAATTCAACCATCATGTCTGCGATGCAGGATTGTTTTACTGAGGCAGGGTCTCATTTCAGGAAAGAATGAGCCAGTTTTTCACACAGAAATGTCAAACATTTAAAACGAAAGTAATTTTAAATAAAAGCAACACAACCACACTGAAACTGCACCCATTACCAAACTACTAAGACAAGCAAACCTTCGTAATTAAATGAAGTTCTGCTGAACATTTGAAACAAAAACAGTCGCTAGTAGTTCCAATGCTGGTGTCTTCTACAGCGGCAGACTCACTCTTTGCAGGTGTATTTGTTGGCTGAAGCAGATGAGAAGCCCAGTTCACCCATAAGTCATGGACAGAAGCGCTTCAGTCATAGTGTGAAAACAATCTCCAAATGTGAGCAGAGGGATCAGAACATCTGATAGAGCTGCAAGAGACGAAATATCCCTTGCAGCTTCTGATTCTTTTTTCTTTGTCGAGTTGTAGTGCTGCATGTTTATAGCAAGTTCACGACGTATTAACAAGCCTGCATTAACACTTTATATCAGACAGATCTAGCCATGCATGCACCATGGTGGCTGGTCACTGCACCATTGTAGCTGGCGACCAGAAGCAGGAACCCGCTCGCCAACCTAGATGGCCGAGTCAGCCTCCCAAAGGCAGGTCAGGACCAGGACATGATGGCTGGCAGCACGTCCTTGTTATGGTCTCGTGAATCGTAACCAACATGAGCACTGCACTGATGTTACACGCACATCACAATGTCTAAGTATATGCATTGACTTAAAATCAGGTGATGTGTAAAAACCACTGGCCGATAACAGCAGCAAAAGTATGGTTGTTACTAATATGAACCATCACTATATGCCTGTTGGTCCGCGGGCATAACTGCCTGTACCATGATATGAAGCAGCTTTGTAGAACTTCACATCATGGAACGTTTCTGTATCCGCCATCCCGAGAATGCGCTCTGTAGAGGTCAGGCTCCGCCCAGAGACTTAGACAGTATGAAACTAATACAGGTCATGCTGAACTGCTGCCTAAAACTACAGCCAGCCTAATAGAATCAAACTTTGCCATAGCAAACATTAAGACTTTCGCTAGAAATGATGCTGTTTTCTAGGGAATGTTCAGAATATGAACTATTTGTTAATGCATTAAGAACATCTTACATTGTAATACAATCACATAAAACTTATTTACAGTTAGAAAAGTAAAATTTCACCAGCTGCCCACATTAGCTTTCATTTTGCCGAAGTATGTGTTTCCACATAGCACAGCTTAGAAAATGAAGTCAGGCATTCAATCACAAAGGAACAAATCTTCTTCATCGGAAAGGGACGCTAAAGGCGAAAAATTTCTCCCGTTCCAATGATGAGTGAAAGTTTAAGAATGCCTAAACTTCAGTATTATCTACAGGGCTTAGTTCACCAAGAAAGAAGTAAATGTATGAATAGGCTCGAGGCACCCATGCAATATTCTGCGAACTCTGTAACTCCACAAAATGACATAGTCGAGTCCCAGAAAAAGTAATTACTGAAACTGTCCACAGTAGAAAAGATGATTTCAGTGCATTAAAATCTGGTATGAAATGCTTATTTTTTTATATTTAAGGTTTAACGTCTGAAAACCAGCATATGATGATGAGAGGCGCCGTAGTGGAGGGCTCCGGAAATTTCTACCACCTGGGGTTCTTTAACGTGCGCCAAAATCTGGTATGAAATGCTGCTTGGTTCTTTCTATTTCATTATTTGAACTAAGAGCCGCCGACAAGACTCATGGCTAGCTTCAATCATCCCTAAAAACGAGGGGGGGGGAGGGCAGCAGTGAAAGTTCTCTCAAATTACCTACCTGTGCCACAGAAGCTTCTCCGAAGCTACCGACTGGTGTCTGCTCATAATAGCTGAACTTTCCTTCTACCACGCCTGCTACTACTGTATTTCACGGCACCTAAGGGACAAAATGTCAAGAAGACCTACTTGGAAAGTTGTTTAAATACCAGTTGTAGCATGCTGACCACTTAATATATAACTTCTTTTTAAACAAGGCATTTTCTTAGAACGGAACAAACAGTGCGCAAACAGTATGCTTTTAGGGCCTTTTTAAAAGGTTTCATACATGTATACTTAAACATCTAAAAAGGTTGCAACATGCTGGATGCTAATGGTCCCTAAAATATACCGCAAAAATAATAACTTTCTGGCCTGCATTATATACACAGTTCATTTTATTGACCGATAGGCATCAAAATTTATTCACTTTTCCTCAAACCACTTAGTTTTTAAAAGCAAGGTGCATATAGTATAATGGTTTGCATTATTTTCTGGATAAATAACGCCTGCAGAAAGTTACCTCACTGAATAACACGGACCAAAGAATGTCATTTTAAAATTCTTTGTGGGGCAGAAGAACTAAGAATGCTAAGGATAATGACAGAGTAAATTAATAACCTAGTTTTGAAATCTATAGAAATGTCTCAAATCAGCAGCTATAGAACTAAATGGTTTCAATTTAAGGCTGATTTTTTAATGGTTTAAACATGAAATATTAACTTGATTTTGGTTTTACCCTTGGCACTTGCATTGTAGCAATAGGAAAATGCACCATCTCATTGTCTGCAACACATGATATTAAATGCCTGCGCATTAAGGTCTTATCAGAAGCAACGGTGCACGGGTCGACGCCAGATGCAATGGGGAATGCATTAGCAATGGCAAAAACGCCACAGTCATAAAAGTTCTCTTGACGCTGTACTGCCTTAGCGTGAATGGTAAGAATGTTAGAAGCTAGACTCATTATGTTCATAACTTGAGTGTCTACACTTGGCATAATGTCCTGGTCTAACGAATCATACAAAAAAAAACACTGTTTGTAGCGGCACCATAATTTGTCACTGTAACGCAATGCCCAGGAATATGCAGAATTTTAATAAAGTTGTCTTGCTTCTTAAATATCAAGCTCTCGCCAAAAAAAAAACCTCCTGATAATTGTACAGATCAGGAAACTGACGCGAAATAATAAATTGCGCTGCATTTATGATTGCATCTGACAGCCATCTCGTGCCTCGTAAGGCCACTAAATCAGAGGAACTCATTTTGTACAGGTTGCAATTATTTGGACCACAAATCGCGTCCGCTATGGGGTCACTAATTTCTTCCACTGCTCTATTAACGACTGTCACAGATGCCTTCTCTTTAAATTGAAAGTTTTTCAAAACATGCAAACGTAGTCTTTTTTCTCCCCGCTTTGTATCATGTGCACATCTCTTACGTGGTCGGCCACAAGCGGATTTAACTAGAGGTATGCTAAGCGCTGTCAGTTGCTGTGCAAAATCACTAGGTGAAGAGCTAGTGTTCGATGTCTTTGCTGGAACCTGACATAACTTATCATAATGCGAGGCTATAGTAAAGTTAATTTCACCTTTTGAATCAGATTTAACTTGACCAGATTGCTCTTTCAGTTCCGATTTATCTTCTGTGGAGCCCTTCTTCGTAGTGTCATCATCTACAGACTTGGCCAATAGGTAGTCGTTCAGGTCTACACTCCACGAATTACTTACTACTTTTGACTTTTCTAAGCCTTTTCCTTCCCCACTAACTTGTTCATTACTTAGTGCTATTTTAAGAAGTGGTGAATCATGTTTCTTATTTCTAGGGTAAGTAACAAGATTTTGGAAAAAGTCCTCACACTCGCTCAATTTTTCGCAGAGTTCAGTTGCGCTACATTGGGCTAGTACATTAGCAGCTTCCTTTGAAAGTTCCAACAGACGTGCATATGCATATTTATATCTGGCCTCTGAGTTATCAAGTTTTGGCTGTGCCTTTTTTACCATGCTCGTGGGTAAGATGCTTAGTTTGTGTGGTGACACTGTCTGGTCGGTCTGCACAAAATCAGATTTAAGCCAACGCTTTGACACACAACTTTCATCAAACAGTTCCATATTATTTTTTGATCTAGCTGCAAGAATGTGCATGCAGGTCAGCTGGTACTGCGCGTTAAATGTGCATTTGCATGTGCTTATATTATTAGTAACTTCATAAAGCTTACTGCCAACAAAAACGGTGCATTTGCCATCAGAGACAACACAGTCTCCTGGATATTTCATAAACAGCCCATATTCTTTACATACCAATTTTCTAGCATATTCGGTGCATTTTACTGACGCCTCAATGCAAAAGTTATCAGTCTTACTGGTGTTAATGCAAGTTCTCATTTCTTTATATTGCATATGGCTGAGTGCAAGAGCATCATGAGTCACACACCTTATTAGAGCTTTCACTGCCTCCACTAAGTGCATGTCACGTGTTAGATAATTTTTTAACTTTTGATTATGGCTTTTCATTCAATTGTTAGCATTATTTCCTAAACTGCATGCATTTGCACTATAAGCATGAACCCACATTATTTTGCAGCTGCGCCAATTTTTTATAAAAGTACTCCAGGAGGGCTTTGTCATCTTCAAGTGCTTCTTCCAAGTCCTGCAAGTGCTCTTGATATATATCTACTGTATGTGCAAAAACCAGTTTCGTAATTATATCTTTAACATACTTCTTATCTAGACTGTTTGACTTATGCTGCATCACTTTGGTGTGTAAGTACTTTAACACGTGCCACGAACACAACAAGATTCTACATTTGGGCAAAAGCTGCTTAATTATAATCAAGTCATTTAAATCTTTGTCCATTACCACAATTTTGCACTTCTCCTCTATGACAGGATTAAAACAAAGGAATGTCTCTAGGAAAGATTTCTGATGTCTCCCGCTGAACAAATGCATAACATACAGGCCTCCCATGGCTTGTTCCATCTTCACACAGAATCGAATGCAAGATATACCCTTCTTTATTAACTTTATACGTACCATCAAAGAACAAAACTTCAGCGTATTTTTCTAGTAACTGGACCATGTACTCTGATTGAAGCAATACGTACAAGAGATGCATTTTCTGTATTATTTTCAATATGAACTTTCCACCCAGAGTTTTCAAAAAACAATTCGTTGATTTTTTCTAACAGAAGGGCTCCATGATGAGCATTGTCCTGAATTTTTTTAACTGTTCTATGCTTCAAGTTTGTAATATCACAAGAAGTAACATGTTTTCCCGTTTCCCTCAAAATGGCATCCTTTAGGTCTTTAGGTTTCACATTACAAGAAATCAAGTCCGGAAGTTGGTCTTTTTTAGAAGCACTTAATGCACGATTATTGTACCATACAAAAATCTCGGGACCTATTTTATGGTAGTGCCCATCCGCTAAATTTACAACTTCATAATAGGGCTGTAGATTAACCCGCAGCGCAAGCTTAAGTTAAACATTGCAACCTGTACCGTTGAAGTGTTGATTGGGCCGAATATTTTGTCTCCTCGGATTTGGATACCCTGCGTGGCAACAGACAAACTTAACTCGAACATACGGAATGTCTGCTTTGTTTAAATCTTTCTTAATACACAATGGGTTTTTATCTGATCTTTCAATACGCATCGGATGGAACCCTTCACATTCCCGACCTTTAAACCTAGCTTTAAACTCTTATAAGTACTGAATTTGCTCCCTACAGAAAGATTTCCATCACCTGTGCGAATATGGCTGTGTGACAATTTTGCTGATGTTGCTTTCTGCTCCTGTTCAGGGTCTTCACCACGAGGTGAGGAATTACTGTTGTCAGGCGCACTGCTGCCATTGCGCAGAACCACACCTTCTGACTGGGGGCTCACAGTGGATGTTACACTGCAGGCGTCGGGTGGCCCACAGTCAGAAGGTGGGCTCTGCTCAAAAGAAGCAGAGCACAGTGGGACGGCAGTACACCCAGTCTTCTTCACTTTGTGGTGCACGCTTGCACCACTGACAAGAGCAGGAGAAACTGGTTTTTTGTTAGTACGGCCTTTCTTATTTTCGACTCTAACCTCCTTTTCTACACGGGGATAACCACGAGGTGTGGAAGCGCTGGTGTCAGCCACACTGCTGCCCTTGCGCAGAACCACAGCTACTGACTGGGGGCTCACCGTGGATGTTATGCCGCAGGCGTCGGGTGACCCACAGTCAGAAGGTGGGCTCTGCTCAAAAGCAGAAGAGCACAGTCGCACAGCAGTACGCCCAGTCTTCTTCACTTTGTGCTGCATCCACACACCACCGACAAGTGCAAGAGTACGCACAGAGCGCCGTTTTACTTGAGTGAAAACAGTCACAGCTGGAGCCCTGGTGCTTGCCACGGCAGTTATTGGCAGTCAAGGGTACCCATGAGCAGTGCCTGTTTCTGCGACTTAGGTGTCACTGACATCGCACTGTGACATTGTATGGTAGCAGAATCAGATTTCCGTGCAACGTCCGACCACATTTCCTTGCATAGAGATGCAGGGGCTGCAACAAGCATAGGGTCTGTGGAAAGAGCTGGGAAATTAGTTACATTATTCCAATACTGTGCCAGCCCTTCTGACTGATCACCGCGCTGGAATCGAAGCTTCTTGTGGTCCTTTTCTCTCTGGTGCTGCTGCTGTAATGCTCCATTGTGGCTTGCCTCAAGGTCCTTGCTTGCTTGCTTGATGGCTACACGTAGCAGGCACCCCGGCAGCTGGAACACAGAGGAGCACATTTACAGTTGAACCCCTTCATAACTGAAGCCCTGAAGAATGAAGTTTTCATAGCAATGAAGAAATATAACGTCTACGATGAACATTCATTGAGTACAAGGTGTTCGCTCTCTCTCAACAGCGAAGAGATTTCAAAAGCACTCCCACAATAAATGTTGGTAATATGCGACTTTTTTTTATACTCCTAAACTAGGTGAGAAAGTAGACGTAAAAAAATTGCAGCGCCGCTCATTTTACAAGTCGGGCACTTGAGTATTCGCCAAAAGGCATTTGTGCAGTTTGGGGTGGATCAAAACATCCCCCTCGACATCATTGCCGTGAACATTTCCTCAGCGGTAAAGACTCTTTCGTGTGCGCGGCGCGGCTCCACGTTGGTTATTACTTTTGAGGGAACCGTGATGCCAGCTGAGCTCTCGCTCTTCAAACAACGGAGGCCGGTTCGGGCGCGCCTCCCGCGTCCACTGCAGTGTGCGCGTTGCGGTGTGTTTGGACACGCCACAGCAACGTGCTCGCGCGACAGGCACTGCCTCCGCTGCGGCGGGAACCACGCGGAGGGTCCCTGCGCCTCAGAAAGACCCCGCTGCATTAACTGCAAGGGATCCCACCCCGCAAACGAACCTCGGTGCGAGTCATGGCAGCCGATTTGGGTGCACGTTAAAGAACCCCAGGTGGTCAAAATTTCCGGAGCCCTCCACTACGGCGTCTCTCATAATCAAATAGTGGTTTTGGGACGTTAAACCCCACAAATCAATCGAGTCATGGCAGCTGCAGCGAAAGGCCGCCTTTCTCCTCGCCTCCTCTGGCGGAAAACTGACGCGCCGCGAAGCCATCCAGCAAGCAAAAGCTTCGCTTCAGCGGGAGGCTTCAGCGACAACAACGGCAGCCACACACTCTGGCTGCTCTTTCCGCGATGCCCTGAAGGGCAATGCCACCACGGCACCGGCACCAGCGGTCACACAGCTTACACGTCCCCCCCCCCCTCCCCAAAAGGACGCAAGGGATACAGTGATGACGGCACTGGCCGCGGCCCTTCGCGCACTCCTGGAGACTACGGTGTGCAGCACGACGACGCGCGACTACTGGCCTCGCAGCTTTGCGCGCACATCACGATCTGACACACCATGGATAGTGCGTCGAAGAAGCCGCGGCCGCGGATTTTCCAGTGGAACGTGCGTTCCCTCCGCTGCCGTATCCCTGAGCTCGCCCGCTCACTGCCCCAGCGCGACCTCGACGTCCTGGCACTGCAAGAGACGCGAGTTCATGATGGGGCCCTCAACCTACCAGGGTATGTGGCTTACCACAGGGCCACGAGCTGCAGGAACAGCGCGTGCCTAAGCACGCATTGCAACAACCCGGCGCACCCACAGGGCCTGGCAAGGGCTTCTCTCTACGTGCGCGCGCGCCTTCCCCAAGTGCATCACGACGTATCGGACATCGTCGGTGCGGGCGTCGTGTGTGTGGCAGTGCGGGTGCGTGTTGGCACGACAGACACATGTGTCGCGAGCGTCTATGTTCACTCGTCGACCGAGTGGGACGCCGACTTCATTGTGCAGCTCGCCGATCGCCTCGGAAGTGCTGCTGTGTTGTGTGGGGATTTCAACTCCCATCACACGGCGTGGGGGTGCGCGAGCGTAAACGCCAGTGGCCGCGCTTTAATGGATGCCGCCCTGCGCGCTGACCTACACATCCTCAACGATGGCAACCACACATTCGTGCGTCCCGGTGCTAAGCGCAGTGCGCTTGACCTCACCCCTGTCACGGACGACTGCTACTATTCGTGGCGTCACGCGCCAGACACTGAGGGCTCGGATCACTATCCGATCCTCTTGGAGCCCTTTTATACCGGCGCCCCGCGCACCAATGTGTACAGTGTTGTGAACTGGCCCCGTTTCCGCGAACTGTGTGCTGAAGTGCCAGTCGCGGGCAACTTTCTCCAACACATTGTGCAGTGCGCGAGTGCCGCCACGACGGTGTGTCGAGTGCCGACGGGCACGCCCGTGCCCGACATTAAGTTCCTTAACCTACGCGCAGCTCGCCGCCGGGCGCAGCGCAAAGCGGAACGTTCGGACAAGGCAGAGGACTGGACTGTTTACAACCGCATCGACGCGGTCTGTCGACGCCACGCCCATAAACAACGGGATCGCAGCTGGTCCGGCCTCTGCCGCACTTTCGACGACCCGCGCTACCAACGGCGTGCCTGGCGCGTGTTCCGAGCCCTCCTCCGCCCCCGTGTGCCTCGGCATCCGGAGCTCTCCATCGCGGTTACACTTGGAATCGGCACCGCGCAACTTGCCGAATTGTTGGCTGACACTTTCGCGAGTGCGCCCACTGCCAGTGCAGCTGCTACCGTGCCCGAGCTGCCGCCACATGCACGGCCCGAACTCTTTACACCCTTTCGCTTCTTCCCCACACCAGCTATTGTAGAAGCGATCGGCGAGCTGTGCACAGCCGACTTACGCACCCGGGAGCTTCGCGATGTCCTCGACTCTCGGGGGCGCCGCTCGGCGCCGGGGGGTGATGGCGTCACGTATCAGATGCTCCGAAACTTGGATGCCACCCAGTTTCGGAATGTGCTTGACTCTTACAACGTCATCTGGCGCACGGGGGCGCTACCAGCCTCGTGGGGAGAATCCTTAGTAATTCCCATCCACAAGAAAGGGAAGCCGGAGTCCGAGCCTTCATCCTACCGACCGGTTTCGCTCACTTCGGCCGTGGGGAAAACATTCGAAGCTATGGCGCTCCGGCGCCTTCAATGGATCGCTTCTGCTCTTGATTTCCTCGCGGCTGAACAGTCCGGTTTCAGAGCACATCGAGCGACAGCGGACTCGATCTCGGACGTCGTGAGCCTTCTTGAGGAAGCCAAGCACCGTGGGGAGGCGGGATACCTCGTGCTTTTCGACGTCAAGAGCGCGTTTGACTCGCTCCCACATAACACCATCCTCCACGCCCTTCGTGAGATGCGTGTGTGCGGGAACATGCTCCAATACGTCGAGGCTTTCCTCAGTGGCCGATCTTTTCGTGTGCGCGTCGCCGGCGAACTCAGCAGTCCTCGGGTGGTGTCAGCGGGTGTGCCGCAGGACAGTGTGTTGAGTCCTTTTCTGTTCAATGCAGCTCTCGCACGCCTCATCGACCACATCCCGCGAGCCACTGCTTACGAAGTGCGCGCTGCGGTTTACGCCGACGACATCGCGCTCTTCTCCAGTGGCCCTACCCTTCGTGGTCAACAAGTCCGCGAGGGACTCCAAGCTGCCATTGACGCAGTGGACGGTTTCGTCACAGGCATCGGTCTCCAGCTCTCAGCCGCCAAGACGGAGGCGATGCACGTCCACCCGGAGCGCACGGGTATCTTCGTCGGTGCGCAGCTCGTCCTTCGCGGCCACCGACTCCCGTGGAAGCGCAAAGTGCGCTATCTTGGTCTCACAATCGACCACCGGCTTAACTGGAGGCCCGCACTGGCGTCCATCCGCAGCGACACACGGAGGATTGGCGGCATGGCCTCCCGCATCCTTGCCAATGGCAGGGGCTGCTCCCCGGACATCGCGCTGCGTTTCTTCAACGCGGTAGCGTCGGCCAGGGTTTTCTATGCCGTCCCGCTCGTCGCACGACGACCCGCGCATTGGGACGCGCTGGACACCCTCCACCGTGGCGTTGTACGCCGCCCCATTCATTCATGGCTTTTCACAGATAGCAGAACCTCTGACTCATCTCACAAGGGACGACACGCCATTTGTCTGGGAGAACGAGCAACAAGCAGCTTTTGATGAGCTGCGACAGCACATGCAATCAGCGCCCGTTCTCGCTCATTTCCACGATGATGCTGAGACGGAGGTCCATACCGACGCTAGTACCATTGGGCGCGGTGCAGTACTCGTTCAGCGTCAAGAGGACATCGAAAGAGTGATAGCCTACGCCAGCCGCTCTCTATCCCGTGCCGAGGCGAATTATTCCACTACGGAGAAAGAGTGCCTCGCAGTCATGTGGGCAATCACCAAGTTCCGCCCGTACCTTTATGGTCGTCCCTTCAAGATAGTGACGGACCACCACGCCCTCTGCTGATTGGCAAGCCTGCGCGACCCTTCAGGACGGCTAGCACGGTGGAGCTTGCGGCTGCAGGAATTTGACGTCACCATCGTCCATAAGTCCGGCCGTAAGCATGAAGACGCTGACACACTGTCACGCGCACCCCTTCATGTCGTCAGTCAGGAAGCTGAGGAAGACAAAGGCTTCCTGGGCGCCATTAGCTCATCAGACTTGAGTAAACGGCAGCAGGATGACGCAGAGATTCGTCCGATCATCGATCATTTAGAAAGCCAAGACACAATCATACCACGTTCTTTTTTTCCGCTCGTTGCCGTCGTTCTGCCTTCGAGATGGTGTGCTGTACAAGAAGAATGCTCGTTCGCACAACCGTGCCTACCTCCTGATGGTTCCTCGAGACATGCGAGACGACGTCCTCTTCGCTTGCCATGACGAACCCACATCCGGTCATTTGGGCTACTCACGGACACTTGCCAGAGTGAGTGAGAGGTACTATTGGCCAGGACTTTCGGCAAGCGTCAAGAAGTACGTCAAGAGCTGTCGGGAATGTCAGCGCCGAAAGCAACCATCTGTTAAGCCAGCTGGTTTGCTTCAGCCCATTGAAGCACCTTGCACGCCATTCGACCAAGTCGGCATGGACATTCTCGGGCCATTTCTCCTGTCTGCGGACAGCAACAAATGGGTGATCGTCGCGACCGACTATTTGACACGCTACGCTGAAACCCAGGCGATCCCACGAGCCACGGCTTCTGAGGTAGCACAATTTTTCATGCGCCACATCGTGTTACGACACGGTGCTCCTTCCAGTGTAATAACGGACAGAGGGACGGCATTCACGGCGCAGCTTACGGACGAAGTTTTCAAACTGAGCAACACCAGACACCGAAGGACAACTGCGTACCACCCGCAAACCAACGGACTTACCGAGCGACTGAATAAGACCCTCGCAGACATGATCTCAATGTACATCGACGTACAGCACAAAACATGGGACCGGATCTTACCTTACGTGACCTTCGCGTATAATACCGCCGTGCGAGAGACCACGCGATTCACGCCATTTCGGCTTCTCTACGGCCGCGAAGTGCAGACCATGCTAGACTCTATGCTACCGTGTCAAGACGAAGACGAGTTGGCAACAGACGCCGAAGAATTCGCAGAGCATGCTGAGGAAGCCGGGCAGCTCGCGCGACTGCACATCGGCCAGCAACAGCAGGCAAACGCACGACGCTATAATACCCGCCACAGAGAAGTGTTTTACAGCCCCGGAGATCAAGTTTGGGTGTGGACGCCCGTCCGCCGCCGTGGCCTAAGTGAAAAGTTGCTGAGCCGGTACTTTGGCCCATATAAAGTGTTACGCCGCACCAGTGACGTGAACTACGAAGTGGTACCGGACTCAACACCCCATGCACGGAGCAGGACACGGCTGAGGCCGGACGTCGTTCAGGTCTTGCGCATGAAACCATTTAGTGCGCGTTGCTCGTAACTTTTCCTTTACCGTACAGCATTCTATGTGTTTTTTGTTTATTTGTGTGAACTTGCTTTCTCGTTCATTGACGTTTCTTATATTGGCACGCTTTTCAATTTTTACTTTCACTTTATCCGAATTTCCAATTTCTTTTTCACGTGCCTATGTAGTAGCATCGCGGTGATGCTATTGTCGCGAGAGCAAGGTTTCCAGCTCCAGTATCTTCTCAGGAAATTTGTGCAAAACCAACTCCTCTGCTTCTTTTTTAAGTCTTTCTTTGTACTCTTCTACCTTTGGGTTTGGTTCTCTGGCCATTACAGAGCTTCGGCTTTTGACTTTAATGGAATGTGGGATAAATCGTGTTTTCCAGCCTGGGACAGGCGCCTACACGCTGCATTTACGGCTTAAAAACGGAGCAGTCAAGGTCGCCCCCGTTCGGGATTAGAAGGGGAAAGCTTACTAGGAAAAGCGTCTAGCATGAGGCAGGTCCGGCGCCACCGTCTGAGTCTAAGCCATTGTTAACAGGCACGCGTGTCATTGAGAATGACATGGGGACGCGACCACTTAGCCTGACCGAGACATAGTGGCGGCAGGTAAACGACCATATTCTCTCGCGCTGTTGTTAGAATGTCGGGGCGCCTCGCTGTCGCATGTACACCTGGTAAGCAATGGTGTACCCATCGCTCTTAAGGACGCTTCTAGAAAGCAACAGTTAATGAAAGAACTTACGGGGCCCGAGCGTGGGAACGGCCGCCGACGGTAGTCGGCCGAAGGAAGCAGCACGGCCTGGTATGGGAGAGAGTATCACGTGCGGAGGACCTTTCCCTTTGCGTGTTTCATTTTGGTAAGGAGGTTTTTACAAATGTAGTGCCTTTTATGAAAGTGTTTCTGTGATTGGTTGAGATGCTGCGAGTCCGAACATGTGATTGGTTTTTGTGAAGACTCTTTGTTCGACCAAGGGTTAAAAAGAGGATGTTTGAACTTGAAAAGTGAGCGGAGTCGGGGTCAACGGCGGATCTCACCACCGGAGACCAGCTATGCGGGCCGAGGGGTATGCCACCATTTTCTATGTTTTGTCTTTGTAACCCAGTGCATTTTGTAACTTGAAGTTGTGTTAGCTAAATAAACCCCCAATGAGTGCTCCCCGAATTCATCGTGTTGACTTCTCATCGATTGCCTCCGTGGAGTTTCAACCACACTTATTCGTCTCCCTGGTCGTCCGATGCGCCTAACTTGAACAACCCCGACGTTTCGCTACAAAGTGGTGGAGGTTGCTCGGTAACGATAGTCCCGCTCTGAAATTATGCCCCGAGTCAACAACAAATATAAGGAACCTACCTCTGACAGCTCCACTATGACGGAACCCCATACCTTCTTCTCTGCTATGTCTACCCCCCAAGCTAAACCATTCATCAGACCACCAGTCTTTAGAGGTGCGCCGGAGGAATCTATTTCCGAGTGGCTACTTTGCTACGAACATGTAGCATCACTTAATAATTGGGACCAAGCCACGAAGGTGAAATTTCTATATCTGGCCTTAGACGGAGATGCGAAAAAGTGGCACAATACTCAAATTCTAACCGGTGCCCCTAATACATGGGAAGAATGGGCGACGCTACTAAAAACGTCCTTTACGAGTCGCCACTCAGTCGAGATCGCCCATTTGCGGCTACAAAACCGCACCCAATTGCCGTCCGAAACCCCCGAGCAGTACTACTATGACGTCGTACAGCTGTGTGCAAGAGTGAACCCGTCCATGACGGAAGATGATCGGTTGCGGCACCTTATGCGCGGTTTGCGTCCGGATATTCTGGAGAAGATGATAATCGCAAACCCGGAGAGCTGCACTGCATTCCTCCAAATTTTGCAACGCATAAATCTGGCAGCTTTGATGAGCCGTGCGTCGGCGCCACAACCGATTGGCATCCAGTATTCCACCGGATTACAGTCGTGGATGCAAAACATCGCGAATCCCGTAGGGTTCGCACCTGCCGCAGCGACAGGGTACTCTCCTCCTACGTGTGTCGCCACTTGCGCCGCGGCCGAATTGCGTTGCCCACGGGAGGCTGCTGACAGCGAAAGAGACCTAAAAGCGATTGCGGACTCGATCGCCGTGCTGTCTGACCGGCTAAAAAGCATCGAAGACGAGGTGCGTCGCCCCCCAATGCCTTGGCCTCAGAGAACTTCCCGTGCCAACGACGGGCGTCCCCGATGCCAGATTTGCCGCCGCATAGGTCACATAGCACAACAGTGCTGGCAGCGATTCCGAGATGGCAGGAACGATCAGGCGGAGCTCCAAGGCAATCAGAATGTACAGCCTAATCCTTCGGGAAACGAGAATGGCCGGGCCTAGGGGGCCAGCCCGGCCGCCCCATCGGCACATTGTCGGAAGGTCAGCTTCTCACAGTCCCCACACGAGCCAACGGTACAGAAACAAAACTTGTAATTGACACCGGCTCGGCCGTAAATGTCATCTCAGAAGAATTAGCTAACAAAATAGGTGCTTCATTCAAATCGAGAAAAGACATATTCATCCGAGGAATTGGCAGAGGCTTGCTCACCCCCAATGGCGAAGCTGAAATAAAACTTGAATTTGGCACCACCAAAATTCACGAGACGTTTTTAGTGGTCAAGGATTGCCCGTACGAGCTACTCGGTGGTCTTCCTTTTTGTCGAGCAGCCCGGCTTCTCATTGACTTCTCTAAAAAAGAGCTGCAACTAAACGGTGAAATTTTCCGGCTTCATATAGACTCAAGTGCCCCCGAACATAATGATGTACTTACAGTGCGGTGCCACGAGCAAATTCGCATTGAACCTCGCACAGAAGTCGCTATTGAAGTAAAGGTCGCAAGGGACGAAATTCACCTCGTCGAACCGAACAGCACGCTCAAAAACGGACTTCAGGTTGCACGCACAATAACGAGGATCGTGCATGGGAGAGGCCTCATTCGCATAGCTAATCCTACCATGTCGCCAGTAAACCTGCTCAGTGGAACAAAGCTTGGATGGGCTTCATCTATTGATGACGCACAGCTGGCAATCACGGCCCCCGAGAACGATCAAGTGCCTCAAGAGTTTGACATAGAGACTGGGCAGCCATCTGAGCGGGATGAACTGCTGTCGCTCATTGAGAAATACCGCCGTCTATTTACGAGCAGTGACAACCCCATCCGGCAGACTCATGTCGCTGAACATGTGATCGACACAGGTGATTCTCGACCAATTCATCAGCACCCATATCGTCATTCCCCTTTTGAAAGACAACAGATTGAGCAACAAGTAGAAGAAATGCTGCGCGATGGGATAATTAGAGAGTCTCACAGTCCTTGGTCATCACCTGTCGTCCTCGTGAAGAAGCCAAATGGGACTTGGCGTTTCTGCGTCGATTTCCGCAGAGTCATTGAGGTCACTAAAAAAGATGTACACCCACTGCCACGAATTGATGACATTCTCGACGTGCTACAGGGGTCAAAATACTTCACCACACTTGATCTAACATCAGGCTACTGGCAAGTGGGCATCAAGGAGGAAGATAAGCAAAATACCGCATTTGCCTGTGGACCCGGCCTGTACGAATTCAATGTTGTCCCTTTCGGCCTGTGCAACGCCCCTGCCCATTCCAGAGAATGATTAACAAAGTCCTCAGTGGTCTTCTCTGGAGAGTTTGTTTGGCCTACTTGGACGACATCGTTATTTTCTCGAAGACTATGGCAACTCATTTGCAAGATTTGGAAAGTGTGTTTTCGGCTTTGGACGTGGCAAACTTACGACTGAAGTCCGAGAAATGCAGCTTCGCTCGCCAGGAGATCAAATATCTTGGACACATTCTCACAGGTGAAAGCATCCGGCCGGACCCAGACAAAGTAGCAGCGATCGAAAAATTCCCAAAGCCACGAAACAAGAAAGGTGTACAGAGCTTTCTCGGAATCTGTAACTACTATCGGCGATTCATCAAAGATTTCTCTCGCATTTCTCGACCTCTGACCAACTTAACCAAAAAGGATGTTCCTTTCGTCTGGGATGCGGCATGCGAAGTGGCCATGCAAACCCTCAAAGAGAAGCTGATCAAAGCCCCAATTCTGCGTCAGTTTGAGCCGGGAAAGCCGATAGAGGTGCACACTGATGCCTGTGATTACGGCATCGGCGCCGTGCTTGTACAGAAAATTGGAACTCAAGAGAGAGTCGTCGCCTATGCCAGCCGTCACCTTAACAAGGCTGAGATGAACTACAGTACCACTGAGAAAGAATGCCTCGCCGTTGTGTACGCCTGCGGACAGTTTCGGCCATACGTCTTTGGTTCTAAGTTCACGGTCGTGACTGACCAAGCCAGCCTGGCTTGGCTAATGAAAGTAAGGAATCCGAATGGTCGTCTTATGCGATGGTCCCTGTTGCTTCAGGAATTCGACATAACGTTGCGACACCGCCCTGGCCTCAAGAATGGAAATGCCGACACGCTTTCCCGCCTTCCTCATGATCCCGCGCCTGTAAGCGAAGAAAACCCCTTACCGTTGCTGGTTCTGGATCAGGTGGATGTTGGAAAAAAGCAGAGGGCAGACCCATGGATGAAAGAAATTATGCAGCACCTCTAGCACCCGGATGCGCCCGTTGTCAGGAAAACTAAAAGAACGGCACGGAGCTTTCGGTTGATCGACGGTGTACTGTATCGAAGGGCGAAAGGGTTTCAGGAGGATCGTGCTGCGCTCGTTGTCCCCAAGTGCTTGAGATCTGAGATTTTAAGGTACTGCCATGACGCCACCACGGCAGGCCACTTAGGTGTAAAGCGCACATGGGAGAAAGTTCGTTGCCGATATTTCTGGCCGAAGATGTTCTCGTACGTAAGCAAGTACGTTCTCTCCTGCCCCGACTGCCAGACACGAAAGCAACCACCGGGGAGGCCGGTCGGTTTCCTCCAACCGATCCCACCTGCAGGTCGACCTTTTCAGCAGGTGGGCATGGACTTCATTGGGCCTTTCACAAAATCCAAAGCAGGGAACCGCTACATCGTCGTGATTACCGACTACCATACGAAATGGGTCGAGGCTGTCGCGTGTCCAGCGGCCACTGCCGCAGAAGCAGCCAGAGCTTTCGTCGAACAAATCGTCCTACGTCATGGCGCCCCGGAGAAAGTAATAAGCGATCGTGGGCAGCACTTTGTCGCCAACTTGACCGAAGAAGTATTCCGGCTCGTGGGTAGCGAGCATGCCACCACAACAGCATACCACCCACAGGCCAACGGCTTGTGCGAGCGTTTTAACCGCACGTTGGCAGACATGCACAGCATGTACGTTTCCTCACACCACCGCGACTGGGATGAATTCCTACCGTACGTTCTATTTGGATACAATTCTTCCACTCACGAGACGACTGGATTCACTCCCTTCTTTCTTCTTCACGGACATGAACCGACACTACCGGTGGATGTAGGGTCGGGCGCGCAACGCGGATTCGACTACAGCCTGGATGCAATGAAAGTGGCCCGCAGGCTGCGGCAGGCTCGAAAAACAGTAAATGAATGGGAGAAGCGTCAGCAGGAGAAGAACAAGCGCAGCTATGATGCTAGGCGACGAAGTGTTGTTTATCATCAGGGCGACTTGGTGTACTTGTGGACTCCCTCCCTGGCGAAAGGGAAGACGACAAAGCTTCTTCACAAATATCACGGACCTTTCCGTCTTGTGCGCCAGGTAGCCGAGAACAACTGGGAGGTGGTAGACCAAACTGGGAACAAACGTGACGTTGTGAATGTGGCGCGTTTAAAGCCCTGCCACGTTCGATTGGGCTCCGATGCCGACGACGCGGACGATGAGTCTGATGATAATCATGAGGTGCGCGATCTCGGTGGTGATGTGCGCGAGGAAAGTGCCAGGAGAGATGACCACGGATTGCATCGAAGTGTTGTGCGCGAGTGCAGTGCAAGGAGAGATGACCACGGATTGCATCAAAGTGTTGTGCGCGAGTGTGGTTCGCGAGTGGGTCAGGAACTCCGTTTGCAACATTGTGTGCGCGGGACCCAGACCAGTGTTCCAGTACAGCAGTGCGAACGCTACGACACGGACACTGAACTTTACTCGGACTGGAAGACATTTTCAAGTAATAACCACGCACAACAGAATGTCAGTGCTTACGAAACGGACACTGAATTGTATTGCAGTACTGATGAGTGAACCCATATATTTCTGTGTCCAATGATTTTGTTTTGTTTTTCATCTGTTGTTTTTATGTAATTTTTTTAAAGCCTCTCACCTGTTATACACATGCATAAGTGTCTTTAAATAAGCATCTCACACACTTTTTGAATGCAAAACCTTTTTGTATAATTAGTCTATTTATTGTCGTGTTTTGCAGATAAAACGAGTGGGGCACTCTTTTTCGTAGGGGGGGAGGTGTCGCGAGAGCAAGGTTTCCAGCTCCAGTATCTTCTCAGGAAATTTGTGCAAAACCAACTCCTCTGCTTCTTTTTTAAGTCTTTCTTTGTACTCTTTTACCTTTGGGTTTGGTTCTCTGGCCATTACAGAGCTTCGGCTTTTGACTTTAATGGAATGTGGGATAAATCGTGTTTTCCAGCCTGGGACAGGCGCCTACACGCTGCATTTACGGCTTAAAAACGGAGCAGTCAAGGTCGCCCCCGTTCGGGATTAGAAGGAGAAAGCTTACTAAGAAAAGCGTCTAGCATGAGGCAGGTCCGGCGCCACCGTCTGAGTCTAAGCCATTGTTAACAGGCACGCGTGTCATTGAGAATGACATGGGGACGCGACCACTTAGCCTGACCGAGACATAGTGGCGGCAGGTAAACGACCATATTCTCTCGCGCTGTTGTTAGGATGTCGGGGCGCCTCGCTGTCGCATGTACACCTGGTAAGCAATGGTGTACCCATCGCTCTTAAGGACGCTTCTAGAAAGCAACAGTTAATGAAAGAACTTACGGGGCCCGAGCGTGGGAACGGCCGCCGACGGTAGTCGGCCGAAGGAAGCAGCACGGCCTGGAATGGGAGAGAGTATCACGTGCGGAGGACCTTTCCCTTTGCGTGTTTCATTTTGGTAAGGAGGTTTTTACAAATGTAGTGCCTTTTATGAAAGTGTTTCTGTGATTGGTTGAGATGCTGCGAGTCCGAACATGTGATTGGTTTTTGTGAAGACTCTTTGTTCGACCAAGGGTTAAAAAGAGGATGTTTGAACTTGAAAAGTGAGCGGAGTCGGGGTCAACGGCGGATCTCACCACCGGAGACCAGCTATGCGGGCCGAGGGGTATGCCACCATTTTCTATGTTTTGTCTTTGTAACCCAGTGCATTTTGTAACTTGAAGCTGTGTTAGCTAAATAAACCCCCAATGAGTGCTCCCCGAATTCATCGTGTTGACTTCTCATCGATTGCCTCCGCGGAGTTTCAACCACACTTATTTGTCTCCCTGGTCGTCCGATGCGCCTAACTTGAACAACCCCGACGTTTTGCTACGCTATGTACTTTTCTTTCCTCTTTTTGGGACTTGTTTTTTTTTTCTTTTCGGAAGGGGGGATAATGCCACCAGCACGTAGTGGGTCGACAGCAAGAGCGGCTCTCAATCTGGAGGAAAAAGAAGATCGCGTGCTTTCTTCTCTGCTCGAGAGTCAGCCACGACTGACGCATCGTCCTAGAGCTAGCTACCCGGTCATTCAATAAATCCCCCAGTACTTCTGACTCATCGTGACAATAGATACCCTTTCAAAGATTAATGACTACATGTCCCACGCCTAGTGTGTCCAGTATTCCCCACAATTCCTCTTGAACCACGCTATCGTACACTCCCTTGATATCCAAAAATGCTAGCCACAGGGGCCTGTGTTTCTTTTCTGCTATTTCGATGCGCTGCGTCAGTGAGAACAGATTGTCTTCCAACCATCTGTGTTTTCGAAACCCATTCTGCAGTTCCCCCAGCACCCCCTCATCCTCTATCCACGCCTGCAGTCTTTCCTTTATAATCCGCATCGCCAGCCTGTAGACCACTGATGTCACTGTTATCGGACGGTAGTTGTTTATGTCAGCTTTGTCCCCCTTTCCCTTATAGATCATGCTCATCCTGCTAAGTTTCCATCCATCGGGAACTTCATCTTGGATTATTATTATTGTGCTCACTGCCTCTCTCAAAGCCTGCTTTGACTTCGGTCCTAATGTCTTTATCAGCCTAATTGGAATGCCATCTGGGCCTGTTGATGTACTACTAGGAACCCTCCTAGTAGTGGCTTCGCTCTCATCGCGCGCCCCGCATCCACGTGTCCGTGTTTGTTTACGGATCGGGCCACGCCCACCTCCTCTCACTCCTGCCGCGTGGTGCTCCTGTTCCCTCCCCGTCCCGGCTCGCCTGACTGCTTTTCCTTTCCTGGGGGCAGCGCGGGCTGCGTCAACACCAACTGGAGGCTGCGTCCGAGACAGTCCTCTGTGTCCTTCCCCTCCTATCCTTTCCTCCTCAATCTTTACGTCCCATTCCTCCTTCCTCCGCGCGGAGCCGTGTCGGTGACTTCGTATTGAAAGACAGTAACAGCTCCGCGCTTTCCTCTTCACTTTCCCCATTAAAGAACCTCTGACGCATTGGTGCAACCATTGCTGTTTACGTTGTTGAACGATGATGATAGCAAAATCACTTCTTTTTCTTCAAGAGAATACTTTTGGCTAATTCTTTTGTTGGCAAATACGTCGCACATGACATATTGTTACGGTGCATCATCGACAGGAGCAAGAGTGGCACTTTGCGAAGATGAAAAAGACGCCTGTGTGTTAGGCGCTTGCGCGAGAGGCAACTCAGGGTCTACCAAAGTTTGTTGCAAATAACGTGTTGTATATGGAAGTTCGCCTACCCTCTCTGCTAATTAGGTTTAAATTCTTACTGTGCAAGCATTCTTAAAGATATACAGTTCACATCAAAGACTCTCATTTTACGCTTTCATTCAAGAACCGACTTTATTTTTCGAAACCCATTGGTCGTGACTACACACCCCGCAAACAGTATTTGCACAAGCGCTACTAAAGCAACTGAATGTAAAACTTAGACATATTGGTCCAATACACAACCTAAAGTCAATGCTTAGCATACAATTCGATGATATATTTCCTCATAACGCGAAAGAATTGGCATATAGGTATTTAAATGACCAGTTAGCAGATTATCTAGCTCACCTAGAGATAAGCAATATCATAGCGACTGATGCATCTGTGTCAAAAGAAAAGGCTGGGGTTGGCATATTCTCTCCTTCTTTTGACTGGTCCTTTTCGATTCGACTCCCAGATTATACCCTGGTATTCATTACAGAATTATTGGCCATTGTTCTTGCCCTACGCAAATTGCCCTCAAGCGAATCATTAGCAGTTATCATTACAGATTCCTTATCAGTTTGTAACGCACTTTCTGCGGCAGTAAATTCAGAGCTGATGAATACGTTTCGGCATTTAGTACCGAAAAACGTAAAAAAACTGCATTTGCTATGGGTACCAGGCCACCGCGGATTATATTTGAACGAAATGGCGGACTCTTTAGCAGCAGTATCCCTGGATGGGCCCACCATCCCAGTTTTGCCAGATACGGCTTACGTAACAGCGCTAAGGTTCCGAAATGCTTGCCTGCAATGGGGAAAAGGTAATTTGGATAAATTCAAAGATTTCGAGCATTTGAGCTATTGCTGGAATAAACAGTGGTGTGTATCTCGCCAGTTAGAAGTCACTTATACCACATTGCGCTGCGCAGTTCCACAACTAAATTATTACCTTAACAAAGCTCGGCTCAAGGCGTCACCGCTATGCATTTGGTGCAACGAAATTGAAACAATTCAACATTTCTTTTTATTCTGTCATCGTTATTCTTATCAGAGAAAAAAGATTTTTAGTAGCCCCATTACAAAAGCAATGAATACAAGTAAATCTACCAGTAATTTTATCACTTGGCGGAACTTGATTTGGTTACTGCGACAGGGATGTATGCTCCACTGTGTTTGATTACATCAACGCAACTAAAAGATTACCGTGCTAGTGAACCCCTACCTTTTCAGATATTTAGTTTATAATTCGTAGTTATGTCTTTCAAAAACAAAAGATGGTTTGACCGCTTGCTCAGCAAACATTTTTGTTTTTTGGTAGTATTATTTTAAGCTACTTTTTCAGATTGGCTTCATTTTCATTTTAGTTTCATTTAAGTATCCTGCCGCCCGGTTCTTGGCCCATCCCCCTTTGTGGGTAAGCGCCATCCATCAGAGGTCATCAGCATCAGCAACTCAGACATCTTGTTCGGCTGCAGATTCTCGGTGGACGCTATCCTATAAGCCTAGACCTCGCCCCGTCACATATAAGACTAGACCTCACCCTGTCACATTTGGTGGAGATGCTGGGTAACCGCCTCGCAACGGAACTTCGCAGCGGCCGTCGTTTGAAGGGTCATTCCACAACGATGACGGAACGTACGGCGTCCGCATCTGCTCTTGGTGTTCCTGCGGCCGGAGATGATGCGGTAACTACATCTCCTTCTGTGACCACAACCTTGGTGCTCGAACCCCCGCGGGATCCTGGCACATTCAGCGGTTCCGGCGACCCAGATGAAGTTGACGTTGAAGATTGGCTGGCAGAGTACGACGTAAAAAAAACGTGTGAGTACTAGATACCGATGGGGCCCGACTCTTATGCTGGCGAACCTGTTATTCTATCTTAGGGGAACCGCCAAATTGTGGTATGAGAACCATGAAAGAAAACTTGGGAGTTGGGCAGTGTGCAGAGAGAAAATGTTGGACCTGTTCGGAAAGCCGATTGGAAGAAAAATGGCCGCGAACTAAATTCTCGCGTCTCGGGCGAAGACCTCGACCGAGTCTTACATCTCATATAGAAGATGTCTTATCGTTGTGTCGCAAAGCCAATGCCGAGATGCCGGAGGCTGACAAGGTTGGACATATTCTTAAGGGGATTGCGGATGACGCATACAACCTCCTCATCTGCAAAAAATTTTCTACAGTAGACGCCATTATAAAAGAATGTTGGCGCTTTGAGCAAGCGAGGAGCCGGCGGATTAACAACGTGTTTACCCGCCTTCCAAATACGGCTGCAACGTCGTCTTGCAAAGACCGTGCAAGAATACAGCCGCCACCTCTAGATTCATCTCATCAGGTGACCCGAATTGTACGACGCAAACTTGAAGCCATTGCCTCTGCTCCGGCTCACACCGCTGCAAGTGACACGACCCCACTCACTGCTAACATGGTTCAAGCCATCGTCCGCCAAGAACTCGCCAGCATGGGTATTCCCTCGGTGTGCGCTTTGCCCAGCCCGCAGCGAGCTCCATGGCGTTCACCCTCGTCCTATTACGAGCAGCAGTTTGCGGCCCGATCTCGCGACCCTGCTGCGTGGAGAACCGTCGACAATCAACCAATTTGTTCTCATTGCCACCCTATCGGTCATGTCGTCCGTTACTGCAATTACCGCTGGTCCTCGCCACCTCGGACTTCATCTCAACCTCACTACCGACAGGACAGCACCCGCTTCGCATCTGCCGTGCAGCCTTCTCCGCCAAACAACTACAGAAGGTTCAACAGCCGATCTCCGTCACCGCATGGTCGTCAGTCGCGTTCGCCTCCAGGACATCGCCAGCCGTCTCGCTCACCGCAGACTCCCAGGCCGTCGTCCCCATTCAACCCTGCTCCTGCCTATACCCGGAAAACTGAACGGTGCAGCGCCCGGAGGTGACGCTGCATTTTCGACTCCCTCCACAAATCCTCTCTTGACGCTTCCGACGAGACAAAGTTTGTTAGACGTTGACGTTGACAGTGTGGCTATTTCTGCCCTTATAGATACTGGAGCGCACATTTCTGTAATGAGCGCGAACCTTCGCCGACGCCTACGTAAAGTGCTCACGCCTGCCGCCTCCCGCACACTTCGTGTCGCTGATGGGAGGACCCCTGACGTTCAAGGGATGTGCACGACCCGTGTGTCCATTGCCGGTCATTTTACATTAGTTCAGTTTGCCGTCATTGAAATGCGTCCTCATGACCTAATACTTGGTTTAGACTTCCTGTCACGTAATTCTGCGCTCATTGATTGTGCCACTGGTGCTCTTCAGCTTGAACTGCCGCAGTTTGCCGATTTTCCAGCTGACTATTCTCCCCGTTTATGCTCTCGTCACCACGTTCGCTTGCCTCTGCAAGCTGCTACATATGTCACTTTGTCGTGCTCACGTCATGTGCCCGATGGTGACTACCTCGTCACTCCTATAGTCGACGTACTGATGGCCCGAGACGTCCTTGCTCACACTGTTGTCGCCGTCGCTAATAATACAGTGGTTATACCACTACTCAACGTGAGTCTATTGACTCAAGTTATTCCGCAAGACATGTCTTTCGCCACCCTATCTCCACTTTACAGCTGCAACGTTACTGGTTTGGACACCGATACTACATCCCACTGTCTTGGCCGCAATTACACTCTGCCTGCAGATGACATTAACAAGATGATTGCTCCCGACCTCACTGCAGCGCAAGCGTCCAGCCTCCGTAGTCTGCTAACATCATATAGAGACGTTTTCGACTGACCACCTTCCTCTCAGCCAAACAACTGCAGTGACTCACCGGATCAACACTGGTGATGCCAGTCCTATACGGCGGCGGCCATATCGCGTATCTCATAAGGAACGCCAAGTAATTCAGAATGAGGTGAACAAAATGATTACTAAAGACGTAATATAACTATCATCCAGCCCCTGGGCCTCTCCAGTCGTGCTCGTTGAGAAGAAGGGTGGCAGCTGGCGCTTTTGCGTGGACTATCGCCATTTAAACAAAGTGACCCACAAAGATGTCTACCCTTTGCCTCGCATTGATGACGCCCTCGATTGCCTCCATGGTGCCCAATACTTTTCGTCTATCGACCTTCGGTCCGGCTATTGGCAAATTTCTCTCGACCCCATGGATCATGAAAAAACCGCTTTCGTTACGCCCGACGGCCTCTACCAGTTCAGAGTCATGCCGTTTGGACTGTGTAATGCGCCGGCAACTTTCGAGCGCATGATGAACTCCCTTCTCCGAGGATATAAGTGGTCCATCTGTTTATGTTACTTGGACGATGCCATCGTCTTTTCACCTACCTTTGACAGCCATATAACACGTCTGTCAGCCGTTCTGGATGTTTTTCGAAGAGCTGCTCTCCAGCCCAATTCTGCAAAATGCCATTTCGGGCGTCGCCAAATCACCATACTCGGCCACCTTGTCAGTGCCGATGGTGTTCAACCAGATCCCGAAAAGGTGCGAGCAGTACAACAATTTATTGAACCACGCTCAACCAAGGACGTCCGAAGTTTCGTAGTGCTATGTTCTTATTTTCGTCGATTTGTCCGCAACTTCGTCGACATCGCTCGACCGCTTACTGATCTCTTAAAGAAGGACGTTCCCTTCGCATGGGGCATAGAGCAAGCGGACGCCTTTTTGGCTCTCATCCATATGCTGACTACGCCACCAATACTGGCCCATTTTGACCCTGCATCACCTACAGAGCTTCGGACCGATGCCAGTGGCCATGGAATTGGAGCGGTCCTTGGCCAACGACAGCACCGGAAGGACCGCTTGATTGCTTACGCCAGTCGTCTTCTTTCACCTGCCGAACGGAAGTTCTCCATCACTGAGCGTGAATGCCTAGCTTTACTGTGGGCCGTGGCGAAATTCAGGCCTTACCTGTACGGCCGAACTTTTTCCGTTGTTACGGACCATCACGCTCTTTGCTGGCTGTCATCGCTAAAGGACCCATCTGGACGTCTCGGTCGCTGGGCGCTCCGTCTGCAAGAATACGCGTTCGTGGTCCACTACAAGTCGGGACGCCTGCACACAGACGCAGACTGTTTGTCAGGTTATCCGGTTGAAACGCTCGACTTGACAGGCCTTGATTCAGACCCCTGCGTTCTCTCCTTCCATGCTTTGGCTGATATCTACACCGAACAACGACGTGACCTGTCGTTACTATCCATCATCGAGCATCTGACCTCTGCTCCAACAGACCCTTCCGTTTGCCTGTTCGAACTGCACGACAACATGCTGCACCGTCGCGGCTTCAACGCTGATGGCCCGCAATTACTATTCGTGCTTCCCCATCACCTGCGTACCAGCGTTCTCGAACAACTACATGACGTACCTACAGCCAGTCACCTAGGCGTCTCTTGTACCTACGATCGTGTGCGACGTCGCTTTTTCTGGCCCGGACTGTATCGTTCTGTGGTTCGCTACGTCACTGCTTGCGACCGCTGCCAACGCCGCAAACGCCCCTTTGTGCTACCGTCTGGCCTCCTACAGCCCATTGAAATACCGACGGAACCATTCTTCCGTGTTGTCCTTGACCTGTTGGGCCCGTTTCCTACGTCCAGCTCCGGAAATAAATGGGTTGCAGTCGCCACAGACTACGCCACACGCTTTGCCATCACTAAAGCACTGCCGACAAGCTGTTCCACTGACTTCGCTGACTTTCTCTTGTATCAAGTCATTCTTCATCACGGCGCTCCACGGCAGCTGCTTACTGATCGAGGAAGGTACTTTCTTTCACGTGTTGTGGATGACATTCTCCGCGCCTGCTCCACTGAGCACAAGCTCACCACCGCTTATCATCCACAGACAAATGGATTGACCGAGCATCTGAACCGAACGCTGACGCAGATGCTGTCAATGTACGTTTCGCCAGGTCACCGTGACTGGGACAACGCACCCCCCTTTGTCACGTTCGCGTACAATTCTTCATGGCACGACACAGCTAGTTATTAGCCGTTTTATTTGCTATTTGGCCAACATCCAGCATTACCATTTCACACACTCCTTCCTTCGGCTGCCCCCTTGTCTACTGAGTACGCCAGTGGTGTCGTTTTTCGAGCCCATGCAGCCTGTCAGGTTGCCCGTGATCGGCTGCACTTGTCGCAAGCGCACCAAAAAGATCGCTATGACAGTCGCCACCAAAGCGTGCACTTCTCGCCGGGGTCTCTAGTACTTCTCTGGACACCAAACCACCAAGTCGGCTTATCAGAAAAGCTACTATCACACTACCATGGCCCCTACAAAGTGTTCCGACAACTTAGTGACGTGAGCTACGAGATCGCACCCCTAAACAATGCCTCTTCGACCCCCTCACTCCAGACAGACGTTGTACACGTTGCCAGACTCAAACCGTATCACCCTCCTCGTTCGTCGCCGCCGTACTAAGCGCCGTGACGGCGCTTCCGCCGCAGGGGAGTGATGTTATGGTGCATCATCAACAGGAGCAAGCGTGGCACTTTGCGAAGATGAAGAAGACGCCTGTGTGTTAGGCGCTTGCGCGAGAGGCAACTCAGACATCTTGTTTGGCTGCCGATTCTCGGTGGACGCTATCCTATAAGCCTAGACCTCGCCCCGTCACATATAAGCCTAGACCTCGCCTCGTCACAATATAAAGTGCCATAATTTCGATAAATGTTCTGTAGACTGCCTAACTTCTTACTGATGTGGTTCTGTCCAAACGCATGCCAAGACCTCACACAATTTGCTTACGTGCAGTGTTGTTTGGCATTTCAGCTTCAATGAAGCGACACCAGGCGTGGTTGATCTACATGACTTTGTGTGAGCTGATGGCGACCTGATTGCATGCGAGGAGTTCTGCAATGTTGCCAACATCAGAAGTACATGTCACAGTGGAAGAGTAAGAAGTGTATGAACTGGTTTCCAGATTTGGTAGGAAAATCAATAAGGCTGTGCTCTTCTGCAATAGATGGCACAATACGTAGTAAGCTGTGCACCAGGGTCTCGCCGGCTTGCCATATGCGTATATAAGAAAAGCGCAGCTGAACCATTGAGGGCAATAAAATGGATTTGTTGACACTTCTTTCCCTTTGTCCAAGTTCTTGCGATCATCTGCTCATGCTGTGAAAGTCGAAACGAATGTAGGCTGTCGCCACAGGCGCGGCTGTCATGCACAAATACCTATGCGCGTACACCAGTCACATGAATATGCCTGAAAGATCAACATACACATTTGTATAATAGACACCTGCAACATGTATGCCCCACTAGAGGGATGGTTTTGTTTTGTAGCACAATGAAGCTATACGGAGAGTCAAAGCTGGTTTTTATTTTGCTTTTGTTTTTGAATTGAATATTGGAATTTATTTTTCGTATTCTAGACGTGTACTCTGTCAACACTGAAAATGTTATTTACGTACGTCGACAACTGCAGGCTGCGGTACCCACACTTGCTTTTGTAAGGGCCTGTGATGCAGTGTTTTGTGTCATCTTGAGTTGTAAAATAGTGCCTGTACATCCTCGCAGGACTAGCTGGACTCACATTACTCACATACTCAAGCAATTTCTGTTACAAATATATTTTCTAACTTTGCCAATTGTTTCATTGCTTATGTGAGCATGCATGAGGCACCACAGCAGAGTACGTCACATCACATAAGCTGCACAGACTGCAGTGAAACAAAACTATGGCTAACTAAGACAGTAAAATACATGCAATACCCAGAGAGGAGCGGTAGCGACACTCTATTAAAAACCTCAGCAGAACCAATTGCTTCACTGCGCTTTGCAGCTTGGCATTTAATGCAATATGTTTTCTCACATTGGTCGGTATGCCAGGTAGGGAACCTTACCGGCACAGTGTCCCTTGACAATGTTCCCCTTTGCGGCACGTTCCTCAGGACGTGTTCACTGTAATGTGTTCATTCTTTGCACATGCATTTGAGCTCTAAATGTTTTTTGCAGGCAAAATCAGTTGAATGAAGGACCTGATTGTTCATGAGGACTGCTCGCCTCCACCTGTCCAGAAGATCACCATCTCTTGTTGCGCAAAACAAGGAAAACATTTTTATCACATCTTATACCCCAGGGTGTATTGCAGCAGGGTACAAAACGTTTTCTCCCAATTATGAACTGCAGACTGTGACGCATTCTTACGAAACCATGCCTTAAATAACTGGGCAAACAACTGATGCTACTTATCATTAAAACCCAATAATTACAGCGCGAGCGTGTCACACTCTCTTCACAGTGCTTCCGCGCAGTCTTCTTTACGTTATCTTTTTGAATGTGGTGCCGCCTGCCTTGTTCTTGCATAGCAGACGCCCTTTCGTGGAGAGAGCGCTTGCTTGCCAGGCAGTGCTGTGACAGCTTGCACACCAGCTGTCAAACTCACCATAAAATTATCTAAACGAGTGTCACGTTGGCCAATGAGAGCTCTGTGAAGTGCCGCATAAGGTATGCAACATGTGCAGAGAGCACGCACAATGACTGTCAGTAGAAGCAACAGCTCGCATTGATGCCATCGACGTACGATGGCGATGTTGCCAACGGCCAATATTAGTGTTTGGGGGAGGCATCTAAGGTTTTCACATTAATAATGCACCAGACGGTGTACTTGATAGTTTTTTTGGTGCACATAATTTATAGCTGATACATTCGAATGAAAGTAGTTATTTCGTTAAGTGGTTAGATGCACCAGCCATATTTTGCAGGAATGCCTTGTGGAGGTGTCTGACATACAATCTCTACGGCTGAAATAACTAGCTAGCAAATTAATGAACTAGCATGCCACCATAAGCGATTCCTTCACAAGAGCTCCAGTCGTGGATATAAATCTTCACATTTAATAGCACGAAGACCGCCACGCTAAATTGCACGTCTACATGAGGTTCCCAAACGATGAATGCACTCAACGACTCAGTAGGTCATGTCTGTGTTAAAGCAGGCTTTAAATTAAGCAAGCCTGGACATAACCCATACTCATAGTGATAGACTTGCAACTTACATCGCAGAGTCGAGTGGAAAATGTCTGCCTGAAATTCTGATTTGATTTATTTGATTGATTGATATGTGAGGTTTAACGTCCCAAAACCACCATATTGTCACGGGGTCGTGACGTGGCCAAAGACAGGAAACTTCGTGTTGGGATTTAACTGTTTATTTGGGCGAACCTGTGCCCGGTAAATGGAAAGTTTAATTACAGCAGCAGTCTTGCACAGATGGCAGTCTCGGACTGATAGCGGCGAACGCAGCGTCGGCCTTCGATCAACAACTGACAAGCGGTGAAGCGCGTCGGCATTTATACTCTTGCCGTCGAATGTTCTAGCGTTATCGCTGGTGGTGGCGTAGGTTCCAGAACAATCTGTACCGTTCGCACAGTGGGCGTGATCTTATCGAAATGATCTACTACAGTCCGGAACCTTCTCGAAAACTGCAGGCGCGGTTCGCGCTGAGAATCGTGTGGTGATTTGGGACGATAACAAAAACTTGGGAAATGGAACGTGGCATTGCCCACCTCTGAAAAAAGGCATCGTCCCGATGCTTTAACTAAAGATGAAAGTACAATAATAATGCAAGAAAGTACAATGAATAAATTACGATACAACAATAATACAAAAAAACACTCGTTCAGTTTGTTAACGCGCATGAAACGGCTTGAGGCGCGCGACATGTACGACTTCAGGTCGCGATCGGCGTCGTTGAGAGTTCGTGATGCCGTCAAGGACAACCTCGTAATCAAGTGGGCCGAGACGTCGAACCACCCTGTACGGTCTGAAGTACCGTCGCAGAAGCTTTTCACTTAGTCCACGTCGGCGTATCGGCGTCCACACCCAAACACGTTCACCGGGCTGGTATTCCACGAAGCGTCGTCGAAGGTTGTAACGGTGGCTGTCGGTCGTCTGTTGATTCTTGATACGGAGGCGCGCAAGTTGTCGGGCTTCTTCGGCGCGTTGAAGGTACTCGCTCACATCGAGGTTTTCTTCGTCGGTGACGTTGGGTAACATGGCATCGAGCGTCGTTGCCGGGCTCCTTCCGTAGACAAATTTGTATGGAGATATCTGCGTCGTCTCCTGGCGCCGTGTTGTATGCGAAGGTCACATACGGAAGAATGGCGTCCCACGTCTTGTGTTCGACATCGACGTACATTGACAGCATGTCGGCGATCGTCTTGTTAAGCCGCTCGGTGAGGCCGTTGGTCTGTGGGTGGTACGCTGTCGTCCGGCGGTGGTTTGTTTGGCTGTATGCCAAGATCGCTTGAGTTAAGTCGGCAGTGAATGCCGTTTCTCTGTCGGTGATAAGGACCTCCGGGGCGCCGTGACGTAGGACGATATTTTCGACGAAGAACTTAGCTACCTCGGATGCACTGCCTTTTGGCAGGGCTTTTGTCTCGGCGTAGCGGGTGAGGTAGTCGGTAGCTACCACGATCCACTTGTTTCCGAAAGTCGACGTCGGGAACGGCCCCAGTAGGTCCATACCAATCTGCTGGAAAGGTCGGCAAGGTGGATCAATTGGCTGCAGAAGTCCCGCTGGCCTTGTCGGCGGTGTCTTGCGTCACTGACAGTCCCGGCATGTCCTCACATAAGGAGTGACGTCGGTGGTAAGACGTGGCCAGTAGTACTTTTCTTGTATCCTCGCGAGCGTGCGAGAAACACCGAGGTGCCCTGCCGTCGGATCGTCGTGCAGGGCCTGCAGGAGTTCTGGTCGCAGAGCTGAAGGCACCACAAGGAGGTACTTAGCTCGAAGCGGTGAAAAGTTTTTCTTTTGTAGAAGACCGTTTCGTAGAAAGAACGACGCAAGTGCGCGCCTGAATACCTTCGGGACTTCGGCGGTCCTGCCTTCGAGGTATTCTATTAGGGCCTTAAGTTCCGGGTCGGCCCGCTGTCGTTCAGCGAAGTCGTCGGTAGTTATCGTTCCCAAGAAATACTTGTCATCCGGGTCGTCGAGTAGCGGTTGCTCGACAGGCGCACGAGAGAGACAGTCGGCGTCAGAGTGTTTTTTGCCGGACTTGTAAATGACAGTAATGTCATATTCTTGAAGTCTCAGGCTCCATCGTGCGAGGCGACCTGAAGGGTCCTTCAAGGTGGCTAGCCAACACAAGGCGTGGTGGTCGCTCACAACTTTGAAGGGCCTGCCGTAGAGGTAGGGGCGAAATTTCGACGTAGCCCAGATGATGGCGAGGCACTCCTTTTCTGTTGTAGAATAATTTGCTTCTGCTTTGGATAGCGATCGGCTGGCGTAACTAATAACCCTTTCAAGTCCGTCAGCCCTCTGCACAAGAACGGCGCCAAGACCTACGCTGCTTGCGTCAGTATGTATTTCTGTCTCGGCGAAATCGTCGAAATGGGCAAGTAACGGAGGCGGTTGGAGGCGATGTTTAAGCTCCTGGAAAGCGTGTTCCTGTGGCGTTTCCTACTTGAACTCCACGTCGGCCTTGGTAAGGTTAGTGAGAGGATCGGCGATGCGGGCGAAGTTTTTCACGAACCGCCTATAATAGGCGCACAGGCCCAGAAATCGGCGCACGGCTTTCTTGTCAGTGGGCGGCGGGAAGTCGGCGATGGCGGCTGTTTTCCGTGGATCGGGACGAACTCCAGACTTGCTGATAACGTGCCCCAGAAACAAGAGCTCCTCATACGCAAATCTGCACTTTTCTGGCTTCAGTGTGAGTCCGGAAGTCTTGATGACTTGAAGTACAGCTTCAAGGCGCCGAAGATGCTCGTCGAAACTCGAGGAAAACACGACGACGTCGTCCAAGTACGCAAGGCAAGTCTGCCACTTGAATCCTGCCAGTACTGTATCCATAACGCGTTGAAAAGTTGCAGGCGCTCAGCAAAGGCCGAAGGGCATCACCTTAAACTCGAAGAGGCCGTCCGGTGTTATAAACGCCGTCTTCTCTCGGTCTCTTTCGTCGACTTCGATTTGCCAATAACCAGTCTTGAGGTCCATTGACGAAAAGTACTTGGCGTTATGGAGCCGATCAAGTGCGTCGTCTATTCGTGGGAGAGGATACACGTCCTTTCTTGTGATTTTGTTCAGGCGGCGATAATCGACGCAGAAACGTAGGGTCCCATCCTTTTTCTTCACTAACACCACGGGGGATGCCCATGGACTCTTGGACGGCTGGATAATGTCATCCCGCAACATTTCATCAACTTGTCTCTTCATGGCCTCACGTTCTCGCGTCGAAACCCTGTACGGACTCTGACGGAGTGGTCTGACATTTTCTTCGGTTATGATGCGATGCTTCGTGATTGGGGTCTGCCGAATTTTCGATGAAGACGAAAAGCAATCTCCGCATTGCAGGAGCAGGGCCTTGAGCTGTTCTTGCTTATCGTTCGGTAGTCTGGGATTGACGTCGAAAGCTATGGGAGGGGCTTGGTTCTTCTGAGCAGGTTCCGCAGAATCGGCGAGGGCGAAAGCACTGGTGGCTTCGACAATTTCTTCGATGTATGCGACCGTTGTTCCTTTGTTCACATGTTTGTACTCATTGCTGAAATTCGTGAGCATAACCGTTGCTTTGCCTCCCCGCAGCTCTGCTATTCCTCTTGCGACGCAAATGTTTCGGGTGACCAACAGATGCTAACTGCCTTCAACGACGCCTTCCAAGTCAGGTGATTTAGGAGCGCCGACTGAAATAATGACGCTTGAGCAAGGCGGAATGGTGACTTGTTCTTCCAGCACATTCAAGGCATGGTGTCCTGACGGCGTGCGCGGTGGTAGTGCTTCTTCTGTGGATAACGTTATCGACTTTGTTTTTAGGTTGATGACAGCACCATGGAGGCATAAGAAGTCCATGCCAAGGATGACATCTCTCGAGCAACGCTGTAGGACTACGAAGTCTGTAGGATAAATACGGCCGTTAATGGTGACTCTCGCTGTGCAGATTCCTGCAGGCGTTACAAGATGACCTCCGGCTGTGCGGATTTCAGGGCCTTTCCAAGCTGTCCTAACTTTCTTTAACTTCGCGGCGAACGACCCACTGATGACAGAATAGTCGGCTCCAGTATCGACGAGAGCAGTCACACTGTGGCCGTCGATAAGAACGTCGAGGTCGCTTGTTCGCCGTCTCGCATTACAGTTTGGGCGTGGCGTCGGGTCACGGCTGCGTCGGCTTGTTCCATTGCTTCCATGTTGCGTCGTCCGGCCACCTTGGGTAAGTGAGCTTTTGCCTTCAGGGCTTTGCCTGGTTGGTGTTGTGTTCAAAAAGCTCCGTCGCGTCGGCGTCGGCGTCGGAGAATCTTCGGTAGTTCGTCGCACAGCAATCGCACCTCCATCGGTTGCTGCCCTTAGTTTCCCGGATACGGGCTAGGAGACCGGCCCCGCGTTGGACCAAGATACTGCCGGGGGTGCGGTGACATGCGGCGGCTGGGCGACGGTGAACGGGAAGGACTTCGTGATGTCCATTGAGTTCCTGTCAGGTAGTCGGCGATGTCACGTGGCCGATCTCCTGGCTGCGGACGCGGTGCATTGACGGCGAAGCCACGCCGTCCCATCTGTCGGTACTGGCAACGGCGGTATGTGTGCCCGGCCTCGCCGCAGTGGTAGCAAAGCGGGCGGTTGTCAGGTGCACGCCAAACGTCCGTTTTCCTCGGTGCACTGCGCTGGCCCGCTGGGGAACGGTAGGACGTCGGTTGGGGTGGTGGCGGCGGTGGCGTCTGGCGACGGAAGTGTGACGGGGCGGCGTTTTGGCGTGGACGGGGAGGAGCGTTGTGGCGCACTGCAGCGGCGTAGCTCATAGTTTCTGGCTCGGGCGGCGGTGTTTCGGGAATTCGAAGCGATTGCCGGACTTCTTCTCGCACAATGTCGGCGATCGAATCCACTTGAGGCTGCGCCGAAGGCAACAGCTAGTTTGCGCAGCTCTTCCCGCACGATCGCTCGGATCGTTTCACGCAGGTCGTCGGAGTCACTGGCTTGAGCAGCAGCGCATTCTGGAGTCAGGCGACGATTATATTGTCTGGTGCGCATGTCCAGCGTTTTTTCGATGGTGGTCGCCTCGGATACAAATTCTTGGACGGTGTTCGGTGGATTCCTCATTAGTCCCGCGAAGAGCTCCTGTTTGACCCCTCGCATGAGGAAACGAACTTTCTTTTCCTCAGGCATGTCTGGGTCAGCGTGACGGAATAGGCGGGTCATCTCCTCTGTGAAAATTCCAACCTTTTCATTTGGTAGCTGAACCCGGGTCTCGAGTAGAGCAGCGGCCCTCTCTTTGCGAGCGATGCTTGCGAACGTTTGAAGAAATGCGCCGCAGAAGACATCCCACGTTCGGAGCGTGGACTCCCGATTCTCTAGCCAGGTCCTTGCGGTGTCTTCCAGGTAGAAGTACACACGACGGAGCTTTTCTTCGTTGTCCCAGTGGTTGAGGGCGGCCACACGGTCGTATGTTTCTAGCCAGGTTTCCGGGTCTTCAAACGATGAGCCATGCAACGTTGGTGGTTCCCTGGGTTGATGAATGACGATCGCGGGCTGGGACGCTCCGGTTGTCATTGTCGCTGCAGTCGAGGTCATGGTCTTGGTCTTCCGCGCCTTGTCTTGTAGAAGGCCGTACTCCGGTGGGAGACCTTGCTGTCGGCGGCTCGTTCACTGCTCTTGGATGGCGTCGGTGTCTTCTCCGCGACGGGGGCTGGGTTCACGGCTTGACGGGGGCGTCCGGTACATGAACGAAGCAGCACCTCCACCAGATGTCACGGGGTCGTGACGTGGCCAAAGACAGGAAACTTCGTGTTGGGATTTAACTGTTTATTTGGGCGAACCTGTGCCCGGTAAAGGGAAAGTCTAATTACAGCAGCAGTCTTGCACAGATGGCAGTCTCGGACTGATAGCGGCGAACGCAGCGTCGGCCTTCGATCAACAACTGACAAGCGGCGAAGCGCGTCGGCATTTATACTCTTGCCGTCGAATGTTCTAGCGTTATCGCTGGCGGTGGCGTAGGTTCCAGAACAATCTGTACCGTTCGCACAGTGGGCGTGATCTTATCGAAATGATCTACTACAGTCCGGAACCTTCTCGAAAACTGCAGGCGCGGTTCGCGCTGAGAATCGTGTGGTGTTTTGGGACGATAACAAAAACTTGGGAAATGAAACGTGGCAATATGATTATGAGAGACGCCGTAGTGGAAGGCTCCGGGAATTTCTACCACCTGGGGTTCTTTAATGCGCACCCAAATCCGAGCACACGGGCCTACAACATTTCCGCCTCCATCGTAAATGCAGCCGCTGCAGCCACGATTCGATCCCATGACCTGCGGGTCAGCAGCCGAGCACCTTGGCCACTAGACCACCGTGGCATGGCTGCCTGAAATTCTTAATTCTGATTCTATGCAACCGTGCCTTTTGTCGCAACTCGTTGCACTTAACAGGTGGCATTATGAAATGCTTTCGGTCGACACGACTTATTATGGTATCAGGAGGTGCAAGAGCCACCGATGGCATCCCACAGCAAGGTCATTCTAGGGTGAAAGGTATTTCACAGCTCAACGCGCACTAAAGGACAAGTGCATATCCAAAAAATAGATGTGTTGTACACCATCGAATCCGTGCTTCTAAAGCAAAGTTGGTAATCGAGAGCGGCTGCAAACAAACGAGGGCTGCGAGCGGTCCCACGTGACAGCATCTAGCCAAAACCAACTCGGCGCCAGCCTCGGAGAGGTTCGAGGAGAGAGAAAGAGAGAAAGTGTGCTTTTAACCACATATATCGTGACTTAACAAAGTTGCAGGGGTGTTCGCAAACCTCCGCTACTGCGCGCAAAGAAAAATCAGGATGACAACAAGAGTGACGAAAGCCGCAAAGCAAGTTTGGGTAAAATTATTGATGCTTTTAACAACGCTAGCACATTCTTTAGCACCCACGACTATGACGAAGCTATGCAAAGCGTACTAAGCGGTCAGCCATCAAACTCCTTCAAAGCAATGTCATTATATGAGACAGAACAAAGTCACCAACAACCTTAAATACATTTTAATTGTGCTGTGTACCTGCAAGATTTGCATATATTTCAGTTCTCGCTGCTAAGAAATTGTGCCAAGGAACAGAGATTAAGTGGCTCGACTGTACAGCAGTTGCAATAGTTGCAAAAAAAAAAGCTCAGAAATTTCTGCGCACAGACATTTGTGTGTATCGCATATCATGTTACTAAATTCATGTTTCTGTATAGCTTGTGTGGGTTCCGGCTCACTCACAGGTAGCAGGCAACATCATCGCTGACTACCATGCCTGAAAAATGCTAACCTGGGCCGAGCAAGAACCGCAAGAGCTACTGCGCCCGGGTACCGGCCTTCGGGACATTACCCGGTTACACCAAGAGGAATGGTGCAAACTGCCAGAACTGCAGCACAAACTGGCCAGGCCACAGCAGACGATCCCACATTGAGCGCAGGCAGGATCGCTTAAGCATCGCGTCCTGTTTACTAATCTCGTTTCGTTCCTCACATCAAACTCTTTATTTTACTTCGTTTCGGCATGGGTTTTGCAAGAACTACTCATGCGAAACAACACTAATATTGTTAACCATAACATTTCCTCCACTTTTGACAAAGGCCATATTATTCACTGTATTTTTAAAAAATTTTGCTAAAGCTTCTGACTAGGTGTCTAATCGCTTACTACTTCTCCAACTTAGTATTCTTAACATTGACCCTAGCATCTTGAACTGGATAACCCTTCTCAATTTGTAACTTGATGCTGCATCCCGTTGTTGTGACGTGAAGTCGGGCGTCCCTCAAGGCTCTGTCCTTGGCTCATCGTTATTTCTTATTTACAATAATGACTTACCTAGAGTAATTAGTATTGCCACTAAACTATTTGCCGATGACTTTGTTTTATTCCATGAAATAACTAATCAGCATGATAACTATATTCTTCAATCTGACCTAGAAAACATATAAAACAACTGCTCGCAATGACTTAAGTTCTTAAATCCCACGCTAAATGCTAAATTATGCATTTCTTGCATCCCCCTGATTCGATAAAATCTTTCGGCTATGCCATCAATAACATCAGCCTTGAGTAGGTAAGATGATATAAATACCTCGGAATTCAGATTGCCAATAACCTTTCTTAGCATCCACACATTGAATACATCACTAACAATGCTAACAGATCTCTGTGCTATATATATATATATATATATATATATATATATATATATATATATATATATATATATATATATATATATGGAACGCGTTAAAGTCGTAGGTTCGATTTCGCTCACGGCTGCTTATTTTTTCATCCACTTTTCTTTCTTCTTATTTACATTCCATTGGTTCTAATAACTTCCCCTGTGCATTCCTTGGCATTACTGTCTGTTAGATCTCATTAATATTGTGTTAAAACACGGAAAAACTAGCCCTTAGGTATACACTTCTTTCCCTTATTTCATTGAACAAGGGTCTCGTACTGGCAGACTTGGTGTGTTTAGGTTGTATAAGAGGGAAAATGAATCAGCTGCCCGCTCATAATAAGTTCACGTGCTACGTGACGCCAAACATGCGCATAAGAGTGTTTTCAGACTCGCCGTTTGGCTTATAGATGGCGCTGACTGTCACTCCTACTTCTAAATTCACATGTAAACTCCCCCCCCCCCCCCAAAAAAAAAAGTGGATGGAGGGAAGGCCGCTGTGGTAGCTCAGTGGTTAGAGCAGCGAACGCGTTATTGGAAGGTCGTAGGTTCGATTTCTGCTCACGGCTGATTATTTTTTCATCCACTTTTCTTTCTTCTTTATTACATTTCATTGGTTCTAATAACTTCCCCTGTACATTCCTTGGCATTACTGTCTGTTAGACCTCATTATTCTATATATATATATATATATATATATATATATATATATATATATATATATATATATATATATATATATATATATATATATATATATATATATCTTGTGAGACGACGTCAGGTACGAAGGAGCGACCGTTTTATTGTCAACCCAGACGCGCGAGTCAGCAACCGAACAAGCAGCGAGCCGCTACGATGATGATGATCACGGTGCTTTGTATGCGCAGGTGAAAGTGAAAATGATGAGCAACACAATCAGCGCTCACACTATTTCCCCCCTACACGAAAGCGGTCTGCAAGACGTTCATTTAGTAAGTGTATGAGCGCTGGATATAAGGTTTCAGGCGAGACACATGGACGATCTCGGTCCCGCGACGACGGCGATCAGAAGCCGAAGTAACCGGCGCGACGCGATAATTTACGGCCGATGTTCGTTCAAGCACGGTGTAAGGACCCAGGTATCTGTGAATGAATTTTTCACAGAGGCCGGGTGTGCGAACAGGTGTCCAGAGGAGCACTTCGTCGCCTGGGTAGAATGACACAACTCGACGTGTCGCATCACAACGAACTTTTCGCTGGGTCTGAATGGTAGAGGTGTTGGCGCGGGCGATTGTGCGGCAGTGGTTGACACGGGCAGCGAATTCTTCCGGAAGGGACGCAGATGGGACAGAAGGCGTGGACAAAAAGCTGGTGTCTAGAACAAAAGATGGTGCACGGCCATACACAAGAAAAAACGGGCTGTAACTTGTAGTGCGTTGTATGGCAGTGTTATAGGCAAACGTGACGAAAGGTAGTATTGTGTCCCAGTTCTTGTGATCGGGTTGGACATACATAGAGATCATGTCTGACAAAGTTCTATGAAAACGCTCAGTAAGACCATTGGTTTGCGGATGATATGCCGAGGTGGTCTTATGGATTGTGTCAGAGGCCTGTAAAACTTCAGCGAGCACACGAGAAAGAAATGTCTTGCCACGGTCACTCAGGAGAACACGAGGGGCGCCGTGGCGCAGGATAATGGCACGCAGAACAAAGTCGGCTACTTCGCTGGCAGCTCCAGTAGGAAGAGCTGCCGTCTCAGCGTAGCGAGTAAGATGGTCTACGGCAGTAACAATCCAGCGGTGACCGGCGGCGGTAAGCGGAAGGGGTCCGTATAAGTCTATGCCGACGAACTCGAAGGGAGCGGATGGGCACGGTAGAGGCTGTAGAGGGCCGGCGGGAAGAGATGTCGAACGTTTTCGGTGTTGACATGATGAACAGGAAGTGACGTACCTGGAAACACTAGTGGAGAGGCCAGGCCAGAAGCAGCGAGTCTTAATGCGATCGTAGGTTTTATGAAAACCCAAGTGGCCAGCCGTCGGGTCGTCATGAAAGGCTTCTAAGACTTGGAGTCGAAGTGAGCGAGGTATGACCGGGACCCATCGGCTACCGAGAGGATGGTAAGTTTGTCGAAGTAGCGTTCCGTCATGAAGTTTGAAACGCGTGAGTTGTCGTCGCAAGCGGCTGTTGGGAGCACGAGATGAGCCGGTGAGCCGATCGATGATTGTACGGCAGTATGTGTCTGCACGTTGGAGCGAGGTGAGGTCTGCGGATTGAAGGAAGTCATCCGGTGCAGTGGGCTCGATGGGACTAAGACTGGTCATCTGCGTGGTCTCTTGGCTGGGAGGTGCTGCGCAGCAGGTAGATGCGTCATGATTTTGCAACAGCGGACAGCGTGACAAAGCGTCGGCATCTTGGTGTTTGCGGCCCGACCGGTATGTGACACTGTAGTCATACTCCTGCAGTCGGAGCACCCAACGACCGAGGCGTCCTGACAAGTTTTTTAATGATGACAACCAACAGAGCGCATGATGATCCGTGACGATCGTGAAGCGGCGGCCATACAAATAGGGGCGAAATTTTTGCACGGACCATACGATAGCGAGACATTCCTGTTCAGTGATGCTGTAATTGCGTTCCGCTGGGGAGAGAGTACGGCTCGCGTAAGCCACGACTTGCTCTTGTGAAGCCTGGTCACGCTGCAGCAGAACAGCGCCGATTCCGTGCCCACTTGCGTCAGTGTGTAATATAGTAGGGGCTGTGGGATCAAAATGGCGAAGAACTGGCCCTGACGTGAGGCATCGCTTCAGGGTCTGGAAAGCAGCTTCACAGTCATCTGTCCAAAGAAATGATGCACTTGTGGTCAGGAGTTTGTGAAGAGGAGCCGCGATAGTGGCAAAATCACGGACAAAACGGCGGAAGTAAGAGGCTAAGCCGAGGAAGCTGCGAAGGTCTTTGAGCGTGGTGGGCTTAGGAAAGTGCAGCACAGCGGCCACTTTGTCGGGATCAGGTTCGATGCCAAGCTTGCTGACAACGTGGCCTAACACTTTGATGCTGCGGCTCGCAAACCGACACTTCTTGGTATTTAGCTGGAGACCGGCTTTGGCTAGACATGTGAGCACCTCGTCTAGACGTTCTAGGTGTTGCGAGAAGCTGGATGAAAAGATGACGATGTCATCCAGGTAACAAAGACAGGTCTTCCATTTTAGGCCACGCAGCACCGTATCGATCATCCGCTCAAATGTGGCTGGGGCATTGCAGAGCCCAAAAGGCATCACATTGAATTCGAAGAGACCATCAGGAGTAGCAAACGCTGTCTTCTCTTTATCAGACTCATGCATCGGGATCTGCCAATACCCAGATCGTAGGTCGAGACTTGAGAAATATTCTGCACCCTGTAAGGTGTCAAGTGCATCGTCAATTCGAGGCATAGGATATACATCCTTGCGCGTAATTTTGTTTAGTGCCCTGTAATCAACGCAAAATCGCACTGATCCGTCCCTTTTCTTAACTAGGACAACAGGAGAAGACCAAGGGCTTGTGGAAGGTCTGATAACGTTACGTGCGAGCATGTCATTGACTTGTTCCTCGATGACCTTGCGTTCTGAAGACGACACGCGGTAAGGGCGACGGCGGATAATACGAGAACCGTCTGTGGCGATGTGATGAGAGGTCACCGTAGTTTGACCTAAGCCATCCGAACAAACGTCAAAACAAGTCTTGTGTTTTGACGTTTGTGCACTACTGGTCACCCCTGGAGCTCCGATCAGGTCGACGGCTGTGCTTGCCAACAGTGATGGCGCAAAACGACCCACCCCCTACCGCCTTCTTCGCACCACCCGCTCAGCCTGCTGGGCCTCACCACACCGTGAGTACCTCGCAACGAGACCCTCCAGTGTTTTCTGGCCTTCGCGGTGAGGACGTAGAAGAATGGCTGGACAGTTACGACCGTACCAGTGCTTGCAATTACTGGGATGAGGCACATAAGCTGCGCTATGTACCCTTTTATCTGAAGGAGGTTGCTAAGACGTGGTATCATAACCACGAACGCGACTTTCCTGATTGGTCAGCATTCACGGTGCAGCTGCGTCAAATATTCGGCACTTCTACAGGACGCTCTGAGGTAGCTAAACAGAAGCTCGCTACCCGCATCCAGGGGCCTGACGAATCGTACACATCGTACATTGAAGACGTTCTGGCCCTCTGCCGCCGCGCCCAAAAGGACATGCCGGAGGCCGATCGTATTCGGCAAGTAATGAAAGGCATCAACTCCGTCGCTTTTAATGCTCTTGTCATGCAGAGCCCGACAACAGTTCAGGACATTATTACCACCTGCCAGCGCCTGGACGCACTTTACTCAATGCGCCTTCCACACGCCTCCTATGACACTCGTCTTACTGGCGAGCATGAGCTGCGAGCTCTAATTCGCACCATAGTGAGAGAGGAACTTCACAGCCTTGTTCCTGCCAGCGCACCGACTTCACCTGCCCGCTCACCCCCTCCTAACCTGCGGGAAATTATAAAGGACGAATTGGCGTCGATGACGAGCGTCGCACGTACCCCGCACCTCCACCACTTGTGAGACGACGTCAGGTACGAAGGAGCGACCGTTTTATTGTCAACCCAGACGCGCGAGTCAGCAACCGAACAAGCAGCGAGCCGCTACGATGATGATGATCACGGTGCTTTGTATGCGCAGGTGAAAGTGAAAATGATGAGCAACACAATCAGCGCTCACAATATATATATATATATATATATATATATTGTAGGCATTCATTAAGCGCCTACGCTCCTGCATACAGACGCTAGTGGTCGAGGCATTGGTGGAATTCTTCTACAGCGAGACAAATCTTCACGTGAGAAAGTCGTCGCATACGCGAGCCGTGCACTGACCCCTGCTGAAAAGAATTATACCATCACCGAACAGGAATGCCTAGCGGTCGTATGGTCGATACAAAAATTTCGACCTTATCTCCACGGCCGCCACTTTACTGTGGTTACGGACCATCACGCCTTGTGCTGGCTCTCGACAATCAAGAACTTGTCCGGCCGCCTTGGTCGCTGGATTCTTCGCTTACAAGAATACGACTTCACTATCACATACAAGTCGGGAAACAAGCATCAAGACGCCGACGCCCTTTCGCGTTGCCCGCTCTCTTCGGAGCCGCTTAACAAACCCGCCACTGCTGCACACGAGAAGCTTTCGGCCGTCTCTTCCCTACATGTTTCGTCATTAACTACTTTGGACCCAACTTCTCCAAGCGAGTGTGGTTTGTTTTTATCTCACCAACGTGCTGACCCTTACTGTCGCCGCATCATGGACCGTCTTGACGGGACTTGCCGGCCCCCTAACGCTTGTCTTCGCCGACAGCTGACGCAATTCAAGCTCAACAACCACGTCCTGTACTGTCATATCTACCACCCTGATGGTCAACGCTGGGTGCCCGTTCTACCTCGCTCTCTTCGGGCTCAAGTCCTCAAGACATATCACGACGACATGTCTGCTGGACACATGGGCTTCCAGAAAACGTATGACCGCATAAGATGTCACTACTACTGGCCGGGCTTGTCCACCTGTGTCGCGAAGTACGTTGCCTCATGCGCCCTTTGTCAGCGTCGCAAGCTACCTACATCAACTCGAAGTGGACAATTACAACCGCTCCCGTGTCCCCTGCAACAATTCGAGGTAGTTGGCATTGACCTGTATGGTCCGCTTCCTATGACTGTCACGGGCAATCGTTGGATAGTTACAGCTGTCGACCACCTGACCCGCTATGCCGAAACAGCTCCCGTGCCTTCTGCATCAGCTTCGGAAGTGGTCGACTTCATCCTTCGAGCAATAATCCTTCCACACGGAGCTCCTCGTGTAATCCTGAGCGACCGTGGAAGAGTATTTCTTTCAGCACTCGTCGAAGAAGTGCTCAAGGCAGCCGGCACTACACACAAAACAAGCTCCAGTTACCATCCTCAGACGAACGGCCTGACTGAGCGCTTCCATCGTACACTGTCAGACATGATTGCGATGTATATCGAACCCGACCACAGAAACTGGGACACCATTTTGCCATTTGTCACTTTTGCGTGTAATACCTCTGTACAGCGCACAACCGGTTACTCGCCGTTCTACCTCGTCCACGGTCACTTCCCCTCTTCTTTTCTCGATGTTTCGTTCTTCTCTGCGCCTGTCAAACCATGTTCATCTTCAAGTGAAGAATACGTGTCTCGTCTACTTCATTGCCGCCAGCTGGCTCGCGTCAACACTGAAGCCAAGCAACAGGATCGCAAGCTTGAATATGATGCCTCCCATCGTGCCGTGTCTTTCAGCCCTGGCGACGAAGTCCTCCTTCTTACACCCATTCGCACTCCCGGACTGTGCGAGAAGTTTCAATTACGTTTTATTGGCCCCTACACTGTCTTGGAGCAAACGTCTCTTGTGAATTATCGCGTGGCACCCGTTCTTCTTCCAACGGACCGCCGCTACAGGGCAGCAGAAATAGTCCACGTATCCCGCATGAAGCCTTTCATACGGCGTTCATCTTCGCTTTAAAATGCGGCCAAGAACTGCGGTCAGGATGACCGCTTTCACGTGGGGGGGGGGGGGGAAGTTAGTGTAGGCATTCATTAAGCACATCATCTATCTTTACACATATTCATCATCATGAGTGGTCGTCATCTGCTTCTGCTGTGGGGATTTGTCTTGTCTGAGTTCTGTGCCTTGGGCGTGGTCGCTTCATCGTGTCTTCCGGGCCTAATAAAGGTTGCCTTTACTGTTACATCACAAGATATATATATATATATATATATATATATATATATATATATATATATATATATATACCTACAAGGAAAACATCAAAGCGGAAATGTTTTGGCAAAGTTACACGATGTTGTAACATATCCTCATAACAATTTCATTCTCCTATAGAAACACAATTGAGTAATTGCTGTTGTGATAAATAATTACACCTTACTTGTTTGTTTCCCCAGCGTGCAGCCAAGAGTGACCACTGTCGAAAGTGGGGCTTTGCTCCCTCCTGGCTGGTACGGCTACGTCTCTCGGGTACATTTGGAGGAGTTTTTGCGAAGCATCATGTCATTTAAAATTACAACTTTACAAAACATATATTAGACCCTAGCTGGAATATACTGCTTATCTTTGGGATCTGGTCAAAAAGTATTAACAACTATAATTGAATAGGTTCAGAAACATTCAGCGTGTTTATCACTCTCAAACCATTCCCACACCGCTAGCATTTCACTGACAAAATCAGACCTTGGACTAACAAATTTGAAACTTCGAAGAAAAATGTCTCGTGTATTTCTTTTTCAAAAGATCAGCTACCATAAATGTTCACCTAAACAGAAAATATTCTCGACATCTTCATACGTATCATTGCATCTTCATTCTTTTTTCATTCAAGGTTTTCATTCCTTTTTACTGCAATAATTTTTTTTCAGACTCCTTTTTGCGAAAACGAGCATTGAGTGGAACCGCCTTTCCGCATTCTATCGCTTGCATGGAGGGTGGATCATCATTCAAGGTTGCAATAACGTATTACGTCCTCAGCCTATTCTAACTAGTTTGTTTGAGCATGTATTTTCATTATATGTTGCATTGCTATGTTACGTTTGTTGCCTTTTTTGTTTTTGTATAACCCTACCCCTTCCGTAAGGCCTTTATGTGCCCTGATGTAAATTATTGAAATGAACCGCATGTTCCCTGCGAAACATGACACGCTCTGTCCATTTTGCAAAAGAGAAAAAGGCTCCCTGCCACGAACCTAGGCAGATGGCTCAGAGCTCAAGATCCCCTTCCTTCCCTTTCTCCCAAGACCCTTAATACCAAACCTCTTTGGCGTGGCAGACCTTGATATCCAGTTCCCGCCTACCAGCTCGGCTTGCACTGACGAACAAGGGCCAGGATCTGCTGAGAACATATGGGTCCTGTAACCAGTGAACCAGTTCGTCTGGTGCCCGTGTGCACCATTAACATAGTTGGGCTCAATGAAAGTTGATTCATCTCTCTGATTCTCATCATCTAATTTTTGGGCTATGTGGACTTCCCAGTTTTAGTTTCTTGTAGTGTGTCACAGAGCATCTCACAGCAGGAATTTCTTGTAACTCATTCTTACACGCTTTCTCCAAATAAATAGCAGTCCCTTCCCTGTTCTTGGGCTAGCTTGACTTTCTCTTCAGCACATCGGCATTAATACACCTTTTGCCTCTACCAGATAGTATATCTAGTGCCGAAACAATCAAAGAATTGCAATTGGGTCATTCTATGCCAAATGTTCTAGCCACTTGGCGACCGTCTCATATGTATTTGAAAAAAAAACAATCATGCTGATTCACTGCGTTGAAAACAGTGAACTGCTAAAATTTTTCTGAGAGAAAAAAATTTTTGGTCTTGTGGCTGCTTCTGAGTTTCCTGAAAATGTCATTTGGGTGTTGTTTGTGGGAAAGTTTATTTTAAAAGTACCGCTTCTTCTATCTATACCAACATTAGTCTACATGTTAAGCAAAGGTGCTTGTGTAAGGTGTTTGAAGCTCAATAATGTTAGTGCAATTCTACTCGTGGCGCATATGCCTACAAGAATTTAGCCGAAATGTCTTATGTTTGCAGTTTTTTTATTGCAATACTGCAGTTTGTATGAATAACTGAGTAGTGATTACTTTCTCGAGAAAAGGTATATTTTTAGGAAAAAAATTTTTTCAGACCTCTCAAGCAGCTAAACTTTACGAGAAAAAAATCACAAATTTTGCAAGTCATCCTTTTTATCCATATTGAAACTCAATTTGCACCTTCTGGTGCTATAAGTCACCTTTATACCTAAATCAAAAGCCAGTAAGCAGTTATTTTTGTATGCGAATTTTGTCATTACATTTTTTGTTTCAGGAAACAAAGTAATTTTTGAACTTTCCCATTGGAGCCCACCTTCCAATCTCGTCATACAACAGCTGCTGCTTTGAAATTCCACATTGCCGTCAATAGGAAAGTTTCAAAATTATTTTCTTACTTAAAACAAAAAGTTTAATGATGAGCTTTGCCATTTGAAAAGAAGTGCTGATTTGCTTTTGATTTAAATATTAGGGTGACTTTCAATTTGACCACCGCAGGGTGCAAATTGCATCTGAATATAGACAAAAATGGAATTTTGTGAAATTTATGTTTTTTTCTTTTAAATTTTATCTGCATGAGAGATCGAACAATATTTTTTCCTCAAAATACACCTTTTGTGGAGTAAGTATTTACTACACAGGTATTGATACAAACTGTTATATTGCAATAAAAAAACTGCAAATATAAGACGTTTTGGCTAAATTCTTGGCAGCGTATGGGTTGGTAAAATTGCACTAATATTACCGAGCTTCAAACATCGTGCACAAGTACCTTTGCTTAACATGTATACCAAATTTGGTATAAAAAGAAAAAGCGGTACTTTAAAAAATAAACTTTCCACAAACAACACCCAAATGACATTTTCAGGTAACTTAGAAGGCAGCCACGTGACCAAACATTTTTTTCTCTCAGAAAAATTCTATCAGTTCACTGTTTTAAACGCAGTGCTCCAGCAAGATTTTTTTGTGGTCGCCAAAATGGCTGAGACATTCGATGTATAATGATCTAATTACATATAAGACTTGCAGAATTTTTACTTTATATATCAGACATTACTGTCCTGTTTTGGAAACAAGTAAGGCATATCAGACATCTAATTTTCAGTATTTCAATTAAGAGAATAAAATGGTCTAAAATGGGTTTGATGAAATATGATCTGTGTTTATAACAATAAGAGTAACAGTAGTATTAATCTTTCCTGTGATGCACTATAGGGAATTCACATTTACACCCGATGCTTGTCAACTCATGGCAGAGATAATGCACATAAGGGAGGTAACCTCATTGGCGTTCTTAGTAGTTCTTGTCAGCTTGCTTAATCTGCCCTTCTGAGTAGAGGAGCTGCTGTTGCATAAGGGCTGTGCAACAGTGAGCTTACCCGTTGGCGCCTCTCAAATATACTGTGGTAATGAACACACAGTAAAACCCGCTTATATCATTGGTTGCCGAAGTCACAAATAGTCCCACTGTATGCGTCATTTCACTCTAATCAAATCATTTCGGAAGGCTCTACGTGTGCAGAACATGACCAACAGGCAGCCGCTCGATTCCGACGATGTAAGCATGCAACTTATGGTCAAAGGTCGTCCGTGGACCGGCAGTGCCAACATAATGAATTAACTCGGGAAAAAAACGAAAAAGGCCGTAGAGGAATGCCGCTAACTAAATTTTCCAACGTCCACGTTTACGTGGCCTTCGCCGCGCGGTACCACACTGCGCGGAAATTATGCGTAGGACGGCTGTCAGAGCTACAAACGTCTAATTTAGCCTAATTTTATCTTCCGCGGGCAATTGCGATGAAGCACGTGCACTGTAGCGCTGCAAGCACGCCTGCGTTTTCTTGGAGGAATGAATTCGCCCCTTCTAAATGCAACAATTGCAATATGTGTCGTTGACTCGTCGCTAACCCATAACTTTGATCGTCCGCAGCTGCTACCGACTAGGCAGCTAGCCCCTATGTAACATCCACATTAATTGCTTACCTGGCTACCACGTTTCGTCACGTGCACACCGTCAGCCTTCAGCATCCCCATCAGCTCGTGTGTGCCGTGCACGAAACCATAGCCGTTCTTGTGGCACAGCGCCTGCAAAATGGCATTCATCTCCACGGCATCCATGTGTAACGCCTCCAATTCTCCGACAGACAGCGCCCACTGGCATTTGCGCAAACTCGCTTGTCTCGGCAGAAATGCAGACACTACCACACGGATTGACGGATTGACATCAAGAATTCCGGAGATCAGTGATCGGAACCTGGCAATCAGCACAAGGGGTTCTTCGCGGACATTGTTAGTGCCAACGTGAAGAACGACCACGTGCACATCTGCCAGAGCATGAGCAATTAAACAGAACAATTTCTCGACCTGCACACCGCTGAATGAGCGAACCTCGACATGTGTCCTGGAGCTCAATGTGAAAGACCCTGCGAGGTCCTTCAACATTGAGTCTCCGGCAACGAGTGCATGGGTCATGTTAGGGTTTGCTTTTGAGTAGCTGCACACGAACACTTCAAGCACACTTAAAAAGAGAAATAAATGCGAACAAACTACAACGCGAAAAGTGCAACAGAATTGAGAGGCACAACTGGAAGATCACATGCAATCTCCGACACGATACGGTAGCAGAATCCGCCGGCTGTCAACGGTTAGAATGGTCCGCACAGTCAACCGCTCAACTGACTACCACTGAACAACGAGGGCACAGTGCTAGGCAGCAAAGTTCCGAAATGAGAGCTTTTGCCGGTATGCTTTCTGCGCACGCGCCAAAGGCGGGCGCAAGGCAGTATGGGAAGGCGAAGCGCAAGTCGCTGTGGGGCTTCGGCCGCCAAAGTTTCGTCTGCTTGACTTGCACCCTTGCTTGCAGCGTGTGGGAGCGTGTTGCGCAGGTTGCAGCGCGTGCGTGCGAACACGTTGTGGCAAGACTAACGCGGGTTTTTGAGTACGCAACGTACACATACCGATAGCTCCACTGACAATAGACAGGATGCAGTATATTTGGTTCCTAAATGAGTGTTCAAAAACTCCTTAAACAGGAATGGCTGTGCATCTGGGCTGGGTGTCCGGAACTTCCTTGGTAATTTTTCATGACAAATTCTGGTATCGATGCGGTGCCGGCATTAAATAAAAAGCCGCGTTGGGTGTCAGTGAAATTCGCGGTTTTTTGCACCTGCAAAAAAACCGCGAATTTTTTGCACCTGCAAAGGATGTTTGCACCTGCATGTTTTCCTTGCGGCACACAGCCCTTGCAGGAGCGAAACAGGCTATCAATATAGAGTTTCAGTGCTGCGGCTCAAAGCGGATTGCGTACGTGAGCCCTTGCATTCTTTTGTATTCTCCACATGTGCGGCAGTGAGTACAAAGAAACGCGATAGCGTGCGCGTGCTACAGGCAGCTGGGGGTACCCGGCATTAAAACGTGTGGCGTGTGCACGCACGCGCACGCCCGTGTGGATGCGGATGCTGCTATCGGGTATACACACACACACACACACACACACACACACACACACACACACACACACACACACACACACACACACACACATATATATATATATATATATATATATATATATATATATATATATATATATATATATATATATATATATATATATATATATATATTATATATATATATATATATATATATATATATATATATATATATATATATATATATATATATATATATATATATATATATATATATATATATATATATATATATATATATATATATATATATGCACTTTCACTGTGTTAAAACTTTGCGCACCGGCAAATGGATGTGAAGAATCATTGTGGCTGACAGCGCCAAGACCCATTCATAGAGTATAAGGGGACATGGCGCGCCATGTCCACTGCGCAGCGCCTTTATAAGCGCTGTGCCATGTCCTATCGTGTAGCTCGACAAAAGAAACACTGAATGCTGCATGTAACAGCAACGCGCGTCTTCGCGTCATGAAAGCATGCATGCAGTTTCGAGTGCATAAATGGAACGAATTAACGCACATGTGAAGAGCAATACGAAAAGCTCTTTCACAGCATGCAGATTATCAACAAAAACACGTCATACACAAACAGCCTTCTTGTGATTGATTAAACCTAAGAAAGGTAATTATATTTATTTTACTGTTGCTGTTTTACAAATGTGAGTAAAGATATTACAGGCGAAGCATTTCTTCTATCTATCTATCTAGCCGATCACGTTTGGGTGCTCTCGGGATCACCTCCTTAACTTGGCGTGAACCAAAATTAGTATGAGAGCTAGGGTTCCATAGTTTCACGAATACGACGTGCCGGTTAAGACATGAATAAAGTCACAATCCTGTCACGCGCGTCGTCAAACGCTTCCTGCCGAAAAGCGACACATACCCGCGGGCGGGTATGTGCCACAAGAAATTGACACCTAATTTTTTGCATCTGCCCAGAAATGACGAGAACACACGTGGAAAATTTTGACGCCTGAGCATTGAGAAATTATGAACCATTGCCCCGAAGTGAAAGCTGCTGGGATGCGAAGCAGCAGTGGTGCGCACGTCGTTGACCCAGTTGAAACGAGCGTCGACGCGGGTGCTGGAAGAACGGCTTGAAGCGAACTCGGTGCAACGTTTACTAGAGTAAACGTTTGTTTGAAACGCAAAGACATAAAAGGCGGGTTGGGCTTCGTGTAAGTTTCATCGCAGATAACGAGCTGAAAGAGTATTTCCACTCGACGTGCGGTCGAGCGTTGTGGGTGGTGGAGAGGGTGAAGCGGGAGAGCTGTGTGTTATGAGCGTTTGGAGGAGCCGGCAGCTTCTGCGGGTGAGACGTTAACGCGCAGCTGCGACTTGACCTACTTGGCACTGCTCCAATACCTGTGGCACACAAGGCACACAAGGACGTCAAACTGATTCGAACAAGGGCAATACGACTTTATCGTTTTTCTCTGCTCGCGCATCTTCATCCTCTTCTGAACAGCGGCACATACAAGCCTGCCAGCATCTATGGAAATAATACTTTCAGAACTTGTACTAGTGGCATTACCCCCCTTCCCAAAGAACATCGTCCCGATGTCACAACATAATTACCAGATGAAAAGAAAAGACATGTGATAAGTAGTACACAAGGGGGTGTTCACAATCACTGTAAGTCTACTCAAGGAGGTTTGACGAATAGTTAGCGTTGGTGAAATGGTTTCATCCTCGAAACATGGACGACGTGTGGCTGTTGTGAACGGCGGGAATCACGACTCATGTCTTCGTCAAGAACCTCGTAGTTTACTTCGCTTAGACGGCGGAGAACTCTACAGGGACCAAAATAGCAGCGTAACAACTTTTCCGACCGGCCCCGTTGTCGAATGGGAGTCCACAACCATACTCGTTCTCCGGGTTGGTAAGAGACATCGCGACGACGAGCGTTGTACCGCAACGAGTCGATGCATTGTTGCTTGTGGATTCGTTCGACTGCAAGCTTACGAGCTGCGTCTGCCAGTCTGATAAATTCGTTCGTCTTGACCCTAATCTGGCGTCTGTCTGGTAGAAGCATGGCATCCAGCATTGTAGTGACCTCCCTGCCGTGAAGCAACCGTTGTTTCTTGCACAGCGGTGTTGTAAGGGAACGTGACGTAAGGGAGGATGTCATCCCAGTTTTTTTGGTCTTGGTTAACGTACCTGGATAGCATGTCGGCGATCGTCATGTTTAGTCGCTCTGTAAGGCCGTTGCTTTGTGGGTGGTATGCAGTAGTTTTTCGATGTACTGTGCCGCCAAGCTGCATGACGTCTTGTATCATCCGGGCAGTAAAAGCTGTGCCACGATCAAATATGACAACTGCTGGTGCTCCATGTCGGAGGACGATGTTCTTCATATAAAAAGTGGGCAGTCTCAATGGCGGTGCCACGTTGTAATGCCTTCGTTTCGCAGTAGCGCATTATGTAATCAGTAGCGACTACAATCCAGTGGTTGTCGTCACGAGACTTGGGAAAAGGTCCGAGTAGATCCATGCCAATTTGTTGGAACGGTTGTATCGGAGGAGTGACGGGCTTCAAAAAGCCGGCGGGCGCTGATGTGGTGCTTTACGGCGCTGGCGCTCGTGACACGTCTTCACGTAATGCTTCACGTCTCGATTGAGCTTAGGCCAGTAATAGTGTTGGCGAATCCAGGCCAAGGTACGTGTGAATCCTAAGTGGCCTGAGGAAAGCTCATCGTGACAGGCAGACAAGACATCGGCTCGTAACGCTTGGGGGGACGACGAGCAGGTACTCAGTCGCGTAAGGGTCGAAGTTTCTTTTATAGAGAACATTTTTGTGAAAGCAGAACGATGATGGCGAGCGGGCGAATGATGGTGGTGGATGCGGCGTACGGCCTTCGAGAAATTTGATGAATTGTCGATGCTCTGAATCGTTCTTCTGCTGCTCAGCCAAGTCGGATACACTAACGGCGCAGAGAAAACGGTCGTCGAGATCGTGATCACCTGACGCTGTCTTAAGAGGAGCTTGGGAAAGGCAGTCCGCGTCAGTATGCTTCCGGCCAGACTTGTACACGACTGTCAAATTGAACTCCTCAAGGCGTAAGCTTTACCTGGCCAGATGTCCGGAGGGGTCTTCAAGGTTCGCCAATCAGCAGAGCCCATGATGATCGGTAACAACTCTGAACGGGCGACCATACAGGTACGGTCTGAAATTAGCTATTGCCCTGACAACAGCCAGGCACTCCTTTTCAGTGGTTGTGTAATTCGCTTCCGCAGATGATAAAATCCGGCTCGCATAAGCAATATGGCGTTCGACGCCGCCTTGCCACTGGACGAGGACTGCACCAAGGCCGATGTTACTGGCGTCTGTGTGTAGTTCAGTGTCGGCATATTCGTCATAGTGTCCGAGTAAGGGCTCAGACTGGAGACGCTGCTGGAGCTCGCAGAAAGCGCTAGTTTGCTCAGGGCCCCACACGAAGGGAACATCTTCTTTTGTCAGACAAGTGAGGGGTTCGGCAATGTTCGCGAAATTTTGCACAAAGCGTCTGTAGTATGCCCAGAGGCCTAAAAATCGACGCACATCACGTTTTTGGCAGGTGGTGGAAAATCTGCGACAGCCAATGTTTTGTCTGGGTCAGGCCGAATACCATCAGGGCTAACAAGGTGGCCGAGGAACTTTAATTCGTTGTAACCAAAATGACATTTTTCTGGTTTCAGTGATAGGCCTGCCGTGCGAATTGCAGCAAACACAGATCTAAGTCGCTGCAAGTGCTGCTCAAACGTTTGCGAGAAGACGACGACGTCGTCTAAGTAAACAAGGCATGCTTCCCACTTGAGAATGGAGAACACTGTATTCATCATCCTCTGGAATGTCGCAGCGGCAGAAAACAGACCGAAGGGTAGCACCTTTAATTCGTACAGACCATCAGACGTTATGAATGCTGTTTTCTCTCGGTCGCGTTCATCAACTTTGATCTGCCAGTAGCCACTGCGTAAATCCATAGAGGAGAAGTATCGGGCGCGTCGGAGGCGGTCTAGTGAGTCGTTGATGCGTGGAAGCGGATAAAAGTCTTTCTTTATGACTTTGTTGAGTTTGCGGTGATCGACGCAAAATCGGAGAGTGCCGTCCTTTTTTACTAGTACGACGGGGGACGGTTGGATTACGCCATCTTCGAGCATCTGCCTCACTTGAGAACGTATTCCCTCTTGTTCCTTTTGTGATATACTCGGTAGGCGTGCTGACGTATGGGTCATTCAGCATGGTCAGTGACAATGCGGTGCTTTACGGTTGGCGTTTGTTTTATCTTAGATGTAGACGTGAAACAGTCACTAAACATGTGGAGGATACAGCGGATTTGCTCTTTCTGCGCACATGACAGCTTCGGATTGACATCGACTGTATCGGCTACCGTGGTGTCACTTTTAACGGCTGTCTGCAGAAATTGGGGCTATCGTCGAACACGCTTCATCGTCAATGGTTTCGAAATGAGTGATAGTTGTTCGCTTGGCCAAATGCTGGTATGCTCCACTAAAATTAGTGACCAACAACTCAGTCGTCCCACGTTTAAATTGAATTATGCCGCGGGCAACACAGATTTGGTGCGACAAGAGCACCGAAAAGTTGGCTTCAGCGATACCACCACCGTCATGGTCTATGTCACCCTGTACAGTAACGAACATACTGGAGCGTAGCGGAAGTATGACGGTGTCGTCGACAATGCGAAGCGCAGTCTTCTGCGGATCGGTATCTCTAGGCTTCGGGCCATAGTCGTCAGCAAACGTTACGAGGCAGTCTCGAAGATTTATAACAGCGCCGTGCTCGCGAAGGAAATCCATGCCAAGGATAACTTTCCGGGAGCATTCGGGAAGCACAACGAAAGAAGCAACGAACGTCGAATCACAGATTTGCAGCCTTGCGGTGCATCTCCCGATTGGTGTCAAGCGATGACCACCTGCTGTCCGAAGGTTCGGTCCATGCCCCCAAGGAGTCGTGACTTTCCTGAGTTCAGCCACAAGTTCAGCGCTGATAACTGAGTAGTCGGCGCCGGTGTAGACCAGAGCAGTCACTGGATGGTTGTCGACAAGGACGGCAATGTCAGCAGAAACGGGTTCGTCCGCGATGTGAAGTGTCGGCTGAAAGGAATCGTCGAAGGTCGGCAGATGGGTCAGAGGAGGCTGTTTTGACGATAGCTTATCAGCGGTCTCACCCCCGGAGGCCGCTGATTCTAGTTTCCCCGGCGTGGACTTGGGAACCTAGCGGATTGTCCCGCAACAACATCGGCGAAAGTAGTGTATTGATTCGCGGACGTAGAGCGTCGAGGAGACGGAGAGCATGATTGGCGTCACTGAAGATTCGGAGACGGTAGACTTGATAAGTATTCTGCGATGGCCCGGGGTCGTTCCCCTTCCCTGGGCCAACGAGCGTCTGGCCGAAATCCAGGTAGGCCCATCTGTCTGTACGAGCACTCCCGGTACAAGTGACCTGGCTCACCACAGTGGTAGCATAGTGGGCGATTGTCGGAAGTGCGCCACACGCTAGATTTCCGCAAATTAGGTAGCGGATTCTCATAGTGTGGCGGGCCCAAGAAGTACTGCGGCATCTGCAGACAAGTCGGTCGTTGGTTTTCATAGTGTGGCAGGCCCGAAAAGTGCTGCGGCGTCTGCAGGCTAGTCGGTCGGGGAAAATAGCTGGCTGCCGGTGCAGGAGTGCGTACAGCTTCCGCGTACGTTAGCAGAGGAGCTTAGGTTGGCAGTGGCACTAATGGTCGTACCAGCTGCCGCACCTCTTCACGGACGACGTCTGTCAGAGCAGTCACTTGAGGCTGTGAAGGCACTGCGTGAAGCTTTTGCAGCTCGTCGCGTACAACGCTACGGACTAGCTCAGCAAGGCCTCTCACGCTTGTGACATCGTGTGTTACCAAGGATGCTGACAGACATGCAAGGTTGTCGGACCGCTCATACTGCGAAGACCGCTGTCTTAGCATTCGCTCCATTGTCGTCGCTTCACGGAGGAATTCTGCCACGGTAGCTGGTGGGTTTCGTACAAGTCCTGCAAACAGCTGCTCCTTGACACCCCGCATCAGAATGCGTACCTTTTTGTCTTCCGTCATTGCAGAATTCACTCGACGGAACAGACGAGACATCTCCTCAACGAACATGGCCACGCTTTCATTGAGTCTTTGATTGCGAGAATTGAGGAGACGTTCGGCTTGTTCTTTCCGGTCGGCGCTACCATACTTGTTCCGCAGCTGAGTGCAAAACACCGGCCAGGTTGTGAGGGTGGCTTCGTGGTTCTCGAACCAAATACATGCCAAATCCTCCAGGTAGAAATAAACATACCGCAGTTTCCAGTGCTCGTCCCACTCGTTGGCGACGGGGACTCGATCGTATTGGTCCAGCCAGTCTTCAACGTCCTCGTAGGGCTCCCCATGGAAGGGCTTTGGCGTTCTAGAGGCTGGTAGCCATGGAGCAGGCGGAGTCGCGGTCTGTTCAGTTTGGCTTGCAGTGGTCGCATATGCCATGATTCTGGAGCGTTCCGGAAGAGGGCTGAATTGGGGTGGTAGGCCTAGTTGGCTGTTTCTACCAAGGCGTCAATTTTGGGGCCGAGATCTTCCACGTGGTAACAGTGCATAGACTATTACGCAACACCTCCACCAGTTGTCACCTTACAACGTAAATAACCTGTAGATAATGGCACACAAGGACGTCAAACTGATTCGAACAACGGCAATACGACTTTATCGTTTTTCTCTGCACGCGCATCTTCGTCCTCTTCTGAACAGCGGCACATACAAGCCTGCCAGCATATATGGAAATAATACTTTCAGAACTTGTACTAGTGGCAATATGTACTCCTATGATGCAGCCATGACGTCGGGTTAACGTCAATTGTTGCTAGGTGCCATGCGCTGAAGTTGATTTATGCAGCAGCGTCCAAGGCTACCATCCTCACTTGCACCAACACTTCATACCAGCTTATTGCTTCTGGTGTTCTAATGCTCAAGTTCATGTTTGCATCATTGCACAAGTGCAAACAACTGGTTATATAAACACTTGGAACTCTTCAATGTATGTCTGTGCGTGGAACATTTGGATGTATATTTGGTGTAATTTTATGACGTGACGCTATAAAAAATTACAACATGGTCACGCTAAGCATGCCTCCGCATGCTTCGCATAACGTCGATTCCTAAGCTATGTGGAATCTGCTGAATTTTTCAGAAATATTCTTGGGCAAGATGTACTTTCAGCACGAATCTTGACATAGGAATGTGCCAGTTTTTTACAAGAAAATGTAACTCTTAGGAATGCCGATTACTATATTTTGCATCGTATAGTCAGTGTACTTAACATTTCAAGTAGTACTCTCTTTTATATTCATAGAAAACATGGCTGTATTGTATGGCTCATATTTGAAGAAAATGCTGGCAAAGCACAACTTGCACTTCTGCAGTTAACACGACATAACATAAGGTCCTACTGAACGCTTGTGTTATGCATGGTGTACTACTAAGTTATTACCATTACTTAGTGCGATCAGGCTGACATTATGATCTGTGCATGATCCAGCTCCTCAGCCGCACGATAGTGATTTGCATCGCGAAGCTGTTTTCTGGTACGACAGGCATGAGAATTTAGGGACAGCATGTGACAACAAGCAAGTACGCTAAACATGAGTGCGCCATAAATTCTGTCAATCTGTGTATAGGAGCGAAAATTCAGCCAGGTAATGGTAAAAAGGTGACGCATAGGGAAAAAACGAGGAGCCCTCAAAAATGGGGGCGAGAGAAGTTTGGTGTGCATGTGCCTCCTTCTTTCTCTCTTTTCTTCTCTCTTTCTCTTTGAGAGATCGACTTTTTTTTTTGCTCTTTTCACTGTTTTACCTTTCCTCTTTGTTTTCTTTTCTGCCTTTCGATGAATCGATTTCTACATTCTTTCCTTTCCATGTGAAAATACCCCACGGTTTCCGTTCACTTTAAATGAAACCATGGCTGTATACAGCTGAAACTAAGTGGAAGCCAACAGGTTAGAGACATGTTCCAGTTGGTCCCAGCATGAACCACTCGAGACTGAAAATGAAACCAGCTGGCCTGGAAATGGAATCAGCTGGAATCATTTATAATGATGAAACCAGTTGGTGTGAATTATTATTATTATTATTATTATTATTATTATTATTATTATTATTATTATTATTATTATTATTATTATTATTATTATTATTATTATTATTATTATTATCTTCCTTATGGCCATTCTCTTCATCCCAGAATACCTGTAGTGCAAGGCAAATAAGTGATAAGGGCTCACTGGCTTCATGATGGGGTTTTTTTGTACATCTAATGCTGACAACATTTACAGTTCGTTGTATGCCAGTACAAGTTTCATTTCAAAAAGGCACAGGGTATTTCAAGCAGTGCAAACAACTAAAGAACAGTTTGTGTAAAGCACAGGACATATGCACAACCAAATATTGCTGTGTGCTGCATCGAAGTTTAAAAGGGCTGGCACTCCCTTACCTCCTATTGCCTTGCACCTCTCTGCCAGAGGAGGACATGGCACTGCAATTTATAGAAAGGCATAAAGCTATTCTGAAAAGGTCTAACTGCTTTTCCTCATACTGCCATCACCTGAAATTTTGGAGATAAGGTAAGGTTGCATGACAAACAGGTAGCCGTGCATCAGTCATTCCCTAATACGTACCTCCTTCAAAAATCCAAAACATCCTCAGGATGTCCTGAAATGACGAAAATATTGTTGTCCTGTTGAGTGTGCCACAAGACTGGCTGATATATTTGAGTCTATTAAAATGAAGTTAAAATATGTAGGTCTCTTTAAGGACATCAAAAATACTTCCTTGAACAGTGTAGCAGTGGAGCGCAGGTTTAATGAGCAAACCGCAAATCAAGTGCAAGGTTATCAACGCAATGGTAAAAATACTAGTAATATTGATAACAATAAATGAATATATTAATAACAGGATTATAATAATATTGTTTGGTTTCAGCAAACAAAGTAACTGATTGCGAGGATTAAAAGGGGGTGCACAGGAAGGCAGTGAGGTATATCTGTAACAAATGCAATCTAAGGAATTCTCCCACTGAGTTGCAAACGAAAGCTGGTCTATTAACACTGAAAGGTAGGGCAAAAATAGCAAGACTAAAAATTTTGTTTCAAATATTTCATTGTGACATAAACATCGAGACGTCAAAAGTAATTTTTTTTCAGTCATTACACGCACTCACAAACACCTAATAAATACACTTCCAAATGAAATTGCTATAAATATTCATACTTCTCCTAAATCATAAAAGAATGCAAACCAAATAGGTCCTTTTGGTACTGATGTTTCATCTTTCACTGTGTCCTTAGATATGGTGCAAGCGTCACGCGTAACCGAGAGAAGAGACGAGAAAGAAAAGAAGGCAGTATTTGCCGAACAGTATAATGTACAGCGCTTTCTTAAGAATTACATAGAAACTGCAGTTGGGTAAAGATAACTAGATGGCGCTGTACCCTACTCTCCGATTGGCTGCATGGGGGGGCTGTGCCTGGGTATGCATAGAACGAGTGGATCTCTCAGTCTCCTGGACAGTCACCATACGTAGTGGACCATTGGTGGGGCATGAACGAAGCAGAGTGGCGGGCACGTTAAAGACGCTTGCGCTCGGCTTCCTTGGCACACGTCTCGTCGTTGTTACCCACGCGCCAACTGCATTCTCGAACGCGATCGGATTCATAGACGCATGCACGGACGGACGCTTCACCCCACTCATCATCAATCACTCCGTGAATACGCTGTGATTTTTTAATTTTTTTTCTTCTGGCATTCAAAAAATTTATTATTATTTTTTTCATTTTATCTTGCACATATGTTGTAATACCACTACTATTATTATATTCTAACAAAGCTTACTATTCAGCAGTTCAGTACATCTACATCGCCCTACATTTCATACTACACTACGCAGTATAGATTTAAAAATACGCTTCAAAGTTAGACTCCACTTATTTACTCATAAATTGTGCCATTCTCTTGATGCAGTGATTCATAGGTTGAATTTTTTTGGAATTTTCTAACACATTTGACAAGGTCAGTCATAAATATTTACTTTAAAATTAAGTCATCTGGACCTTAGCCCGAACAAAGTTTAGTACTTTGAATGCTTCGCATGAAATTGAACTCACTTTGTGCTCAGCTAAGCCCAGCTTATTTCTCATTTTAACTGCCGATGCCCCTTCCTTGCTATCATCTAAATTCCTTCATGATTTGCTGATAATGGTGTTGTCATTTGTGAAGTTACTAACACAGACTATTTGTACCACATGTTATAGATATATTGCTAAATAAAAGTAGGGTGGAATCAATCTGAAAGTCCAGTACTAACTATAAAGTTAGCAATGCTAACCACATGCTTGGCTTGTGCCAGAAATGTCGCACCACTCCTTCCTTTCTTATTGTTAACGTACAACCAAACCGAAAAATGTGCGTGCATGTGCCTTTAACACGTTTCGTAAACAGATTTTTCCAATGCCTATGAACAAGCCTTACATATGCCTTTTGGCCTGTTTGACACTTCAGGGCCTTCGATGCACTCACTGTAAGGGCACAAGAAAACTTGTGGGTCTTAAAAGTGACTTGTTTCAAGACTTTTCATTATGATGGTTGATTAAAAGTGATAAAATACTGAAGGTGATAAATGAGTTAGTTGTGGTGTCTTGTATAATAATATACATACTCTGTTGAAAAGAAGCAAGCACGTAAATTAGTAAATTCATAATGAAAACATAATGACATCAGTGCAAGATTGCCTGTTGTGGTAACTCACCTGTAGTTTGATGGTAATTATGGAATACGAATGTTTAATTATCTTGAGTTTTAATGAACTGGCATTTAGTTTGTGAATAACAGTATGCTAAAGAGCATGTACATATTCTTGTTCGGTTGTACAACAATAGTGTTAGGAAATATTTTTAAAGAATGTGTGGTAAAAAATTTGTGGCACAAGCCAAGAACATTATTAGCATTGCTCACTTTGTAGTCAGCCTGGGCATTCTAGAATAATATAACAGACGTCTGCCCAGCCAAGTATTCAAAATTACCAAGGAATTTTCAAGGGACGACTTCATAAAATTGCACCTGCATGCATGAGCTCGTGTCTCTTAGGCTTCATGCATGTGCTTCGTTATGGCAGAGCGTGGTGCAAGTACACCCAATGATTGTCGGCCACTGTTTGGTACACATGTTGTGCAGCAAAATGAATTTGAAATAAATTTTAATACAGAATGTTTCATTGCTATTTCCAAGTTGATGTAATATTTCCGTTGCAATATAAAAACAAATACATCAAATACTGGCTGTATCTTTCTTTGCAGTTATGATAAGGACTCCTAGCAATTTTAAAAGTAGAAATTGAGTATCTGGCAAAAACATGAAGCCCTTAAAATCTACAGAAGTGTTAAGAAAAATCTACAGAAGTGTACAAGTATAACACTTGCTCCTAGAGCAAAGCAACCAGCTTCGCTCTAAGAAAGATGAAGTGAATGAATAAATGAAAGTATAGTTGCGCAGCTAATTGAATGATATAATGACCCGTATGGACTTTAACCACTGGAAGGGTGGAGCGGGTGTTGTTACACGTGGACTCACAGGCTGTTAAGGATAAATAGACAAATCTGGCTGATTGTTGCGCAAGTATTAGGGCATGTCAGTTCATAATAGATAGCAGACAAAGATTACAGGAAGCAGTCCTGATAGACCTGAGCTGTTAAAAGCAGTTCAAGGTGGTAAAGAAGTAGCGTATTTATTAGTGAAACATTTGTTGAAACTTTTAAAACTAGGAAAGTTTCTCGAGCAAACAATGTTATGTGATGTTTTTGATGACTGTGACTTTGCACACTGTCACTCTGCACATGTGTCTGTTTCCTTATATATTTTCTACCAAAGCCACAAACAAAAATAGATGGCAGTTAACTCGCCTCCTGTGTTTCCTGTCTTATGCAAGTGTCATTCTGCACTTTATTACCTCAGGAGTACTTGTTGCTGGGCAGGTTGGTATAACATTATTAGGGGAAATTCTAGACGATGCGAATGTGTGGTGCAGTGTAAATATTTTCTGTAGTTCAGCTGCAAGTGACGCTCTTTCCCAGTCCTTTTTTATTTTTGCTGTTGTGCTTAGGCATCTAGAATTTTCCCCCTTAGCTTAATTACCTCCCTGAAGCTATGCACCATCTTGCCCATTAACAACTATTGTTAATGGGCAAGATGGTTAATGTTATTATAAAAGGCAAGACATAGCCCGGCAAACCCCTTGTGATGGCAGTTCTAACATAAGCACCTAACTAAAAGGCCTTCAAGCCAAGCCGAAATTGTGGCCACGACAAATATGCACAAATTTACCGATGTGAGAAATGCTGTGCTTGAAAAGTCAGATATGGTATGTGATATGTAGAAGGAACATACATCAAAATAGTGCATGTACCAACATGAAAGATAAGGAATGCTTTAGTCAATGAAAAGAACAAGCTGCGAGCGGAAATTTTAGTGCTTTTTTATTTTTTTCTGTGGTGCTTAGGCATCTAGAATTTTCCCCATTAGCTTAATTACCTCCCTGAAGCTATGCACCATCTTGCCCATTAACAACTATTGTTAAACTATTGCATGTGGCATTGTTGATGCAAAATGACCTTAGAGTGTATGCTAGAGCTCCTGCAGGATCACCGGCTGAATGTGACAACCAGTTCACCATTTATAGGACACGACGTATTTACTTCTTCAATATATCTGTTCGCACAATCTTCATTGGAGTCATACAAGCTTCAAATATGGTGCTTCCACAAAGAAATTGTTCTTCCTGTGCTGTGACCAACAGGAAATATATGAAGACACTAACGAAAAGAGATCACAATTAGGCTTAGCGGTGCGATGTCTGCCTCAATAAATTAATGTAATAAATTAATGCAAGTGTGCTTATGACACCATGGTGTTGCCAGTTTATTACTACATTTGATATGAACCTCTACTCGCTCCACCATGGTGTTCCTGGGGGTGTACACAGTCTTACCTCTGAGACAGTATTGCCAAAACTAGTTTCACTGTCACAATCTTGAAAAGGTGTACGACAAGCATGCGCCAGTGCAGAGAACACAAGAGAAGTGGTCACTGCTTACATGTTCAAGGTCCTATGCACGCACACCGGACTATGATTTTGCAGTGTCTTACATTTTGAGTGAACTATACATCGTGATGGCTGGAGCCATCTCTGTGGTCACCAGCTAGACTGTCACAACGAGCATATTGTTGCTTGAGACAACTGTTTAGGACAAAAAAAGGGCACCGTAGAAAAAATATTTTTAGGCTAATGTAAGGGCTTGTGGTGAGGAGGCTCTCAAAAGGTATATGGTGTGTCATCTTGCAATAGAGAAATAACATTTTTTCCTAGTTTATGTTAGTAGGAGTCTGCTAAACATCGGCCATACAAGCTTGTGGCTAGAGAAGGATGATGTCCAGAAGATGCCCTCCAGAAATCTTAACCTGCACCGTCCTTCATTGTCCTTTTTGGTGCACTGGAATTTTAGCCCTATAGGTACTGTAACGTTTAACTCAGAGACAAGACGACGATGAACACTTGGCTGGGCCTCGCCATGACGAATGACCCCTGGCCGTTTATTTGCTGGGCTTAAGTAGCCGCGCTCACAGCGGGGAAGGGGGAAAGAAAGCAAAGGAAGGAAAGTAAAGCGCACGAAACGGTGGAGAGGAGGAAGAGACAATATCGCCTAGGGCGAATGCTGATAGCAGATAGTCCGGTTTGTTACATCTTCTCTTCCCACATTTTCAAAACACTGATTTCTTTTGCACTCATTTACTTGATGGAAGGATGGCCCGTAGTGAAGGCGCTTCGGTTCGCTGCGCTGGCGTCCTGACCTGCGCAGGCCAGCCAGTGGGCTTCCTGGAGTGTCTGGAGAAATGGTGGCGTTATAATCTTCCTCTGGCTGAGCTGGTTGCGCCTGGCTATCCTGGGTCGTCCGGCGTGGTGTTGCCTCGGTGTCCATCACTGAACTTCGTCGGGGGCCTCGCATCGGGGTTCGGATTACTCAGGGCTGACCTCGCCGTTGAAGTTTTCGTCCGTTCGCAGCAAGTGTTGTCGCTTCCGTTTAAGGAGCCCATGGTCTTCCGTTCTTACCACGTATGATCGTGGTGCAGTCTCTTGTACCACTTTCGCTCGGCGTGACCAGCTTCCATGTTTCATCCGGACCACATTTCCGGCTTCCAAGGGTGGTAGTGGCCTGCCTTAGGAAGACTGTCGCTGTTGTCCACTCAAACACCGACGCTTCTTTCACCAGGCTACGCAGCAACGCCGTTTTGTCGCTCAAAGCTGGCAGGTATTTCCGAAAGTAGTTCACAACCCCGAGTAATCTGCGCACACCCTGTTTATCTTTTGGGGCTGGCATGGCACGGATGCTTTCGATTACATCGGGGTCAGGACGAATTCCGTCTCTTTCGATAACGTCTCCAAGGAATGCAACCTGCGTGGTGCAGAACACGCATTTAGCTGGATTAAATGTCAGCCCTTCCTCTTGCGCCCGCCTTAGTACTGCGATGACGCGTTCGTCGTGTTCTTCCTTTGAGTCGCCCCATATTAAAACGTCGTCTACGTAGACGCGCACTCCCGGCAGCCCTTCGAACATCTCTGTTAGAGTCTTCTGGAACACCTCGCTGGCTGAGGAAATTCCGAAAGGCAGACGCAAAAAACGGTACCGCCCAAATGGTGTCGCAAAAGTGCATATTCGTGAAGTGGCCTCATCTAAAGGAATCTGATGAAAGCCGGCATTAGCGTTGAGCTGGGAGAAGTATTGTGCTCCTGCCAGCTCGCTCTCTATGTCCTCTCGTGAAGGCATAGGATAGTGCTCCCGCTTAATGCTCCTGTTCACTGCTCTAGGGTCCATGCAAATGCGAAGGGTACCATCCTTCTTGTGCACAACTACCAGGGGGTTCACCCAGTCAGTTGGTTCATCCACCTTGACGATAATTGAGGCCTTTTCTATTCGTTGCAGTTCTTGTCGCAGGCGTCCTTTCAACGCTATGGGTACTCTGCGGGCAGGCTGCACGACTGGAACGGCATCCTCTCGTAGCACCATTTTGTAGGCTCGCCTGACGCAGCCGGTGCCGCTGAAGAGGTCAGGAAATGCAAGCTGGAATTTCGTTTGCTCATCGTCTACCTTCACGGCGTCCGTTGTCACCGGTACCAGACCAAACTGCTGGCATGTCTTTAAGCCAAGGATGGCTTGGCGCCCCCTTTTCACGATAAAGAACGAGACCGAATGCTGTGCTTCGTTTATCTCGAGATCTTCGGTCGCCACGCCAACGTGTTTGATTGTACTGCCGTTGTAGGCGGCGAGGACAGCGGCGCTCTTTCGCGGAGTGCTTACGTGGGCGATTCGATTGAACAGGGTTAGGGGCAGCAAATTTGCCTGAGACCCGGTATCTACCTTGAATTGTATCTCCTGACCGGCTATTTTTCCGCGAACCATCCAATCCGCTCCTATATCTCCGGTGACGCCGCAAATGCTGATGCCCAAGATGTCAAAATTTTCATCGCTTTCTTCGGCTTTGTGAACCTCGCTTATCCTCCGCGCATTGTTGCAGCATGCGGCGAAGTGATTTCGTTTCTTGCATGCATAACAAGTTTTTCCATACGCCGGGCACCGCTCGGGGGCATGTACCTTGTTACAATTTTGACACCGAGTTCCATTCACAAACTTCGTGCGGTGTGTTCGGCGTGTAACGTCAACGTGCAGGCTTTCATTTGACCATGCTGCGCTCTGAATGGCAGCAAGCTCAGCGGCTTTGAAAATTTCTTCTGCTTTCTGCAAGTTTAAGTCTTTGTCACTCAGCAACTTTTCTCGAAGTTTCGCATTATTTGTCCAAAACACCACTTGATCCCTGATCATGGACTCTTCAAGCGTACCGAAGTTGCACAGCTTTGCTTGCTTTTTTAAGTCCCGTAGGAACCGCTCGAAAGGCTCGGTCTCTTCCTGTTTTCGCAGTCAAAAAATGTGCCTTTCGTAGACTTCATTACCCTGGTCGACACAATATTCTTCAAATTTCTGCACTAACGTGTCATAATCTTCTCTGCTCTCACTTGCGGCAAACGAGAAGTTGTTGTAGACATCGAGCGCCTCGTCCCCCGCGGTGCTCAGAAGAATCGCTGCTTTTACGGCCGATGGGCGGGGCTTCTCCGGTCCCGTAGCGGTGATGAACAGCTGCAGCTTCTGCTTGAATACCAGCCAGTTTTTCCAGATGTTGCCGGACAGTTGCAGCGGTTCCGGGGGCTTGACGAGGTCCATTCCGAACGTCAGAATCCCCCTTCTGACACCATGTAACGTTTAACTCAGAGACAAGACGACGATGAACACTTGGCTGGGCCTCGCCATGACGAATGACCCCTGGCCGTTTATATGCTGGGCTTAAGTAGCCGCGCTCACAGCGGGGAAGGGGGAAAGAAAGCAAAGGAAGGAAAGTAAAGTGCACGAAACGGTGGAGAGGAGGAGGAGACAATATCGCCTAGGGCGAATGCTGATAGCAGATAGTCTGGTCTGTTACAGGTACTAGTTCCTTCAGTGGGTACTCTTGAAGGGCTTGTGAATAAGCGCACTCTTACCACCTGCTTTACCCAAGGGCCAATCCTGCTGTTGGAACTTGTTTGCTTGGCAGAATTTTTTTACAGGAAAAGAAGCTTCACTCGTTACACAAATAAAGCTTCAGCATTGCAAGATTACTATGATGTTATGTACACAGACCTCCCACATATAACTTACTAAAATGCCACCACTTACCTCTATGGTGAGCCTGATTAAGCCTTAAGAAAGCATGTAAAATTCTTGATCCTATACTTTTTAATCAGTACATGAACTTTGAAAAAACAAGATCGTCAAGTGCAGTGCATAAAACCAGCGCTTATGAAGTGCAATGATGCCATCGGAAGCATCAGCAAAAGTAAATTCACCCTGCTAAAAAGCAAATTCTGCATGAAACCTGTAAATGTACTGTTTACAAAGTCTTCTCAACAACTTCATTACTTCTACTTCTGCAATTCGTATAATCCTGTTTCATGCATACCTTGCTGTCAACCCAAAAATTATTGACCTCTGAGATGTTACTCATGTGACCATGCTCATTTAAGATACCTGCAAGCCTCAGTGCTAACCTAATAAAATTAGAGACTTTAATAAAGTAATGCTCTCTATTGCTCACCCCTTCAAAAATTTTTTTAGCATCATCGTAAAACCCATTCTTTAAAAACTCGATGATCAGAGATGCGATATATCTCCACACCTGATGACAGGTATTTGTCCAATTACAGCCACATTATAACAACAAGCAGCCTTTGTAAGATGCTTGAATATGTGCCATCATCTCAAGTCAACATGTTTTTTGAAACCACTTTGATCTTGGTTCTGGGACAGAATGGTTTTCATAAATCATTTTCTTGCTAAGCTCAAATTGCCCCTTGACAAACTGTGCATTTAATTTTAGACCATTCTTGGGGAGCTATTTTTCTTGATAACTTAAGAAAACCCGATGAAGTGAACCATGAGCTTTTACAAGGAAGTTTGCGAAATATGCACAATCATCTCCAATACATAGCCTGAGTACCGTATTTATTCGAATATAAGGTGTGGTTTTTTTCCAAAATGCGTAGTCTCAAAGTCATACCCCACCTTATATTTGAAGCTCAGTATGCCAATATGCCGATTTTGGTGTGACAGTTTTGGTTTCCACTTTCCAACCATTTACAAGCTTCCAAAAGAGCCCGACAACACTGTTGGAAATGTAACAAAGAGATTTCAGTATAAAACGCATAAAATATTATACAAACGAAGGTTGCAAATAGTATATACCGAGTTTCGGTCGCTGCAAGGTGATTGAATAGCTCGCAATACATTAGAGGCCATGGCAGCGGGCGCCTTCGACCGTGTTAAAGCAACGCCTCCTCTAGGAAGATGCCTGCCGCATGAGAAAAAAAAACAGCTGCCACACTCTTTCCTTCCTTCATTTTGAAAATGTTCTCGGTCGCTAGCGTCACTTGTGGCGGACGGTGCAACAACGCAACACTTTGCATAGCCTCCGAAACAGGGATGCACAGTTGCAGGTCTCGAACAACTTTCGACTGACGTGCCCCTAGGAATCGCAGATGAAAAACGCTCAGCTGGTACCACCCGTCGCCGTACAGTGTACTAGAATTGGCAAGTGTGTCGCGGGCGGGCACAAAACGGGTCGCCTCAGCGATGATACCTTCCTCTCCCAACCAGCTCTCAGCATGGATGGATGGATGGATGGATATGGCTGTACCCTTTAGATCGGGCGGTGGCTAGTGCCACCAAGCCGTAATACCTAATGAACCAAAAACTATATTTATTTTTTTTCCTTAAAAAGTGAGTTTGAGGATTCGTACTTTGCAGTGAAGAGTTTAATTTTCACTCGTGCCTTGACTTTAGCCACCAATCAGATAACCTCCTTCTAGTTAAGTCTACCCGCTTATAGTTTATTTTGCCCTCCCGGTCCCTAAACCCCAGTGCTTTGAAAAACTTCTTTTTGGTTTGGCCACCTGCTGTTTTCTAAGTATTTACCAGTCAACTTCCTGGTTCGCTTCCTCCATTTTGTATCGACATTCTTCATGTACAAGTAGCTGAAAACCTTCCTAGCCCAACACTCTTCCCCCATTTCTCTCAATCGCTTCTCAAATTTTATTTTGCTGCTAGCTTCCCTGCCCACAAATGATGTCCATCCCATATCACCTCGAACTCCCTGATCTGGTGTATTCCCGTGAGCTCCTAAAGCAAGCCTACCTATTCCACGTTGCTTAATTTCTAATCTTGCTTGAACTTCTGATCTCATGCACAAGACCGCATTGCCGAACGTCAGCCCAGGAACCATGACCCCTTTCCATATTCCTCTCACAACATCATACCTATTGTAATTCCACAGTGCCCTATTTTTCATGACTGCTGCATTCCTGTTATCTTTAGTCGTCACGTATATTTCGTGTTCCCTCAGGTACTCGGTCCCATTGCTTATCCATACGCCCAGATATTTGTATTTATCTGTTATCTCTAGCGTGACCTCTTGTATTCTAAGCTCACTACCTTCGTTGTCATTGAAAGTCATGACTGCTGATTTTTTCTTACTGAATCTAAAATCTAACATATCTCCCTCATTACCGCAGATGTCCATCAATCTCTGCAAATCTTCCTTGTTGTTGGCCATTACCACTATATCATCTGCGTACATTATTGCTGGTAGTGCCTGATCAATAAGTTTTCCTTGTTTGACTAAAGAGAGGTTGAAGCCCAGTTCACTTCCCTCTAATTTTGCCTCTAATCCTTGTAGGTACATCATGAATAATAAGGGTGACAGGGGGCACCCCTGCCTAAGCCCCCGTTTTACCTCTGCAGGCTTGGATACCTGTTTTTCTCACTTTATAACTACCTTGTTACCTTTATAGATACCCTTTAAAAGATTAGTGACTACATGTTCAACGCTTAGTTTGTCCAGTATTCCCCACAATTCCTCTTGAACCACGCTATCGTACGCCCCCTTGATATCCAAAAATGCTAGCCACAGGGGCCTGTGTTCCTTTTCTGCTATTTCGATGCACTGCGTCAGTGAGAACAGATTGTCTTCCAACCTCCTGTGTTTCCGAAACCCATTCTGCAGTTCCCCCAGCACCCCCTCATCCTCTATCCACGCCTGCAGTCTTTCGTTTATAATCTGCATCGCCAGCCTGTAGACCACTGATGTCACTGTTATAGGCCGGTAGTTGTTTATGTCAGCTTTGTCCCCCTTTCCTTTATAGATCTTGCTCATCCTGCTAAGTTTCCATCCATCGGGAACTTCACCATCGATTATTATTGTGCTCACTGCCTCTCTCAAAGCCTGCTTAGACTTCGGACCTAATGTCTTTAGCAGCCTAATCGGAATGCCATCTGGGCCTGTTGATGTACTACTAGGAACCATTTTCTCAGCCCTTTCCCACTCTTGTTGTGAAAATGGAGCCATTGCACCACTTGATTCGTCCTTGTGTATTGTGGTGTATAAAGTACTCCTTTGTTGAAATTTTTCTGTCACCCTTGTTCTTATATATTCAATAGCTTCGTCCCCTTCTAGCCTAGCACCTTGGGCTGTAGTTATAGAACTCTGCTCTAGGCTCGTCTCATTTCTTAGGGAGTTTAGATGGTTCCAAAATTTCGCAGCTGCCTTTCTATCTTTTTTATGTACTTCTGCCAGCCACTGAGCTCCCTTCCTTCTAATCTTTTCATTGATCAGAAGGGATGTATTCCTTCTACAGCTTAAAAAGGTTGCCTATTTTCTTTCAACATCATCTGTCGGTTCACCCCGCTGCTTAGCATGTCTGTGTTCCCTAGAGGCTTCCTGGCGTTTTGCTATGGCTCTCTTAACTTCTTCATCCAACGAACTTTCGGGTTTGCGTCTTCTTTTCCGGGGTGACTTGTCACGAGTCTTAGCAAGCTCTAGCTCAAAGAGTCTAATTATATTCGTGTATGTCCACACTGTCTTATTATCCTCCGTGATTACTTTCTCAATTTGTTTAGTGGCTATTTCGATTTGCCTTTCTGGATAAAAATTTTCCTGTAGTTGCTCATCTTGTCTCCTTCCCACTTTCACTGCTCTTCCAAAACTTAGCTTGATACGTTTGTGATCGCTACCCAGACTTCTGGAGCCACTTTCATCTATGTGCATTCCCCTGAGCTTATCATACATCCTATTTGACATCAGTGCATAATCTATCATCGACTGAAGCCTTCCTACCTCCCATGTTATTTGCCGTTCACACTTCTCGGTACTGTTGCAAATGATCAAATCAAGCCTTTCACACATATTTATGACCATTTTGCCTGTCGGGCTGGTATACCCATCTATATCTTCTATGTGCGCATTCATGTCTGCTAGTATAATTATCTCGCACTCTCTTCGTAACTCCTGAATGTCTTTTGATATACACTCTACCACTGTCTGGTTTTCCTCTCTGGCCTTTGCTCCCGTCCACAAGTACACGAAACCAAGGAGTGTCATTTGACCTGCCACTTTCCTTTTTAGCCATAAATGTTCCTTCCACTCCTGTTTGACCCTTTGCAAGTTTGTACTTTTATGAATGAGTGCCCCGATACCACCCCCCTTTCTGCTGCCTTCTACTCTATTACAATATTCCCACGCGTAGTCTGGATTGTTCGGAGGTTGTTCCATGTCCCTGAGATGTGTTTCTACAAAACCGTATACCATCGGCCTCTCTTCCCTTAGCTGTTCTTCTATCTGTTCCCACTTCAGCCTGTTCCTACCACCCTGCATGTTAATATAACCTATGTCTGAATTGGCTCGGCGCTCGTGGCTGCGTCTATCTATGCCCCGGACTCTACCTATCTTAGGTATTGGTGCCACTTTGAAATCGTATCTGTCTATACCACCTGTCGAAGAGTCTCCCTGGTTGTTTTCCTCGTTACTAGCTATCCTGCACCCCGAAGGGCTCGCTTGCCCCCCAAAAAAGCTACTGCGCGTCCTGCAAGTCGCCAACCCACCTCATGACCTAGCCGCCCATCGAAGTGAATTCTGTCTCGTTGAAAACCCCCCACCTATGCACCTCTCTGTTTATTTCCACCACCTCAAAGCCTTTCTCTCGACTCATCCGCCATATCTCTTGGTTTGCGTTGACCACCGCTCTTTGCAGGTTGCTATCAGCACCGGTACCTCCGGTATCGTGCATATCACTACCTGTACCTTAGGAGAAGTGGCGCGCATGCCATCGACGCCTTTCGCCAGTGTGGCTGCTAGTCCTGCTGCATCTTTATTTAGGACATCGTTTAAACCGCCTGAAAGTATCACGAGATTTCGTCTATCAGCTGTCGTTTTGAGCTTTGCGCTAGCTTGCCTCATGACTGCTTCCAGCTTGCGTCCTGGGAACGCCCCTACTGCAACCCACTTGTCACCCCTTACCCTCTCTTTGATGGCTTCTGTGCATCGATTTAAATTCGAGTCCCCGGCGATTATCACATGCTGTGACTTTTCAGCTGGAGCGTTCTGCACCTGGGGGCTACTTGTACCTGAGACGCCGGCTGCTTTGTTCCCTCCCTGCCCCACCACTACCTCGCTGAAGCTGGGCCTTGCGACAGTTGAACCGGCTAAACCTGTTTTTTCCAAACTTGCTTGCTTTCCTTCTCCACCGTTCTGGTTGCCGGTTCCCTACTGTTTTCTCGGTAGGTCGCTTCTTTGTTCAGCTTTGCTAGCGCTTCCTCGGCGGACTTCAGTCTTTCTCCCATTGCCCTCGTTTTCTCTTGCTCTGTCGCCAACGCAGTCTCGAGCTCGGCGATTCTCCTCAGCAGTTGGCTCTGGGCAACCATCATTTTCTCCATTTTTTCCTCGACCTCACATTGCCTACACTTCGCGTCAGCCTCTTTTCCATCCGCTTCTACGCTTGGGTCCACTGTCAAACCAACTCCACATCCTGAACACTTTACAGTCTTTTTAACCATGCCTTTTTGACACCAATTGTCCCTATACTCGATAATTACTAAACTCGTGCCCTGCACTACGAGAAAAAAAGAAAAAGAAAGTCTAAGCTCTACTACAAAAATTTGCGTATTCAGTGTACGCGCACCTCCCCCACTGGGTGGCAAAAGAAAAAAAACAACAACAAAAAAATTCAAACACACACACACCCGCACTAACTAATAAATACCTGGTGACTGGCCCCCGAAAAATCCGTACCATAAAATAAGTGCTACGAAGATTTCAACCGATGCCTTTTAATTATAAAGACAAGCTCAAAACATGCAAAAACACTTATCTGCACAGTCGATCCGGAGCGCTCAAAAAACACGTCCATCCACCTTGACAGCCCGAACTGAACTCATGGATGGATGGATGGATGGATGGATGGATGGATATGGCTGTACCCTTTAGATCGGGTGGTGGCTAGCGCCACCAAGCCGTAATACTTAATGAACCCAAAACTATATTTATTTTTTTCCTTAAAAAGTGAGTTTAAGGATTCGTACTTTGCAGTGAAGAGTTTATTTTCACTCGTGCCTTGACTTTAGCCACCAATCAGATAACCTCCTTCTAGTTAAGTCTACTTGCTTAAAGTCTATTTTGCCCTCCCGGTCCCTAAACCCCAGTGCTTTGACAAACTCTGCGCTATCATCCTGAACTATAGGGTGAAGCCCTTCACAGAACATTATCAAGTGTTCGGCAGTTTCTTCTTCCTCTCCACACGCACTGCATACTGTGTCTACCCCTTCGTATTTGGCCCGATATGTCTCGGTTCTCAGTACTCCCGTCCTTGCCTCAAACAGTAGAGAACTACCCAGCGTATTATCATAGTTCCTTTCCTTGACAATTTCCTGCTTAAAAGTTCGATAGATCTCTAGTGCGGACTTCTTATTCATGCCCATTTTCCACATGTCAGTCTCCGTTTCCTTCTTTTCTTCTTAACTGATAGTTCTTTTTGGTTTGGCCACCTGCTGTTTTCTAAGTATTTACCAGTCAACTTCCTGGTTCGCTACCTCCATTTGGTAACGACATTCTTCATCTACAAGTAGCTGAAAACCTTCCTAGCCCAACGCTCCTCCTTCATTTCTCTCAATCGCTTCTCAAATTTTATCTTGCTGCTAGCTTCCCTGCCCTCAAATGATGTCCATCCCATATCACCTTGTACTCCCTGATTTGGTGTATTCTCTTGAGCTCCTAAAGCAAGCCTACCTATTCCACGTTGCTTAATTTCTAATCTTGCTTGAACTTCTGATCTCATGCACAAGACCGCATTGCCGAACGTCAGCCCAGGAACCATGACCCCTTTCCGTATTCCTCTCACAACATCATACCTATTGTAATTCCACAGTGCCCTATTTTTCATCACTACTGCATTCCTGTTACCTTTAGTCGTCACGTATATTTCGTGTTCCCTCAGGTACTCGGTCCCATTGCTTATCCATACGCCCATATATTTGTATTTATCTGTTATCTCTAGCGTGACCTCCTGTATTCTAAGCTCACTACCTTCGTTGTCATTGAAAATCATGACTGCTGATTTTTCCTTACTGAATCTAAAATCTAACCTATCTCCCTCATTACCGCAGATGCCCATCAATCTCTGCAAATCTTCCTTGTTGTTGGCCATTAGCACTATATCATCTGCGTACATTATTGCTGGTAGTGCCTGATCAATAAGTTTTCCTTGTTTGACTAAAGGCAGGTTGAAGCCCAGTCCACTTCCCTCTAATTTTGCCTCTAATCCTTGTAGGTACATCATGAATAATAAGGGTGACAGGGGGCACCCCTGCCTAAGCCCCCGTTTTACCTCTGCAGGCTTGGATACCTGTTTTTCCCGCTTTATAACTACCTTGTTACCTTTATAGATACCCTTTAAAAGATTAGTGACTACATGTTCCACGCCTAGTGTGTCCAGTATTCCCCACAATTCCTCTTGAACCACGCTATCGTACGCTCCCTTGATATCCAAGAATGCTAGCCACAGGGGCCTGTGTTCCTTTTCTGTTATTTAGATGCACTGCATCAGTGAGAACAGATTGTCTTCCAACCTCCTGTGTTTCCGAAACTCATTCTGCAGGTCCCCTAGCACCCCCTCTTCCTCTATCAATGCCTGCAGTCTTTATTTTATAATTTGCATCGCCAGTCTGTAGACCACTGATTTCACGGTTATAGGATGGTAGTTATTTATGTCAGCTTTGTCCCCCTTTTCTTTATAGATCTTGCTCATCCTGCTAAGTTTCCATCCATCGGGAACTTCACCATAGATTATTATTTTGCTCACTGCCTCTCTCAAAGCCTGCTTAGACTTCGGACCTAATGTCTTTATCAGCCTAATTGGAATGCCATCTGGGCCTGTTGATGTACTACTAGGAACCTTTTTCTCAGCCCTTTCCCACTCTCGTTCTGAAAATGAAGCCATTGCACCACTTGATTCGTCTTTGTCTATTGTGGTGCATAAAGTATTTCTTTGTTGAAGTTTTTCTGTCACCCTTGTTATATATTCAATAGCTTCGTCCCCTTCTAGCCTAGCACCTTGGGCTGTAGTTATAAAACTCTGCTCTAGGCTCGTCTCATTTCTTAGGGAGTTTAGATGGTTCCGAAATTTCGCAGCTGCCTTTCTATCTTTTTTATGTACTTCTGCCAGCCACTGAGCTCCCTTTCTTCTAATCTTTTCATTGATCAGAAGTGATGCAGCCCTTCTACAGCTAAGAAAGGTTTCCCATTTTCTTTCAACATCAACTGTCGGTTCATCTGTCGGTTCTGTTAATAGTGTTGGTCACGAGCGCCACCGCGCGGAGTAGTAGTAGTCGTAGTACAAAACTTTATTATATACATAATCCAGACGGGCTTGAACTCCAGTGCCCCGAAGAATATACGGGGTGGAGAGCGAAGTCTGTCCGGCAGGGTGGTGCCCCTATTCCAGGGCCCCACTGGCGCGAGCCATCCGTTCAGCTCTTTGGATCAGTCGCAGCTGATCAGCTAGGGCTGGGCTAGACAGCAGTGCCTCCCATTCTTCCCACGTGCCAGTGGTGTCGTGCTCTTCATCGTGCTCGGCGCACTCCCACGTGATGTGAAAGAGTGTTGGGGTGGCTCCACACCACGGGCACATATTTCTGTACGCCGTGGGGTAGATCAGGTGAAGAGTGTGCAGATTTATGTAAGTGTTAGTCTGTATTTTTCTTAGCGCTGTTGCCTCGGCAGCGCTGAGCTTGCTGTGAGGACGTGGATACAGCTGCCTATTTTCTCTGTAGTACTTTAAAATTGTTGCGAAGCAAGGGTCCAGGGGTGTAGGGTCATCACTTGCATTGGCTTGAGTGGCTCGGTGATTTGTGAAGCCTCGAGCCGCCTCATCCGCGCGCAGGTTCCCTGTCACACCCTCGTGCCCCGGTGCCCAAGTCACAGCCTGTACGTATTTCACTGTCAGGTCCCATCCTGTTCCAACCAATATACGGAGCGCTTGTGCTCCAATTTTACCCTTTAGATAGTTTCTGCAAGCTTTTTGCGAATCTGAAATGATTGTTAATGGAGCGTTGCGCGTCCATCCCTCTTTTATTGCGAGTGCTATGGCAACTTCTTCTGCTTGTGTTGTCGACGCCTGATCTATTGAAGCGCAGGCTGTAATTTTCCCTCTATGGTCGGTGGCTACACACACATATCTCTTCGCATTGGTCTGATAAGGCGCGGCGTCATTGAATCTGGTCATGTTCAAAAATCTTGTCTTTCTGTCCAAGTAGTCAGCCCTTGCCTTTCTTCTTCCAGCATGCAGAGTAGGATCCATGTTGCTTGGTATTGGCAATACGGTGTACCATTTTCTGAATTCGCTTGGTACTTCTTTAGTTTCTTGGTGTGTATGTAATAAAGTATCGCGCCGTAGTTTTGTTAGGACTGCTCTGCCCGTTGGGCTCTGGAGAAGGCAATTTTCTTGCGCTAGTAACTTGGCCTCGGATAATTCTTCAATTGTGTTATGAAGACCAAGTGCCAGCAGCTTGTCGTTTGAAGTATTCCGCGGTAATCTCAGGGCTGTCTTGTAGGCCATTCTAATTATTTGGTTTGCCTTTTCCTTCTCTTCCCTGTTCATAATTTGATATGGAAGCGAGTATGTAATGCGACTGATGACGAGGCTTTTTACCAATTTTAGGGTATCTTGTTCTCTCATGCCTTTATGGTTGTTTGTTATTCGCGAGATGATACGTGACATGTGCTGTACTGATGCTTTGAGTTGATTTAGTGTGTGCAGACATCTCTGATTAGCTTGAAGCCACATTCCTAGTATACGTACGGTATCTTTCTCCGGAATGACATTTCCGTCGAGCTTGACTTCCAGCTTTAGATTCGGGTCAATCCTCTGTGCTTTTCTCTTCGTGAAGCGAATGAGCTCTGATTTTTCGGCTGAGCACTGAAGACCTCGTATCCTTGCGTACTCTTCTATGGTGTTAGCTGCTTGTTGTAACCTATCTTCTTTCTCTGCTAGGCTGCCTGTGGTTGTCCATACCGTAATATAGTCTGCATATATCGCATGTTGTAGACCGGCAATATCTTTGAGTTTTCCTGCAAGGCCTGTCATGGCGACATTGAAAAGTGTCGGTGAAATGACCGCTCCTTGGGGTGTTTCTTTGTTTGGAGGTTTAATGATGTCGGATTCGTAATCTCCCAGCTTGATTGTTGCAGTCCTGTTACTAAGAAAACTTTTGACGTAGTCGAACATTCGTTCTCCACAGTTAGCTTCCTCCAGACCTCCTAGTATTGCTTTGTGACTGATGTTATCAAAGGCTTCCTTCATGTCAACTGCCATAACGACGTTTTCCCCAACCTTAGAGATGTCCATTAATACTTGTTCTTTTAAAAGTAGTAGAACATCTTGCGTAGAAAGGTGTGAGCGAAAGCCAAACATAGTTTCGGGCATGAGGTTGTTCTTCTCGAGATGGTTGAGGAGCCTGGTGCTCCCCAGTTTTTCAAAGATTTTTCCTAAGCAGGACGTGAGCGAGATAGGTCTCATGTTCTCAATGGCAAGTTTTTTTCCTGGTTTAGGCACCATGACTACAATCGCATGTTTCCATTCTGGTGGGACAGTTCCAGCCAGCCAATGTTTGTTTATGTATTTAGTGAGAGCTTCAATGGCTTCGTATTTAGGTTCCTGATCATACCATTGATGATTTTATCTGCACCCGCGGCTGTGTTCCTCTTGTTACTAAATATGGCTGCTCTTATCTCAGCGTCCGTAAAAGGCTTGTCTAAATCAGGTGGCGGTGATCCTTTATACCTTCCTTGATATGAAGGCGTCGCTCCGTCTTCCCCAAAGCATTTTTTATGCATGGCTTGAATGAGGTCCTCTTTTGTACCTGGGTATAAGTGCAGCAATCGTTCAACGGCTTTACTGTTTTCGTTTTTTGTCTTCGTGGGGTCTATCATGGCTTTAAGTATGTTCCATGTTTTGGCCGTACTCAGCGTTCCATTGAGTGAATCACAGAAATTGGCCCAATTAGTTGCAGCTAACTGATTGGCGTAATCCTCTGCGCGCTGGGTGATATCTTTGATTTTTTCTTTCAATTCACGCTTACGTTTCTGTCTTTTCCATCTTTTCGTAAGGCTTCTTGCTTTCCAAAGACGTAGTAGGTGTGAGTCGACCTCAGGGGCATTGCTTGATCGCGTAATTTTTTTTTACTGTACCTTTCTTTTTGACGCCTTATTTCATCACACCAATCATTCAAGTTTGTTATATCTGAGGCAGTCAACCTTTGCTCCAGTGATTTTCTGAACGCATGCCAATTAGTTATTTTGGCAACGCCAATCTTTTTACGTATCTGATCTGTGTGTATAGTGGTGCATAATATGTAATGATCACTGCCTAGATTTTTCTAGAGTGTTGTGCCATTCCACCTATTGACAATTTTTGCACATAGTTAGATCCGGTGTCGTGTCTCTGGAGTTACTGTTTCCTAGTCTTGTTGGCATTGCTGGATCCGTCAGGAGTGTCATACCTGTAATTTCAATTTGCTGGGCTATGTTTCTGCCCTTGGCATCCTGAGTGAGGTATCCCCAGCTTGGGTCTTTTGCATTGAAGTCCCCCACCACTATGAGCGTGTTCTGCTTCGCTAGTTTTGCTGAATCTTCAAATAGTTTGTCGAAAGTTGCCTTTCTTTGTCCAGGTGGGCTATAAATGTTCAGGATGAAAATGCTTTTCTTTTTCTTCCCTTTATATAGTATTTCTGTAATGATATGTGGGATTTCGATTCCTTCTATCGGTTTATGCTGTATTGCGGTTATGGATTTGTGGACTAATGTCGCGACTCTCCATTCGTAGTTATTCACAGCTTCACCATGAGTGTCATAACTCTGCATGCTTGTCCTTATTCCCACCTCTTGGAGAGCTATCACAGCAGGTGGCCTCGGCTGCATGGCCACCAGCTGTGAAAGCTGTTCCTTTTTTCGTCGGAATCCCCGGCAGTTCCACTGCCATATGCCACACTCTTCCGTAGCTTTTCTTAGTTGCTTATGCATTGTCAGTATCTTCTTGTGTCATATTAAGTAGGCCCGGCCTGTTGTATGCCTTATCTGCTTTTTCCCTTATGTGGCTGCCATTGGTATGCTTTCTCAACGTCTTTGTGCGTTCTATCTGTTGCGCTTGAATTTTTCTTTCCAACACGTCGAGTTTTCTGTCTACCTGCCCCATGACCAGTTCAACGATGGAGAGAACTGTTTCTTTTATGGCTTCTTTCAGAATAGCTATCGTCCCCACAGTGTCGCCGTTCAATATTGATACGCTTTGTTGCTGTTGCTGCTGCTGTCCTGCCAAGGAAGATTGATTGGGTTTCTCTTGTGGTTGTTGCTGCTGCTGCTTTTGTTGGCTTCTAAGTTGCCTATTTTCTCTTTCTAAATCCCCCATTCTTACACGCATTAACTCTAGTTCTCGCTCGAGTCGCGCGAGCTGTGTGTGTGTTGATTGCGCTTGGTTTGGAGGAGGTTGGGAGGCTGCCGCTGCCCAGCTTACCCTGAATTTCCGGTGGTGGTGATGGTGGTGGTGGTGGTGCTGCTGCTGCTGCTGTTGTTGTTGTTGTTGCTGCTGCTGCTGCTGCTGCTGCTGCTGCTGCTGTTGCTGCTGCTGCTGCTGCTGCTGCTGCTGCTTCTGCTGCTGCTGCTGTTGGTAATGGTGCTGCTGCTGTTGCTGCGATGTCTTCTCGAGCTTCTTGTTCTTGTTCGTCTTGCTTTTTTCTTGCCGGTTGCCTTTGGGGCTGAAGTGGTCTCGGGAATTCGATCTGGACCTTGATCTCGAGCGGGAACTGGATCGAGATCCGGAGCGTGATCCCGCGTCGGACCCCTCCGTTAAATCCATAACCTGCCTTTCGGTGCTGAACCACCGACGCTTCAGTATTCCTGGAGATCGTTGTCCATTTTCGTGCCTAAGCTGTTTTACCTGTTCTTTTACCCGTTGGGGGACTTTCTCAAGCCTTTTAGTGCATTCTTTTGCCGCCGTTGGATGATCCCCGCCACATAGTGCACACTTGGGAACGCACTCGTGGTCGTTTGGAGGGTCTTAAAGCCTGCAGCCGCCACACACATTCACAGTGGGTGTTGGACAGACGTCCGTCCTGTGGCCTTGGCTTTTACACAGTTTACAGTATTGTCTTGTGGGTTGGTATGGTAGACATGGCATCTCACCACCAAAGTAATACACAAAACGCGGCACAATGGGTCCAATAAAGGTTATCATTGCCGTCTCAGATTTTCCCAACATGCGTGCTTGCACGATTGTGACGCCCTGTGTGCGTACTCTAAGGTTGTTGAGAAGTTCTTCCGGTGTTTCACGTTCCAGTCCGTGCACAACTCCCTTGAGAAACCCCTCAGGTGTAGAAATGTAGGTATTCACGAGATGTCTGGTGTTCTTGAGGTCGAGCGCCTTGATTTTCAAAATTTGCTCGGCGACGTGCTCGTGCGGAGTACTTGCGTTGATAATGTTGGATTCATTCCGGAGGCGCAACAGGAATTTGTCACCTCTACCTATTTCCACGTCTCCACATGCACGTGCAATCGCTCGTGCCACTTCATATGTTTTCAAGTCTTTCACCACGAGCCCTGGTTTGGGCCGTATAATAATTTTCATGTCATTCTTGGGTAGAAGCGTCGCGCGTGAGCGTCGGCGGCCTCTCATGGCATCCGGCGCGTCGCGTCTACTCCCGTGCGCCCGCTCAGACGTTCCGTAACTGCCGCCCGCGTTTTTTTCGCTGTCTCTGAAGCTGCTGTCTGCCAGAAACGCTAAGTCATTAGTTGTTCTTTTCGTAAGGTTTAGTGAAGTTTGCTGTAAATCACCAACTTGCCTGGGATCTTCCATGGCCCGCGCTTGCTTCCTTAGTCTCTTACGTTCGCGTAATGAAAGAGCAAGCTGCCACTGACCGTCTTTCGCCTCGTCGTCAGCTCCCTTTGATGCTTCATGGTGTTCGCTCGCGTCGCCGCTGGCTGACTCCACTTGTATCGCCTCGTCAGACGATGGGGAGTATTTGACGAAATCTTCTGCAGAGCCCAGTTCTGTGCTCAAATCTTGATCGTCCGTGTCCATGGCTTCCCTTGCCGTTACCTGGTCATCGTCCGTTGGGTTATTGGCTGCTGCATTGGCACGCCCAGGAGAGTTGCTGGTAGTCGATGCACTGCTCCCCGGTCCGCCGCTAGTCCTAGCCTGGCGGCCGGGCATGCCAGGTCCTTGGTCACTTCAGAAGGGAAGAAATCGGTGTCGTTGTCCCGATAACTTGGTGTCAAAATGATCACGTCATACTTCCAGACACACTCTGCGTTTGTTTTAAAGAAGCCACGAAGTTTAACGCAAAAACAGGCAAAATTTTGAGGAGCCGAGACGAACGCGTTCGATCCGCTCGACGCCACCTAGCGTCTCCCCCACCGCGCGAGCTTCTTTAAAACTGAAGGCAGGCCAACTCCGCTGGGAGCGCGAGCCATTCCTCAGGCATCTTTCTAGAGGAGGCGTTGCCGCGTTGGTTAAAGTGAGCTAGAATAGGGTAGTAGGCTCACTCGCCGGCCAGCACCATGCATTGCGGTAACGCCACTAATGTCACACAAACGGGCTTTGACGCGCCTCCGTGGCGTGGCGCCACCGCCGCAGTAAATGTAGCGAGCATTGGCGCTGGGGCATTGCTGCCTGTTTGGAGTGGCGGTCAGTGTGTGCGAGTTTTGCTACTTTGAGAACTCGTCGCGCTTTGCATCCTCAATCCCCTAGGTTCTTCGGCGAACAGTGATGTGGCCTGACAAGCAGTGACCCTCAAACGAGGTTAAAATGCTTCCGCGGGGGCAAAACCACTGTTTTGCGCCAGGCTGTCGTACAGGTTACGTCCACGTGAAGGGCAGCAAGAAGCCGTCTTTGTTCGGCGTTCCGAAGGATGCAGCCCCGAAGAAGCAATGGGAAAGAAATTTTCATGGAACGGACAAATCCCTAGACGACACATCTGCTGTGTGGGACCTTCATTTTCAGCCGAAGTATGTGCTACGGGACTACGTGCATATAATCTACGTGACTGGACTGTGTGTGACTGTAACCAGTGTGCTAGAAATGCTGTATTATTTGACAGGGAAAGTAGCATTTAAATACATATTGACATCAAAGACCAGCCAAGACCCATTAGAAAATTTATTTGGTATTATACGTCAGTCATCCGGCAGCAACGGCCACCCCACGCCAACTCAGTTTTTGCTAACCATTACTTGTCTGCCATTCTATGGTCTCGTGAAAACAGTTAGTAGGGGAATTGTGACCACGGCGAGCTAGCTTCATTGCTGGAGATCACTGCTGCTACTGACACACTGCCACAAGACGATTCAGTTGGCCGTGCAAGCACTGTGAATGAGCCTATAGTGCCAGCACCTATTGACAACAACCAGCATATTGCTAGAAGTGATTCCGGGCTGATCTTTTATGTTGCTGGCTATATTGCGCGAAAGTGTGTCATTAAAACAAACTGCGAAGTTTGCATAACACTACTCACGATGCCAGCTCAAGGAGAAGATTTTCAGCTCACTCGTCTAACCACCTTTCGTGACAAAGGTGGACTGTTGTATCCATCTAGTCACCTGTACAGTTTTGTGAGCAAGCTAGAAAACATGTTTACAGAGTGCTTTTCTTGCTACAAGTTGCATTCTGATAGCATTTTGGATGTATCGACAATCGTGAAAGAAAAGTTTTCCCAAGAAGTTGGGCGCGCACAACATGCCCCTGGCCTCTCAAAAGACTTAATCAGCTTTTTTTATTGTTACGCGGTTTTGTGAAAGGCATTAATTCTGATAGAACCGAGAAGCGGGAAAAGGCAAAGCATCTAAAGTTGAGCCGCTGCTCCTGAAGAAGAAATATCCAGTAAGCAACTGTGCCCAATATATATCTGATGAATAAATTTTCATGTACTTGTGCCCAGTACTTGGGGAGAGTGGCCACCTGTTTTTCTTATCTGTGGATTTTTATAGTCTTTGCATATGAATATTCCGTGCAGAAATAGCCAAATTACAGAGCCAAGATAATGGAGATCTGCGGAAAGAATGAGCAGCTGAAAATTTTTAAATGCTGTGAAATGTATAACATTAAGAGCTTGTGGGTGTGTACTCCCGAGTGTGTGCCAAGGTCAGCATCGCTAATAATTTCAGACGCCCGTAAAAGGCGTGCGTGACGAAAGTAGGGCCCGAGAAATGCAAAGAATCCAGTTTACAATTGATAGCCGCGCAACGTAAGCTTGGAAAAGTTCGCCATCGCTGCTTATCACTTGTAAGAGAATTTAAATGCATCTCATGTTTGCACAGCATCCCTTGCATGCATCGAGTTTTGCATGCAGTTTAATCGCGCGAGTTACGCCGACAGAGTTTATGAAAAGAATGTTTTCTACAGCTTTATTCGCACGAGTACTGACGGTATTCGGCGTGTTTCATTTAACATCAAATAACGAGCTAACAGTTTAGCTGCATACACCATGCTAAAGTGTTCTAGGTGGTTACCTACGCACCTAGCTCTACGCTAGTTTTCTTTCTTGATTTTTATTGTCTTAGCGACATCAGCGTCACCGTTTACACTGCCCGAAATTCGCGCGCATTTCCGTCCAGTGCATGGGATAACAGCGCACAAAAAGCATGATCTCAGTTGCGTACCAACGCCTCCGTTAGGCAGTGCCCTACATTGAAGTCGCTGGTGGCGCCACCACACGTGTGACATACCTGTTGTCAAGCAGGGGACCCCAGCAAGCCGACTACCCTATTTTAGCTCACTTTAACCGTGTGAACATGCTGAGCCAGCAGTAGCCGCTCCAAGCCAGTAGTAGCCGCAGCCGCAAAGCTTGTAAACAAGCCGGGACATCATTTTTCATTTTTTGTTAGAGTGCTGGAGTCCCTGCTGCAAGATTTTCTTTCTTAGTGCCTGTTTCTTATTTATGCGACCAGCGCAATGGCGAGTCGTATCCACTACGATGCAGCCTTCAAGAGGAAAGTCATAGCAGAGGCGGAAGCCACTGGAAACTGCGCGGTGGATCGGAAGTTCGACCTTCCGGAAAACAACGTGCGTCGTTGGCGCAAACAGAAGACGGTGCTCTTAGCATGCGCCGCTGCGAGGAAGGCTTTCCGTGGCCCGCGAAAGGGAGCGTTTCCCGAAATGGAAGAAGTGCTGACGGACTCTGTCAAAGAGATAAGGTGCCACGGTTTGGCCGTTACTGCCGGCATCGTGCAGATGAAGGCGCGCGAAATCGCGAGAGAGCGTGGCATCCCCGCTCTCAAGTTCAAAGCCAGCCGGGGCTGGGTGCAGAAGTACATGAAGGGGCCCGGGTTTTCGTTGCGAAGGCGGACCTCCATGATGCAGAAGTTGCCAGAAGACTACGAAGAAAAACTAATTTCTTTTCAAAGATATGTTATCGGCCTGCGACGCGACCATGGGCAGATTGGCAATGCCGACGAAACTCCAATTTTTTTTTGACATGCCGTCGGCCCAGAAAATCCATCTAAAAGGTGATCGCGAAGTGATTCTGCACACTACAGGCAACGAGAAAGCTCGGATAACCGTGATGTTAGCCTGCACCGCCGATGGGCGGAAGTTGCCCCCCTACATCATCCTGAACAGAAAGACCATGCGAAAGAACGAGGTGTTCCCGCAGAACGTCCACATTCGTTGCCAGGAGAAGGGGTGGATGATGGAAGAGCTTGTTCGGGACTGGGTAAAGTCGGTGTGGTGCCGAAGACCTGGGGCACTGCTCGCCCGAAGGTCAATGCTGGTCGTCGACGCATTCCGCGGGCACCTCAGGGAAGGTGTGAAAAAGAAGCTCATCGACAACCGGACGGAGCTGGTCGTCATCCCGGGAGGCCTGACAAGCCAACTACAGCCGCTTGACGTTTGCCTTAACAAGCCCTTTAAGGCACACGTCAGACGGCTGTACAATGAATGGATGGCGTCTGACACTGTGGCCCTGACGCCGTCGGGACGTCTAAAGCGGGCATCCCCAGCCATGCTCGCCCAATTGGTGGTCGACGCTTGGGCAGCGATCTTCGAAGCCATGGTTGCGGCATCGTTCCGCAAGTGCTGCATTTCAAATGCTCTTGATGGCACCGAGGATGACGACCTCTTTAAGTCCGCAAGTGATAAGAAAGATTCCGATACCACCACCTCTGAAGATAGTTTCTAAGTTGCACTTTCGACTCACTTCGAATAAATATCTTTGTGTACAGATAGTTCATGAATATTTGGTGTCTGCTTTGCTGAAAGGTAAGGAATTTAGTTGCCTTTTTTCTTTCATTTCTTTCGCCCTAAATTAGTGTGCAAACTTTTTTTCTTTCTCTTGTGTCCTTCAACTTCCCCCTCGCCTTATAATCGTGACCGCCTTATATTCGAATAAATATCTTTCAATTATAATGATTATTTTCATTTTAGAGCACATATCTGATGGCACAAAATCTGGAGTACCAAGGAGTCTGTCACAGGTATTTTTCACTTCTTTATTGGCGGCCATGCAACAATTTTAAATTATTCATGCGATACACTAGAAGTTTGTTGCAGTGTGAATCGCTTGCCACAATTAAAAAAATTATGGGGGGAACATATGGACTCTTTACAAAGGTTGAAGTTGGTGCCGATGCCGTCTGCCGCATGACCAGTAATGAGACAAAGCACGGCGCATCACATTAGGCCTAATAGCAGTGCTACGCTTCCATTTTACACACACACATACGCGTTATGTGTGCTTTACTGCAGTAGAGAGAGAGAGAGAGAGAGAGAATAAACATTTATAAATAACAAATGCACACTGAGCCTTCTTTGGGTAGGGCCCTCAGTCCAGGGCTCCATTGCCTTGCGCGACCCTGCGAGCCCGCTGGACCAGCTGCTGCTGCTTCTGCCGGCGTAAGCTGATCAGTGAGACTCCCAAGAGGAAGGGGTGGGATTGGGATTGGGAGGAACGCCGTGTGGGGCAGAGAATTCCCACGTGGAGTGGTACACCGTCGGTACGGATCCACAGAAGGGGCCGTAGGAGGGGTAGAGAGTCGGATGAAAGCTATTTAGCATATAAAGACACGGAAATGAATTGGTCTGTAGTTGCGGCCAAGCGACAGCATCTGCTCTGTCAAGTGAAGGATGAGGGTTACGCTGGAGTACTACCGACAGAGCCGTTACTGCAATACACTGCAAGCACTTCACCCCATGACACTGCTGTATTGCGGCAATGTTAACTTTTAAAAAGACCTTTACGGGTTAGCAATTTAAGCTCGACAATGCTCCCAGCAATGAAATTTCTATTTTATTCCATTTTTCCTATTTTTATACGCTTGCCTAAACTAGTGTTACCAGCCGTCCCATATTTTGATGGACTGTCCAAGACTTTACCCGCGCTGTCCCAGTCAGGACAGATGTCCCCGATTTTTCCCAGACCGTTCAGTAAACGGAAAAAAAAAGTTTTGTGTTATCAAAGGCACGCCAAATAACGTGCGTCCAACTGATCACACAGACAAAGAAATGTTGCTGTGGATAGCTGTAAGGAACTTGAAACACTTCAGCTGAACTTTTGCGTCAACTTTTACTACAGCATTCTACAGCGAGAGGAAGTGTCACGAAGAGCACATAGCAAAATTTAGTGCCACGTCAAAAGATTGACGCAATGAAGAGAAGAAACAACGGATTTGTTTGGAAGGCACCGCAACAAAGAAAACTAATTTCCCCACCCACACACAACTACCTTCACTGTTGGTTACCACAACCTAAACACACACTGCTAAGCAAACAAATTGTCATCATCTGCGACCACTTAATAAAGCCATTTGGACAAGAACCATCTCTGATTCCGACTTGTGCATTCCGCATCTATCTCGCGCACTTACGCAAGAACAAGCTTTAACGAAAGCGTTTGATCGACCAGCGTTTAACCAGCTGTTTGATCGGTCCTCAAGCAACACGCATGCACCTACCATTCATCCGCGTAGTAGTACATGCGTCAGACCAACATTCACAAATCACATTCCACGCGGCCTTTATTTTATGCTCGTTATCATTGCTTGTAGATTTGGGGGCAAACACTTCGGGCGAATGCCGTTAACTACTCGATAAGCACGGATGAGAAGCTCCTGAACACGGCGACATCACAGGAATTACCAAAAGCGGCAGCGACTTGCGTATGAATCACTTTCTAACAACAGAAAGCGACCACGTCCCCACGGGCAGAGGCGGTTCTCGCCATTTCAAACAGATTACAGTCCAATTCAACACCAACATCGGAGAAAAAAAAACAATACGACTAGAATACGATGAACACGCTACAGACTGTGTCTCACAAGTTAGTGAGAAACTCTACCTGAACCAAAGAATAAAGAATGCCTAAATCGCCTGGAAAAAGTTTTCCAACACAGCGATTCTAACGCCGTCTATTCATACACTTTAAGCCAAGTCAAGCCGGTTTTAAGCGGCTATTGGGTGAACCGAGCGTTTTTGCCCTCAAAAGATTCGCGCCACCGGGTGAATCGAAACACTGCCTTTTTTTATTAAAATTAAGCACCCAACTACTAATGAACAGAGAAAGTAAAAATCCTGGGAATAATGTCATCAGCTTCCTCCTGTGTCAGCACTTTTTTTTTTTCATGTCAACCGACTTGCTTCAATATTTCCACGCTTCCACATTAACCCTTCACTGTAAGTCACTCTTGCTGCCATCATGTGGGGGGCTTCACACTTGCAACATACATCACCTTAGTCTTCGACAGGTATTGGTCACTTGAAGTTAGGCAGGCAATTTCGTAGTTATGGCTAAGCCAATTTTTGAGTCTGCGTATGCTGATCAGAGTCTGTACATCTGCAAGGAATGTAGCACCCAGGTAAGATAACAGCTGGTCAGCAAGGGTGATTCACTGAATTTGGAGAAAAGGCAAACGTGCAACAGGGAGGCAGAAAGTTAGGTGGGCAGATGAGATTAGGAAGTTTGTGAGTATAACATGGCAGCAGCAAGCGCAGGATTGGGCTGATTGGTGGAAAACAAGAGAGGCCTTCGCCTAACAGTGGGTGTTGTCAGGCTGATGATGATGCTGAGCTAGCTGTTTGCAATTTATTTATTTACCAAAGTGCACGCAGCATGTTCGTTACAGCTGGTAGTTCGTTACGTTACAGCTGGTCATAGGCATTACAGTAGGCTTTCAAGGGTTGACCCCACAAGAAGAAGCAAACTTGAAGTGAATCTTTGGACTGTAAGTCATGAAACCTATAGACTGAAACTATGAATGACCTTATGTGTGCACGGTTAGGTCGAAGCTAACTTCAGGCATGAGGAAGCAATGCCCTGTTTCAATAGTCCTGAGGAAGTTTTTGTGTCAAAGAAAATGAAGGCAAGTGCAGGATGACGTCAGCTATTTTGGCACTGCTTGCAGTATTTGAAGTGTAAGGCACGACAACGATGACTTGGAAAAGTGAGAGTACACACATACGTAACGTTACTTCCTACAGCATTTATTACGAAACGAGCAAAGTATATTCAGTGAAAGCTCCTTAACTCGAGCTTCACAGGACCTGAAAAACTGTTCGAAATAACTAAATGCTGAATTCTTGAAATTATCAAATAAAAATCAAGAGAGGCGTGTAGGAAAGCGTGTTTCAATAGCGTGAAAGTTTGAGAGGGGCAAAGCATGCAGTGTTTTGAGAGAGCTTTTTTTAATGAGGCACTAGTAGTGCTAAACCGGGCATGCCGAGGCAACGGTATTTCTGCTCCACGAAGGTCGTCGAAAAACTGACTGCAGTTTATCCGAAGATGCTTATTTTTCTTTCTAACATGCCCGGTTTCAGTTCCCGACAGCATATAGGAAAGGGTGCTTGAGCTCCACTAACGTCAACGGTTATTTGTTGGGCCAACTGTTGCCTTCTTCATTTTTAGTGGACCGGAGGTGACAGAGTTTCGGACAAAACTCGTGCGCCAAATGACGCAAAGCGCCCCTCGGTGGCAATGTTCTTCCTTCCTATATGACGCAGCCCCCACACTCGCCATTTACGATGGACCGTGACTACATGACGCGCCTATAAGCCTACACATTAAGGTGCTTTGCCCCTAAAAATGAATAAATGTTTATTACATTAATGCATTTTCATTTCTCTAATTAAAACTTAGATACCACAATTTTAGTCATTTGCTACTTATTTCACAATATGAACAGGGCTAAAGACCCCTGTGTCGCTATACGAAACATACTCTGAACCCAAAGCCATGCCTTATCAAGAACGCAATTGTGGATGGTGACCATGCCTTTTTGAAGCCTGCGGCCCTTTTGGCTGTGTGCAAATGCCATTTTCATTCCTTGCATCGCGTGTTTTCGGCACTTAACCCACTCTGAGGTTCATCTGAACTGAACCAGGTTGCGGCAAATGTGACCGAAGGAACGCAAGTACTGGCCAGGACCAAAAAATACGTCTGAATTAATGAACATTTACTGTATAAAGACACCTTGTGGTGTCACAAATCGTCGGTGCAAGTAGAACACCTTCTTTGGTGATGTTGAAATTAAAGCCTGCGGACACATTTATCGCCTGCTTGATGATTCTTCTGGCCTCAATGATTAACTCAACCTGTTTATCATTGCTTCTGGTGACAACAAAACTGGCTTGAAAATCAGGACTACATTGACAATCACCGCAATGAATTGCAAGGTGGTCTTCTCTGCCATTTCTAACATTGTTTTATTTATTTATTTCAACATACTGCAGCCGCGCAGGACTATCGCAGCAGTGGGCAAGCACATACACAGAACAGCATAACAAGTGCGCTCTACATCAATGGTGATTAATATACAATAAAAATTCATCCAGTGATAAAGATCGAACGTAACCAGGTAAAGAATTTTACAATGCAATAGAATGAACAAAAAAAACTATATTTAAACGCCACCGCACGATTAACGAAAGTAGACATGTTTAACTCATGGTAATTTTGGGTTGTCGTTGGTTTAGCGTGTGCTATATATTTGCTGAGTAAAGGGAACCGTGGGGAATTAATTAAGGTATAAAGAAACTTCAAACATTTAACGTGTCGACGGGAAGAGAGACTGGTAAGCTGTAAGATACGAAGATGAGAACTTGTTGAAAAATACCTGTCAGAGCGATGATAAATGAATCGTACAGCTTTCTTCTGAACAGATTAAATTTTGTTGATGTCCGAAATCTTGTGTGGGTTCCACACAACAGATGAATATTCCAATATTTGACGAACCAGTGTTTTATAAGTGAGGAGTCATATGCTGAGAAGTGCTGAACGTAAAGTGCATTGTAGGTAACCTAATTTTCTAAGCGCACGGTTGCACATGAGATTTATGTGTTGAGACCAAGGTAAAGACTGATTGAAAAGGAGGCCTAGATATTTGTATTTTGAAACAATTCCAAGAGGGCAACCATCAAGCGAATAGGTAAATGGAGAGGGGGAAGAATGCTTGAAAAATGACATATATACCGTTTTTCGGAAGTTGATTTGCATTTGCCAAGTGTCACACCATGATTAAAATAAAGCGAATGAATCGTTAAGAATGATGTAATCATGACCAGTTTTAATCGTATGATACAAAACACAATCATCAGCATACATGCAGATTTTAACAGGAACATTACTGGCAGATTGTTAATGAAAATTAGAAATAAAAGAGGGCCTAATATTGAACCTTGAGGGACGCCAGACGTTACAGTGGCAGTGGAGGAATGAGAAGACTTGAATAGTACGTACTGAGACCTATTGGGTAGGAAAGAAGAAGTCCAGTTTACTAATGCTTCGTTTTTAAAAATAACAGTGAGCTTTTTTAGCAGTTCGTAATGTGAAACAGTGTCAAAAGCTTTAGAAAAGTCAATTTGATCACCAGCGTCAAGGACCGGGAGGATGTCATGAGCGAATTCACTGAGCTGGGTTATGGTACTAAACCTGCGTCGAAAACCATGCTGAGCCTCAGTTAAAACATTATTGCAATCTGAAAATGCTATGATTTGCTTGAAAATTACCGTATATACCGGACTATAGGTCGAGTGGGAATATAGTTCTACCCCCAAGTTCTGGTTACCGAAAAAGAAAAAAGTAAAACAACCCGAAATTGCCGAACCATATTCATTTGCGAATTGGTTGCACCGCACACCGATCATCGGAGCTCCCTTCAACCACCATCACAACTGTTCCTATTCGTCAGACCGAGCACCACTCTGTTCTGAAGATGAGAGTTTGTCGCTGGCCGCCTCCCACAGTGCGTTTTCTTTCGTGCCATACAGCGAGTTGCTGATGGAACATTTCTTAAAGGCATTTTCCAGCATCGAATATGGCAAGAAACGCCAGGCGGAAAGCACCCAGTCACAAACAGTCGCAAGCGCAGGCCTCTGTAGGCGGCCCGTCAGTGTCTTTGAGTTGTCGCTGGACATCCACTTTTGGTACTCCAGACGCACTCGGCCCTTGAAGGGCTTGTTTAGCACAACATCGATCGGTTGGAGGGTGGACGTCATACCATCTGGTATCACGGCGAGGTCCATTTTTTCATCGCCCAGTGAGCGCTTCACAGCGTCGGTTAAGTGACCACAAAACGCATCTAACACAAGTATGCTGCAAAGATGCAGCATTGCACCTGGCTGACGGTTTCAGACTTCTCGTATCCATTCGAGCATCATGGCCTCGTTCATGTATCCCTTTTTGTTGATGCGAAAGACAACACTGGGCGGGAACACTTCTTTCGGCATTGTCTTACGTTTGAGAATGATGAAGGGCGGAAGCTTTCTACCCTCTGCCATGCATGCCAACATGAGAGTGAAGCGCGAGTGCTCGTTGCCAGTGGACAGCAGCTTCATATTCTTGGTGCCACGCTGCGTGATCATGGTCGATGAAGGCATGTCAAACCACACGGGGGTCTCATCAGCATTGTCAATCTGCCCAGTCATGTAGTTGTTCTGCTCCTGAAGCCGGTTCATGAAGCCCTGAAAGTTTATAAGCTTGTCCTCGAACTCGTCTGGAAACTTCTGACAGATGGATGTGCGCCACCGGAAAGAAAATCTTTTGCGTCTCATGAGTCGATGCACCCAAGGGTTAGGTGCATGAAACTCTTCTCTCGTGAGCCCAACTCCTCGAGCGAGTTCTACAGCTTTCTTGCGAATGGTATCCACGGTCACTGGCCGCGAGCACGCATTAACTTCCTATACAAAGTTCCCTAGCGATTCTCCAGCTGCTTCGCCCACGATATGGCATTTTCCGAGGATCGCACATCTGCAGCTTCTCTTTCTGCACCCTCCAATAGCGCACGATTTTTTCTGGTACACCAAGGTGGCGCTGAGGAGCCATATTCCTATTCACTCCTGCGAACTCAACAACCTCTAGTTTAAACGCAGCGAAGTACTGCCTTCTCGTACCGCTACCCATATTCAGTGAACGAAAAAAAGACCAATGAAAATGAAACACAAGGTCAAGCAGAACGAGAACTTAGAACAGATCGGAGGCAAATCACGAACACAAAACACAACAGGCAAGAGAGTAAAATAACCAACTTGCTATTGGATTTGAATGCGAATATGACCGCGTCCAGCTTTTCATGCACATGCAAGCCACATACATGTTGGCAGACAGCGGTGCACTGTCAGCTAGACATCGCTATATAAGACGAGAGGTGACTTCAGCTCGTTGCTTTATTGAAAATATCTCGACCTATATTCCGGTTTATACGGTATGTGTTCGAGTGTTTTACAAGAATGGGATGTGATAGAGATGGGTCTATAGTTCCATAAGGACTGCTTTTTTTCCGGATTTGTATAACGGAAGAATTTTAGCCGATTTCCATGTTGTAGGAACAACAGATGTCGAGAGAGATTTCTGAAAGATAATGGTTAAATACCGACTAGTCTATGAGGAGTACCTAATGGGGAATTCGTTGTCTATATAATCAGGACTACCTTTCTTCTTCGGATGTTTTAAAATGAGATTCAGCACACCCTGGTTTGAAACAACAATATCGTCAATAGAACTGCGAGTATGCCCTATAAAAGGAGGAACAATGAAGTTATCAAGTGTAAAAACAGATATAAAGTAATTATTGAATGCATCTGCAATAAGAGCTGTATCGCCTGTAACTGTGCCATTTATTTCAAATGTGTCAATGGTAGAGTCCATTGGTAGGACAGACTTCCCAAATTTACGCGGATCATTTCTAAGCAAACCGGGGAGTGTTACTTGATAGTAAAAATCACGAGCAGCATTTGTATTGCTTCGAAGTTTCTCTTTCAGAGCAATGAATTGTGCGGCAAGAACAGCATCACCAATGCGTTTAGCACACCGAAAAACGCCCAAGTCATCGCGACAGGTGCAAAATTTCCCGTGTGATCCAAGTCAACTCTGAATTCGTCTTTTTTTTTGTTTTTAACGGTACAAAACGTATAATTCACTTTGAAAGAAGATCACTGAAGAATTTTGTTAAAGTATCAACATCTTCGGAAATACTAATCGCTTCAAACTGGGCAAAAGAAGTGCTAAGTGTTTCAATAATACCAATATTGTCAGCATGGCTCATATTGCGGAAAGTAGAATAGATGTATCGGGCCTTCAGTATAGGAAATAAAATAGATGCAAAAACAGCTTTATGATCCCATATGCCATCCACAACAGTGCACACATAACCATAATCGCAGACTCCAGGGCTGAAGAAGACAAGATCTAAAATCGCCGTGCCTCTTGTGGCATCAGTGACTATTTGCTTTAGGCCGGAAGTTAGTGAAAAGTTCAATGTTTCTCTGTGAGGTTGGGAAGCATGACCTAGCAGAGATAACGACGTCCAGTTTATATCGGGGACATTAAAATCGCCCATACATATTAGATTTGGCGAATGAGGAGCTATTTCTTGGACGAGTGCACTCAGAGAAACCAGAGTCCGCGGTCAGGTTAGGCGGACGGTAAAAAACACCAATAACAAAAGCCAATGTTTCAAAGTAAACTTTACACCAAACCGATTCAGTTTGAGACGGAGCATCAAGAACAGGAAACTTGAAGTCGGAATGTAATTATAAAGCAACGCCACCACCTCTACCATCAATTCGACCACTTCTTACGACATTGAAGCTCGGCAGCGAAATCTCGGCATAAATATTTTCGTTATGAAACCAAGTTTCCGTGACACTGATGACATGAGGGGAGTAGAACAAAGTTAGTGACAAGAAATCAGGAAACTTGTTGACTAAAATTCTTGCATTAATATTTAAAATACGAAGATTATCAGGGAAACCATGGAGGCGTCAACAAAAAGTAGGAATAGTGGCCGAAGGAGATGCCACTACCACAGTATCGCGATTACGAGACTGAAAAATTGTGTTAGACTGCGCGTCTCAGTTGTAGCGTATGTTATCAATGAACACGTGGTTGTAAACAATGCGCACGGAAGAGCCGCTGTTGCGATGGGTTCTGGTTGCCTCCCATAGCTTTCTTCTGATGAAACGTGAGTCTTCGGATATGCGTTGATCAGAGCCCTTCAGCTTTGATGCGTATTTAAGAATATGAATTTTCCCGTGAAAATCCAACAGCCTGAAAATGATAGGGCGGGTGGGGCCTGTGTGACGTCTACCTAACCTATGACACCTTTCGATTTGTGGGCAATTCATGCTCAGAGTTTCCGTGAAAAATTTTGAAACAACGTTGGTCAATGCCTTATTATCATCATCTGGAGATTCAGGAATACCGTGAAGAATCAAGTTATTACGGCGCATTCTATTTTCTAGGTCATCGTTCTGAGTCGTGACCGTAATCACCTTCTTATTAAGAGAACAAACTGAGCTTTTTAAATCTTCTACCATATCTTTAGATGCGTTAACATGGTACTGGACGAATCTAGAGCATTAAGTCGCGACTCAACAGCCTCAAAGTGCGAATTGACTGAAAAACGAAGCTTAGCAATATCCTGGGCTATTTTATTTTGCCCAGCCAGCAAGCCGGAAAACATGGCAGAAACAGAAGGTTCACTATCTATGGATACCACATGGCTATTGGCTCCGCGCACATCCCCACTAGGTAACAGAGTAGATACTCCAGAGTCAGTGCCGGAATTACTAGTAGAGGTACCTTTTATACCCCTTGGCCCAGAGTTTAGCTCGACGTCTCCACTCAAGCACAGAGAACTCAAACAGTACACAAGCTAGCATAAATGGAAGTATATAGAGATACAACGGTCTGTGGGCAACAGAGAAGCAGCAAGAAACGATCATTTGAACGGGTAGAGTGTGCGTTGTCCAAATAACATACCTGCACAATAAAGAAGCACCATGTGAGCATTGCATTGTCGCTGCTGCCATTTTGCCCACTGAAGCTGTGCTGTGGCTGGGAGCATTTTATATCCGATGCTGGTGACGTGATAAGGTTGGGCTTGATCAAGGTTTGTTGACCCAGTTTATAGTCAGCGTAGATACTTGGGGAAAGCACAGGCACAATAGTTGAACTAAGTCGATCTTTCGGCTGCAAGACAGGAAGGGCGGACTGCATATAACTGCGGGGATCTGCGTGTTGGTTTGCGCAAGTTGACGCATTCTGCACCGCCGCGCCGTTCAGGCAGAGTGCCGGGGAATCCACAAGGCTGGCCGGAAACTGCACAATAAAGAAGCACCGTGTGAGCTTTGTGTTGTCGCTGCTGCCATTTTGCCCACTGAAGCTACGCTGTGGCTTGAGCCTTTTATATCCGATGCTGGTGACGTGATGAAGTTGGGCTTGATCAAGGTTTGTTGACTCAGTTGATAGTCAGCGTAGATACTTGGGGACAGCGCAGGCACAATAGTTGAACTAAATCGATCTTTTGGCTGCAAGACAGGAAGGGCGGACTGCTATATCTGCGGTGATCTGCGTGTTGGTTTGCGCAAGTTGACGCATTCTAAACCGCCGCGCCGTTCAGGCAGAGTGCCAGGGAATCCACAAGGCCGGCCAGAAACTGCACAATAAAGAAGCACCGCGTGAGCGTTGTGTTGTCGCTGCTGCCATTTTGCCCACTGAAGCTACGCTGTGGCTTGAGCCTTTTATATCCGATGCTGGTGACGTGATGAAGTTGGGCTTGATCAAGGTTTGTTGACTCAGTTGATAGTCAGCGTAGATACTTGGGGACAGCGCAGGCACAATAGTTGAACTAAATCGATCTTTTGGCTGCAAGACAGGAAGGGCGGACTGCATAAATCTGCGGTGATCTGCGTGTTGGTTTGCGCAAGTTGACGCATTCTGCACCGCCGCGCCGTTCAGGCAGAGTGCCGGGGAATCCACAAGGCCGGCCAGAAACTGCACAATAAAGAAGCACCGCGTGAGCGTTGTGTTGTCGCTGCTGCCATTTTGCCCACTGAAGCTACGCTGTGGCTTGAGCCTTTTATATCCGATGCTGGTGACGTGATGAAGTTGGGCTTGATCAAGGTTTGTTGACTCAGTTGATAGTCAGCGTAGATACTTGGGGACAGCGCAGGCACAATAGTTGAACTAAGTCGATCTTTCGGCTGCAAGACAGGAAGGGCGGACTGCATATATCTGCGATGATCTGCGTGTTGGTTTGCGCAAGTTGACACATTCCAAACCGCCGCGCCGTTCAGGCAGAGTGCCGGGGAATCCACAAGGCTGGCCAGAAACTGCTCAATAAAGAAGCACCGCGTGATCATTGTGTTGTTGCTGCTACCATTTTGCCCACTGAAGCTACGCTGTGGCTAGGAGCCTTTTATATCCGATGCTGGTGACGTGATGAAGTTGCGCTTGATCAAGGTTTGTTGACTAAGTTGATAGTCAGCATAGGTACTTGGGGACAGCGCAGGCACAATAGTTGAACTAAGTTGATCTTTCAGCTGCAAGACAGGAAGGGCGGACTGCATATATCTGCGGTGATCTGCGTGTTGGTTTGCGCAAGTTGACGCATTCCAAACCGCCGCGCCGTTCAGGCAAAGTGCCGGGGAATCCACAAGGCTGGCCATAAACTGCACAACAAAGAAGCACCGCGTGACCATTTTGTTGTCGCTGCTGCCACCATGCCCACTGAAGCTGCGCTGTGGCTGGGAGCCTTTTATATCTGATGCTGGTGACGTGATGAAGTTGGGCTTGATCGAGGTTTGTTGACTCAGTTGATAGACAGCGTAGATACTTGGGGACAGCACAGGCACAATAGTTGAACTAAGTCGGTCTCTCGGCTGCAAGACACGAAGGGCGGACTGCATATATCTGCGGTGATCGGCGTGTTGGTTCGCGCAAGTTGACGCATTCTGAACCGCCACGCCGTTCAGGCAGAGGGCCGGGGAATCCACAAGGCTGGCCAGAAACTGCACATTAAAGAAGCACCGCGTGAGCTTTGTGTTGTCGCTGCTGCCATTTTCCCCACAGAAGCTACGCTGTGGCTGGAAGCCTTTTATATCCGATGCTGGTGACGTGGTGAAGTTGAGCTTGATCAAGCTTTGTTGACGCAGTTGATAGTCAGCGTAGATATTTGGGCACAGCGCAGGCACAATAGTTGGACTAAGTCGATCTTTTGGCTGCAAGACAAGAAAGGTGGACTGCATATTGATTGATATGTGGGGTTTAACGTCCCAAAACCACCATATGATTATGAGAGACGCCGTAGTGGAGGGCTCCGGAAATTTCGACCACCTGTGGTTCTTTAACGTGCACCCAAATCTGAGCACACGGGCCTACATTTCCGCCTCCATCGGAAATGCAGCCGCCGCTGCTGGAATTCGAACCCGCGACCTGCGGGTCAGCAGCCGAATACCTTAGCCACTAGACCACTGCGGCGGGGTGGCAGACTGCATACATCTGCGTGATCTGCGTGTTGGTTTGCGCAAGTTGACGCATTCCAAACCGCCGCGCCGTTCAGGCAGAGTGCCGGGGAATCCACAAGGCTCGCCAAAACTGTACAATAAAGAAGCATCGCGTGAGCATTGTGTTGTCGCTGCTGCCATTTTGCCTACTGAAGCTGCGCTGTGGCTGGAAGCCTTTTATATCCAATGCTTCTGACGTGAACTTGGGCTTGATCAAGGTTTGTTGACTCAGTTGATAGTCAGCGTAGATACTTGAGGACAGCGCAGGCACAATAGTTGAAATGAGTCGATTTTTTGGCTGAAAGACAAAAAGGGCGGACTGCATATTGATTTATATGTGGGGTTTAACGTCTCAAAACCACCATATGATTATGAGAGACGCCGTAGTGGAGGCCTCCGGAAATTTCGATCACCTGGGGTTCTTTAACGTCCACCCAAATCTGAGCACACGGGCCTACAACATCTCCGCCTCCATCGGAAATGCAGCCGCCGCAGCCGGGATTCGAACCGCGACCTGCGGGTCAGCAGCCGAGTACCTTAGCCACTAGACCACTGCGGCGGGGCGGCGGACTCCATATATATCTGCGGTGATCTGCGTGTTGGTTTGCGCAAGTTGACGCATTCCAAACTGCCACACTGTTCAGGCAGAGTGCCGGGGAATCCACAAGGCCGGCCAGAAACTGCACAATAAAGAAGCACCGTGTGAGCTTTGTGTTGTCGCTGCTGCCATTTTGCCCACTGAAGCTACGCAGTGGCTTGAGCCTGTTACATCCGATGGTGGTGACGTGATGAAGTTGGGCTTGATCAAGGTTTGTTGACTCAGTTGATAGTCAGCGTAGATACCTGGGGACAGCGCAGGCACAATAGTTGAACTAAGTCAATCTTTCGGCTGCAAGACAGGAAGGGCGGACTGCATATATCTGCGGTGATCTGCGTGTTGGTTTGGGCAAGTTGACGCATTCCGAACCGCCGCGCCGTTCAGGCAGAGTGCCGGGGATCCAAAAGGCTGGCCGGAAAATGCACAATAAAGAAGCACCGTGTGAGCATTGTGTTGTCGCTGCTGCGATTTTGCCTACTGAAGCTGCGCTGTGGCTGGGAGCCTTTTATATGCGATGCTGGTGACGTGATGAAGTTGGGCTTGATCAAGGTTTGTTGACTCAGTTGATAGTGTAGATACTTGAGGACAGCGCAGGCACAATAGTTGGACTAAGAGATCGTTTTGGACGCAAGACAAGAAGGGCGGACTGCATATTGATTGATATGTGGGGTTTAACGTCCCAAAACCACCATATAATTGTGAGAGACGCCGTAGTGGAGGGCTCCGGAAATTTCGACCACCTGTGGTTCTTTAACGCGCACCCAAATCTGAGCACACGGGCCTACATTTTCGCCTCCATCGGAAATGCAGCCGCCGCAGCTGGAATTCGAACCCGCGACCTGCGGGTCAGCAGCCGAGTACCTTAGCCACTAGACCACTGCGGTGGGGTGGCAGACTGCATATATCTGCGGTGATCTGCGTGTTGGTTTGCGCAAGTTGACGCATTCCAAACCGCCGCGCCGTTCAGGCAGAGTGCCGGGGAATCCACAAGGCTGGCCAAAACTGCACAATAAAGAAGCACCGCGTGAGCATTGTGTTGTCGCTGCTGCCATTTTGCCTACTGAAGCTGCGCTGTGGCTGGGAGCCTTTTATGTCCAATGCTGGTGACGTGAACTTGGGCTTGATCAAGGTTTGTTGACTCAGTTGATAGTCAGCGTAGATACTTGGGGACAGCGCAGGCACAATAGTTGAACTAAGGCGATCTTTTGGCTGCAAGACAGGAAGGGAGGACTGCATATATCTGCTGTGATCTACGTGTTGGTTTGCGCAAGTAGACGCATTCCGAACCGCCGCGCCGTTCAGGCAGAGTGGCGGGGAATCCACAAGGCTGGCCAGAAACTGCACAATAAAGAAGCACCGCGGGAGCATTTTGTTGTCGCTGCTGCCGCCTTGCCCCCTGAAGCTGCGCTGTGGCTGGGAGCCTTTTATATCCGACGCTGGTGACGTGATGAAGTTGGGCTTGATCAAGGTTTTTTGACTCAGTTGATAGTCAGCGTAGATACTTGGGGACAGGCCGGCACAATAGTTGAACTAAGTCGATCTTTTGGCTGCAAGACAGGAAGGGCGGACTGCATATATCCGCGATGATCTGCGTGTTGGTTTGCGCAAGTTGACGCATTCGAAACCGCCACGCCGTTCAGGCAGAGTGCCGGGGAATCGACAAGGCTGGCCAGAAACTGCACAATAAAGAAGCACCGCGTGAGCATTGTGTTGTCGCTGCTGCCACCTTGCCCACTCAGTTGTGTTGTATCAGTCTAGCATTCAAGCATTGCTAGGCTTGGCCAGCATGCTTCCCACTACATGATGCAGGAATCTCTTTGACCACACCCATCTGACAGTTAATTGACTTATTTTTGAGATTCATGATGCAGGTCTGAGCCCTTCAGAAACAAAGGTTGGTCATCCTGCAGAGCCTGGAAAACTTTAATGGGGCAGAGAAGAGCACCTTTAGGTCAGCCTGTTTAGCACTGTTTATCAAATTCTGGGACATGCCAGGCACAAGGGGAGTCACGGCTAGCTTAGATTTTTGACGAGTTCCTGAGGAGGCTCTTTGTTAAGGTGGCAATTTAGCAAATTCTTCAGCATCTTTTTCGCTACAGACACCAGAATGGCCTGTAAGCCAGTCTAGCCTTCGCTAGATGGTCAACGTGCTCGAGGGAATGAACGGTTGGTCTATGTGGGCAGGACTTCTTAAAAGCACTCGGCACGCACATAATGGTAATGTTATGCTTAACATGCTTAAAGGTAGCAGTGCTTTGTTTGCAGCTGACCTTATTTGTTGACAGTACATGCCTCGTAAAAGCAAAGCACTGGTACTGTTTAGCTCGTCCCACTCTAACCTCACAGTAATTTGAATGAATGGACAGGAAATACTCTCAGTTGCAACTGATTGAGCATCTACCGGTACTGCGGTTCACATGACAAACTTTTGCGACAACATATCTGCAAAGCATTAAACTTTTACGGTGCATTTTTTTTTTACAATGGCTGCCTTCTTAAGGCAGGAAATCTCATGGAGCTGTTGGCAGGCTATCCGGTCTTTACTTGTGTTAAGTTTAATGATAAGCTGTATGTATTGTCACGTGCAAAAAAAGTCATTGCACTGTGTGGTGCCATGCAAGCTGTCATTTTCCACTTGCTAATTGCAAGCTGCCATGCAAAGCTGTGCCTGACAACAGCTTCATGTAGACTGAAAACTTTGTGTAGGGATTATACTGTTGAGATGAGAGATAGTAGTGTTGAAAGAACGGATGAATATACACCCCTTTTTATCAGAATGAAAGTAATGGAGTAGAATTTTGTTTGAATATACTGTCACTAGTTGTCTGACATCTGCTGAAAATGCATGCTGAATTCTACACTCCTAAAGAACACCATACAACTGGCAAGCGAAGCGCGCCGTGCAATGCCTGCTTCCACATGTGGCCACACCACATGACCGGCATGTACACCATGTGATCAGAACGAGACTGCAAGTGTAGTGAGCAAAAGATAAACCAAGTTCGGAGTAGCTAGCAACACACGAAACTGAATGATTTTAGTTTAGCCCCATAGCTACCAGAACACTCAACTATGTGACTTGTAGTCGACAACACCAATGCGCTGGTCACCGAGTCCCTTTTGCTTTAATTTGCTCATGCTACCTTTCAGACGATTTACGGACGCTGTGTTCCCTGGACTAAAATGGCAGTCATGCCCTTGTTTATCTTGATCATGTAGTACTTCTTTCTGCTATATTCAAGCAGCAAATGCAGTGATTGAAAACTGTACAGGATGCCATTCGCACGGCAGCACTAACAATGAAACCAGAAAATGCCACTTTAGATTTCACGAGGTTTATTTTTCCGGGCACATTTCAGCACTGCAGGTGTCCACCCACACACTGAAAAGATCACGCCAGTCGAAAACTTCTCAAAGCCGTGAGACATGAGGTGAGAAAGAAGGAAGGATTGTTTTTTCAAATTTGTGGCGCGCCCACGACTTGTAGTGCTGCCACGTGTGACATCGGTGATCATGACGACAATCTGCACACAGTGCGCATGTTTACTTTAAGTGTTTTGAATAGATATCACAGGTAGTTCAGGGGCCCTTTAATAGCGTTAGCATATGCATAATCGCTGCAACATACATGGCCACCGACTTCAAAGCAGCGTGAACAGCAAGGGACTTAGCCTGCATGGAGCAAGCTGCTAGAGCAAGTATAAGAGCATAGAGCAAGCTGCTAGAGCAAGTATGAACTAGGAGAGTTATTTTTGCCACTAATTTATGTCCAGACTAAAAATTTCCAAAGAGATATCAAGAGAACTGCACCCCCAATACCTGAACCTTATCAATGAAAAACAGTTTCCCAATTCAAACGAATACAAGATTGCAGGACTATGAATGGAGAAATCTCCAAATACCATTGAAATGCTGACTACAAGAACTCTCCCGACAAACTGTTAAGCAACCTTCAAGCAATCAGATGGAGACATATTTACAAGAAATCATCTTCACTATATGACCAAATGCAACTAGAAGTATACTAACCAAACTAAAACATGGAATGTGCCGTCTGCAATGGTCATCACATCATGCAGGCATGTCGATCGGCTTCAAACAATTCACACATTTTCTAAACCCCAAGACTAAAAGAAAAATGCCAGAGTAGTGGTAGTCTATGCTACTTAGAAAACTTTCAAGCAATCACAGAAATGTCTGCCTGGAGGAGGACAACTGTTCCAGTTCATGGCTGAGCCTGCATCTCATGAAAAGGGGAGCTTTTGGGGGACTAGTCTCCTAACCTCTATTTAATTTGCCTTTTGAACACCAGCAAGGACTTCTCAGTAAATGTTCTTCGTCTTTCTCTCCAGCAAACGAAATAGCCCATCTGTTCAACATAGAGGCGGGCACATTTAAAGGGATTTTTATAAGCCACACTAGTGCAGCATTCTGTAGCTTTGTTAGTGTGCTTTAGGAAAGAAGTTTCTGCATATATTTTGTCTAATACCTGCTGTTGTTTCCTATTACCACTGCTCATTTCCTACCCATACATGAAGGGTAACCTCTGCCATAGACCCTCACGTGTGCCTGATTGGCAAGTGGAACTACCTTTACTTTGTATGCACAGATAAGCCCTCATGTCTACTTTGTTTTTCCACACAATGCACCCTTTCAATTCACAGTCAGCTTTTCGCTATTGTCTGCATGCATGCGTGTGAGCACATTTTACCTTCTCTTCTTTATTATGCAATGCATTACTTTTCAGAATGACTTATTGTCATGCTGGGTCCACCTATGTTATTCATAACTTTACATCGGTGTATTTTTGCTTAAATATTTAGCCTATGCATTTCCTGCTGAGCTAACCTAAAAATTAATTACATAAACTGGCCGACTTCCGAAGATGTCACAGACACAAACAGAAATCAATGTGTGGCCACCATTTGTACGCTGAACTTCTGGAGGCCAGCTTTTTGGACCTGTGTAAACACACTGGTACAACACCACAATCATATTGTAATACAACACTTTGTTCCATACCCCGTACTGCAAGAACTGGCCGGGTCAAGCATCTCGTCTTGCAGTTCAAAAGTTGTGAGGTGTTCTGATGATACGATTATTGCACATTAGTTGCACATTACAGAGCAACCACTATACAACACACAGATGTCTTACAAACAGCTGATTTTGTGGTAACAAGGATAGTGCCGAGATACACTGTGAAAATGCTGCGGCTTATAACAGTATTTCATGAGAGGAAGATTGCATAGGAGCAAATGTCTGCAAGGTGACAATTTGTTCTAAGAGGTGGTGGTGCCTACTTTTTACTTTGCTTTGTAGTTTGTCCATCCTTATGTCTTAATCATTGTACACAGGGAATGCTGACATTATCGAGGTCTAATGCTGAAGAAAAATAGCACAGCTCTACCTCACAGACTTGTGTAAAGCCAATGAGGATGGAATCCAGAGTGGTATAATACCTTGTGAACTGAAGATGCAAACAAATGAGCCATTTTGTTCAGCAGGAGAGGGAAATATGAAAAAAAAAACAATGTCGCGAAAATGGAAAAAGGTGCAAATGTGCCTATTACATCTGCAAGAACACAATACAAAATAAATATGCATGTCACTTTCGTGTGGCAGTGCATAAAAGAGTACCACACACACACACACACACACACACACACACACACACACACACATATATATATATATATATATATGAAAGCGCATCTACTTTCATATATATATATATATATATATATATATATATATATATATATATATATATATATATATATATATATATATATATATATATATATATATATATATATACTTAGCACTTTATTATAGTGACCCAAAGATTATCGAACAGAAACAACAGTCGTCTGCTGCTGCTGCCGAGCAGCAGAGAAACAAAAAACAGGCCGCTCACCTGTAGCATAATTGGCATCTAAAGTAACCATCTTCACTTGTGGTAACATAACTACTGCATTTTCTCCTTGTAAACTATAATAATAGCGATAATGCATAATTTAATAAAGGATGACTTTAAGCCAGTTTAAATCGTGTTCTTTAAACAGCCATGACGGTCGCGATGGCGATACGACCAACGCAATGTTACACATAGGGCCGATTAGCAACATAAACATACCACAAATGTCCAAACACCATTAAAACAAAAAAGAAAAATAAAACTGCCTGCTTAACAAGGAATGAATACCTCGAAAAGAATTCCTTGATGGCCTACTGTTGTGAGAAACGGTTTTTATACAATGAGAACGAGCCGCTGTATTTCTCTGCAACACTTTGTAGAAACTAAAGTAAATAGTAGTCGATAAAGTATATTAGCGCACATACCACTTTAGTGTTTCAGGTGCACTTACAGCTGTATATGCGCGCTCCGCCGCTTATCAACGACTAAACATGTGACTTTTCCAAATACATCACAAAAACCGAAACTGCACCGGTGGATGCGCGCCAGATATGAACGCACAGTTGTGCACGTTATGTTAACGTGCATCTCCGCGCTTGCTTTGTGCTTTTTTTATTAAATGTACGTAAGGAGAGGTTGGTGCCAATGCGTCGCGCCGGCTACTCCTAAGGAATTGCTTTGTGCTTTAATCGAGCGCTACAAGTACGAACATGGACAGTTCTGGTGCTTTCGACGATCAGCCCAAAAGATTTTGCTCTGCTTCTGAACCTCAGACAGCAACGGACTCTCTATTGCGTGTAGAAGACGGCGAGTCTTCTACACTCGACATGAAGGTACTTCGTTGCAACTTGGCAGACATTGCCGCTGCGGAACACTGGGTTCAGCGTCATAGTGCCCAAACCAACACATGCTAGATAGTAAAATACATAAAAACTAAATGCACTAGGTAAGCAGTGTTCTTCTTGATCTAAGATAATCACTTCATCTAAACATATCACTCGTAACACAGAAAAAAGAAAAGTTCGGTGCAGTTTTGTTATTTTCTTCTTGAGTATAGGACAAAATTATGGGCAGCGAGATACCACTGCAGGTTGGTTTAGTTCAAGCATTTATAATTGTAACTTCAGCCGCAATTGTAGGCCCTTGTAAGAGTAAGTCAGTCAGGCAACAAAATAGTTTATCACAGATTAGTAGGACAACTATAAAGCAATCATATGTATATCTCGGTTTGAAACTAACCAAAAGCATTTGCTCTTTTGCGAGCCTACGTATATGTCTTGAAGCAGAGGCAGAGACAAGAAAGGAGGGGGGGGGTAAACAACCCCCCTCCCTATATTTTTCATTTTTGCATGTACATATATACTCGTGCACATACAAATACACACACGAACATGCATCAAGTGTGCTTGAACCCCCTCTCACCTCCAGAAAAAAAAATTCTCGCTACACTTCTGTCTTTAAGCATTGCCTACATTGCTTGAGCCAGTAGAGCAACTTAATATATTGCACAAGCATGTGGCACCTCACATGTACTTCCTATTATGATGAGTAATTGATGGCAGTGACACTGAACAGAATTCTCTTAATATGTTGATGCTCGGGTGAGGTCCTAAAACAGACCTTCCAAATATACATGTGAAGTGAATATCGAGACCCATCTATTGTTCTTTTTGTGTCATTTTACTGGTCTTGATTAACAATTGCAACTGAGATACCAGTAAACCTAAGTAGGCAAGTTGAAGGTGCCACATTATTATTATTACAGGGAAATTCTAAATGTGGGTCTCCTTTGACGATGATCAGAGTCTTCTCTCTTAAGTGTAATTGTGGCAGTAGAATCACAATATGTAAAATGTGCATGCTGTACTCGGGAAAGACTTTCTGTGGCAATGAAGCGAAGGCTATGGGGAGTGGAGCTAACTGCTTTGTGTAAGTGCGCCAAAGTAGCTCCCGACAAACTTGTTTCGGTGCCAATTTCCGCGTTACAGATACGCGCTCGCTACACTCCATTTTTTAGCATGTGCACGGTGGTTGAGGGGGTTGAACAACGATTACCACAGCAATAAGGCGCCATAGATGCTGTGGATGAAGCCATGTTCATTTTTTTTTCAGTTTTTTTTATGATGGGGAACACACGACGCCAGAAAAGAATGGTTTTGATTGATTGATATGTGGGGTTTAACGTCCCAAAACCACTATATGATTATGAGAGACGCCGTAGTGGAGGGCTCCGGAAATTTAGACCACCTGGGGTTCTTTAACGTGCACCCAAATCTGAGCACACGGGCCTACAACATTTCCGCCTCCATCGGAAATGCAGCCGCCGCAGCTGGGATTCGAACCCGCGCCCTGCGGGTCAGCAGCCGAGTACCTTAGCCACTAGACCACCGCGGCGGGGCCAGAAAAGAAAGGTGGAACTAAAAATAAATAAATAGAAATCTAAAAAAATATCATTCCACATAATTTGGCTAATATGTTTGACATTATTATTTCGAGACTAAAAATTATGAACTATACATGTTTGAGGTGCTTAGGTCACACAATGCGAAAAATTGTTTTGGGGGACTACTCCCAGCTGCGCAGCGAAGCTATCGAAATGGTGTGTTTCGGCACTGTAGCCTTAACTGCAATGCCACAGAAAGTTGTTCCGGAGTATACCCTAATGCAAGGAATGTGTACCGATGGCACCAGAGCTGGAGGGAGAACAAGTACGGACCACCTGGAAACCCCTTACCTAAGCTGGAGGCTAACAAGAACCTCTACCAAGCACAAGGTAAGCTGTCAGCCAATGAAAGAACAGTCATACCAAGGTAAACAACAGCACCCAGCACAACACACCCCTCCTATTACTGCTGCAATATTAAACTAACCTTTGAACAAGAGAGATGTTTTTATGGCAGAGGAAGAAATGCATACCATTTGGGAAATGACTTACTAACCTTTGTAGCAAACCCTCTTGCTGTTTTTGTGCTCTTGATGGGCATGCAAACACTAATAGTATGTAGCCATGATCCAGACTCCACAGAAAAACATTACCACTAAATGCATTCCTTTTATTTCTCTAGCTTTTCTAGAAAGGTACGAAATTCATCACGTCTAGAGAGGAGCTGAAGACATATAAAGTGCAAACTGTGATCTTGTATTCATTCGGTCAAAACAATGAAAATGCTCTCTCGGTATGTTAATTTTAGGGGCGAAGCTCCTTATAGCGGCACCCGTTCGTCCCTCGTAGCCATTGTAGTATGTAACAAGTATAACATTTTGACCTCCAAGGTGGTGCCGGTGAGAGATTTCTTCTGTGCGTTTATGAACAATAAAAATAGTGCTTAATGTATATGCCAATGGCTGCTAATGGGGAATGAGAGACAGGAGCATTCGGCTTTTAGTTAACGCGCACGCTGCGATCCCCATTAGCAGCCATTGGCATGTAAATTGAGCACTATCTGACAAGAAAGGGTTGCTACGTTATACTTGCTGGCTGTAACCTCCTTAGTTTTAAGAAGGTTTAGCGAGCATTGAGCCGCAGTGCCATGAATACAATGAACTAGTATATACCATAAATGAACTCGAGGTGGTTAAAGGTGGGAAGTAGATACGAAGCGCAAGCCGTAAGAAAGTTAAAGCCGAATTCTCCTGTCTTTCATTTCCCATTAGCAGTCATTGGCATGTACATTGAGCACTATCTGACAGGAAAAGGTTGCTACGTTATACTCGCTGGGCGTAACCTCCTTGCTTTTAGAAAGGTTTAGCGAGCGTTGGGCCGCAGTGCCATGAGTACAATGCACTAGTATATACCATAAACTCGAGGTGGTTAAAGGTGGGAAGTAGACCCGAAGCGAAAGCCGTAAAAAGTGTGCGTGTGCCACCCCTCGTTTAGTCCTTGGAATGTACGCTGGATGGCGGTGCTTCTATATGGGGAATAAATGATGAAAAGATGTGAGATGGTGGTACTTGGAGTGTTGAATAGATAGACGAACGGACACACAGACAGATGCATGGATGGATGCAATGTCAGACGCACACACAGGCGGGCGGATGGACGCATGGACGGTCACACAGACGGACGGAAGCATGAACGAATGAATGGACGAATGCTTCGCCCCACTCTCCACCATTCACTCCATGGATATGCTGCCAATTTTTTTCTTTTGTTTGTACACTTATCATTATGAGCATGCTGCTTTGTGGTACAGCTGTATTATAATAGAGTGTAGCATACTCGATTCTGCAGGTTACAAACTGCATCAGTAATTATTATGATTAAATAAAACAACAGCGATAGACCAAGATGTGACAAACATACAATGGCATCTCAATTATTCATTCCCTAGCCATGAGACAATACGGATTTCACAATGCCACCAAAATCCACCTAGAAACAGTGTATAAAAACTTAATAATATGATGCAATGTTACACCCAAACTACCTTGTGAAGCAACTCACCTGTATCATCCCAAAAAAGCAATATTGTGCTTGCTCCAACCTAATGCACTCCCCATTCTCACTGGTGTTTTTGCACCAAGTGCATGCATTAATGCTAACACTCACTGCAAGCACTACAGCCCTCTTTTTTGAAAGCGATTAAAGTGGGGGAAATTAGCAGCGCGCCACTATAGAAAGCAGGGCGCACTCTCCGGAAATCGCAATAGCAGAACACAAGACTGGACTATGATTCTACGGCGAACAGCCAATTACACATCAATAACCTTGAGACAATGGGATCTCCACCTTGGTGGTGTGTTACGTTGCACCCAAGGCAAAGAGCAAACACAGAGAGTGAAGCATGTGACGTGGCCCCTTTCTGTCCATGTGTTCATTGAACTTAACTTTCAGTAAGCATGAAATACTTAAATGGCACTTTAGCAGTATAATGACTGTCTGATTTTTCAGTGACCAAACGTACAGATTATCACCCTCCTTTGTCCAATAAGACACTGTTGTTTCCCAAGTGTAATCACAGATAAATAAAACATCCACATTGTGCCAGGTTGCCATACCATTCAAGGTAAATGAAAGGTATGGTTCAGAACTGTTGCAACAGTTTCAAAAGGTTCATTTTTTATTGATGCAGGAATTGCTGTCCATACAAGTGTGGAGGACGACTTTTGGGCAGTGCTTGTCATCACTCCTATAATGCGCCGTGCTCAACAGCTTGAATCAGTCCGTGACATCATATTTGTCGATTCTACAGCATCATGCGACGAAACAAAGAGCAATGTCACAGTGCTGCTTACCTGCCACTAAAGCAGGAGCAGTGCCCATTGGCGTCTCGATACACAGTTCACAAAGCACATACGGATACGAAGTGGCGTTCCGATTGCTGAAAGATCACAGCCCCTTATGCTTCGGAAATGCACAGGTACATGTGTCTGTATCAAATAAACATTATAATTGCATCACACATCAGTGCTCAAGAAAGTGTGTTATGTCAAAGGAAATTTCGAAGCATTTATGAAGCAAGCCAACTATGTCATTATGAGTACTTAAAAACTGCATCAAGATGACATGCTGTTCAGCTTTATACAAATTTAGTATAATAGCTTTCTTGTGTTTTTTCACCAATTTTTTTGCTTGCTATCCGCTTCTAGCTTCGATGTGAACAGCGCAAAAAAAACTAAAATCTTGAACTCTATAAGCCCATTATTATTTCTGTCTCCTTCTCAAGTACTTATACAACCAAACAAATAGCTGCTTTAATCACTATGGGTGGTGCACTAATCCAGAAGCCAGTGTCAGAACAAAGTAGGCCAATCCTGGACATAATATGTTATATAAACAACATTGCACCAGCAGCCATTTAGGCTTAGCAATGCCCATATTTCTTTTATTATAATTGTACCATTTCCATTTCAAAATTCAAAAAAAAATAGACAGTGTCTTAGTGTTCTTCGTGCTGAAAATTAACGTGCAACACTAGCCTCTGAATGGGGAAGCTTTCTACAATCTTGTATGTTCGTTGACTCACCATTGTGGTTTCATTCTAGCACCAGGCATACTAGCAAACCCAACAAGAAATGCTAGCAGCTTGCTGTAGAGGACAATTGTCAGTGTAATTTGTAGGGTGTAGTATTTTTTATATTGTGGGTGGAAACATAGTGGATGGTCATACCAAACTGAGAACACTGTTTGAAAGTTTCAAACTCACTTTATGCACACATAAAATACACATATACAAAGAGCAAAGAAAGCTAACACAAAAAAGTGCAAACTGGCTAACGAGTATCACTATTTAACAGAACAGCACGAAAGAAGGGGTATCATCAGAGGGGCTCCTTTGCTGTATTATTCACGACTAATGCTACCAACAAACAACGAAGTTAAGGAAACCACAGGGGACACTATTTGTGGTTTCTTAACTGCCATGTAATGATTGTCACTCAATGATTGTCACTCATGTAATGATTGTCACTAAAGGAATTAATGCGGACGAAAAACCACCCCTTTCGTCTATGAGTTCCAAACCCCCAATTTTCAAATTACGTGTCCAATGCTCTACCAATTGAGCAATGGCAGAGGGGGGCTTCCTCATACTTTCTTTTCCTTTTTTTTTTGCAGGGTATTTATGCACGCTTAATACGTGGGAGGGTTTTTCAGGACTAGGTTGTGGGTTTGGATTTCGCCAATGAAAAGTGTTGTTGTCTGTTCACATTACTTGCTTTCAATTAAAATGAGGATCATTACACTACAGTTACGAAACCACAAATGCTGTCTCCTGTGTTTTTCTTAGCTTAATTACGTATTTGTGAGTTTCATCAGTTGTCAATTTAACTGAGCAGTGAGATAGCCCAACACAGGGTCCTTCTACAAATGGCGTAGACAGTCGGGCTGTTTGAACTACGGGAGATGATACGCGCTTACAAGTGCAGAGATGTTGTCGAAGAGGACAAGGCAGCATGGTGAAGACTGACGAGGAGAGCAGGGCCTTGACGCAAGAAATAGGAGGCACAAAATTCACACGGCCACATGGAGCCCTTAGTTCTAAGTTGTGGCCACATGGGTGAGCTCAGACACTGGGCCTAGACACACAAACTCATCAAACCCTAAGCACTGTCTGCCAAGTTTTCTTCCTTTTTCCTTTTGGAACTGGCCGCGATGGCGCATTTTTGCTTATGTGCCAACATCCTCATCGTTGTCTTCAACACCACACACACAGGCTCTATCAGTCTTTTGTGCGGACACCAAATTTCATAATACTGGGCTTTTTCAACTTTGTGCTATTATAACTAGTCGTGTTCAATTGTACGTGGCAGTAATGGTTGTAGAGTTATTGCTGTAAATGTAAACCTGCTAAGCAACTATGTCCAACACTAGCATAGGTATCATATCACAACAGTCTGTCACACTGCAATCACTGGAAAATTAATAGTGGACTTTTGTTAGTGCACCAATTAGTGTTGTTCACAAGAATAAGTAAAAAAATAAGACCACTAAATTGTAATTCTCCAACTCCGTAGTTATGCTTGGGGCTTAATTGATGTTGAATGTAGTTGAAATACAGACGAAAGACTGACAGTTCCGGGCAGGTAGTTATGCTCAACTCCGAGCATTACACTTTATTTCTTTCCATATTTTTTTATCACTACCCAGCAGCCCCTAAAGGCATTAAAACAAGGTAGGGGGAAAAGAGAGTACGAGACTGAACAGAATACATCTGTGTTCACTCAATGCACTAACTTTTCAGACAATAAATTTGTATGGATGTTTGCCTCGGATGTTTTTATACTAATAACAGAAATGAACTTCAAACTTGGAGGGTGCTCCAGGATTTTGCAATAATTATTACAGTTTAAGATGTAATGAAGCTTTATTAACGTAAATTAAATTCTAAAAATGCTAATCTCAATTTATTACGACAGGTAAAAGGTGTTCCTACCCGACGTCAGTCTACATAGCAGTACAGGTCTTCCTCCTTTTGTACCACTCAGAGACTAAACTGGCAGCTCAGTTTCGTATTGTATTTTGTGTGTTCTTTTTCGCTTAATTATGTACCAACTCATCCGACAATTAATTGTCTAAACCTGTGGCACAATACTTGGTCCCTTCCCTAAAAAATAAAAGCAGTGGACCGCCCCCCCCCCCCCCTGGAGTTGACGCAGCATTTCAACAAAACACTTCAAGGCTACTTTACCTGACACCTATTTGCGATTAATTTGACTGATGTGTAAACTCACAATTGTTTAACATTTACTGCAAGCTCCTCAAGTGTTTATGACCAGAGAAAGAAGCTTTGCACTCTGTATGGCCCTCTGCACATCAGCTGCTCTGCCATTTTCACGTGTTGCAGGCTTAATAGAGGTGGCTGACATCAGCAAAAAGCAATGTTCAAAAGTAGAACAAGCACCACTTCATGGCAGCTTTGAAAAAGGTATTGCAAGCTACATGAGTTGGCAAAGGGAGAGCACACAAAGTAACCTCTATACACCTCCACAAGTTTTCAAAGTATATTTTACATATTGCACCATCACTTGCTTTATGTGAAAAAATGAGTGACAAGTGCTCGGTAGTTGTTTGAGATGCATGGTCTTGAATAGCCAACCAAACAATAACTCGCTGCCTGGGAGAGGTGAAGTGAAGTAATGCATCACGACTGTGCCCTTTGCAATTAGCTCTTGCAGTGCGTCATTACTACGCATCTGTCCTATTTGATGCACATTCAATAGGAAAAGTACAATTTTATCGACACCTTAACACACCGCAAGGTAGTGAACCTCAGCCCAAGCCTCTGCCTCTCTGTCATAGCATACATACATACTGGATGTAAAATGGCTCTGTGACGTCCGCCTGCCTTGCCTAGCTGTAACACTATGTTCTCCGATTAGGCTCGCCCCCCAAAATATCGCAGCTGGTCTAGAGGGCTGGGAAACATCACACGTGCTGCATTTCCTTCAAGACTGGCCATGGTGTTCAATAGAGATAGTGAAGTTAGCCGCAAGTTCTGCATCCAATCAGTTGCCCCATGTTCCGTTCTCTTCCCCTTCCGCCGCATTTTCTTTTTGTCGTTTCGCACACCACAGTGTTAAAATCCAATCAGTGACACTGTTTTGCAGTCACATGCCTTTTTCCAATTATGCTGTTGCCTTACTAGTGCAGCTACTACAAAGGTTTGCCTAATCATACATCAAGAACGTTACTTGGGTTATAGATGTGCTACCAACTTACCATGTGGGCGCATTCACGTTAAACGAAGCAGCAGCTGCCAAACACCAATATACATTACACAGGCTCTCTTGATATGCAGTAAACATTCAACTAGTTCTGTAAGGACACATCTTACTTTCATTTTATACTGATTCCTATGACAGAGGGATCAACCATGTTTTTTTTCCTTATACAGCCCCAGGGTTCATACCAGCTGTACGCAGCAATGCCATTTAACACTGCTTATAAGTAAAAAATTATTACTTGACAATTTGATCACTTCCCTCAACAATTTAAATTTATTTGATATTCACACATTTTTACAGGAGCTTGATACAAGGCCCCTTGTAATGTCCCAGACTTCGGTCTCACTAGAGTACTATTGTTGCAGCATGACAGAGCAAGAACAAGATTGGCAGCTGTGGAACTATGAACGCATTTAAGTTTTAGTAACATTCACAAATAAAGAAATATTTATGTCATATGTGTGGAACCCTTCAAGGAACCAGCTTTCCAGACAGCCACCATTACCATTACTCCACTGAAGTCTACCCTAAGATAATGATTGAGGTAAAGTTAAGGGCAGTTCAACTCATAACATTTCAAAATGCGCCAGTTAGAGCAGCATGTCTCTGGAAGACATTTCACATTTTGCTTAAAGTGTTTGTGAAGTAACATATATATCTGTGCGAAAACTATGCACTGCATTTAGAAATATCTGACTATAACATAATGGCTGTCATAGGGTAATTGAGACACTGGAAATGCTTTGCTTTTCTGTTTTAATATCCTGTATACCCAGAGCACAGAAGAGCTGCAGGCTGCAAAAGAGAGTCTGCGAGAATTAGGTCACGAGCAATACAGCCAGAAAGTGGAGGCATTCCTCCAGTGTGAGCAGCAGTGGGTGTTGCTGCACAGGGTATGCCTGATGACACGAGGGCACAACACCAATAATTATTCAGAGGCATCAATTCGAATTCTAAAGGACATTGTGCGCAGCAGAAACAAGGCATATAATGCAGTAGCCTTGGTGGAGTATATAATGACCAAGTGGGAGGAATACTTTAAACTTAGACTACTCCACCACGCACACCACCAAGATCCCTCTCACCAGATCAGGTTTCAAAACCTTCTTGAAAAGATGCCAGATGTGCCCTCGGAGTGTATTGTTTGCTTGGGCGATGCTATGTACAGCGTTCCCAGCTCATCTGGATTTGGATCATATCAGGTCGATGCTAGCATCGGCCTATGCAGCTGCTGGAGAGGGAACCAAGGTGCCTTCTGCAAGCACCAAGCTGTCGTGCAGAAAGCCTTTGGGGGGCCCTTTCTAAACAGTCTAGTGCTCACACTGGAAGATTGCCTGTCACTTGGTCAGTTGGCGGCAGGTGAGTACTTCGTGCCGATGAGCCAGCAAGATCCCATTTCTTTGCCTGCCCCATAAGAACCTGTGCATCCTAACGAAGTGGACATGGAGGACAGCTTGAGCTGCGCCGAAGTAGCGACTGCACCACTAGCGCCCCTTCCTATGCAAAGCCTGTCAGCCGAGGTACCTATCAGACTGCAATTGCCGTTTGTAGACAGCACAATGTGGCACAATCAGCTTTACCTGAACTCTGCATAATGTGAACAATTGTGCAAATTCTAACAGTACCTTAGATACACATGCATGTCTATTTAGTGGGGCCTGCATAGTCCAACACATGCGCTATGCCACTGTCTTAATCGCCAACTTTTACGCAGCACATTAGGTGTGTTCTATACTGCATGTTTATGGCATGCAGTCGTGGTATGGTAACAGTGTTGCACTTCTGTGCTAGTGACTCCCTTGAACACATAAAATTGCACTTGTATATATTGCCACCTGGTGTTCTGTGCCAGTGAACAGTGGGTCAGTTCTGTGCCAGTGAACGAGGAAGACGAAGACGAGCAACTATGCCAGCGGAAACGCCCTTCTTTGTCTCTGAGATTTAGACAGTTGCGTCCCTTTGTACGTTCCTTCGAGCTCTTAGCGCGTGACAGCTGGTGGAGGTGCGGGGTACCCTATGCACCGAACCCTTCCCAGTACAAAAAGCTCCAGCCCCATACCGGTGATTACGCCTGTTCACCGTGCTAGCCGCAGGATTCGTGAACTGGACCCTGAGTTCGGACTTCTCTCAGAGGAGAAGACGGCCCCAACTATTCCAGGCAGCGCCGTCCCAAGCGGCTCCAACCCAGCCGGTATGAAAGGCGTAACGCCATTGCAATATACGCTGTTCAAATCACGAACGCCGAATCCCTTTCATGGTGCTGTCCATGAGGATGTTGAAGATTGGCTAGTCCACTATGAGTTCGTTGCCGCTCATAACATGTGGGATGACGCAGACAAGCTCCGACATGTCTACTTCAGTTTGAATGACGGGGCACATGTTTGGTGTGAAAACCGTGCATGTGTGTTCACGTCATGGGTGGACTTCAAACGCAGGCTTCTCGAAACGTATGCAAGTCCCGGTCGCCGAGAGCGAGCTGAACGGGAACTCCAGTGCCGTATGCAGATGCCAAATGAAGGCGTAGCAATGTATGTTGAGGACATGACGCGCCTTTTCCGACGAGCCGACCCTCACATGCTGGAAGTGAAGAAGGTGCGATACCTGATGCGTGGAGTGAAGGAGCAGTTGTTCGGTGGTTTTGTACGCAGCCCCCCCCCCTCCCCAAGACTACGTCAAAGTTTCTTGCTGAAGTCTTCCTGATTGAAAGCACGCTTCGGCAACGGACCCAGACGTACGAGCGACAAGTGAACTTCGCCTCTGCTATGGACTACATGGGTAGTCTTGGGGGCCACGTCGACTTCTTCCGAGAGCTCATACGCTCTGTAACTCGCGAAGAACTGCAGATGTTATCTGTACCCTCGGCACCCACTGTCAGTTCTTTGTCCGGCATCGTCCGAGATGAAGTTCAGCAGGCACTATGAGAACCGTCCTGTCAGACAGAGCCGCGGCCCCTATATGACTTCCCTCGATCGCATGTCGTACGCGCAAACTCTGCTCCAGCCAGCACCACCTTTGGCTCCGCTTCCCACTGCGGCCCCTGTCATGCTTCCGGCAGACCAAACTCTGCGCCAAGCTGCACCACATTTCCCTCCGCCTCATACCACAGCCCCAGCCATGCTTCAGGCAGTCCAAGCGGGCCCATACCTCAGTGACCACCGACCGATTCGACGAAAATCAGACGTGTGGCGGGCTCCCGATTGACGTCCCCTTTGCTATCACTGTGGTGAACCTGGGCACATCTACCAACAGTGCACTTATCGAGAGCTGGGACCTCGTGGTTTTTCAGCCAACTCCCCACCTCCTAGGTTCGGCCAGCGGCCTCCGGAACTCGCTGACTACGTTGCTCTGCAGTGCGGATCGACATCTCGGCACCACTTGCGCTCTCCATCACCGCGGCGGTTCTCGCCGAATCATCGCACCTATGCGGGCGTGGCGCAGGGCCGGTCACCTAGCCCGCGTCAGGAAAACTAGCCTCAGCGACCTTCAGGAACAAGACCGCTCAGACTGGTCATGCTCAAGGCCCCTATCGACGCGGACTGAAGATACCGTCGATACATCGACAACGACACCACCGGCTGATTGCGGAATAGTTTCCTTAGATATTCCTGTTCTGCTAGATGGTCGCGAAGTCAGCGCTTTAGTGGACACTAGTGCGGACTATTCCATAATTAGCGAAAAGCTGGCCGCCCTTCTCAAGAAAGTAACGACGCATTGTAACCGAACGCCAATTTGTACAGCTGGCGGGCATATCGTCACGCCACTCGGTATGTGCACGGCAAGACTGCAAGTCCGGGTTGTACATTTGTTGCCAGTTTGAGCGTTCTCCGGCAGTGTTCTCGAGACCTGATCATTGGCATGGATTTTCTCAGAGAGCATGGTGCTATAATTGATATTCGACGACGTCTAGTCACTTTCGTGACCACAAATGCCACAACAGCTTACGCTGACCCCAGCCACTCCCGATTGTCTCTTCGCGTCGTCGACGACACTGTCACGTTACCACCGCGTGCAACTGTTGTGGTTCAGGTGGCGTGGGACAGAGTGATGCAGGGTGAAGCAGTCGTGGAAAGCAATCACTCGCTTCTGCTGTCTTAGAGTCGTAGCGAGAAGCCTTGTTGACCTTCGTGATGATCAGTGCGACGTTTTTGTCACAAAGCTCAGCTACGAGTACCAGCACCTTTTTCCTGGAACTGTCATCGCCTACGCCAACCCAGTCGCCAATGTCACCGAGTGTTTTGCTTCTGAGGCCATCGGCACAGCTGAAGCGCCTTTCTGCAGCGTCGACATCAATTCAACGCTTTCTGAAGCGAACAAGCAGCGTTTGAGTGAGCTGTTGCTGGAGTTCCACACATGCTTTGCACGTTCTTCGAAGATACGTCAAACACCGATAATGAAACACCGTATTATCACCTACGACGACACGCATCCCATACGGCAGCAGCCTTATCGTGTTTTGCCAACCAAACGGCACGCGATTCAAACGCAGGTTAAGGAAATCCTTCAGGTTGGCGTGATACAGCCTTCAAGCAGCCCTTCGTCATCACCAGTCGTTCTTGTGAAAAAGAAAGATGGCACGCTTTGCTTTTGCGTCGACTACAGGAAGTTGAACGGTGTCACAAAGAAAGACGTGTACCCGTTGCCCAGAGTCGATGATTCTCTGAACAAGCTGCGACGGGCGAAGTATTTTTCATCCGTCGACTTGAAGAGCGGTTATTGGCAAATAGAGGTCGATGAACGTGACCGGGAAAAGACCGCTTTTGTAACGCCGGATGGCTTTTATGAATTCAAAGTGCTCCCTTTCGGCCTCTGTTCCGCTCCAGCTACATTCCAGCGAATGATGGACATCGTTGTTGTGTTCTGGGTTTCGGTTTCGGATTGACATGTGAGGATGCCAGGGGGCGCCGCTCTGGCATCTAGGATTTCAAGGCGACTGTAAATAAAAGCAGTGTGTGTTGGGTAACCGTGGAGTGCGGTTGTTGTTCTTCCCTTCGGCGTTCCGCGCCAACCCGCGTGTTCGGGTGGGTCGGCGTCCCCGCCGGCCGCGTACGTCTCCGTCGGCCGTCTTCTTCTTCTGCTTAGTCGGGACCAGCCAGCCCCCAACACAGCAATGGCGACGAGGACCTGTAAGAACCCATTTCGTTCTCCGTGTTCGTCTTTTTCTTGCTTGTAACGGACCTACCCTGATAACCCTAGACGCTCTTTGTTCCCAGCCAGGTGGCTCCTGCGTGCTGCGTCGCTTCATTCCTTCTTCATTCAGCTACGCCGCCTCTGCCTTCGTCTTCAAACAGTATACAGGCGTAATTTTCTTCTAGTCTGCACCTCTCCATTCTTGTTGCTTGAAATGGCGTCTCCTATTCCACCTCCCCTATTTCTTCATTCGCCCCGAGATCCGCCACTTCCGTGGCCGGACTGGACATTGGTGTTTCAGGCCTACGCAGACGCGGTCGGGGAGAACGCCAGCAAGCCCGAGCGTCGCAAGGTCCTGCTGCTCAACTCGTTGGGCCCTGCCGGGTTAAAGCTCTTCTATACTTTGGACGCCACCAACGCGTCGCCGTCGCCAGCGTCGGGCGATGCCTTCAAGAATGCTGTTGCTCTTTTCGATGAGCATTTTAAAGATGTTTTGTGCGATTATCTCGCACGCGTGAAATTCCAAGAAAGGCGACAATTGCCTGGTGAGCCAGTCGCCGAGTTCATAACTTCTCTTCGAACGCTCGCCGCGTCGTGTGGCTTCGGCGCGCTCGAGGACGATATGATCCGCCATCAGCTTTTCACCGGGGTAGCCTCGCAAAACGTCCGCTGCCGCTTGCTTCAAAAAGGCTCCTCGATTTCATTATCCGAAGCCCTCTCGATTGCGCGAGAGGACGAGCTTATTCGCTCCCATTTGGAGCAATTCGCTCCGCATTCAGTGCAGCAACTTTCTGCTGCGGGGGGCCAAGGCGGCGGCTCTTTGTTTCACGGGACGCGTCAACATGGCGGCCCTTCGTCTCGGCGTGGCGGCCAACATGGACGCCCGCCTGCACAGTCCTTCCGTGGCGGCCAACATGGCGGCCCCTCTGCGTCACGGGAGCGAGGAAGCCGACAATATGGCGACCCTATTCCGCCGAATTCTGGTTTTCAGGAACAGCACCGAACTCCTAACTCGTGTTCGCAATTTTCTTCTCCAAGCGCAACCGCGCATTGCTTTCGTTGCGGATCGGCTCGGCATTTAGCCAATTTTGCGCAGTGTCCCGCGAGAAACCGCACTTGTCTTGCGTGCGGAAAAATCGGACATTTTGAGTCCATATGCAATTCCCGTCCAGCAAATCTTCCGGAACCAGTTTCTTCGTCCGCTCCTTCGAGCACTGTACAAACCAATACGGTCACTGTTTTAAATGTGGATGGCCTCCACACTACGTCCGAGCCCAGCATCATAGTTTCAGTGGGCCATGTGCCCTTGTCATTTCTCGTGGACACTGGTGCCTCAGTCTCTTTAATCAGTGCCGCTGACTTTCATAGTCATTTTTCCAACATTCGGTTTTTGCCTTCACACGTCGTTCTACAAACATATTCCAAGGAAACGATTGATAATTTAGGTCATTTTACAGCTCAGGTCTCCTATCGCAGTCGCACTGCTTCCATTACTTTTTATGTAACTGCCAATGGCAGCTCGCTTTTGGGACGTGATGCCATCAGGGCTTTGTCCATCAACATCGTCGGTGCGTCTATGAAGTGTGCTCAAGTCGACGTCCAAGATGATGTTCCGGCCAACGCGCCTTCTGAATTCCACCACCTGTTCACCCGTGAACTGGGTTGTGTGCGCGGTTTTGTGCATAAAGTGATGCGTCGACCAGGTGTGTGCCCTGTGCGTGCCAAGCTGCGCCGCATTCCTCTTCTTCTCCGTGAGCAAGTCTCTGCGGAACTGTCTCGCCTTCAAGCCAGCGGAATCATCGAGCCTGTCTCTGCTTCCGACTGGGTTTCTCCACTGGTCGTCGTCAAGAAAAAAGATGGATCCCTTCGACTATGCGTCGACTTACGAGAACCGAACAAGGCGATCGTCGTAGACGGGTTTCCACTTCCTCACATTGAAGAACTGCTTCATCAGCTCTCCGGAGCGGTATGTTTCTCCAAGCTGGACCTCGCGTCCACTTATCACCAAGTTGAACTTTCTGAGTGCAGTAGAGACTTAAGGTGGCGGTTCTACTGTCGCCATATTGCGAGTAGTTCTGGAAAAAATACCAGACGGTGCCACCAAGTCAGGACTGGAAAGCCAACATTTCGGAGGTGAACTGCCACACGTGTGCCGGCGCGCCACACTGCATGACGAGGGGGTACAAATCGCACTGACACGGTTCGAAGAAATGAGGCACTGAGCAGGGGCTTTTTTTTCTCCCCTTCACCGACACCTCCATCTCTCTCCATGCTCACTAGCCCCTGACCCCTGCGGTCGCTGCTTTTCAAGAGATCCCTCATGTAGGCTGCCTAGCCTGCTTGGCCAGCTGCTCTACGTTCCATACAGTGCTGGAATGCGGGGTTGAGTGAAAAACTCTATCGCGGAGGTCACAACAATGTATACAATGGAGATCAAAACTTGGACTATGAGTATTCATGCGAGGTTCAACGGAACAGTTCGTTCTACAAATAATTGGGGTTGCTGGAGCGTGATGCGGTTCGGTGGGACAGGAGAAGGCAAATTATATTTGACTATGTATACTTCCTTCCCAGTATGACCTAAGCTTCCAAATTTTCAAAAAAAAAAACAACAAAAAAACGGGTAGTTAGGCAAATCGCGTGCTAAGAAGTGCGGCCGCTGTGACTCACGGTGCCCAACACGTGCCGACTGCATAATCATTAGTTTTCCCCACTATACGTAGCGTAATTTATTTCATTAGAATTGAAACTTCAGCAGGCTAGTATGAATTCATGTTTTGGTTGATGCAGCGTTTATTTATCACGTTGCCGTACGCAAACCATCGGACTAGTCGACAAACTATGTTTATGACGAAAATGAAGCAATTACCTCTTGTGTGTCATATGAGCGAGACTCGCACATGCGTGGCCTGAATGGTCCAGGTGCGTTATTCCCTTGTCCAAGGAACGACTTCGCTATTCGCGTACGCTATTTCAACATCTTTTTTTTTTTTCCTGTAAAGGTCGTGGCAATAACATGAAGAGTGATCGTTTCGCCCAAATCAGTTATTGACTGCAAGCTCGTAGATTCGAGGCCGTTACCTCAAGCTCTATAAACATCTCATGATAAAAACTGGGGCGGATTCACACAAACCTCCCAGGAGTGCAAGAAGGGAGGGGAAGACTTATGGTACAGTGCATCTCCCATGCATCTTTCTACACAGCCGCTGCTTGTATTACTTCTATGTCGTACCCATTTCGAGTTCGTAAAGCGCATGCAAGGCAAAAATATGAGTACACAAATACAATAGTTGCAAAGGAGTTGAAGAAAAGGTCTTGTCGCACTGGATAAGGCTTTTGGATGCATGATTGGTCAATTCAAATAACTATGTCGGCTAACATATCTTCAAGCAACGAGTCTTAGTGTTGTGTATATGCTATGCAATGAAGGGCTGTCATGCAGTAAGCAAGATTGAGTCAATACACGTTGTTGTGACAATTTATTTAGTACGAAACGAGCGTCGGCAGCACTTGGTTACAGCCACGAAGACACCTGAACATCACACACACAAAAAAGCCCGCAGAACTACAACGCATACATTCAGAGAAATGTGAAATCGCACAAAGCAAAAGTACATATAATCACGATTTTCGGATGCGAACTTGTGACAGCAGAGAATGAAGGTGTATGTTTTATTATTATTTTCCGTTATCCTATATCACACACGAACTTTTTACAAAAGTTTATTGGCGCTTCTGTGGTCATGTCTCTCGGTCATTGCTGCTGCAGAACGCACGTGAATGGCTGATGACACACCCGACACAAAGAAGTGAATTGCTACCTCATAGCTTGTTCGAGAAAGAGTCTTTGCTATCGTCAAATTTGAGCCTGCATCTGCCATTCGATATATACAAGGTCGTTCTCCTAATGTGCAGTTCTTTAGAGCGAAGCTCTTACGCACATACTGCTGCGTTGAGCGGCGGCGCCTGTTGGCGTCGTCGGCGTAACCAGTAGAGCGAACAAGGACGAAAGAGAGCGAACGCGGAGTCTGCTGATGTCACTCGCCACTGGCCTCTAACCTCGCCTTCTTCCTCCGTCACGCTCGCCGCCCCCCCCCCCCCCCGGTAGCAGCTCGCGCGCGTGCAGGGCTGGCACGTGCACTGCGGCTGGCTTCGCTTGTCGTAACGGGGCTCTCGGCATTTCGCTTGGTTCGCGGCGCCTGCAATGCACAAAGTGGTATGCGTAACGCTCGAGCACTGGCAATTTGCGTGGAAATATGTAAATAGCTACAACTGCAGATGGCCGAAACTACAGACGCACTTGGCGTTGCCCCAACACGAAAGTGCGCTCAAAATCACCATTAGATAGCATCGTCACAATTGGTGAATTTCTTGACAGTGCACGCGCCCAGCAGTCCTACGACTCAAGGCTGTGGAAAATGTCCGAGTCGCCACTCTGCTTTGCCTCCTTGTTCTTCATCGAAGCTCGTTTAGACTGCTGGTGTGACTCAATTGCTTTCACATTCCACTGTGGTCTGCGTATGGGCATGCTGCGCGTAGTACGGGGATCTACAATTTCAGGTAACATGCAGTCTCTGTAAAATCTGATTAGTTGTGGAAGCATTCTGAATTTCCAAAAGTCATTATCTCTTTCGATCCGCTGTACGTGGATGCCCTTCGACGTGCAGACGACGAAGCGGCAGAAACTTCTTTTAGTGATATGCAGCTGGCCTTGCACTTGGTAGAAATAGTTATGAGAGCAGCTCAATTTGGGTGGTTCGTGTACTTGGCTCCTTTGATTGTACTTTTTAGCTGCCTCGGATGGCTCCATGTCCTTCGAAGTGAATGGGCACTTCACCTCCACGATACCGTCGCTCGCAATTAATCCGTCTGGCGACGCCGCCAAGAATCCGTACTCTGGGTAAACAAATAATCCGCAAGGTTGCACAGCAGTTTCCATTTCTTGCTCGTATAACCGGAGTGCAACACGCTCCTGTTGTCTTCCATGCTCAAGAGCGGCACTGGTGAAATTTTTTTTATAGAGCAGGGTCTTCACGAGCGTGTCACACGGTGTCCACTCCCTCCTTCGGCATACTGCATAGAAATTCGACGCCGTTAGGCGCATGTTTCTTTCAAAATGCCATGTAGGATTATCAGCCTGTCCTCGAGTAGCCTTCTCAATTTCCATCTGCTGTTTCTCATTCACCTGCAGGCTTGCGAAAACAGCCCGTTCTTTCTCGGCATATTGCTCTGGTGGCATGTCTGGCTGCTGGCAATTCGGACCATAATGAATCATTGAGTCGTTCACCGTAGACTCCTTGCGCTTATGCTGCTGGTGGCCATTTTCTTCAAACAGTTTTCTTCTGAGAGACTCTTTGTTTGCTTTCTGAGCCGTCTTCTTGCTTGCGTAGCGCTTCAAGACGGCTGCGGGGCTCTTGCAGGTTACAGCCTTGGATGTGGTGCAGTGCCACTGTGGCCCCAGCTGAAAGCTGAGCCCAGCTCCATAACAGCGGTGTTCATAAGAGCCCTTTTGACATCTGTTGATCTGTTTACCACCAGATAGTTTGGCTACCAGTGCCATGACTGCCTCGGCAAGATTACTTGTATCATCTGTCACAAGACGGTCAGCTTTTTCGGCAATTATATTGGCAGCGGTAACTATTTTCATTTGTAGCACCTTAGGCATGGCATCATAAATGTTGTCACCTTTGGTGCCATCACAGAAGTAGTCTTTGCAACTGTCGTGGCAACCAAAAACATGTTTTGGGCCATTTATTAGGTCACCCGCAAGCTGGCGCGTAAGGTCGGCTTTCTGGGCACGCTGCTTTTGTGCAGTACCCTGTACATCTCTAAGAATGTTTGCGTAGTGCTTTATGGCCTTCCGTGCACCATTCTTTAACCGCTTAATCCTAGGGCCACTTAGGAAAGCTGAACTGCCCTTTGTTTCTTTGGCTAGAGCCGAGTGGTGTAACATTTCACAACATGGTTTGCACATTCCCTTTTTTTTACAAAGCGCCCGTACTCCACTTTCGTGAGTATCTGATGTAAAACGGACGAATCCCCGTCTCCTATGAATGTCCGGTATTCCACACCATGCATTTCCACGCTTCTCTGGAAGCCTTCAACGATAATATCCGACTCCATTGCCCCTGAGCTTTGGTTCCAATTCTTGTAGCACACATGGTCTTTCTTGCCCTTTCCCGTCCTAGAATAGTGCTCACAGGTACTGCACAGCTTGTTTCGTACTCCTAGGTAGAGGAGCTTCTTCGTGCGTTCTCCTATAATCACAGCGACACCAGAGTTGGCGGAATACCGGTGTCCATGACTGCGGTGTGACCACCCACCATCGACAATCACTGTAATATAGGGGGTTATGCCATCCTCACAGAAAGCCCCAGCTTCTTCCGCGAGTTTTTTTTCTTCTTTTCCGGCTTTTATCATTTGGTCAAAAAGGACGGTTTTCCAGCACTGCAACAAAACAAAAATTATAGCAGATTACAACGTCGAAATTGTTTTCACAATAGCGATGCCGCACTTTGTAATTGCGTCAATGCGGGAGTGAGCTCCTAGACAGGACGATTACTGGCTCACTTGTAATCCTGACATCTCACGATCAATCGTTTCATTGTATACGACGAAATGTTGCAGAGAAATTCTCATCGTGCCGTACTCCCGTTCAAAACGCTTGCCATGCACGTGCCACTGTCACTTCACGTGAATTTTACTAAAAATAAAGCACATCCTTCATCGTCTTCAGAAAGAGAAAATAAATATTTATCAGCTTATTTACCTTTCCCAGGGACTCCTCCCGGCGTAGAAAAGCCCCTTTGCTCATAGCAGGAATTTCCATGACTGCCATTGCTTCCTCGAACTGCGAGTGGCCCGATCCGATACTCATGAATGCCCAAACAGCAGCATCATTGACTCCTACGTTTGCTTTGTCAGTGAGGGACGTTGGTTCTGTGACGGGGTCAGTCGTCAACTTTCTGATTTCCTGACATTTACTGCAGGTAAAAGTGAGCTCCGACCAGAGCCCCACTCTCCGTTCTTTCACGAGTGCAAAACGTCCAGTCAGCTTAGGACAGCTGTGGTCGTCGAGACTACGAACAGCGTTTACGAAATGGGCCAGCGACACAACTCGTCTTCCAGTGATGATCGGCTCCTCTGGCTGAGTTGTGACGCTTGTCTCCAGACTCAGGCCCGGCAGCCACTCCTCGACGATGCCGAAATTGTCCCAGTATTCAGACGTTGCGTCATCCTCTCTGGCAAAACCACTGTCGTCCAAGCATGGCGTACAGGCGGCGCTTTGGCGTTGCTCTCTGTTGCTCTCCGGCGAATTCGCCTTCCTGAAAATTTTACAGGAAAGTACATCATGTGGTTAGTGAGCTAGCACCAGATGCACAGGGATCGTAGCAACTACACTTCCAAAGCTGGCATGAATAATGCTGGTGTGGTGAGGGACCGATGCAAAACTCAAAATAAAAGGGCGAGTCCTTTTCTCAGTCGGGATAATTACTGAAAAGAATTTCTTCCGACAGTCGTCTACTATGGGTTGCTTGAATGTCGATAAAAGGCAAGATAGATGATACAGGTGTTTGGGCTGCCTTCCTTGAACCCAATCAATCAATCAATCAATCAATATATCAATATATAAATTAAATAGTTTTGTTTCCAAAAAAGCATATTTACGGTAGAAAAGGGTGGCCGGGATAAAAATGAACCATTACGGATTGACAAGTGCGTCATAGCGTTTTGAGAGGATGGTTGGGCGGATAGGGCATGTGACACGCTGTGTGCGCGCGTGTCCATGCGCTGTGGGATAAGCGCTCGTGTGTACAGAATCATTTGATTGGGTGCATCTCGCATCTTTTTTTTTACTTTGAGCACAGTCTAGCTTTTATAGAACACTTTCTCAGTTACAGTGCTCAGCTTTCAAGCAAGCCGCGTGCTTGCGAAAAAAGCAGCATCAGACAAAAATGCCGGGCTTTGCCACCACTGCTCAATGTTCCGCCCGCAAATATGCTGTTCGATTGGACAAGTGCAGGTCAGAAAGATAGACGGAGCACAAGGTCACGACAAATAAAAGGCGCCCAAGCAGATAAACACGCAAGCAGGAGCGTTGTGACGTACACACAGCGTGCTGTAGGTCCTGATTCGCCCAGACCTCTCGTCACAGCGCTAAGAAGCACCTACCCTTAGCCTTTTGATACACGGCAGCGACATTTCGGATACACAAAGAAACAAGGTTTTTTATAGACACCACACGTCCGCAGATCTTAGCACTTTGTTCTCACGGGCGCGCTTTATCTAGGAGTGACTGCGTGTCCAGCGTCCTGTACACGCACCTATAGGCGCTGCAGCGACAAAGTACGGGATATAGCATTGGACAGTTTTGTTCACCTGAAGCCGTAAAACAGAAGTTCTAACGAATTTGTCTTTGCACATATATAGCCGCCAAAACTAACATGCCAACATAAAATAGAGTAAAGTATAGCAGTGTAGCTGGCAACGTAAAGCTGATCATAGAAAGAATGTCGCCCACAACGTGACAATTTGCCTTCTGCTTCCTTCCTTCCTTTACGGAGCCCACATTGCGTCTGGGGTACAAAACGAGCTCGCCACCGTATCAAGAATAGGCTTCTATAATGTTTTTTTTTCTTTTTGCTGCTGTAGCTGCGCGCTTTTATTATCAAAAGAAACCACAGTAATCGAAATGGTCTTACCTTGAATGGTGTGAAAATGCAGCTGCTGCCCGTGCTCGACATGCCGCGATGGCGGCTCTCTTCCTCTTCCGTGAAGCTCTATCCTTATGATTTGTCATGACTCATGTGAAGCCCGGCAAGGCACTTGTGCTGCAGGTACTCCCACACGCACTCGCAGCGCACGCTAAGCAAACTCTAAAGAAGCCCTCTACGCGAGCAGTGGACACCAGAGGATGCGGCAGAAATGCGTTCTATCTCTAGTGTCTCACGCTACTACAGCACTGTCGCCTTCCGTGCTGAGCACGCATTTTTGTGTCCGTCCTTATCCTCACTCAGTCCGCCTCCCCCCTCGTCATGCTGCCTCGCACCTTCAGGCTAGCATAGTGGCTGTTATTCCACATCTCCTACCCTCGTGCGAGGCCATCTAGACTATTCAGGTGTTAGTGGTGTCGCCTTGGGCACCCCTTCTTGGTACCTGGTAAAACGCGTTCCTCGCTCACTATTGACGGGGGACTAGCTGGAGGGGAAAGGCGCGTCGCGTTCGCACAATGTTCACTGATAGGCGCGTGGCTAATTTACTTATACGTACGTGGCTTTGGAAGTCTTCCTAGTTAGGAAGCACATGGTGGCAGCCACCGGCTGTGTGTGAGAGAGGGTCGGGTGAGGAGGCAGTTGTCGTTACTTAGGTAAAAGAGAAAAATTTAGTGGACTTTAGTCCCGAGAAGCTCTTGCTTTCTGTTCTCGCAGATGTCTTGTAGTGTGCGAGAAGTGCACACAAGGCCAACACGACGAGTGGTCGGCGTTCCTTTGTCGTGAAAAGTACTCAGGGTCGACTTACCCCTCGAAATCCAGACCTGCCTGGCGCATTTGTGGGATACGTCTTTCTAGCGCATTACCCCCGTTTACATGGTCGTGATGCGCCAGTTGTCGTGCCGGCTTACGGCAAACTGTCGACGCCCGGCTATACGCAAACGTGCTTTCTTATCGAGGAAAGAGGAACTGGACCCCACTCCGAACAACCGTGGAGACGGCGTGCCGGCCTCTTGTTGAATGAAGTTAGTCGCCCCAGCTGGCAGCCAACTGACTGGCAGTTGCTTCGAGCTGTCAGGCTGTAATCAATTTTACACGAATGCCAGAGTAGCCCATCGACTTTGCAAGCGCGTTTCGGAAAGGTGATGCGACGCCGTTTGCAGGACCTCTCGTCTTCTGTACGCCGCAGCTACCATGTGGTGTCTGATTACAGCGAGCGAGTATCAGATTACAGCGACTTGTAGCTGGGCGAGTTGGTTTATGTAAAAGAACTAAAAAAAATAACTCATTAGCTTAGTCGTGCCTCGAGCACGGGAAACAGAAATTCGCACAATTTTCTGCGTCATCAACCACTATATAAATAGGTACATATTAGCGCGAGCAAAATAACAATGACTTGAGAAAGGAGTGGCAGGAGGCAGGAATATCTCAGCTCCCGACATTTCTGCTTCGTCCCACTTCTTTCTCGAACGTACGTTTTTTGTTTTCTTGAGCTAATATTAATAAATTCCTTATAGCGAAAGAGGGACGCACGAAGTTCGCACAACGGGGGGCCACCATTCCCCTCATCGTGATTTACGGCCCGTGAATCGACCGGCACTCGCAAAACTGCCCATTTCCTACGCATTAGTGCAATGCGCCTTCCATTGCTTACATGAATGCGAAGCGCATGTTTCGCACTCATGTAAACGTGTTTTATGCACACCGATGTCACCACACTTTCTTATAAACTTATCCCTTTCAGAAACGTTTCTGTTCTTTTCGAGCTACTAGGCGTAAGTCCAAGATCGGCTATTTCTACTCGTCAGCCTTATGACTCACGCTAACGAGTCAAGGAGCTGCTATCTTGACGCATTGACAGTTCTCCGCACAGCAGACTTCCTAATGACGAATTGTCAGCAGGTGCCGCATGTCCTTGACATTTTTCTCTATTCTTTTTCTCCCCTTCCCCCTCTCCGTGTAGGGTATCATATAAGCCTTTCCTTTGCCTTTCTCTCTCTCTCTCTCTCCTTCAGGCGAAAGCGTCGGCAGGGTGCCTTGTCGCATGGTGTTGTACACTGGCACCGCAGAAAACAAACAAGTTTTCAGTGCATAGGAAATGTAGATGGGCTTCACCACTGCCGCTCCCCCACCAGACCTGCTCAGTGGGAGCATAGTCAAAAGTTATCCGCCTTTCTGCCTCCCTGAAGGACCTCACTTGTCGCGGGTGCTTCAAAGCAGAAAAAAACAAGAGCCCTGGTGCCTCATTGCTGTCCCCGCACCGAAGTACTTTCTTACACCACGCCGTGCATTCAGCAAATTTCATGCCACTTCGCTTCGTTGTTACTGGCTGAAAAATCTGCAAGATTTTCAGGCAGTAGCATGATTTTAGCCAGTTTATGCAGTGAGCAACGGAATAAATATTGCTCGGTTTTGTGGTTTATTGAAACCGATGACGGATATTCACAGCTGACTTCGAGAGAAGAGTTTGCAAGCGCCCGCGTCCCCTTAGAGCGAGTTTGCAGTGATTATGAGGAACGCCGTCATGGGGTACTCCAGAACATTGGTGTTCGCGCATTTCGGCGCTATGGAAATGTGCGCTTGTCGTATATAAAGGCGCAAAGCGAACACGCGTCCTCAACTCCTGCCGCACCGTAGTTTTCCCCAAAGTAAATAAATGAAATAAACACGCAGAAAGTACAAAACAGACTTCATCTCATTCCTGTAGGTGTGCCTCGTTTCGTGTTTGTGCTGTTTGTTGTGATGGGTTCATACGAACAAGCGCAGCACGTCTGAAGCTCCGTATATTTCACGGTAAAAAAAAAAAGATATTCACAAATACCTTACTCACGCACGTCTGCTCAGTTCGCTCGTATCGCTCGTTTGTCGTTCGTTTTTCTGCTTTCTTCTGACTGTCGTCGCACAGCCCTCGCTTTTCGCTTTAGTCCGTGGGGGGTGAGGAGGGCGACAAAGACGTGCACACATAAAAGAGGGACTTTCCATGAATTCGGCCTTTCTTTTCCCGTGAAGACGCTCACCCCACCCTCTCGGAGGATACTGCCGACCTGTTTTCACGCTCTCCCGCGGTACCGCGCAGCCTTATGAGACTCTGAGGGGAGGAAGGCTTACAGATGACGGTGCATGGTTTGAAGTTAGAAAAGACGTTTCCTCCTGAGGCAAAATGTTTTTGCACGCCGCATTCAGGGAGACAGGGAACCTTCAAATTCAGCGCTTTCCTTATTTTTGTTTAGGTGGCGCTAGGGGAAGATTTTCGTTGTAGTGATAGGAATAATGTAGATTTCTCAATATTCCTGCAGCTGTTGTGTGCGATTCGTGTGCATAAGTATACCAGGAGACCGTAACTGTTATAGTTTAGGCCATGCATGCTTAGATTTCATTGCTATTTCAAGATAACAACGACTTTGTTGATGTTTACGGCACGATAAATTAAGACAATTCGCGAGCTTTGTTTCGCATTTCTGCTTACTTTATTGAAAAACGCTACGTTGAGGAAATAGATCAGGGGTTCTAGTTTATCTACGTGCAAATTCAGCAAACGAACTTCAGTAGTTCTCCGCAAAAATGGGCCACGGTAGGTCTATCTAATGAGAATATTGCCCAATTTAGATCAATATAATTAAAAAGTGAGCGGGCGTACATAAATAAAATTGAGCACTCAAACGGAAAATGACATCCTCTATATACACCCAGAAAATGAATTTTCTCTAGCGAATAGGTGCCGGATAGTTCGCATCGACATTTACTAAATTTGGCTCTTTTCAAAAGCTAATCAGCAATACAGTAAAAGTGCTAGAATAATTTGCTACGTTGAGGAAATAGATAAATATGTCTTAAATGTTCTGCGCAAAGAACAGTGCTGTAACTGCAGCAGATTTTTCAGAAAATGGTCACTGCTGACACACAGTCAGACCAAACCATGTAACTAGCGCTTATTCTTGGCTCTCCCTACCCAAATGCTAAAAGCTTACTTATTTTTAATAGATATGTTTAAAATGTACAAAAATTAAGCTTTTCAATGACACATAAACCAACTATATAAGACAAGAAGAACAGCCGCCACGTCAGTTGGAAAAGTGACAAAAACGATGTGCTCGTGCCGCCGGAGTGAGACCGCCGCCTTAACCACATTTGTATCGCACGAAGGCTTGTTTCGGTTTCGCAGCGTATGTTTCGGGCTTGCATCTGCCCCTGCAGTGTTTCAGAAAATGATGTCAATTATTCTTAAGGGTTGTAATGGCGCCCTTTGTTACTTGGATGACATTTTGGTGTGGGGACGTACTCGCGAAGAGCACGATGCTAACTTGCATACTGTTCTCAACCGCATCAGTGAATGTGGTATGAAACTTAATAACAAGTCCATTTTTTCTGTGAATGACTTACAATTTCTAGGACATAATGTCAGTTCCCGCGGCTTGACACCTGTTGAATCTAAAGTTCAGGCCATTGTCAATGCCCCACGGCCTACTGATGTTAAAACATTGCAATCTTTTTTAGGTATTGTTGGTTATTATGCCAAGTTTGTTCCTCACTATGCTGATGTTGTTGAACCACTGCGTACTCTACTTCGTCAAGCACAGCCTTTTAACTGGTCAGCTGAAGCTGAGCAGAGCTTCATTCAAGTTAAGTCAATACTGGCCTCAAAGCCAGCTGTTAGTATTTTCAATAAGAAGCTTCCCATCGTCATCACGACGGATTTTGTCGGATGTTGGACTGGGAGCAGTGTTTCAACAACTCGGAGATGATCAGCTGATCAATATCGCTTTTGCATCTCGTACATTGACCCCTGCTGAACGCAGATATTCAGCAGGAGAGCGTGAAGCTCTCGCGTGTCTTTTTGCTTGTGAGAAATGGCATGTTTACTTGTGGGGCCGGCACTTCACATTACGTACAGATCACCAAGCACTAGTTGCTCTTCTTTCTGCAGGATCCGAAGGCCGCCGCCCCATTCGCATTTCCCGTTGGTGTGCCAAACTCATGCATTATAATTTCAGTGTTAATATTGTAAAGGTTCTAATAATGTGGTTCCTGATGCACTGTCGCACCTTCCTCTTCAGATACTGGTTACTGAAGAGCGGGATGAGGAAGTTGTTTTATTAGTTACTTCCTGCATTACTAAAGCTGAGCTTCAGGCAGCTACAGCTGCAGATTCCACTTTGTCTCAAGTTCTCAAATATTTACGTGAAGGATGGCCTCCCAAATGAGCTCTTGCTTCTGAATTCTCGCCTTACTTCGCAGTCCGACAGGAACTGTCTTGTGTCGAGGACTTGCTTTTCCGCGATGAACGCGTGATTCCCCCTGCTTCTTTCCGTAACAAGCTAATACAGCTTGCTCATGAGGCCCATCCAGGCATTGTCCGCACCAAACAGAATCTCCGAGACAGGTACTGGTGGCCAGCCTTAGAAAAGCAGGTCGAGCATGCAGTTTACAACTGCCATATATGTCAGGCAGCTGACAAGTCTGCCAAACCTGCATTTTCTCCGTTGCAGCCAGTCCAGAGGTCTGATCGGCCTTGGCAGAAACTCGGCATGGACATTATCGGTCCTTTGCATAATGTTCCGCAAAATGCCCGGTTCATTGTTTCTCTCATCGACTACCATTCTAAATGGCCAGAAATTTGTTTCACAAATACGGTTACTTCTGAGGTCGTCATTGAATTTCTGTCTTCAATCTTCAGCCGGAAAGGTTTTCCTGATGCCATAGTTACGAACAATGGTCCACAGTTTCAATCCCAACATTTCCAGGCTTTTCTTTCACAACGAGGAATTCAGCACTTGAGGTCATCAGTTTTCTATCCCCAATCAAATGGACAAATCGAGCGCTTTAATCGCGTTCTGAAGGAACATATCCGGATCGCCCAATTAGAGCACCGTCCCCTCAAGCAAGTCTTGACTGAATGTTTAGCTTGGTTCAGGTTCACACCACAAGGCACCACTGGAGTGTCTCCTGCTCAACTTCTCCACGGTAGGCAACCGCCAGTTGCTCTCGACATAGTCTCTTTGCCTCGTAACATAGCAGTGTCTTCTCCTGATCAAATCCGTAGCAGAGTTTTTCTCATCAACATGCAATGAAAAAGTATGTCGACACCCGTCGAGGTGCAAAGCAGTCTAAAGTTCGCACTGGCGATCTAGTCAAGGTTCGTGTGCCAGGCAAGCGCCCCAAGTATCGGGGTCCTTACAAAGTCTTGGGCCAAGTTAGCCCCACTTTGTTTCGCTTAAGTGATGGTAACATCTGGAATGCTTCGCGCCATGTTATTTTTCATACGGATTCGCCTTCAACACCTAAAAGTCTTCCACATCACGTTCCGTCCGCGCTTTTCAACTATCCATCAGATTATTACATGTGGCCTCCATGTACAGGCATTTCTTCAAGGGGGGAGGAGTTACCAGTCGGTGTCGCTGGTTCAAGTACACCAAGTCATACGGTTCACTTCGAACCTTCAAATACGGCTGAGACCGTTGAACCGGACTCCGGTCCGCAAAATTCTTCCGAAGCTCATGCTGCGAGCTCTGATGAGACCGCAAATGTTAACGCTCGTTCAGAGCCTTCGCAATCTTCCACTGCTCTTGATGTGTCACATCAGAGCAGAAGTGACCAAGGTGCAGAGACACCTGATTCTACACCCAAAAGGGCCCGCCCTAAGCGGAAGCGGCAGAAGCCCCGTCGGTTCGAAGACTATGTGATGTAGAACTCTTGTTCCGAACAGTTGTGTACATTTTTTTTGTTTGTCAGTGCATTTTCAGGACTCGTAGTGTGTGAGTTCGGTGTGCCGTGCTCCGAATTTTCATGTGTTCTAACGTACATACCTTGTATATACTTTTGTATCGATCATGTATAAATATAAACAGTGTGTGAGGAGGTTTATTAGCCGTTAAAGACAGCGACGAGACAGCGTGAAGAATCGTCCAGCGATCGGCACAGCAACGAACCAAAGCACGAGCCGAGAGAGCCGGGCGTTGGCGATGCTGCTCGCTCCAGGCACATCTTCTTCTTCACAATCGCCCCCGCTGAAAAAGGAGCCATCCTGGCGACTTAAGAAGTTTCAGGCAAAGGCTCATGGTACGGTTTCAGTCGGGAAACATGGACGATGTCACGTGCACGCCGGCGCATGTCGTCCGATCGGGAAACTGGTTCAATTAGGAAATTAACCGGAGAGGTTTTCTCCAAAACGGTGTAAGGCCCCTCGTACCGGGAGACAAGTTTCGAGGAGAGTCCCGGTGTTTGGTATGGGATGGCAAGCCACACAAGAGACCCTGGGGCATAGCTGGGATCCGGAAGAGAGGTGCTACGGGTTTCTTTCTGGCGTTGTTGCTCTTCCGAGGTGAACGCACGGGCGAGCTGGCGGCACTCTTCGGCTTGTCTAGCAGCATCGGAGATAGGTGGACACTCGGAAGCATCAGGACGGTAAGGAAGTAGGGTATCAATTGTATGGGAAGGCTCACGTCCGTAAAGAAGAATGAAAGGTGAGAATCCCGTGGTGGTTTGTATTGCGGTGTTATATGCGAACGTGACGTATGGGAGAACACGGTCCCAGTTGCTATGATCAGATGCCACGTACATTGAGAGCATATCACCTAGCGTGCGGTTGAACCGTTCCGTTAGTCCGCCAGTCTGCGGGTGGTATGCTGTCGTTTTCCGATGAATGACGTGGCATTCCGAAAGCAGAGTTTCGACGACCTCGGAAAGGAAAGCGCGGCCTCTGTCACTAAGGAGCTCTCGAGGTGCACCATGTCGAAGGATAAAGCGTTGCAAAATGAAAGAGGCGACATCGTGAGCTGTAGCGCTCGGCAAAGCGGCTGTTTCGGCGTAGCGTGTCAGGTGGTCAACCGCCACTATAATCCACCGATTACCATCTGGTGTCAATGGAAGGGGACCGTAGAGGTCAACGCCGACGCGATCAAATGGCTTGGCAGGGCATGGAAGTGGCTGCAATGCACCAGTCGCACGTGGCAGTGTTGATTTACGTCGCTGGCAGTCAGGACAGCACTGCACGAATTTACGTACAAAATTGTACATGCCGCGCCAGTAATAGCGATGGCGAAGGCGTTCATATGTTTTGAACACTCCGGCGTGGCCACATTGCGGATCGTCGTGAAGGGAGGCGCATACTTGCGATCGTAAAGTGCGTGGAATGACCAGCAACCACCGGCGGCCATCGGGAGCGTAGTTGCGTTGATGAAGAAGTTGATCGCGGATGGCGAAATGGAAAGCTTGACGTCGGAGGCATCGAGATACTGGAAGGTTGGGCGTACCAGATAAATATTCGATAAGAGAGGCGATCCACGGGTCACGACGTTGTTCGGTGGCAATCGAGTCGAGATCTAGCGATGACAAGGTCTGGAGGCAAGTGTTTCCGCACGTCTGATCTGGTGGTAAAGGTGAGCGGGACAGGGCATCAGCGTCAGAATGTTTGCGTCCACAGCGGTATACGACGCGAATGTCGTACTACTGGATGCGGAGTGCCCATCGCGCAAGGCGGCCAGAAGTGTCTTTCAACGTGGAGAGCCAGCAAAGCGCGTGGTGATCAGTTACTAGATCGAACGGGCGGCCGTATAAGTACGGCCGGAACTTTCCAAGCGCCCACACCAGGGCCAAACACTCTTTTTCTGTCACGCTGTAATTAGTTTCGGCTTTCGTCAGAGTGCGGCTAGCGTAGGCTACAACGTATTCTGAATAGCCGGGCTTTCGTTGAGCGAGGACCGCGCCTAGCCCGACGCCGCTGGCGTCGGTGTGCACGCACCTCCACCAAATGTGAGGAGGTTTATTAGCCGTTAAAGACAGCGACGAGACAGCGTGAAGAACCGTCCAGCGATCGGCACAGCAACGAACCAAAGCACGAGCCGAGAGAGCCAGGCGTTGGCGATGCTGCTCGCTCCAGGCACATCATCTTCTTCACAAGTGTATAGGTGAACTTTTTTCGAGGAGGGGATGGTTGTTGTGTTCTGGGTTTCGGTTTCGGATTGACATGTGAGGATGCCAGGGGGCGCCGCTCTGGCATCTAGGATTTCAAGGCGACTGTAAATAAAAGCAGTGTGTGTAGGGTAACCGTAGAGTGCGGTTGTTGTTCTTTCTTTCGGCGTTTCGCGCCAACCCGCGTGTTCGGGCGGGTCGGCGTCCCCGCCGGCCGCGTACGTCTCCGTCGGCCGTCGTCTTCTGCTTCGTCGGGACCAGCCAGCCCCCAACACAGCAATCGTCCTGGCAGATCTCAAGTGGAAAAGCTGTCTCATCTACCTCGATAATGACGTTGTGTTTTCAGAAATGTTTGAAGAGCATCTTCGTCGCCTTCGGAATATTCTCGAAGCCATTCGAGCGGCCAATCTCACACTCAAGCCTGAGAAATGTCATTTCGGCTACGAAGAATTAAAGTTTCTTGGTCACGTCGTGAGCGCCGTTGGCGTTCGGCCTGATCCTGACAAAACTGCTGCCGTCACCGCTTTTCCACCTCCAACTGACCAGAAAAGTCTTCGACAATTACTGAGTCTGTGCGCGTATTACCGGCGCTTTATTGAAAATTTCTCTAACATTGCGGAGCCACTATTACGCCTCACGCGTGATGACACACCATTTGTCTGGGCTGACAAACAGCAGACTGCCTTTGCGGAACTACAGCACCGGTTCTCTTCCCCTTTCATGCTCGGCCACTTCAATGAAGATGCTGACACTGAAGTACGCCCTGATGTCAGCAATATTGGTCTTGGAGCTATTTTGGTACAAAGACAAGATGGCATTGTACGGGTGAAAGCCTACGCAAGTCGTACACTGCTTCGCGCAGAATCTAACTATTCCACATCAGAGAAAGAATGTCTTGCGGTCATTTGGGCAATTACAAAGTTTAGGCCATATCTCTATGGAAGGCCATTTAAAGTACTGACTGACCATCATGCTTTGTGCTGGTTGACCAATTTACGAGACCCTTCAGGACGATTAGCACGATGGAGTCTGCACCTATAGGAATTTGATGTCAACATCGTGTACAAGCCTATCTTGTACACGATGTACAAGAAAGTAGGCTGCGGCGATGGCGTAGTGGTTAGAGCATCCGCCTCGCATGCAAGAGGTCCGTGGTTCAAATCCCGGTACCGCGCAGTTCCCAACCGGATTTAAAAAAAAAAATCCGCGTGTTGATGGAACTGCATTAAGAGGCCTGGGGTGCGGCCTCACCGGCAAAACACCGCCGAGAACGCACTCCCTCACCAGAGAAGGATTGGCCACCCTGGTGCAGTATCTGGCCACTACCTCCCACATGCTTACGTCAAATAACTCACGGCCCTCAGTCCCCAGCAGCTGCGAAGCAACTGACCACGGCGGCGGTCAGATCTGCAACGCAGCAGAGGGTGCTAAGAATCTCTGGATCCGGAGAGGCCGCCATTGGAACCTGAACTTGGCAACGTTTAACGCTAGAACCTTATCTAGTGAGGGAAGTCTAGCTGTACTATTCGAGGATCCAGAGGGTGTTAAATGGGATATAATAGGGCTCAGTGCGGTTAGGAGGACAGATGAGGCCTATACGGTGCTACAGAATGGGCACGTCCTTTGCTACAGGGGCTTGGCAGACAGAAGAGAACTGGGAGTGGGGTTCCTACTTCACAGAAACATAGCTGGCAACATAGAGGAATACTATAGCATTAATGAAAGGGTGGTAGGTATCGTAATTAAACTGAATAAAAGATACAAAATGAAGGTAGTACAGGCTTACGCGCCTACATCCAGCCATGATGACGCTTCAGTTGAAAGCTTCTATGAAGACGTGGAATCGGCAATGAGTAAGGTAAAAACACAGTATACTATAGTGATGGGCGACTTTAATGCAAAAGTAGGGAAGAAGCAGGCTGGGGACCAGGCAGTAGGAGATTATGGCATCGGTACTAGAAACGCCAGAGGAGAGCTACTAGTAGAATTCGCAGAACGCAATAATTTACGGATTTTGAATACCTTCTACCGAAAACGAGAAAACCGTAAGTGGACATGGAGGATCCCTAATGGCGAAAATAAGAACGAAATAGACTTTATAATGAGTGCACACCCTGGAATCGTGCAGGATGTGGAAGTGATTGGCAAGGTACGATGCAGTGACCATAGAATGGTACGGTCTCGAATTCACCTAGACTTGAAGAAGGAACGACAGAAACTGATACGCAAGAAGCCAATCAACCAGCTAGCACTGAGAGGGAAAGTACAGGAATTCCGAGTGTCGCTGCAGAACAGGTACTCGGCTCTTAGTGAGGAAACCAACCTTAGCGTAGATACAATGAATGATAATCTCACGAATATCATTACGGAGTGTGCAGTGGAAGTTGGAGGCAGGGTAGTTAGACAGGACACTGGCAAGCTTTCCCAGGAAACGAAGAACCTAATTAAGAAGCGTCAAATCATGAAAGTGTCAAGTACAACAGACAAAATAGAACTGACAGAGCTTTCGAAGTTGATTAATAGACGTAAGGTATGCGATGTAAGAAGGTATAACATGGAGAGAATTGAACACGCTCTGAAAAACAGAGGAAGTGTCAAAGCATTGAAGAGGAAACTAGGGATAGGCAAAAGTCCGATGTATGCACTAAGAGACAAAGAAGGCAAAATTACTACCAATATGGATAGGATAGTTAAAATAGCGGAGGAGTTTTACAGAGATCTGTACAGTGGCCGAGACAACCACGACCTTAATACTATAAGAACTAGCAGTAACCAAGATTACACTCCACCAGTGATGATAGAAGAAGTCAGAAAAGCTTTGGAGAGCATGCAAAGGGGCAAAGCTGCTGGTGAGGATCAGGTAACATCAGATCTGCTGAAAGATGGAGAACAGATTGTGTTAGAAAAACTAGCCACCCTGTTTACGAGGTGTCTCCTGACGGGAAGAGTACCAGAGTCTTGGAAGAACGCTAACATCATCTTAATACATAAGAAAGGAGATGACAAGGACTTGAAGAATTACAGGCCGATCAGCTTGCTCTCTGTAGTATAAAAGCTATTTACAAAAGTAATTGCTAACAGAGTAAAGAAAACATTAGAATTCAATCAACCAAAGGAACAAGCAGGATTTCGAACAAGCTACTCAACAATTGACCACATTCATACTATCGATCAGGTAATAGAGAAATGCTCAGAGTATAACCAACCACTATACATAGCCTTCATAGATTACGAGAAGGCGTTTGATTCAGTAGAAATATCATCCGTCATGCAAACACTGCGGAATCAGGGCGTAGATGAAGTATATATAAACATTCTGGAAGAAATCTACAGGGGATCAACTGCTACCATAGTGCTTCATAAAGAAAGCAACAGAATACCAATCAAGAAGGGTGTAAGGCAGGGGGACACGATTTCCCTAATGCTATTTACCGCGTGCTTACACGAGGTTTTCAGAAGCCTAGAATGGGAACAGTTAGGGATAAGAGTCAATGAAGAATACCTTAGTAACCTGCGCTTCGCCGACGACATTGCATTGCCGAGTAACTCGGGGGACGAATTGCAACTCATGATTACGGAGTTAGACAAGGAGAGCAGAAAGGTGGGTCTTAAAATTAATCTGCAGAAAACGAAAGTAATGTACAACAACCTCGGCAAGGAGCAGCGCTTCGAGATAGGTAATAGTGCACTTGAAGTTGTGCAAGACTATGTCTACTTAGGGCAGGTAATAACCGCAGAGCCGAACCACGAGATTGAAGTAACTAGAAGAATAAGAATGGGGTGGAGCACATTCGGCAAGCACTCTCAAATTATGACAGGTAGATTGCCACTATCCTTGAAAAGGAAGGTATATAACAGCTGTATCTTGCCGGTACTTAGCTAAGGAGCAGAAAACTAGAGACTTACAAAGAGGGTTCAGCTTAAATTGAGGACGACGCAACGAGCAATGGAAAGAAAATGGTAGGTGTAACCTTAAGAGACAAGAAGAGAGCAGAGTGGATTAGGGAACAAACGGGGGTTAAGGATATCATAGCTGAAATCAAGAAGAAGAAATGGACATGGGCAGGGCATGTAGCACGTAGACAGGATAACCGCTGGTCATTAAGGTTAACTGACTGAATTCCCAGAGAAGGGAAGCGGGTTAGGGGGAGACAGAAGGTTAGGTGGGCAGATGAGATTAAGAAGTTTGCGGGTATAAATTGGCAGCAGCAAGCACAGGACCGGGTTAACTGGCGGAACATGGGAGAGGCCTTTGTCCTGCAGTGGACGTAGTCAGGCTGATGATGATCATGATGATGATGATGATCGTGTACAAGCCAGGCAAAAAGCACGAATACGCCGACACGCTATCATGAGCACCTCTCAATCCGCCAATACTAGAGCAGAAGAGGACGGCGCCTTCGTGGCAACTCTCAGCGGACCGGATCTGATGTCTCATCAAGGAAATGACGCCGATATAAGAATGATTATAGATCACTTAGAAGGAAGCACCGCGCTCATTCCTCGTCCGATGTCGCGAATGTTGCCATCATTTTGCCTACGAAATGGCATCTTATGCAAAAGGAACGCCGGTGCTGGTGACAGATCTCATCTTCTCGTCGTGCCTGAAGCCCTCCGCGATTACGTCTTATTAGCTTGCCACGACGAGCCCACATCCGGCCATCTGGCTGATCTCTATGATCATGATCATAGAGATCAGCCAGATCTCTATGACATGATCTCTATATGGACATGATCTCTATGTACGTGGATGTGCAGCACAAAACGTGGGACGACATCCTGCCGTGCGTAACATTTGCGTATAACACTGCAACGCAGGAAACTACACGCTTCATGCCATTCCGGCTCGTTTATGGTTGAGATGTTAGAACTATGCTAGACGCCATGATTTCATATGAGGACATCGACAAGCTCGACCAATTAGCCCCCGACATCAATGAGTACATTTAGCGCGCAGAGGAAGCAAGTCAACTGGCCCTTGTGCACATCTGAACTCAACAGTACGCAGATGCACGGCGGTACAACATCCATCATGGAGAAGTTAATTATGAACCTGGTGACCAAGTTTGGGTTTGGACACTCATTAGGTTGCGAGGTCTCAGTGAGAAACTCTTGAGGAAGTACTTTGGACCTTACAAAGTACTCAGGCGTGTGAGCGACGTAAACTACGAAGTGGTTCCAGATGGAGGCTCACCATCATCCCAGCGCAGGTTACCATGCCCAGAGACTGTACACGTAGTCCGCCTAAACCATACTTTACACGGTGATGCGAATTTTCTTCTTGTGCCAGTGAACTCTTCATGTGAACAGTGAATGCTGCTTATTTCTGATTGCCGGGCTGAGGACGCATTTTCTCTCGTGCACTAATTTGTTTAATGTTTCTTTATGTTGCCTACTTTGACCCACTGCTGTGCACACTTTTGTTTGAGCATCGGGTCGATGCTCTCTTGGGAGGAGGAGTAATGCCACCTGGTGTTCTGTGCCAGTGAACAGTGGGTCAGTTCTGTGCTGGTGAACGAGGAAGATGAAGACGAGCAGCCGGTGCCAGCGGAGATGTCCTTCTTTGTCTCTGAGATTGACAGTCGTGTCCCTTTGTACGTTCCTTTGAGCTCTTAGCGCGTGACAATATACTAATAGCTCTCATCAGGTCAGATAAGCGAGGAACAGGGCTTCTGATATTTTTGTGCACAAAGTAAACATAGCTTAACAATTTTTTATGAAGTACGCATGTTCTAGTCTGAAGATGGTCAAATGCTTGCATTACAAGCAACTTTCACTGAAACCTGTTTCAGGAACGAGCAGAGATGCAAGAAGAGTTTCTCGTGGAGCTTCGGTGCATTGCATCCTTAACCAATGGCAGCTCATCCAGTGACAAGTTGTTAAGGGATGCAATATCAAACCCAAAGAAGCTCAAAACTAGGAGTGATGCAGATGCACTACTTCTGACAATAAAGCATGCTGGTGCAGTGGACCGAAGGCGTGGCAGGCAGATAAAAGTTCAGCCAACGAGTTTGGCAAGACGCAGGCCAGGCTTACCAAGGGGCTCACCACGAATGTCTACAGGACACCCAAGGAAAGTGACAGGGCAGCAAAAAGTGAAACGTTGCCATAAGCTGAGCAGGAATGTGCAAGATAATGTACCAGCAGCTAGGTGTCATTGGAGCCATGCATAGCCTCGCTCAATATTGCCACATTAGCTCATCATGTTTTGTTATCACCCCGTTTTACTGACAGTTTTACTGTAAGTAAATCATGCCGACACTGTTCGTGAAGCGTGGGGACTGCAGTAGATCGTTTTGTTCAGAATAAGCCCACTTCGTGAACAGTGCAGTTTATTCTAGATCCTACATCATGGCTAGCGTTAAGGCTAGAATATTCGATGGCAAGTGTATAAATGCCGACACGTATCGCCACTTGTCAGTTGATCGACGACCAACGCTCTGTTCGCTGCTATCAGTGCCAGTGTCTTGCTGTAATCTTATTTTCCTTTTACGTGGCCACAGGTTCGACAGAATGATATTATTCTTCACAGTACTGTCTGCTCCCATTCGTCGATGTCACGACTCCGTGACAATATGACTTGCAACACGGGAGTGTGTGGCCTCCCTACTTCAAAGAGGACACATGGCTTTAACTTGACCTCATTTCCTCAACTGAACTATATTTTCTCATTTAAAACCATCCCTAGGGGAGAGTACAGCAACGTAGTTGATGAAATGAGGGCAAGCTGGAGTCATGTGCAATATTTGAAGTAGTGAGGCCACGCGCTCCCGTGTTACTATTCATATTGAGCGCGGTGGTACATAGTGCTAGGATTTCCTACTTCAATCACGTACAATGTGCCACCTCCTCACTCCTGGTTTTTTAAACTCTTGTCACACTTTTCATACATGAAACTCCCACTTTTTTTTTCTAGGACTGGCCAATCCATGACTTCTTTGTAGCCGCCTTATATCACCTTTTGCCATTTTTCATTGTTCTTAGTTTGCCCATGCCAAGCTCTGTATTCGGTTGCCATAGCTTTTCTGCTGGTGGCATAGAAATTCGGCACACTTACTCATAATGTTCAAGAATTAGTGCTTGGATGTAAACATGATCATGTTGCAAGATATATCCATCACCGAGAAACATCAACCATCGACCTGAATAGCTACGTACTAGTTTTTTCAGCTGAATTTTTTTTTACAATTTTTTGGCTGTTTCAACCATTAGGTGTAACACTGCTATGCTGGTGTAGACTGTATATGTGTATGTAGGGCCCTCAGTGTTAATGTTAAGCAAAAAACTATGTCATCTTTCGTGCTCCTTGTGAGGCCAATTAAGTGTTTTAGAACACACTGAATATGAACCATCCATTTATGCAATCACATAGTGGCGTAATGATGATAATATCTGGGGTTTAACGCTCCCTAAACAGGATTTTATTATGAGGGACATTATAGTGGAGGGCTCTGGACATTTCGACCCCCTGGGGTTCTTACATGTACCTAAATCTAAGTACACAGGCCTAAGTAAGTGCAGCCTAAGTACACGGGCTTAAGTAAATCTAAGTAAGTGCAGTGGCCGCGGCCGGTATTCAATCCCTCAACCTTCGGGTCAGCAGTCTAGTGCAATAACCACTAGACAACAGTGGTGGGGCGACATAGTGGCATCTAAGCCGTCATGCCTCATATTATGCAAAAAGCGGTCTGCCTTATTTGTACTGTGTTTACCATGTCAGTGTACTGAAGGTTAAAGGAGGATCTTGTACTTGTACCAGGCTGCAGCATGAACAAACATTGATTCCATGCACCATTGCAGGGCTCACAGTGCATGGTTGTGCTAAGCGAAAAAAACCTCTTTTTTATCGACTGCTTTCCAGCATTGAACTACCTTCAAAGGCCCTGCCACTAATGCTTCATTGAACATTTTGAAACGTGCACAGTGACTTAGTTGAGAACTTTGTAGAATGTAGCCCAAGAATTTGCATGGGGCTTTTCTAAAAAAAAAACACTGCAGTGTTGTTAAAGAACCTTTAATTTTTAGCGCCTGGTAAAATCACTTGAGCCCCTAACTCAAGTCTGTGTTACAAATGGAAAAATCCTCTGTTTATTGTTTACTTGCATTTTGTAGAATATATATTCTTGCGTTGCTGCAAGATGTCAAAGTGATGTCAAAAACAACAGAAGTATGTAGGAATAACAGCAGAGCACAATTTACAGCATATATAAGGCTGTCAGTTGTCAGCCACTACGGCTGCTAAGCAGACGCATTTCCTGCTGCACTGTCTACTTTGCACTGTAAATCACCATTGCGATTTCAGCACACTCATAAGCAGATGGTTTGTAGTGATATTAGTCAAGTTAGTTGGTTGGTCAAACTTTAGTCAGGGGAAACTACTTTTTAATAAAATGTGGTCAGACTTATATAAGGCAACACAGGTCAATTTTTTTCCTTCCTTTCATGCACAAAATGATTGAAGAGCTATTTCAGGCTTTATTAATGTACTACCAGAACAAATTTTACCTTTCGTGACCTCAGTGACTTGGATTTTGCCAAGAATATTCAGCTATAATGGAACTAATTACTCTAACAGAGAAAGCTGAACATTAATTGACAGAAGTTTGAGCATAGAATTTGCATTCCTGAACTTGATGAAGGCCTTCAACACCATAAACCATTGTTCATGACTTGACAAACATTAATCTTTCAGTCTATCTCACCATCAACAACCTATCTTATGACCACTGCCTGAAGAAGGCTTCTCGCCCCGCCGTGGTGATCTAGTTGCTAAGGTACTCGGCTGCTGACCCGCAAGTCGTGGGTTCGATTCCCGGCTGCGGCGGCTGCATTTCCGATGGAGGCGGAAATGTTGTAGGCTCGTGTAGTCAGATTTGGGTGCACGTTAAAGAACCCCAGGAGGTCAAAATTTCCGGAGCCCCCCACTACGGCGTCTCTCATAATCAAATGGTGGTTTTGGGACGTTAAACCCCACAAATCAATCAATCAAGAAGGCTTCTCCCAATGATCTCTAATGCATCATCTCCTGCACGACACAGTTCCATCTTAGTCCTGCAAATTCATTCATTTGCATTCTCCAACCTAACTTGCTGGCATCCTCAGCCGTACTTCTCGCCTATTACTATCCATTTCAATGCTTTAGCTGACCAATGCTTACGTCTCCTTCTCATAATCTGAGCGGCTGAGGTTTCTTGGTCATTGATTGATTGATTGATTTTTGGGGTTTAACGTCCCAAAACCACCATATGATTATGAGAGACGCCGTCGTCGAGGGCTCCGGAAATTTCGACCATCTAGGGTTCTTTAACGTGCACCAAAATCTGAGCACATGGGCCTACAACATTTCCGCCTCCATCGGAAATGCAGCCGCCGCAGCCGGGATTCGAACCCGCGACCTGCGGGTCAGCAGCCGAGTACCTTAGCCATTAGGTTACCGCGGCGGGGCGAGGTTTCTTGGTCAGACCAAGTAGTAGTATCTTTTCGTGCGATACAAAAAGAAAGACCAAAGGCAAAAGGTGCTTTATTTAACTCGCAAGGGCCTCTGTACTTGCAGCAGATACACCTTTTTACACACACCAACACACAAAAAAGTTTTTTGACACATCATGTAATCACATGTGAGCACACAGTAATAGTACAGTAACACAAGCAATAGATGCACACTTAGGCTGATGACACAAACATCTATACATTAAGCAATTCAGCAGCCACGCTCTAGTGTAGCGATAAAGGTGTAGTGAAGGAAAATATTAATTTGGCGTGCATTGTTGAAGTAGCATTGCACAAACCTGCTTGTAACTGCGTGTTCTGTCCCATAACAGCATAAAAGCTCATCCCCGATGACACCTGCATCGAATACCCTGTTATAGGGCACGTAAAACAGGTTTATTTGAAGGGGCCTAACAATAAGCTTGTGACCGTGCTGCTTCTCTTCATGTCGCTGCTGCAGCTTAACTAGCTTTGGGTCACTGTTATAGTATTGCCACCATTGATGAACGAGCCCCTGTGGCTCACACCCGTTTTGAGCTACGAAGAGGAAGAGAACATTTTTCGTTGCTCGGGTTCAGGTGAACTCCTGGCTGCAGGTCTTGTTTTTGCTCGCGACTGGTGGAGACGCTGGGTACGTGTACTTCGGCTGTGTCTGCCATAGTAGAGACAGCTACATCTCCCAGAGCAAGAAGCAGCCGCCACCTGCGTGGGTTATTCCCTGAATTTGGTCCCTTCACATCGACACTCAGAAAGATGGCAACTCCGATGACAAGCCAGGCGGTCTAAACCAGCGATGCCCATGGTTCTCTTCTCACCCATGTTTTTCATGCGCCACAGACACCAAAGCCGTTCCATGGAGACATCTTCGAGGATGTTGATAACTGGCTCGACCACTTTGATCGGGTTGCCAGTACCAACGAATGAGACGATGTTCGCAAGCTGCGCCGAGTTTACTTCTACTTGGAGGATTCTGCGAAGACGTGGTACGAGAACCACGAGGGCTCCTTTGCAACCTGGCAAGAGTTTAGCTATCAGCTCCGTGGCGACTATCGGAACACCGAGAGGAAGGAGAGTGCTGAACAAGCCATATCCTGCAGAATCCAGCGGCCGAACGAACGAGTATCCATGTTTGTCGAGGACATGCTTCGGCTCTTCAAGCGCGCGGACCCTGCCATGCCTGAGGAAAAGAAGGTGCGGCATTTGATGCGCGGAGTAAAATAACAGCTTTTCGCTGGGCTCGTGCGCAATCCACCAACGACAGTCACCCAGTTCATCAGTGAGGCGACCACTATGGAACATACGCTGCAGCAGCGGTCGTCACAATACGAACGCCACATCCTGGCCACCGCATGCTCGATCACCTCTGACAGCGAGCGACAGGCCCTCGCAGACTTCATTCGAAGTATTGTTCGGGACTGCGACAGCTTCAGGCAGTGGGATCCCATCAACCTGTGTCAGCCCTCGCGGATGTAATCAGACAAGAAGTCCGGCAGGCCATCACACCCCTGACCCCAATCGCACCACCGACTCCCGAGGCCCCAGTCCTGACATACGCAGCGGCATTGCGATCCCCTGCGCCACTGGCTACAGATCTTGCTATGTGGCCCAGGTACCAGGCTATGCAGTCATTCCATGCCACTGCTTCGAGCCCGCCTCTCGGCTCAAGGTTCCCGAGCACACCCACCTTTCTGCCGTCTACCTCAAGACAAAGTGGTAGTAAGGCAAGCACGTGGCGCACCTCGGATAACCGTCCGCTCTGCTATCACTGCGGCGAAGCGGGTCACGTATACAGGAACTGTCAATACCGGCAACTAGGTCTTCGCGGCTTCCATCCTGATGCTCGATGCCCGCGCTACGGTGAGCGCCCCCGCGAAATCGAAGCCTATCTCACGGGCCAGCGAACACCTTCGACTGTTCAGCACCACCAGTCGAGATCACCGTCGCCTCGCCGGCCTACGTCACCCAGTTTGCCCTCATCGTCTTCCGCTCCTTTCAGGAGCCGGTCACCAAGTCCCCGCAAGGGAAACTAGGAACGGCGACTTCTGGGAGTGAAGTCGCGGCCCGGCGAACTGTAAAAGACCCTCATTCGACGCAACAACCAGACGAGAACCATTCCAGTTTTGCAGTGTTCTCTGACAGCAGAAAGATTGTTTCTGCCGAAATCGCCGTCTTTGTCGGCAATCATGCTGTCAACACCCTCGTCCAAACCGGCGCTGACTATTCCATAATGAGCGCCGCACTGGCATCTGAACTGAGGAAGGTTACCACACCATGGCAAGGACCCTAGTTGCGCACGGCAGGTGGCCATCTGGTGACGCCTGCTGGTATGTGCACGGCGTGCATTCGAATACGTACGTCGACATTTGCGGGCTCTTTCCTCGTATTGCACGTGTGCTCGCGGCCAGTCATTCTAGGAATGGACTTTCTTCGTGAATACGGCGCCGTCATTGACCTCCGTGAATTAGTTGTGTCGTTCGAGAATCCTTTTTGCACTGCAACTGTCAGTACGCAGTTCCGGAAAAGAGCGCTCCGTATTACCGACGATTCTCTGACTCTCCCACCTCGAAGCAGCCTCTTTGTCAAAGTAGAATTGGGACACGACGTGTCTGATGCGGTAATTGCAGAGGCCAATTTGTCTCTCCTTATTTCACGACAAATCTGTGTTGCCCGAGGAATCATTCAGTCTAGCAATAGGCATGTTCACCTGCTGGTCACGAACTTCAGCGGCGAATATCGCCACCTAACGAGACACACTGCCATTGCATATTGTGAAGAACTTGCCGATGCCGATGGTTCGCCCACGTTAGCTCTATTTTCATCGAATGGCCACCCTGACGAGGCCTTCGTGAGCACTCTCGACGTAAACGAGAGACTACCTTCGGCTCAACGAGAAAGCTTTTTGCGTTTACTCGACTCCTTTCAAGATTGCTTTGCCACTACGTCAAAGGTTAAACAGACAACACTTGCTCAGCACCGTATCATCACGGAACCCACCGAGAGACCCATCCGACAACACGCCTATAGGGTGTCGCAAAAAGAGCAAGATGCTATACGTGACCAGGTCCAGCAGATGCTTCAGGACGACGTCATCCAGCCATCAACCAGTCCCTGGGCTTCGCCAGTTATGCTAGTAAAGAACAACGGTACGTTGCGTTTTTGCGTTGATTACCGTAAACTGAACAAGGTCACCAAAAAGGACGTTTATCCTCTACCCCGGATAGATTACTCGTTGGACCGTATACGCAACGCTAAATATTTTTCTTCCATGGATTTACGTAGTGGCTACTGGCAAATCGCAGTGGATGAGCGCGACCGCGAAAAGACGGCGTTTATTACTCCCGACGGCCTGTACGAGTTTAAAGTGTTGCCTTTCGGTCTATGCTCAGTGCCAGCTACTTTCCAAAGAATGATGGATACGGTTCTCACGGGGCTCAAATGGCAATCATGTCTTGTTTACCTTGATGACGTCGTGGTCTCTTCAGACACGTTTGAACAACACGCCCAACCCCTTCATGCAGTACTTCAGGCAATCAGAACAGCGGGGCTTTTTCTCAAACCTGAGAAATGTCATTTTGGATATGAAGAACTGAAGTTCCTTGGTCACGTTGTGAGCCATGCCGGCACCCGCCCAGATCCGGAGAAAACCCGTGCTGTTGCCGCTTTTCCCATGCCCACAAATAAGCGCGACCTACGCCGATTTCTGGGGCTCTGTGCGTATTACAAACGCTTTGTCAAAAACTTTTCGAAGATTGCTGAGCCCCTCAACAAGCTTACAAAAGACGGTGCCTCGCTTGTTTGGGGTCCCGACCAGTGTCATGCGTTCGACACCCTCCGAAACCTCCTCCAGGCTCCGCCTGTACTAGGTCATTTTGACGAAAGCGCTGACACGAAATTACACACTGACGCCAGCAACGTTGGACTAGGAGCGGTATTAGTTCAGTGGCATAATGGCGTAGAGCGCGTGATCGCTTATGCGAGCAAAACGTTATCCCCAGCAGAGAAAAACTATTCTGCAACCGAGGAGGAATGCCTCACTGTTGTCTGGGCCATAACAAAGTTCCGCACATAGTTGTATGGCCGCCCATTCAGGGTAGTTAGCGGCCACCATACCCTTTGTTGGCTCGCAAATCTCAAAGATCCCTCAGGTCGTCTAGCACGATGGAACACTGCTGAATATAGAACACTGCTTGTAACAACAGTACCTGGTTTTTTCTAGTGCAATGAACATCTTATGCCGGTCATTCATTAGGAGAAATTATGGAAAGTTCACATTTATTTACTCTGGCACTGCAATATGGCACTCATTACCTCTCAAAATAAGATTATCATACAATGTTCACACACTCTCTGCACGAGGCAAGAAATATTGTGTTCAGTAATCAAGCAAGTCATTGGAATTTTCAAATTATCTCTCAAATATTGCTATGTAACAGCAACAGTTACAGAAGACATCATTATTGCAAAAACAATGAGAACAACAGCGAGGGAGACTGGGGCAATCTATTCATCGTGCACAGGGCTGCATGCACATTCACTTTAAATGCAGCTGTATGTAGTACTTGCCATGTCTGTCTTTCTGTAAAACAATATTTATCTGCCAGTTCGCTGCATGTCTTGTGTTTTCATATAATACATTGACAGTGCAATGAGTGTCATGTCAGGTTGATTATTTTTGTTACCTTCTGTAGTCTTTCTGCTTCTTTGCAAACTGATAATTATTTTACACTTTAGCGTAAACGTTAAGTACAAACTGTTTGCTATAAATAATCATCTTATCCTATTTTAATTTTTACTGTCCACATGTCCACACATATTTGTTGTTTTTGCACAATAGGCAGTTTTTCTGAACTCTGGGACCTACTAATGTGACATTTTGCAGCGTAGCTGCTTTATACCTGTTTCAATAAACTTGACATATTTTGACTTGAACAGGTAAGCTGTGCTAAAGTGTAAACAGTGTTTTCAGAAACAATGAAGAAAGTTCACCTACATAAGCGAACTGAACTGGGCCGGTTGGTATGTACATTACAAAATGTTGGTTTTAGACAAGTCAGTACCCAACCTGTTGAAAACTCTCCAGTATAAGCAAGCACTGTAAACTGCTGAAAACATGAACGGCAGCGTACGACCGTTAGACGTGGTCGTTAGAATGGGGATTAAAACTACTACTATGGAGGATTTAAAACTTAAGCATGAATTAAACACGTGTGGCGAAAAACGAGCTTCCACGCTATGGGAGCCCGCGGCCATGGTTGTACATCTCGCTCCAACGCGTAAACCTTGTCCGTCTACTACTCGTCGTAATGCCACGAGTGTGCAGATGTCGCCTGTTTACGCAGTCAGTTGCGAAACTGTTTACTTATGGCTTCAGTAGTTCAGAAACAACCTCCAAAGCAGTCGGATGACTGGCATATTGACACAATGCAACACCACGATTATCCGCTCCTCACCCCGCGAGTGCAGCGAAGGCCAGACGAGGGCGTCATGCATTGCGCGGAAATTACATTTGCAGCAGTGGCAGCCAATGAGCGCGGTAATAGACTACATGAGCGTTTCCCCTCTCGCGGGTGTGTTCTCCAGCATACGGTTGTCAAACACGCGGCCCGGATGGGATCACAAGCAAAACCCTTTGCAATCTAAATGACGAATCCATGTCCCATCTGACTGACTACATCAAAGATTGCTGGCGCAATGGCTCCCTTCTTCCGCTCACAGCAAGTTATTTAGGCGAGGCATAGCACGAGCCTGTCTTGAGAATGCTATAAATAGGTCGTGCGCCCACAATATCTCTGCGAGCTTTAAAGCTCAAGTTTCCCGGCTTAAGGCTTCGGGTTTCCCCAAGGCGTTTATCGCTTCCATTGCTGAGACTATCCTGCGGACTAATAAGACAGAGCAGAGGCAGCGACAGAATCCAAGCAACACGGATACAGAGCGTGTAAGGATAGCCGTGATTCCTTACAAACACCAGATATCACACAGGCTCAAGAAAATCGCAAAACGAGTTGGAGTTCGTGTCTTGTTCTCAGCACCGTTCAAATTAATCAGCCTCACCAAATATACAAACCCCCTGAAAACGCAGTGATCAATGGAATGCAGAGTTTAACATAGAAACAGGTATGCGGCATGCTCCCAGGAAGTTGTCTATAGGATCCCTCTTTCATGCGATGCTTGTTATGTCAGAACGACCGGAAGGTGTCTGAACGATTGACTGAGAGAACACGCTAACAATGTTAGAAACGGGAAAGATGGTTTCCTTGCTCAGCACTGCACTGAGTGCAACTGTGTGCCCCTTTTCAAGGACACAGCAACGCTGTACAAGCACAAAAATGAGCAGACCTGAGTCATTGTCGAGGCCGCGCAGATGGCACGCGAGCAGGTGTCCTGCATTAGCAAGCCCTCCGTGTCTCTGTCCGAGAAGGAACTAAGGTTCCTTGAAGGTTTCGGTGCGCGCAAGTAGTTATTTTATCTTTACCTTTCTGTTTCGTTTCCTTATAGACTTTTCTTTGCCTTTTTCTGTGCTTTTGTTTTTCTCTTACTCATGTTTTGCTCTTTGTGCCATATGGTTTTTGTCACATGGTTACTGTCTCTTCTATATATTTTCATGCTCGGCGCAATAAACTCAGTTGCTAGCTAGCGCTCGTGTCCTTGTCTCTGTGTCGTCATTTTGTTCTCACGCTATAACTATCGTCATGTCATACCAACTAGCCCAAGCTGCCACACTTCTAAGGCTCCCTTCCGCCTGCCTGGAAAACTGCGAAAGTCATCATAATTCCAAAGCCCAGCAAACCATCTAGCCTCAACAACCTAAGATCCGTTTCCCTCACTTCATGCGTGGGCAAGGTAATGGAACATGCCTTCCTGGCACTAACGATACTTTTCTCGAAGGCAACTCTATCTATGCCAACCCCATTATTGGATTTCGACCTCACCTGTCAGCACAAGACGCTGCAACTTAAGCACGAAGTTTGAAACGACCGTTCCCGTAAGACCAAAGCTACTCTCGGACTCGACCTCAGTCAAGCTTGTGACAACTTTTCCCATGCTGCTATTCTTGAACAAGTTTGTCTCCTCCAACTGGGAGAACTTGCCTACAATTACATCCGTGACTTCCTCTCCAACCACACGGCCACTCTTTCGGTCGAAGATTTACGATCAGCCCTGATTCCTCTTGGCAGTGTAGGCACCCCGCAGGGGTCATTCATCTCTCCCATGCTCTTTAACTTACTCATGCTTGGCCTTGCACAGCAATTACAACAGGTCGACAACATCCACTATACTATCTACACTGACAAAATCACTATCTGGGCGTGCCAAGGTAGTGATGGTCAAGTGGAGAGAGAGAGCCCTGCAGATAGCGATTGACACGGTTGAGGCCTATCTCCAAAGAACCAGACTGCACTGTTCAGCGGCTCAATCGGAGCTTCTTCTTTACAAGCACATTCTGCGGGGATGCCCCCCAAAACACCTGCATGAGCAAAGACCCTGTGACACCATCACCCTTCACCTTCAAGATGGCAGCCCTATCCCGCACGTCCCTAGTATCCGGGTTCTCGGTCTCATTATATCACCTAATGGCTCGAGTCTCAGCAAGATCTCCCTTCAATCTCACAACACCTTACGTGTCTCAAACGTGAATTCAACCAAAAAAGTGGTCTCAAAGAAAAGAGCCTTCTACGCCTCATGCAGTCTTCTGCCCTGTCGTATCACCTACGTTGCTGCTTATATGAAATAGTATCAGGCAGAACAAAACAAACTCGATACCCCTATACGAAAGGTCTACAAGCAAGCACTTAGCCTCCCGCACTACACCAGCACTGAACTTTTCAATCAACTGGGAGTTCACAACACCCTCGCAGAACTCACCGAAGCCCAACAACGCAGTCAGCTTGAACGGCTTACACTCAATAAAACAGGACGTTCTATTCTCTCCACGCTTGGTTCCACGTACTATCAGCCACAGGGCCCCAACCAATTCTGCATAACATCCACCGCTGGATCCACGTGGATCCCATTTTTAGAAACATGCATCCTGAGTACAATGAAGCCTGGCGCGAAGCTCGCGCTAAAACCATCACAAAAGCCCTTGCACACGCACTTGGCGTCACATTTGTAGATGCAGCTCAGTATATCCTCAAGGCACACGTTTTGTAGCTGCCACCACACGCAATGGAGTCCTACACCATGCAACCAGCGTTGCTACTCCCTCTGCCGAGACGGCTGAAGAGGTGGCCATCGCCCTGGCCACTCTAGATCCCACCTGTGACACTATTGTATGCAAGTCTTGCTCAGCCGTCACTACAGCAAAGGCCACATTTCTCCTCAAGCGCTTCGCATCCTCTGCCAGGCATCACACTTCAAAGAAAACATGATCACCCTGGCATGAATCCCTGCCCACGTGGGCCCAGTCCACCCACACCTCCCCAACCTCAACGAGGTCACCCACACCCTTGCGCGAGGCCTTCTCAACCACGCTGGAGCTACTGGAGACAAGATGGACACTAGGGACAACCTGACCACCTACAATGATCTGGTTAACAACTTTTACCTCGGTTAACAACTTTTACCTCAGACGCCGAGCCTTTCCCTCACTTCACCCGAAGCTCCACCGGGCACAGGCTACCACTTTGCGTCTACTTCAGACAAACACGTATCCCTCACCTGCCCGCCTTCACCTCATATTACCGGACGTGTACACAACCTCCCACTGCTGGTGCTGCGGCACTCACCCGGCTACGCTTCCACATATGCTGTGGTAGTGCCCGGCACAGTACAGACACACTAACACCACGACCCTTTTGTTGAAGCTCCATGAGATTCTGCGAAGCCCCGCTCTTCACGAACAAACCTGGGTGACCCAGCGTGCCCGTGAGGCGGCGTCAAGGCAAGCCCTTGACGTCCCTTCATAGGAGGCCTAGGCCCGGCCACCTAAACCTGCTGATTTTTTTAAATAAAATTTATTCTTACAGGTTTAAAAACTTTCGCTAGTTGTAAAACTTTATGCCTTGATTGTAGAGAGATTTGCGTCACGAAACCGAGAAGTAATCACCAACGCATAGCTAAAAAGCGTGTACGCGGCAGACGCAGAAAAAAGCGACAAGCGCCGGTGGAGCAGGAGAGCCCTTGCCGCGACGTCACATCGCCGCGACCGCAGCAACGCCAGTGTTCGTTCTCGGGGCTAACAGTAGTGTGGTTGTATTGCACTAGATAAGTCACCAAGCTACTATTCCTCAATCAAGGTAACGTATTTAGCATAGTTTTGCAGTTAGACATAAAAAGCCTAAAGTTAGACATAAAAACTACCTGCTGGATTCAGGAATTTCTATCTGGTCGCTCTCAAAAAGTAAATATAAATAATAATCTCTCCAGTTCCTGTGTCGTTAGGTCAGGAGTACCTCAGGGATCAGTTTTAGGGCCTTTATTGTTCCTGATATATATTAATGACATTGCGAACAATATAACTTCAACAATTCGACTGTTTGCCGATGACTGTATAATTTATAGACAGATCACATGCACTGATGACGTAGCTATTTTGCAAAGCGATCTAAATACCCTGGCTAAATGGTGCCACACGTGGAAAATGGAAATGAATACAGATAAAACAAAGGTCATGTCATTTTCTTCGAATCCAAATACTCCATTAAATCGATACATGTTATGCAGTTTGGATATTAAACGAACCTTTTCTTTCAAGTATCTTGGTGTGATATTTACTCCTGATTTAAACTGGGCCATGCATATTGAACACGTAACAAACAAGACACTAAAAAAACTTGGCTTTCTTAAGCGCCGTCTATATCTCGCAAACCATGAAACTAGACTTCGCGCTTACACTTCCCTCATCCGTGCAACCCTCGATTATGCTTCAATTATTTGGAACCCTCACACAGCTATACTGTCCGACTGTATTGAATCTATTCAAAACAAGGCTGCCCGCTTCATTTTGCACTCGTACTCGCCATACCAAAGTGTCTCAGCATTAAAACAGATTCTTAATCTTCCAGAACTTAACACTCGTCGTAAATTCTTCCGCTTGACCTTTTTTCACTCTCTGTATCATGGTATTACACCTTTTTCATGCGCTCATATTTTTCCGGCCCATTATGTGTCCAATCGCACTGACCATGCTCGTAAAGTGTCGTCCATATTTGCAAGGACCAAAAAGTACCAAATTCCCCTTTTGTGTTATCTGTAACCGAGTGGAATGAGCTTCCCAGCGAGATTGCGATGATAAACGATCCGTCTGCATTCCAATCAGTGCTGCGTACATTTCTTGATGTGTAATATGTTTACTGCTACTATATCTTACCCTGTTGTTATATCTCGTGTACCAGCGAAACGATGAAGAACTAGTGCCATGCAGATTCCTGGAATTGAAATGTACTGGAGATGTGAAATGAGCCATGTGTTACATCCTTGTCGTAAAATGTACCTTTTACCTAGTTATGTCTGATCGCTGTGTGCGTTCCTTTTATATGAATTGATGTATACCTTGTTTTTAACAGTATCCCCCCCTATGTAATGCCTCTCGAGGCCTTTAGGGTACTTAATAAATAAATAAATAAATAAAAGTTCTTATGCATCTGATGACGTCAGCTTTAGGTTGTTACCATAATTCTTAGCTCAACAACACTATCAAGATATGCCTCTCCTACGTTGAGAATTGTAGGAATGGAAGTGACCTGCTTCCGAAGTGGGAATGGGCGAAGTTTTGTTTTTTCATTCTGAGGAATTCAAAATAATTGAATTACAGCAAGGTTCGATTCCCCGGAGTGGAATTGCAATGAAATGAAGGTGCCCATAGCGAAACACTGGAGGCGAGCGTATACGGTGGTGCAGGCGATCACATGCTTAAAGCTACATGACTTGCCGTATTTTTGATGATTTTTCTATTACTACTAGGTAAGCGCTGGTGGCACGCACACCAGCGTTTGGCTTTCATTTGACGCTAATAGTATATGAAGTGTGGGAGCTAAGAAAACGATATAACATATTCTGATTAAATGTGTTAAATGTGCCAAGATCCACCCAGGTATACATACGTGTGGGTACAGGCCTACATGAGGCTTAGGGTTTTAGGGAAAATCATGGAAAGCTGAACAAGTCCGCGATAGAAGCAAGAGAGAGCATTGGTGGCAGAAAAGTAGATATAAAAGACAGACATAGTGAGAAAATGGGGTCATTCTGCCTGAAGAGGCAGAGAGATGGACCATGAGTTCATATTTCTCTTTGTTATAATAACATCTATTTAACCGAAGTATGTAAAGCAGTACTGATTGGGCCAACATAAAACGAAAGTTTTTTTTTTTTTTTGCGAACGTGGTGGAACACGTCATTGTCCCGCCGCTCATATGATCCATCATCCATCACCTAGTGAGGCCGGCAGCGAGTTTCCAAAGGCGAGCAGATACCCCCCCCCCCCCCCCCCCCCCCCGCAATGCACTGCACCAGGAGCTCCTACGAGACTCTCTGAAGCTGCACGCTCATTGCACGCAAGCCGTCTGGCAACAACGACGAAGATTTCAGATTGCCTGATATCCACTCGGACAGGTGTGGCCACCCTATCAGCCAATCATATAAACTCCAAGCCAATATTACTTGAGCGCATTCCCCAGCAGATCAGATCAGCAAGCAGCTGGTTGTCTGATTCAACACCCAGCCAGAGAGCATTAAACATGCTCTCTGACTGGATGATGTTACACTACCAGAGAATGTATTGTAAACGGGCGGTTGGAAACACATTTCGCTTAGCCATAGCGATCCGCAATGATTCTCAGCTGCACGGCGTTGTAATAAATTAACAAATGACCCTTAGGAATTGGTCTGCCAGCCCCTCAGCGTGCTTCATCGTGGCGATTAACATCGGCGCCGGCAACAAGCAACTAGCCACCAAATCAGCTATCCTTGCCGCCTGCGCCCTAAGAGATTCTTGGAATACCGGATCCCACATCCCCTCAGCATATCTTGAAAAAATGAAGTCTACTGCACCGCTTGCGAACAGTGATGTTTTTGATCACCGATTCTGAAGCTGTGAGAATATTCTGTAAGTGACCCTTAAGACTTAGTATACCAGCCCAAAGAGTTTGTACAATATCCGCCACGTTCCTTCTTAAAAGTTTTGTGATCACCCCGTTACATGGATACAATTATCAGCGCTAATTGCGCCTGCAGTGTTCGAGAAGCTTCGGGACTGTAGTAGATCATTTTGTTAGAATGAAGCCTACTTCGCGAACATTACAGATTATTCTGGAACCTGCGTCACCGCTAGCGATAACGCCAGAATATTCAATGGCACGTGTTTAAATGCCGACGCGCTTCACCGCTTGTCAGCTGATCAACGGCCCACGCTCCGTTCACCGCTATCAGTGCGAGTCTGCTACTGTAATCCAACTTTCCTTTTACCAGGTACAGGTCTGCCCCAATAAACAGTTTGATTTTAACATCCAATGTGCTGCCTTCGGCCACGCCAGGACACCTCGACGATATTGTTACGCGGTCGTGACGTGGATGAAGGAAGTAGAATGAATGTTCTGATTAAATTGTTTATACGGCCGATCTTGTGGCCACGTGAAAGGAAAGACAGATTACATCAATACACTGCGGCGAACACAGCGTCGGCGGTCGATCAACTGACAAGCGGTGAAGCGCACGGCATCTATACACGTGCCGTCGAATATTCTGGCGTTATCGCTAGCCGTGACGTAGGTTCTAGAATAATCTGTAATGTTCGCGAAGCGGCCGTAATTCTAACAAAATGATCTACTGCGGTCCCGAAGCATCTCGAGCAGTGCAGGCGCGGTTTGCGCTGAGAATTGCTGACAGTCAAACGGGGCGATAACAACACTTGAGCAGGGAGTGTGGCATTGTCCCCCCCCCCCCCTGGAAAGGCATCGTCCCGATGCTTTAACAAAGACGAAAGTACAATAATAAAATAAGAAAATGAACTATAAATACCAGAAATGAAGCACAGCAACAACAATAAAATACAGTCCTCAGACTCACGTATGAAATGGCTTGAGGAGCACGACATGGACGACTGCAGGTCGTGCACAGCACCGTTGAGAATTGGTAATGCCACCGGGAACAACCTCGTAGTCGAGTATACTGAGACCTCGAACTACCCTGTACGGTCCAAAGTAGCGTCACAGAAGTTTTTTACTGAGTCCGCGTCAGCGTATCAGCGTCCACACCCAAACATGGTCACCAGGCTGGTATTCCACGAAACTTTGTCGAAGATTGTAATGACAGCGGTTGGTAGCCTGCTGATTTTTTATGCACAAACGGGCGAGTTGACGAGCTTCTTCAGCATGCTGAAGGTAGGCGGTGACGTCGAGGTTGTCTTCGTCAGCGACGTTTGGAAGCATAGCGCCGAGCGTCATTGCAGGGGTCCTTCCATAGACCAACTTGTACGGCATCATCTGCGTCGTTTCTTGGACGGCCATATTGTACTTGAAGGTCACGTACGTAAGGACTGCATTCCACGTCTTGTGCTCGATGTCAACGTACATTACCAGCATAACGGTGATGGTCTTATAAAGACGTACGGTGAGGCCATTCGTCTGTGGATGGTAGGCGGTGGTCCAGCGAAGACTACTCTGGCTGTACCTCAGGATCGCCCAAGTTTGGTCCACCGTAAAGGCCGTACCTTTATCAGTAATGAGAACCTGTGGGGCTGCGTGGCTGGCGCAGGACAATGTTCTCGACGAAGAACTTTGCTACCTCGATGGCACGGCCTTTGGGCAGGGCTCTTGTCTCGGCGTAGCGCGTGAGGTAGTCGGTAGCTACGACGATCCATTTGTTCCCGGAATCCAACGCTGGGAATGACCTAAGTTAGTCCTTGCCGATTTGCTGGAACAGCCGGTGAGATGGCTCGATGGGCTGGAGAAGTCCGGCTGGCTTAGTCAGCGGCGTCTTTCATCGTTGACAATCCCGGAATATCTTTACATAACGAGTTACATCGACGGAAAGGCGTGGCCAGTAGTACTTCTGTATTCTTGCGAGTGTATGGGAAACACCGAACTGTCCAGCCGTCAGGTCGTCATGTAGAGCATCCAGAACTTCTGGACGTAACGCTGAAGGTACGATGAGGTAGTTGGCCCGCAGTGGCGCAAAGTTTTAATTCAGGAGAACGCTGTTTTGCAAGAAAAACAACAACTCATCGTTTGAATACTTTTGTAACAACGGTGTGCTTGCCCTCGAGGTGTTCTAGAAGGCTCCTGAGTTCCGGGTCAGGTCATTGTCACTCGGCGAAGTCGTCGGCACTCATGGTTTCTAAGAAGCAGTCATCATCCTTTGGCGGTGGTTCAACGAGGGCACGAGACAGCCAGTCAGCGTCAGACTGTTTTCTTCCAGACTTGTAAACGACGGTAATGTCGAATTCCTGAAGTTTCAGGCTTTCACCGTACGAGGCGACCTGAAGGGTCTTTCAAGTTAGCTAGCAAACACAAGGCGTGGTGGTTGTTCACAACTTTGAAGGACCTGCCGTAGAGCTAGAGGTGGAACTTCGATGTAGCCCAGATAATTGCAAGGCACCCTCATTTTCTGTTGTACAATAGTTGGCCCCTGTTTTCGATAGAGACCAGCTAGGACCACCGATAACTATTTACAGTCCGTTAGTCCTCTGCACAAGAACTGCACCGAGTCCTGTGCTACTTGCACCGTAGTGTATTTCTGTATAGGCAAATTCGTCAAAATGCGCAAGTAGCGGAGGCATCTGCAGGCGTCGTTTCAGTTGCTGAAATGCTTCCTTTTGCGGCGTTTCCCACTTTAACTCCACGTCGGTCCTGATAAGGTTTGTGAGTGGCTCTGCAATGTGTATGAAGTTTTTGACGAAGCGCTTGTAATAGAATAGGCGCATAGGCCATGAAATAAACGCACAGCCTTCTTGTCGGTGGGCGGCGGGAAGGTGCTGATGGAAACTGTTTTTTACGGGTCATGGTGAACGCCGGACTTGCTGAAGACGTGGTCCAAGAACAAGAGCTCCTCGTAAGGAAAGCAACACCTTTCTGGCTTTCAGGTGAGTACGGAGTTCTTGATTACTTGCAGTACAGCTTCAAGGCGCCAGAAGCGTTCATCGAAGTTTGAGGAAAACACGTCATCCAGGTACACAAGAAAAGTGCCACTTCAAGCCGGCCAGTACTAAATCCATAATGTGTTGGAAAGTCGCGGGTGCTGAGCAAGGACCAAAGGGCATGACCTTGAACTCGAACAGGCCGTCCGTTGTAATGAGGCATTTTTAGGGGCGAAGCGCCCTGAGACGTGGGTCGTGCATCTCCCATATGTAGTAGCCACCTCTCGCTTCATCATCATCATCATCAGCCTGACTATGTCCACTACAGGACAAAGGCCTTTCTCATGTTCCGCCAGTTAACCCGGTCCTGTGCTTGCTGCTGCCAATTTATACCCGCAAACTTCTTAATCTCATCTGCCCACCTAACCCTCTGTCTCCCCCTAACCCGCTTGCCTTCTCTGGGAATCCAGTTAGTTACCCTTAACGACCAGCGGTTAACCTGTCTACGCGCTACATGCCCGGCCCTTGTCCATTTCTTTTTCTTGATTTCAGCTATGATATTCTTAACCCCCGTTTGTTCCCTAATCCATACTGCTCTCTTCTTGTCTCTTAAGGTCACCTTCTTGTCTCTTCAGGTTACCTCTCGCTTCGCTACTTGTAATGTCCGCTGGATGGTGGTAGCTGTATATGATGAAAAGGTGCGAGATGGCGGTACTTGGAGTGTTCACTGGATGAACGAACGGACGGATAGACAAATGGACATGCAGATAAATGCACGAGCACAGACAGATGGATGTACATACAGACAGACACAGACGGAGACGGACGGACGGATGGACGTGACCAGCGGATGATTCACGGTTTGTTGATAAAATCCTTCGAAGCTACGCCCCAGACATCAGCATTCACTCCGTGGGTATGCTGTAATTTTTTTTACACGGTCTCTCTCGTTGACGTCAATCTGCCAATAGCCGGTCTTGAGGTCCATCGAAGAAAAGTACCTCGCATTATGATGTCAATCCAGCGCGTCCTCTACCCAGGAGAGAGGATGAACGTCCTTCTTCGTGATCCTGTTCAGGTGGCGATAGTGGACGCAGAAGCGTAGGGTTCCACCCTTCTTCTTGACTAACACAACAGGTAACGGCGATGGATTCTTTGAAGGCTGGATAATGTCGTCGCATAGCATTTCCTCGACTTGCTTCTTTATGGCATCGCATTCTCACGTCGATACTCTGAACGGGCTCTAACGGAGTGGCCTGGCGCTCTCTTCTGTTAGGATGCCATGTTTTGCGACCAGGGTCTGTAGAATTTTGGACGAAGATGAAAAACACTGCTTGTATGGTCGGAGCAAAGTTCTGAACTGTTTTTGCTTATGCGTCGGAAAGCTTACGTTAACGTCAAAAGCTAGTTGACACTCTTGGTTTATCGTATGAGGTTTGATAGACTTGGCCAAACGAAAGCATTGCTGGCTTCCAATATGTCTTCGATGTAGGCAACCGTGGTGTCTTTGCTCAAGTTCTTGTATTCGTTGCTGAAGTTCGAAAGCTTCTCGTAGCTCGGCTATTCCTCTGGCAACACAAATCTCACAGTTGATGAACAAGTACTGGTCGCCTTCAACGACGCCTTGCATATTTGTTGATATCTGTGTGGCGACGAAAATGCTGACGTTAAAGCAAGGGGAATGACGACTTTTTTTCCAGCACATTCAAGGCATTCTTTCCTGGTGGCGTGGGCGGCGGAAGTGCTTTTTCTGTCAATAGCATTATCGACTTTGAGGTTGACGACTGCACCGTGAAGGGCTAAGTCCATACCAAAAATGATGTCTCTGGAGCAACGTTGTAGGACTAGAAAGCTTGCGGGGTAAATCCGGTTGTTAATGGAGACTCTCACTGTGCAGATTCCTGCCGGCGTTCGGATCTCGGAACCTTCCAACGTGGTCGTCACTTTCTGCAACTTTGTGGCGAACGCTCCACTGACAACAGAATAGTCGGTTCCGGTGTTGACAAGAGCTGTCACATTGTGGCCGCCAATAAGAACGTAGAGGTCGCTAGTTCATTGTCTCATGTTGTAGTTAGGCCGTGGCGTTGGGTAAGGACTCAGTCGGCTTGTTCTGATGCTGCCGTGTTGCGTCATTAGGTCGTCTTTGGTACGTGAGGTTTCGATGTCAGGGCTAGGTCAGGATACTGTCGCGTTCTGGAGGTTTAGTCATGGTGTCGTCGGCCGCCGCAAAAAATCTTCGGTTGTTTGTCGTACAGCAACCACCCCTCCATCGGTTACTGCCCTCAGCTTTCAGAAGGACGCAGGCAAGGCGACTGGCCACAAATAGGACCAGTGTACGGCTGATGGTGCAGTGAGTTGTAGCAGCCTGGCAACGGAGAACGGTATGGTCGTCGTTCTTGCCACTGTGTTTCGGTGATGTAATAGGTGATGTCACGAGGCCTTTCACCCAGCTGCAGACGCGGCGCGTTGATGGCGAATCCCCAGACCCCATTTGTCGATACTGGGTGTGGCCGGTCTCCTGTCAGTGGTAGCATAGCAGGTGGTTGTCAGGGGCGCGCCAAATGTCTGTTTTCTTTGGTGTGTAGGGCTGGCCGAGAGGAGAATAGTAGGGCATTGGTGGCGGTAGCGCTGGCGGCGTGACGGAAGTGTGGCAGAGCGGTGTCTTGGTATCAAGGGGGGGGGGGGGGGGGGGCAGCATCAGGCTGCAGCAGCGTAATAGATCATCGCTTGCGGCTGAGGCTGCAGTGTTCTGGAAACTCCAAGCGATTGGCGAGCTCCTTCGCGGACAATGTCGGCAATCGAATCCACTTGGAGCTGCGATGAAGGCAGCAGCTTCAACAGCTTCCGTAGATAAAAGTAGACGCGACACAGCTTTTCTTTCGAGTCCCATTGGTTTGAAGGGGTACTGACACAAAAACTTTGACCTCGCGTTTTTTTGCTGCAATGCGTTGCTGGGGCCTGTTAGTCATGACACGACACATCGTTTGCTGCAGCATGTGACAGATAGTTAATTACAGGCTCCTCATTATCAATCAGTTTCAGTTTTGATATGTGAGAGTTTCCAAAACTGGGTGCAACTGTTGCCACCTAGCGTGTGCAACTCTTGACCCCATCAGCACACAGAACTGTGATGCACTTCTGCACGGTCCGCATCAAGAATTACTTTCGAATAGGAAACGGGACTGGAATGTCGCCAAACACAAAACTTTTCAAGCGAGCCCCACGGCCACGCACTCGCAACCAGCCGCCGAGAAACATAGACTTCGGGAACTAATGCGGCAAAAGAAAAATGTTGGCTATGACATCATCATAACTTGTTTTGTTGATCCCAGCGTGGTGACGTGAGGGAAGTAGGGGTGTCACCTCGGGGTACCCTCTGATGGTGTCTATAGCGCTATGAAGTCGGTCGCTCACGGAAACTTCAAAATTAATTTAAAATACCTTCCTAGCTATATTTGCTGATGATATCTTGCAGATGATATACAAATGTTCACGAGAATTTACCCCGCAGGCTATATCTCGGCCCCGAAATTTTGTGTCAGTACCCCTTTAAGGCGGCCACTCAGTCATACGACTCCAGCCAGGTCTCCGCTTCTTCACATATTTTCGCAGAAGGTTGGTGGCTCTTTCGGCTGTTGCATTTCAACTGTGACGGGTGTTGGCACAAGGGCGATCATGATGGTCGGGTTATGGCCTTGGGCGTGCGAGTGTTATCGGGTAAAGCTCTGTACTCTGGATGTAGCCCTCGCTGCCTGCGGCTAGCTCGCTGATCGAGGTTCCCTTCAATGTCCTTTTCATGGTGTGGGCTTGGCTCACGGCTGGATGGGGGCATTCAGTAAATGTGCCGGGAAGCACCTTCACCAGATGTCACAGAGTCAAGACGCGGAAGAAGGAAGCCAAATGGATGTTCCAATTAAATTGTTTATGTGGCGAAACTTGTGGCCATGTAAAAGAAAAGATAGATTACAGCAATACATTGACACTGATAGCGGCGAACAGAGCATCGACCGTCGATCAACTGACAAGCGGTGAAGCACATCGGTTAATCATGTGCCATCGAACATTCCAGCGTTATCGCTAGCGGTCACGTAAGTTCCAGAGTAACCTATAATATTCATGAAGTGGCCGTCATCTTAGAAAAATGATCTACAGCCATCCCGAAGCTTCTGAAATAATGCAGATGCAGTTTGCGCTGAAAATTACTAATAGTGAAATGAAGCAATAAGAAAACTTGAGGGAATGTGTCAATATCGTGAAAAGCGTTTCAGGGTCCTTTTAAAGTGACACTAAATGCAAATATTAAGTTGAAGTTCATTGCTCAAATAGCAGTCCATTAACCTCATAGTGCCAGTCAAGGAAATGCTTATTTTGAAATGAAATCACGTTTTAGTGCTTTGCATCGCACTAGCACTCTTCAAATTACCCGCCTCAATGTGGGAACTTTCATGTCACTGTTGCTGTGCACAACGTTGCCCAGCTTTACTGCGGTGCCACCTATACTAGTATACCAGAGCGAAAGTAGTGGGAGTGACAGCAGTAACAATGGCCATTGAACACTTTCCTGCCATGGCTTCCGAGATGGTAGGCATACTTGGTTCAACTGGGCCTTGCTAAATGGTACGACCTGTCCAGTTTAAGCAGGTAAAAATTGAACTTTTTAAACACTTGCACCATTTTTCATCGTAATGTCCAGCGGTTCTTTTTGTTTTTCATGAATCAAACAGAAATGAACAAGCATTTCATTACGTCTCCTGATGCATGGAAGGTTCTTTATTTAGTGCAGCTAATTCGATTACGAGTGATTAAATTTGGGCAGTAATTCTGGTGTTATCAGGATCATTTTGCGAATGTCCTACCCGTGGCGCATGGGTTCTCGTGCATTTACCTCAATTTCTCCGTAAGTAGCGCACTGCTGTTGATAATATTGTCATTTAGGAGTTGCCATACATTGAGCTTTCATGCCGACATAAATTGTTAGTTGCCATCAGATTCCCTTAAAACAAATATCCTGACATGTAGTTTCAGAACACGCTCGCCTGAAACAATTGTTGACAAGAAAAGAACATGATGGTGCTTTTGAAACACTACAGTGTACTCAGCTTAAGGGTGTCTTCCTGCTTTCCCCAGCCAATTCGCGCTGTCCAGCTGAGCTGGCCTCAAACAGGTGGATAGTAACCATAAAACTGTAATTCAGTGACAGCTGGAATGCAACTAGTGATTGCAAGTGCATAACAAATTGACGGTGTTCTTTTTTTTATTGTCAAGTGGTGAGTGCGGCCATCAGGTGCTCCATCTTGGATAGGAAAGAACGGCCTTGCATGCGTGCCAGGCAGACCTCGCGGAAGGCACCACTAAGGTTGTGCCATTTGCGGTCACGCACCAACGTTGACGGGTAGAAGTCTTGCTGCTGGGGTGAGCACGACACACACACCTCGGCACCGGACTGAGGACCGCACCGCACAGATATCATCCTGCACACACAATGCACACACTTGGTTAACAAAACATGCAAGGCACAATACATATAGCGCTTCTCAGTGTGTAGCATATTAGGGGCCTTGTTCATCCATCTCATGTGATGTGGTCAAGAGGTCAATACAGGCACGGCCGCTGGATTAAAAAGCGCAGGGTACATTCACCGCGCTGAGCAACTTTCAATGGGAAAGCGCGTGTCAGCCGTAAATGCAGTTGCAGCCGCTGCAGCGCGGCGGGGGCAGGAGGGACAGGAAACGAGTGGCAGCGACTCCCTCGGGGCAGCAGCCGCAGCAAATTAGCTGGTCGTTGTCACAACAGTGACCCACTTAATTGTTCTAATCAGTCTTTTTTTAATCTAATTTATAGAAGTGAAGACATATCACGTATTTAGTAAAGTACGTAGGCGCTATATTGAATTGAATTTTTGTGTGCTTGCCGAGCACCTGACGTTTTTTTTTTCCCTGAACCAGCTTCTTGCTTTGAGGCTGAAAGAACAATCTACAATGCATGTAGCTGAATTTTAAGGCACTGAATGCATGGCAAAGCCGTTGTTCTATTTATGAAGATTTGTTAAACTAAAGTATTTCGATTTTTGTGACATTTATTCAGCGCCTTCGCGTTTTTCCAGCCAAAATGCTTGACAACTAATTTTCGGGACACTTGGATTGTACGTTCATAGTTTTTATATGCTGAAAACGTATGAAAGAAACATGATTAGAATATCTTCTATGTTAATCATGGAAAGTAATTCAGCTTCAAATGCTGGATAGAAGTGGTTTCTACAAACATGGTGTCGCTCTCCTCGTAACTTTATTGAAGAGGCTGCGAAAGTATAGATCATGAGAAGCGGTGTATACTTAAGGGTTCGTTTTTCCTTGTTCGTTACAATAATGATGAGATCTAATCATTATTATTCAGATTTATACATTATTATGGTGTGTGTCTGTATGTGTGTGTGTGTGTGTGTGTATATATGTATATATATATATATATATATATATATATATATATATATATATATATATATAAAGAAAGAAGTGTATACCTAAGGGCTCGTTTTTCCAAGTTTTTACACAATATTAATGAGATATAACAGACAATAATGCCAAGGAAAGTATAGGGGAAGATATTAGACCAAATCGTAATGTAAATATGAAGAAAAGTGGGTGAAAAAATAACTTGCCGTGGGCAGGATTCGAACCTGTGACCTTTGAATGACGCGTTCGATGCTGTACCACTGAGCTCCCACGACAGCTATCCCCCCCAGCCACTTTATTGGGTTTATATGTGAATTAAACGTGGGAGTGTCAGTCAGCGCCACCAGTAGCCATGGTGGCGAGTATGGCACACTCCTTTGAGCTTGTTTGGCGTCACGTAGCACGTGAACTTGTTACGAGTGGGCAGCTGACCAATAGTCCCTCGTATACAACCCAAAGGCACTAAGTCTGCCAGTAGGAGACCCTCGTTAATGAATAAGGAAAGAAGTGTATACATAAGGGCTCGTTTTTCCGTGTTTTAACACAATATTAATGAGATCTAACAGACAATAATGCCAAGGGAAGTATAGAGGAAGATATTAGACCAAATTGTAATGTAAATATGCAGAAAAGTGGATGAAAAGATAACTTGCCGTGAACAGGATCCATATATATTCCAGAAATGATGGGGCGTCCGGGATTATTCTGCTTTATGTAAATGTTTAGGCATCTGTCGCGATGTGGTGGAGGTGTCCATTGTTTATATGTTGGTATTACAGGATGGGTTTCGTTCGGGCTTCGGCGGTCATGGTAGTATTCTCTGAGGCGCATATTACGGGAAAAGTTACGTAGATCCTTCAGAAGTTGAAACTCATTGAAGCCACCTAAGGCGGGGCAAAAGTTGAGGCCCCTTGACAAAGCACGCACTTGTTCGTTTGAAAGAACTATTTTTGAAAGGTTTACAACGCTGCTATCGATTTGAGAGGCTGGTCTTTCAAATCATTAGAATGTATTGCAGCGCATTTGGTCGCCTCAAATTGGTGCTCGCGCGTACTTAAACCATTACGTAGAAACTTCTTCTGTTTAGTTGTGTTTAACGTGTCCCTCTTACGTTCTTCATAGGCAATTGAACGTTCATACTCATGCTGTCCTAGCTTATTTAACAGGCGAGCTTCTCTGTGCTGAAGCTTTTGCGTGCAAGATTGATAATGGTAAATAATTATGTGTATGAGATCTAAGGAAGCTTTACTTAACACTTCTTCCCATTTGGCTTTGTTAGAGGCCGAAAGTTCGGAAGTAGCTGGCTTAAATCTTATCTGTGAATATTTCGGGACGACCGAAACATTCAAGTAGCTCGTAAGTGAGGATACGTATAGCTCGGAATGAACTATTTTTCAGCAATTTTCCTAGCTTCTAAAAACTCTCGCAAAAGAAGACTTGAAACATTGCCTTTAGACGCAGGTGCTTGGCATCAGTCCGTCGCACTCGTTCGACCGGTGTTTCGGCGGGTCGGGTAGCGATGATCCACGGTGGTGGGAGCCACAGTTTGGTTTTGCCGTGTTGTGTCTTGGCTTGAAGAAGCGGAGTTGTGCGTAGCACCCACAGGGGACGTTTGTTGGCGTCTACTGGGAGACATCTGCGTGGAGCGTTGTGGGGGGTTTGCAAGGTGGGCAGTCGCGCCATGATGAAGTAGTTCCTTGGAAACGTTTGCAGCAGAGTTTGCGAATGTGACTGGCGATAATGGCAAAACCTTCGAAGCTCAGGTGAAGACTATCAGCTGCCAACACACCTGTCAGGGGCAGCCAGTGGAGACCATGATCGACGAAAAAAAACTTTCCTGGAGTGCCTGCAGTAGCTGCATAGCAGTCGGTTGAAGTGCATGGCTTGCATATTTCATCGGAAAACAAATGCAAGGTTTCGGTTGCTATTACGGCGGTTAGGGCAGCGTGAAGAACGAGTGTAGCGTAAATCCTTGAAATGTGAGGCTTGGAGTTGATGATGTGCTCCAGCAGGGATCGGTATCTTTTGAATGCTACAGAAGCACTTGTTGAAGCGATGTCGTTCGTAGACAGTCCGCTCTTTGGTACCACTCAGTCCCGTAGCGGGAAGATTTTACATGCTTCCAAAAATTCACAAGCAGAATAATCCCGGACGCCCCATCAGTTCGGGAATTGGCACCGTCACCAAATTATCTCGTTACGTTGACTCCCTCATAAACAAGATTCCAGCCACATTTCCGTCATTCATCAAAGACACCAATCATTTCCTTTAAGAAATTGTAAATCTTCATGTTCCACCTGGTTAAATGTGAGTAACACTGGACGTAGCATCACTATACACCAACATACCGCATAAAGATGGTATTTCTGCAGTAATAAAGGCCTATGAAAGTTCCCCTTTTGATAAACCTATTGATAAACAAAAGCGCTTGATACTCTTTTAAAACTTACCCTTGAATTAAACAATTTTGAGTTTAACAACATTCACTATGTACAAGCCAATGGCACCTCAATGGGTATGAAAGTAGGTCCTAACTACGCCAACATATTCATGGGCATTCCGGAAGGCGAATTTTTAGGTAAAACCACGTTGTGAGGTGTGCAAACAGGAATGTATTGGACACACGAAAACCGCGTTTCCTTTGCGTTTCAACAACCACAGGGCACAAGTGAAGGTCCTCCCCAATTTGCCGTTCTCCGAACATATCAACCTTCCTAGCAACTCTTTCGAAAGCGTAAGTGTCATACTTCTACAATCCGGCTTCCACAACATACGGGAGCGCGAACAGCGGGAGTCATACTTCATAAAGAAATTCATATCACTTACCCACAAAATCAACGAGAGCCCTGGGCAACTGACGTGCCTCCGCGAAGTTTCGTGAAACACAGAAAGCGAATTACTCTATTTATTTATACGTACGTGAAGTCGCACACATAGGATATATAGCACGTGAAAATAAATGAATTCAATGCTACGTGCACCAACCGGCGCGTTAGTATTATTAGATTTTTTAAAAGTACTTTATCATTACTATTATTTTATTATTTCTCATTATATTTGTTTACGTTTTTGTTAGTTCCTCCTTTGAAGAATATCCACTCGTTCATTTTGAGTATGACTGGTTGTACACTTTTCTGCAAGAGAGGGCAGATAGGGGAGGGGGGGGAGAGCACATGAGCTTTCCGTCGTGGCGAATATTTTCCTAAAGCTGGAGCGGGTCATGTGCTTCTTGTGTGTGTGTGTGGCCTGATGCCGCGGGCCAGCCGCCGAACCACGTGAATTTCAACTCGAACCATGCGTGGGATGCGAGTAAGCGGAAATATGTTTCACTTTTTCCCTTTTCTTTGGTCGCCTTCGCTGGCAGTGCGTCTTATCTATCCCTAGCAACAATGCAGGGATTACCCGCCCGCTCCGGCGGCTCTCCGTCGCTCCTTTCTTCTTCCTCTCCTTCTTGTTGTTGTCTGTTGCTGTGCGCCGGTTTGTCTTGTTTTTTCTTTTTTTTTTTCTTTATTTCTTTTTTTTTTTTAATTTTGGGGGTCTTCAAACTGTGAGGGTGGCCCTCTGCGACGGGAACTTGTAAATTTTCGCTTAGATCCTTCGAAAAAGGCTGGTCCACCAGCCGAAACTGTTAGGATTAAATAAATATTTTATTATTTTGTATCCTATATTATATATATATATACGGTCGACATGCAAGATTTCCCGCTGCCGACGGCACTTGTTCGAAGGTGGGTTAAAGTTCAGCGATAAGATTCACGGGAGACGTTTGCTTTACCACACGGTAGCGACCCTGGTACTTCGAAAGAACTTTTGGTGACAATCCAGGGGTTGCGGCAGGCACCTAAAGCCACACTAACAAGCCAAGATCACAAGATGCAGGCGCGACCGCTGGATCCCGGCAGTGCTTCTGACATTGCTGGTCCTTAGATATCAACAAGCGGGAGAGCTTGCGGCATGCTTTTGCGTGGGCAGCAGCTTCAGACAGGGGTGTAGATTCAGTAGCACCAGCGCTACACGACGAAAAAATAGTGCCCATAGTGGAGGATGGCTCACACCCATAAAGTAGAAAGAAGGGGGAAATCCCTGGTGGCCTGCGTGGCAGTATTGTAGGCATATGTGACAAATGGGAGTACATGGCTTCAATTGCTGTGGTGAGACGCAACATACAACATCTGTTAGAAAACTATCCAACCTTATTTTTTTTTCCCGAGCACCTGATGGATTTCAAACAAGCGTGCTTGCATCAGCCAATTTTCATATTTCGTGAGCATGCGCGAATTTTTTTCCCACCTGCCAATAGCGTCAGTCGCTCAGACACAGCAATTGAGTGAGATACTGTGCAGTGCTCTCGTCGGTTTTTCATTGCAAGGAAAATGAGAGAGAGGCTGGAGCAGTGCTACTGCATAAAAATTTGCCAGAAACTGGGCGACAGCCAAGCGAAAACCTTCGGGAAGATCAAGAAGGCTTTCGGTGACAACGCTATAGGCCCCACACAGATCGAGGAGAGGTACAACCAGTTTAAAGACGACCGCACATCGGTGGAGAGTGAGCCCCACTCTGGTTGGCTATCAACATAACCAAATGACCAGGTCGTTACTGAAGTGAATGCTGTGGTGATGCAAGACAGTCACGTGACTATCTGGAAAATTGCGGAAGAGGTGGGCATCAGCACTTTCTCTGCTCATTCCATTATGATCGAAGATTTGACCATGCAAAGAGTTGCGGTGAAATTCGTGCCGAAACTGCTCGCGGTGGAGAAAAAGCAACTTCGGGTTGAAGTATCCAAGGACATGCTGGATTTCACAAGCAGTGACCCTAACTTCATGAACACCATTATCACTTCTGACGAGTCTTAAGTGTACAGGTACGACTCGGAAGCCAAATCCCAGTTGTACAGTGGAAGCATTCCATGTCACCAAGCCCAAAGAAGGCCTGCCAAGTGTGCAGCAATGTCAAAGTGATGCTGAGTGCTTTTTTTGACTCTTGCTGTGTGGTACACCACGAGCACGCACCACAGTGTCAAACAATCACCAACAGTACTACAGAGTTGTCCTCTGTCACTGTCACGAGGCTATTTTATGGGCAAGCTCTCGTGTAGGTTCCTGTAAAGCAAAACCACCGATGACATAACCATCAGTGAGAAATGAATCGACGAGACTATTTGCTTCCACGCCCCGCCGCGGTGGTCTAGTGGCTAAGGTACTCGGCTGCTGACCCGCAGGTCACGGGTTCGAATCCCGGCTGCGGCGGCTGCATTTCCAATGGAGGGGGAAATGAAGGAGGTCCGTGTGCTCAGATTTGGGGCACGTTAAAGAACCCCAGGTGGTCTAAATTTCCGGAGCCCTCCACTACGGCGTCTTTCATAATCATATGGTGGTTTTGGGACGTTAAACCCCACATATCAATCATTTGCTTCCACCAAATTCCTAACACTCAATATGTTTTAGAAACCCTTAAAAGACAAATAACAGACAAAGAACACAGCATGCATAACTAGAAAAAGGTTAGCAGGAAGACCAAACGGCTAAAGACGTGAACAGTGCATGAAAATAAATGTTCAGTAAAAAATAACCCTTAACACAACACAGCCGGACGTGGTGCTTGAAGTGGAGGCTCTGCTACCAAGGCATGAACGCACTCACCCAAACTGTGACGGCGGTGATGCGGTTGAGACGCTCACATCGTTGATTGGCAGGGAAGGAAGCATTGGGTTGGTTGAGGTCAGTGACCTTTCGCCGTTCGACAGCTGCAGCTCGCACACGAAGCCGGAGACATTTCTTGGCCAACTTCAGAAGACCAGAACAAGCCTGGCCTACGTCAGGCGACGAGAAGAAGCTCTGTGTCCAGGTGGGAGCCCGCAGCGACCTTGATGCAGGAGCTCTGCTCACCGCCACCCCTGCGCCCTGGCCACCTTCTTCACTCGATCCCGACTCAGCCACGTCTGCCTGGCTTCACTGTTCTTCTCCCGTGGCTCTCCTAAATCTCCGTGAAGGCCCCTTATTGGCTTCAAATTTTCACGCCCACAGGTGCCGCAACCGAGCGTCATCTTCGTCGTCCTCTTTGGTTCAGGCTGATGGCATCACGCACTTTTCAAATGTGCGCATTCACACCACAAAAGCGCCCCTTTTGAAAAGTTTTTTCCGTCATGAAAAAACTGCAGTTAAAGGGCCACTCACCAGGCCCCATACGAAATTTTAGTTAGACAGTGGAAGTTGTTGGTTGTCTAATGAGGAACATTTTGCCACAAAAATATTTTGAACCGGTTCATCATGAGCGGAGAAAACGGTTTTTTGAAGCGGCGCGACACGAGGATGAGAGGAGGCGAGCTCGAAACCCTTGCGGCTCCTCCGCATAGCCTTTGCAAGCCAAATCTCTTCCCCACTTCTCAGGCATCTGCCCAAGAGGTCATGTGCGCATGACAGGCCCAAACAAGTCCAATCCCCGAGCACGCGAGCGTCGTTGCTTTGTTGACCAGCATTATTTTGTGGTCTTCTGCCTGTTTCTGCGGGATGGTTTCAAAACGCTGGCTTAGACGCGGTAGAATAGATGAGCACAATAAGTGCGCAAACGCGTAGGAGCGTTCCACGGCGGTTGTTTGCTCGATGCGCTGACCGCGGGTACACGAACGCATGCCAAATGCTGACACATTAGCCCCGCATCTCGTTGCAGTTCACAAGAGAAAAACGGAAAAAAAGGTGCTCACATTCCCTTATTGTGTCTCATTATTTATCTAGAGCTTAATCTCTTCAAGCAAAAATTACATATACTACGCATGCCGTGTTAAATAATTTTCGCCATGTCACGTGCCACTGTGTGCAACGTAAGAGCCTAGTCGTCTACATAGAGGACCAAAGTCACTGCATCGCCGTGTACGTAGAGCCATTCATACGCACACGTCATGCCCTTAATCACTGGGCGTGCGCCAGCAGAAGGGAGGGGGAGCAGCGTTCATCTTGAAGTTTGACCCATTTCCGTTGCACATAGCGTTGCAAATTTTGGCAGACAAGATCATCAATGACTCGTCTACGCATTGCGCTTGTCAGCTCGAAATTGCGAAACCTGGTGAGTGGCCATTTAAATGCATGTTTCACCATACACAACACACATCCTGCCCAACGTTCACTACAATCTTACAATCAATCCACTTATTGTGCCTTAAATGTTGACACAAAATCTCCTGAAAGTTAACTACACATGTCACAGCTAAGCTACAGCGTCCTGCGCAAAATTAAGAAAATCACACTTCCCGCGAAATTGTAGTGTTCAACCCAGGATACTATACACAAACGATCTAAGTCTTTGTCCATGTGGTCTAAATCCGGATGCAGCCACCGGTTATTTCAACTTGACTCTCTGGTTATAGCGTCCCACACCAGACAAACAGCATATTTGTTTTTTTTTTTCATTGGAATACAAAACGAAAACCTTGTAGCACTTCCTATCAGACATCTGCCTGTAGTTGTGCCCCAGGATAGTCTGACAGTCCAACAAGTTGATTGCCTTAGTGTGGCAATGCTTGGACAACAACAGTAGTTGTATCCTACAAGTGGTAGTGGTCTGGAACACTTCACTGCGCTGTTTAGTCAAGTCATCGCCTCATCTAGGCCCAGACGTCTTCGGGACATCAAAGCTTGTAACCCGAACAACTTCCTGATGAGCTGACACTACAAAAGGCACCAGAGCTTTCACATTGCTCAAAGAGCTTTGCAGTGGAGCTAGCTTGCTACAGTCTTGTTCACTTCCTGCAAGGCTAGCAGTTTTACTGCGACTACAGTCAACCTTTATGTTTTGGCCTTCCTGCCGTTCCAACTTCATCATTTGTCCCTGGCTCCACTTGTGACACTGCCACATACAGTTGGACAGGCGTTTCTGCCCTTTTTGTCAGCTCACTTGTCTCATCTCATCTCATCGGAACTAAATATGAACTTCTGTCTGTACATACGATAGTTATCCACATGGCCATCAGCCCTGCCAGCGGCATCTGTTACTACAGCTGGTGGCATGCAGGCAGATACTGCTACAACCCCCTCTGAGTTTTCTACTTAACTTGCACACAGGTCACATGCTCCTTCATATAACTTCTTGTTTTCTAAACTGAACGATTTCGTAGTCGTTTTCTGCTTTTTGCACGGAGCGCTACATACTCTACTTTGACATGACGTAATCATTACGCCACGTTCAGGCGAGCTAACTGTGTTCCCCGACAATGCCTGTGCCACTGCCAGTGTTGCACAGGATGACAGTACAGCTACAGCCTCAGAGTTGTCTACAAGGCATACCCTCCTTGCTATGTCACTTGTTTTACTTCCTACACCGGAAGAATCGGCATCTTTTCTAGAGACTGCACCTTGGTTTTCGGATGTGCACTCTATGCGAACACCAATCGCTTTTTCGTCAGGATTGTCTAGAGGACTCCATACCTCTTCAATTAATTTGAACTCCATTGCACCAGTTTGCATAACCACATGGCTATAGAAAGAATTCGACTGTTCCTTTTCCGACACTTCCTGCGAAGCCATGTTCGTCACAGTCGCCAAACCTCGACTGGTCTCGCCCTCGCTCTTCCTTTCGACTCTGCCGACCACTTATAGAGAATCTCAACCTAAAGTTTCATCACAAGCGTTCTCAAATCTGCCGTTGAAAAGAGAGACCGAATTATGCATAAAAGTCCTACAATCAGAAAACACATCGATTATCCACTCTTTGGATTTCAGATACGAATATTCATCTCGCGAGTCTCTACCAATTAGTCTCCTCATTTCGGCCTCTGCCAGTTTCAGCTGCAAGTGAAGCGTCTTTTGCCCTATCTCTTCAATTTACGTTTCCTTCTTTCTCAGTTCTCTTTCAAACTCAATTTCCTGCTCCCTCTCTCCGCGAATGTACCTCTCACGTTCCTCACACCAAGCCGCCATTACCTCGTTTTTCAGACCCATGCGTCTTGCCAACTCTTCTAGGTCTGCCCTACTCATGTTCCTGTTCTAGTGTGGAGAGTTAAATGGTAAAACGGTCTCGTCCTGTCGCCGGATGCCAATTGTCCCGAAGCTATTGAATGGGCAAGCTCTTGTGTATGTTTGTGTAAAGCAAAAACCATCGACGACAAAACCATCATCGAGAAATAAGCTGCCGAGAACATTTGCTTCCACCAAATCCCTAACACTCAATATATTTTAGAAACCCCTAAAAGACAAATAACAGACAAAGAACACTGCATGCATAACTAGAAAGCGGTTAGCAGGAAGAACAAATGGCTAAAGACATGAACAGTGCATGGAAATAAATGTTCAGTAAAAAATAACCCTTAACACAACACAGCGGGACGTGGTGCTTGCAGTGGAGGCTCTGTTAACAAGGCGTGGACGCACTCACGCAAACGGTGACAGCGGTGATGTGGTTGAGACCCTCACATCGTTGACTGTCAGGAAAGGAAGCGTCGGGCTGGTTGAGGTCAGTGACCTTTCGGCGTTCGGCAGCCGCAGCTCGCACATGAAGTCGGAGACGTTTCTTGGCCAATGCCAGAAGACCAGAACAAGCCTGGCAGGCGACGAGAAGAAGCTCTGTGTCCAGGTGGGAGCGCGCAGCGACCTTGATGCAGGAGCTCTGCTGGCCGCTACCCCCGCGCCCTGGCCACCTTCCTCACTCGGTCACGTCTCAGCCACGTCTGCTTGGCTTCGCTGTTCTTCTCCCGTAGCTCTCCTAAATCTCCGTGGAAGCCCCTTATTGGCTTAAAATCTTCACGCCCACACGTGCTGCAACTGAGCGTCATCTTTGTCATCCTGTTTGGTTCAGGCTGATAGCAATGCGCACTTTTCAAACACGCACATTCACATCACAAAAAGAAAGATGGAGTGTTCCAGACCGCTAACACTTGTAGGATACAACTACTGTTGTTGTCCAAGCATTGCCGCACTTAGGCAATCAAATTGTTGGACTGTCAGACTATCCTGAGGCAGAACTACGGGCAGGTGTCTGATAGGAAATGCTGCAAGGTTTTCTTTTTGTATTCCGATGAAAAAAAAAAAAATATGCTGTTCGTCTGGTGTGGGACGCTATAACCTGAGAGTCAAGTTTAAATAACTGATGGCTGCATCCGGATTTAGACCACATGGACAAAGACTTAGACTGTTTCTGTATAGTATCCTGGGTTTAACACTACAATTTTGAGGGAAGTGTGATTTTCTTAGTTTTGCACAGGACGCTGTAGCTTAGCTGTGACATGTGTAGTGAACATTCAGCAGATTTTATGTGAACATTTAAGGTACAATAAGTGGATTGATTATAAGATTGTAGTGAACATTGGGCAGGATGTGTGTTGTGTATGGTGAAACGTGCACATGACTGCAGTTTTTTCATGGCGGAAAAAACTTTTCGAAAGGGGGGCTTTGGTGATGTAACGGCGGCACCCTCCACACTTCAACGCTGCGCGCGAAGGAAACGAATAGGAAAGAAAAGGCTGCGTAGGAATGTTTGCTTTCTCTCAAATGCCGAATTGCGCCGCGCTTGTGCCATGCTTCTCTTTTTTCTGTCCCTGCCACGTAAAGACTCTTCTCCTTTCAACGCTGCATGCGAAGAGAGAGAGGAAAAAAAGGAAGCTGTTGTGGAGTGTTGGCTCTCTCACTCGCCGGTTCCACGCTTCTCCCTTTCCTGTCCCTGCCACATAGACCCTTCTCCTTTCAACGATGTGCGCGAAGAATAAAAAAGAAAAAGCTGCCGTTGAGTGTTGGTTCTTTCTCAAATGCCGATCTGCTTCTCTCCACGTGGAGACGCTTCTCCTTTCTCGTCATGTGCTGGCCACGCAGAGACGCAGTCGTTGTTGTCGTCGTCTTTGGAGAGTGTCGGCGCAATACATTGCCACCCACAACTTCTTTTGCCAGAAGAATGCTGAAGCCGAAATAGAAATGCTTTGAAATCTGCGTGCAAAACTGGCTCGCTGCAATGCAAACGTGTGCAGACGTGCATCACCGATTACTTCAAATATTGATGGATGTCCTGTGATTTGAGAATAAATGCAAGTCTTCTGAAACTTCCCCCTCATGTGTTACCTCAATGCACATGCACCACTTCATGGTGAGCCCTCGGTTCACTTAGCTTTCATTAATTTGAGCTTCTTTTAATTCTCACAACTTTTCGGGCCCCCTCGAGTTCGAATTATCGAGATTCGACTGTATCTTACATGACACGTAGCAGCGGCGATATGTGGGACTAGTAGTAGCGGCTTCAAGTTAAGGAAAGTTCTAGATGCCTAATCCACCACAGGAAGAAAGACACACAGAGAAAGAGCATCAACACCCAACTGATTTATTTGCAGGAGAAACATAGGAAATATATAACCACCCCACACATGCGCAAAGCACACTACTTCACCTAGTCCCATGACTACAAATAAAGACAGAGGACAATCAAAAGGCATATCTAATCAAGCTACCTAGCGCGAAAATCAAACTCAGACTTGCACAAAACCACTGACGTGTCCCTTACACACAAGTCACTTTTTTTCTTTATCCAGAACACTTTCATTATTTCACGGGCCAGAGCATCTGAGCTTTTTGGGAAAACAGGAACGCAGGCAGAACAGGAGTGGCAATGTGCAAGCAAACGTGCTCCTGAATTTTTCGAATTGAAAGCTCGTGTTTCCTAATTTTGACGTTCAAACACCGTCCAGTTTGGCGAATGTAAACCCGGCCACAACTAAGTGGGATTAAATACACCACTCCCATCATGCAAACCACATACATCCAAGCGTGTATTTTCATACAGGCACTCAGTGCTTAGAAATACGTGAGCATAGACAAACACATTTAGGTAAACAAAAACATTTATTGCACAAGTTTGAGCAGAAAACCTGTAGTATAGAAACAAAATGTTTCACGGATATACACGCATTCCCCGCAAGTTTGTTCAAGCCAACAATAGTGTGTGCAGCCTGCACCTATAACAGCCACAACGCAGCCACAGCAACACTGCAGCTGGTGTGAGGTCCCACTTTCTGACCAGGCATTGAAATAGGATGACCAGTATTTGTGCGCAAATAAAAGCAAAAACAATGTATGACACAAGTACTTGCACATTGTTACATGCGTCCAGCAGTTTTCTTGTGCGTATCACGTTTTGCGTTTATGGAGAATAGTAACTTTTTCATGGCCTCACGCTTACTGGTCAGGAACATGCACGCTAGTTACACCTATTGAAATATTTATTTGTGCAGTAGTTCTAATGTGAAGATTTTGTATTTTGCATACCCTCTCCAATACTGCACGTCTGAAAAAGCGTGTAGTATTGAAAAATAAACAAGAAGTAAGTAAATTTTTACTGTGTTATGATTAATCATTTAACACACTTAAGGTGGTGGTCCCACTCCGGTCGCAACCACTTCGCATTTTACGTAGTGTTTGCCGATGCACTGGGCTCGCTGCGCTTCACGAAGAAAACTGAATTGGGTTACTTCAGAAAGCTTATTATCCCCCCTTTTTAATGACACCTGATTTTATTGCCTGGTTGGAAACGTTACCTAGTAGAAATGAAAATAATGTGAGCAACAAAAGCACTTTCACCGTAGAAGCCTCCGTTGTACTGCGAGTGCAGCAAAACTATTCAATGTAATAAAGCGGGATTCACTGTGCCTTTAGATGAAGTGGCATTCAAGGTTTTGATGAAAAGTTTTTGGACATAAACTAATTAGTAATTTATTTACATTCTAATGAAAATGGGCAAAATAAAGAAGGTTTGTATAGGAATATCTTTTTTCATTACATAGCAGAACCATAATACTTAGTGGCTATGTAGACTACTTTAGACTGATTTTCCAAATGAAGTTGCTCAGTGCTTTGACGAGAATTTGATGAATTATTATTGTGTCAATGGGGCAGTTTATGGCTGTACTTGGTCATGCATTACCGACGAAGCGACAAAACTATACAATCTGATACTCTGAACTTCTATATAATGAAGTAGCAGGCCCCTTTCTGTGATTCTATGAAGATAATTTTTTTTTAATTTTTATTAGAGAACCTACAAGACAACATTGAATATAGCTAATTTTTCTGCTGGCCAGTTCCATCGGAACTCGCTTTTTTTTCTTTTAGACGCTAACTGCCAACAGGTATTACAAATTAGTAGAAGGCTATTGTGTCTTGTATCTATTTGTGCTCACTAACTTGACCATTCAGTGCTTTAAACTAAATATTTTCAAGGAATCATAAATCTCACAACCGTTTTTTGGTGGTAGCTCCATCTATTAGATGAAAAATTAAGTTGTTTTATGTGAGTTAAGAGGGCGCGCTGGTCGCCTGAGAGAGAGGACGCGCATCACGTCGGCTCCGTCTTCCAAGAACTATTTGCCAGTAATTTTCGGTCATTCAGCCCATGAATTTTACAACAACGCGTGCGGAAAGTCACCAGGATTCCACTGACACCAAAATTCAAAATTGGAAAGGACTTTTTGCCGGATTCGAGAGGTTTTCAACCCGCACCCCTTTGGCCCGACGAGACGCGCTGAGCGTCTCATCTGACGCCGGCGCTTTCTTCGCCCATCAACGATGATGGAAGTCCAAATGAACGGGGAAGATACCTCCCCCGAAGAGTTTCTGGAAGGCACGGATTGGTGCACCATCAAATCTAAGACCCAGGTTAACCGCGCAAACGCGCAGAACAACACCCCGAACGGAGCCCCCTCCTGCACCGGCGAGGGCGCAGACTTCAACTGACAGCGTTCGCCACGACAACCGCGTAACATCAAGCAGCAAGTCATCAGAAAAAGCAAAATGCCACTACTTCTACGGAGCGATTTCAAGATCGTGATACGACCACGAGGAGGCCTCGACGTGGCCACCACTGGAACCGTGCGCCTTGCATCGGCGATTTACCGCGCGGCCAACGTACCGGCGCATGAAGCAGGGGAGGACACGGTGTGCTCCAACAACCATCAAAACATCATCGTCGTGAGCACACCCCATGCCTCTCACGCCGATAAATAGACAGCTTCAAGTCATCACCATCGGTGACCGCCACCACGAGGTAAATGCGTACGAGATGGCCCCCGACAACACGGTGAAGGGAATAATCAAGGGCATCCCGTTGGAAGAAGACGCGAAGTCCATTCACACCAGCACCGTTCACGCACGTAACCTTACACCCTGGCAGCCAAATGGCTCAGTAACACCACAACTGTCATAGTGGCGTTTGAAGGACCGCGAGTGCCCACTTACGTCAGGTACGGCGGAGCTCTCCTTCGCTGCACCTTGTATCGCAAGCAAGTCGACATGTGTCACTGCTGCGGGAGACTTGGTCACCACTGGACGTGTGCCCAAAGCCCAAGGATGAAGTGTGTCGTGGTTGTGACGCCCCTAACCCAGGCTCCACCCACCAGTGTTCCCTCCATTGCAAGCTGTGCGAGGGCGCACACATGACGGCGGACAGCAACTGCCGTGCAAGGTACAAAACGCCTTACATCGTGACGAAGAGACAATGGGAACGACGCAGGGCCAACGAGGAGGCAGAGGCCACTGCCACCAATTATTCCCACAGCAAGCCCCGCTCAAGATCCAGGACACCCAGTCGAAGCCACTCCCGATCTCGTAGCCGCACACCGGGAGCCCGAAAGCAGCAGCAACGCCGATCTCGCAGTCGAACATCTGGACGGACCCCAACGAGGGACGCCAAGGCAACTGATTCGGTGAGCTTTGTAGATGCGGTCAAAGAAAAACGTGCAACAAACGCGGAGGCTGGCGGCAAAAAACACACTAAGATAGAGGCGGAGATAGCTCAGTGAACACAGACGATACAAACTATGCAAAAGCAAATGGAATGCATGCAGGCACAGGTTCACGCAAAAGACGAACTCATACAAAAGCTCCTGTCTGCCGTTCACAGCGAGACTGATCAACAGGCAATGCAGGAAACACAAGAAGAACTCATAGAGGACGGTGAGGTTGAAGGCCCTGATACTAAACGCGGACCGGCTATCTCCCTTAAATGGTCAGTACGTCCCAAGCGTACGTGCGCAGCAACAGGCGACACCAAAGTGAAAGCACTCGAGGCTCGCGTGAGCAGTCTCGAGGAAACTATCACCGCGACTATCACGTGTACGATTAAACAGAGCTTGGAGAGCATTTATCTAAGATTGTCCAGATTAGAAGCTGCCAACAGCCCGCAGGTGACGTTGCATAGCGAAGCGGCACCACACATGTAGCACCACATAACCATGGCAAGACACTCTTCGAAACAAAAACATACAATATGGCAGTGGAACTGCTGAAGTTACAAAAACAAACGAGTGCACATACAACAACACCTGAAAACGATCCCCGAACGCCCAGACGTCATCATACTGCAGGAAACAAACGGCCCCGCCAAACTTTCAGGGTACCAGTCTATAACAGGCAAGGCGGAGAATCCAAACGTCACCACACTGGTCAAGCGAGAACTGACGGTTATCGAACACGACACCCAAGTCAAGGATATTAAAAGCGTCCTCATAGAGCTAATTCCAGCGCATAAGACGCCCGACAGCATCTTCGTACTCAACGTCTATAGCAGTCCGAGATGCCGCAAACACCGCTTTCACGTCCTTTTCAAACGAGCACTCGATATCGCCCAGGGGCAACAACTCTTCATTGGAGGCGACTTCAACGCGGTGCATACGACGTGGGATTACAAACACGATCAGCCGAAAGGCAGGCATTTGTGGGAAACGGCGCAACTCGCCGGCCTCGAGCTGGTCACTGACCCAGCAGCACCAACTAGGCAGGGAAACAGCGTCAGCACTGACACCATGCCGGACCTTACCTCTACGTGCAATACACGAAAGGTGACTTGGAGAAACACCATGCAAGACTTGGGCAGTGACCATTACATTATCTCTATAGAAGCAGAAGGCGGTCCACAGGAACACAATGCCGGTCGCCAAATGAAGATCAATTGGGAACTACTACGAAAAAAATCGAGACAAGCAACAGATTGAAGACATCAAAGACATTGAGCAATAGACCTACCAACTTCGGCAGGACATCGAGAGGGTTACGCAAATGATGCCATCAACAGCTGGGCTTGATAGAATAGACACCCGGTTACTGCACATGTGGCAAGCCAAGACCCAACTGCATCGCGGCTGGAAATGACAATGACAAAATAGGAGACTGCGAAAACGAATAGCACAGCTCAACAAAGAAATAGAAAAGCACGCACTTAACCTGCAACAACAGCAATGGGAAGAGAAATGCGCGCAGATGGATGGTCAGCTCACCACGAGTCGCACATGGCAGACACTGCGGTACCTCATAGATCCCATGAACACCAAGACCTCACAGAGGCAAGGCATATGCAAAATCATACACACTTACAGGGGAACGGAGCAAGATTTCCTACGGGAAGCGGAACTCCATTACATATCCCAAACGCCCCCGCAAGTACATCGGGACTACAGGGGAAAAGGCAATGCCATTCTAGACGCAGAATTCTCGATTTCCGAAATTGAGGCGGCCCTCGTCAAACTCAATACCAAGTCAGCCCCAGGCCTAGATCGAATATCAAACAGGGCACTGTGCAACATCAATTACAGATCGCTAGAGAAACTCACAGATTATATTAACGAGTGTTGGGTGCGTGGAAAGTTACCCCAGCCGTGGAAAGAAGCACAGATCATACTTATAACGAAACCCGACAAGAAATTGCAGCAGCAGAACCTGCGCCCTATCTCCCTAACTTCATGTGTAGGTAGACTGATGGAGCATGCGTTCCTCAATAGACTAACAGATTACTTCGAGGACAACAACCTATTACCACACACAATGATTGGGTTCAGAGGACATCTCTCCACACAGGAGACTCTTCTGCCTCTGAAACATCAAATCATAGAAAATCCTGGGTGCTCAACGAGAGCCATCCTTGGCCTGGACCTGAAGAAGGCCTTCGATAACGTTCATCACGACATCATATTGCGACAAATAGACAGATTGAACCTCGGAATGCGAGTGTGCAACTACGTCCGAGACTTTCTCACGGGAAGAATCGCACGCATACGAGTGGGACAACTAGAATCAAATCAAATCAACATTGGAAGCTCGGGTACACTGCAGGGCTCGGTGATCTCGCCGATGCTCTTCAACCTCGTCCTGCTGGGGTTACTCGAGCGATTACATCGAATTGATGGACTGCACCACACGCTATACGTGGCTGATATTACAATCTGGACGACAACTGGCAGTGACGGAGAGATCAAGGATCGCTTACAGGCGGCCATAGAATGCGTGGAACATTACCTCGTAGGCACGGGACTCACCTGCTCGGCCGAAAAATCCGAATTACTGCTATATAGACCAATGAAAAAGGGACGCCCGCGAAAGACAAAAAAACCTTCAAAAAAAGACCTTCTGAAAAACAAGAAATCAAACTAACATCATCAAAGGGCTCACTAATCCCAATGATAAAGAAGATCCGGCTACTGGGGATGATGATTGAGTAGAACGACGGCAATGATGAAGCACTGCGCACAATAATGGCAAAGGCCACCAGCACGATGCAACTCATCCGACGCATCATGAACAAACATGCAGGCATGCGCGAAGGCAGCGTCATACGACTTATACAAGCCTTTGTTATTTCACAACTAATGTACACGTCACCGTTTCACAAATGGACAGTTGCGGAAAAAGACAAGCTTAACACCCTGATACGCAAGACTAACAAGTTCGCGTTGAGAGTGGCGTCCGGAGTTAGCACAAGCAAACTCTTAGAGCTAGGGTTGCATAACACCCTCGAGGAACTGGTGGAGGCGCAACAAGTTTCCCAGCTCGAGCGCCTATCCAAGACCCGCCCAGGCCGACACCTACTCGAAAAACTCTGCATCACGTACCATACGCAGCATGGCATCAAAGTCGAAATTCCGAGATCGTTACGCGAGCAAGTATACGTACCCCCATTGCTTCGCAACATGCACCCCCAACACCATACGGGACGGCGTAAAGCCAGGGCACAACGCATTACTCAAAGTTACTCCAACGACACTGAAGCGGTTTTCACTGATGCCGCGCGTTATACCAATAAACATAGTTTCGTGGCGGTAGTTACCGGTCATCGTGGCAAATACATCACAAGCCTCACTGTGAACACGGCACACGCTGAAGCGGCAGAGGAAGCGGCTATAGCACTGGCCCTCACACAGACCAATGCCACATACGTGCTTAGTGATTCGCAAACAGCAATCCGTAATTTTGCCAACGGACGAATCTCGCAAAAGGCGTTTCACATACTCCAACGACATCCCATACATGCAGGAGAGGTCGACTTCGATAACCGAAGGCACCTGTTATGGATCCCGGCACACACAGAACTGAACACCCCCAACGAAGCGGCTCACCGCATTGCTCGAGGCCTCACTCACCGAGCATCGCCGGAGCACGACGAGCCCCCGCGGGGAACTGTAGACATCTGGCCATGGGAGGATCGTATGACCAGGTTTCACGACATCACCACACATTACCAGTTACAAAGACGCATGTACCCATCCCCTCACGAAAGGCTAAACAGAACGCAAGCGGTACACTTCAGACATTTACAAACAGATTCATACAGAAACCCCACTCATGCACGCCATGTATCCAGACATATACACTACAAACAGATGCACGTCATGTGGCGAGGTTGCCACCCTTAGTCACATGCTGTGGGAGTGTCAGGGCCTAATAAACAATTCGAACAGTCCGGATTCGTCTCACTCTTCCACCGCCAGCCTCCGCTCGCGTTGGAAGGCCGCACTGCTTAGCTCGAACCTGACAGCACAACTCTGGGCCGTCCAGCGTGCCGAGGAAGCCGCTTCAAGACAAGGTCTTAGAACCGCATCCGCGTTGGGTGCCCAGGCCCACTTAAAAACGCCGGACTCGAATAGTCTGGATTCGACAAATAAAGTTTATGTTCTTCTTCTTATGTGAGTTCAAACGTTCGTCGAATGTCACAAAATTATGCATAATGAAACGGGAAAACAGGTATAGATTATATCTCCAGGCTGCATAGTTTGCCTCACAAGGTAAGTCTAGTAGCCGCACGTAACAAACATCAACCGTAAAAGGAGAAGGGCTGAGTAATCAATCCTTTCCACTCGCACCATGTCAACAGGTGGGGCAGTGTCATCAAATTGCAAATGGTTTCGGTACGTCGGAAAATTGCGCATTCGACACGCGTTCGCAGAACTAGCGTTCCCCGCCGTGTCTTTAGTAATGTGCATCCCTTCATAGTTCGGCTGCTCGTGAAAGGAAGGGCACTGACATGCCGTGCAAACGATATGTATGTAGTGCCGCTTCAAAGGGGGACACGATGTTTTAGTTTTTGCTTTCTTGCCTTGCATATGAAGACTGTTCAGATTTCACATACTCGACAAAATAAAAAAGTACCACAAAATACAATGAAGAACTGTCAGCTCTGAGCTGACTATTGGTCAATACTTTGGTATTCGTACCAATAGTTTGATGCTCACGGTCCACTCTGGTACATCTTTTCGGCCCTTCACCACTTTAAGAAACTGGCACACTGATTCGCAGAAATACTGTCACACAGATCTCACTTCTACATCCGCATTTTCGGTGGACGTTCTCAAATCTTGTAATTGCCAAGAATTTCAGAATAAGCCTGTGTGGTCAACAAAGAATAACCTGACTTCGACGCCCGTAAGAATGGCCACATGAAAAAAATAGTGTTGATGCATATACTGTAGCACTGATAAACATTTTCGATGCAAAGCATTTTTTTGCCCGCCCGCCCGCCCGCTTGCCCAGCACATACCTGCGGGCGCGTACGTGCCACTGGTATGCGGGTATGTGCCACAGTTGATGTTCACCCATAAGCTGACAGATGTACCTATACCCCGTTTCTTATACATCAGATGCAACGCTGTAAAAGCTATGCAAGAAGTACAGTCAGAATTGTGTGACTTCGCGCGTCTCGCGCTTAGCTTTCATCGTTGTGAACGCTCATGCGAGAGAAGCACAAACACACCTGCAGAGCATCGCAAAAATCTACAAGTAAAACATCAAAAAATAAGAACCAAGACAAGCTACATAACAGGGCATTTTTATATCCGAGGCGCAAAACAGAAAGAAGAAACATCATCATGTCTCAGACGCAAAAATAATCGTACTCTTTCTGAGTGCGAACGCATTCATTGCGAGAATTCTCGCTAGCCTTGACAGCGTTGCACTTGATGTAGGAAACGGAGCATAGAAAAAGACATTCGTAGAACACATGATAATGGGCTCAGGGAAGTGGCTCTTATATGGGTGTCATCATAATCCCTTAAGATTTTCGAATATGCATAAACCCCCTTTCTTCCACCCTCCCACTAAGCGCGACGCTGAGCTCGATTGTGCTGCTACTCCATAATCTGTGTGTTCGTGAGATTACATGGAATTTGGAAATCCGCTCTTGGCCAAAATGAATTTTGTAAAGCAAACACTTCGTGGGAGCTTAGTTTATTATGATTTAGGCAGTAGCACAAGGGTGGTGAAAGCAAGACGGGAAATAGTGTGAACCAACTTATGGATTATCCCAGATCATCACATATACTAGGTAATCCACGTAATTCTCATAAAAAGGTTTAGAAAAGCCATGGACTCTAGGAGCTTCTAACTCCTATATATTACTGTGAATCATCTGTTCAACTAAACACCAACAAGAGGCACTTTATATGGGTAACCCTTATATTGTAGTTGGAGAGGGTGAAAGTTAGCAAAGAATTTCAAGATCCTCAGGTTATTGTTACCATGTTAGCTCAAATGCAGCGCCCCCACGCGGTGCTGATAGTTGTGTTGAGCTCTGCAAGCCTGGCACAGCAGTGGGTGGCCGTTTTGGAAAAAATAAACACAGTTCGTTCTGGGCAAAAGGCTCAACAAGTTCTCATGTTCTTCCCGGGCCTGATGGCTTACTGTTCACGGTAGTCTACCGCCCGGCCATCCGTTAATCTACACATGTAACAACTGGTGACGAGGATGGGATGTTCCCGGCCATCAGCATCTTTGTGCGCCAGAACTGCACCTATACCATGAGGCGATGGGTCACAGCTGAGGCAAACGGGCCTGGCAGGGTTGAAATGCATAAGAACTGGAGCTGATGTCACCAAGTGCTTGCAGGCAGTGAATGCATCTTGTTGTTCTTGTCCCCACTCTCACTTCTTCCCTTCACAAAGAAGCAAGTGCAGTGGACGAAGGAGTGACAAACGATTGGGTAAGAAGTGCCTGTAGAAGTTGACAAGTCCCAAGAAACCCTGAAGTTCCCTGACATCCTGAGGCACAGGAGCATGCAGAATGGCTGCTACCTTGTCAACATTCGGGGAAAGGCCTTCCTTGCTGATGATGTGCCCGAAATACTCAACTTGTGGCATGAAGAAGTGGCATTTTTCAAGTTTCAGCTTGAGGCCAGATTCCTGAAGCTTGCTAAGCACAGCACGAAGGTTGCGAAGGTGCTCAGCATCATTTGCCCCAGTCATAAGAATGTCGTCGAAATTGACTGCTATGTGTGGCTGTTACAAGCTGCCATTCTAGCGTCGCCAGCGCAAAGTCGGCGACGGGAATGACAGCAGGTTAGTTCGTTCCGTACGCAAGCAGAGACAGTGAAGAGATCAGAGACGTGAGAAAACAAAACAAACTTTACTCTAGTGATATTGCACCACACGGGATCTAATACAACACTTCAATACAACTAACAAAATACATCGACACTTGATACAACTAAAGAAATATATATAAAAAACAATAAATCAGCTTACGAGAGAGAACTATTACAAACTACACAAACTAACAACAATAGAACTACGGAGGAGAAAGTTCGAAGATAGAAACAGGTGAATGCATACGTGTGATGACTGGCAGCGTTGCGTCCCCGACGATCGGATGCGAGAAGTCGAAGAGAGTTCTGGCACGACTGCGATGTCGGCGGTGTTGCAACGCTGGTGGCTCCGGGAGGCTAGTGCTCGCAGGTGACCTCGGGCAGGTTGAGGTAACTCGAGGCGAAGTCCCGATGTCTACGTTGCAGACGTTAATATCGCGTCACAACTAGACGAACGGCTAAGTTTAGGTGGCCAACCAATACAGAGCCACACTAAAAACTTCTAGAAGAGATACTTGTTGATCTGTTTCTAAACCATGTTGGTCAGCGACTAGCCTGCCTAGCAGGGCAAAATCCTGCGCTTAAATCCCCCTCGTGTCCCCTCGCTCTCTTCCTTGGGAACAAGAGACCTCTACATGGGTCCAATCATGCGCGGTTCATTGTTGGAAACTCCGCCCCAAAAAATATATTGACCCCACCCCTTTTTCATTAGGAGAGGGCCCTCAACTAGCGAGAGTGACAACCTGTTGGGGTGCTGTCATATGGCTTGGCCACCAGAAGTTTTCCCGTGGGAACGGTCAGACTGTTTGGCCCTCAGCCGGTGCGTCCCGTAGTCTAAACCTTGTTCGGGGTACATCGCGGCCTTCCACGACCCTGCAGACGCCGCCGTAGGTACAAAGAATCAAACGTCGGCGGCAACGTTCGAAGAAGAACACCCCATTCTGCACTTCCCGGCTCTCTTTCATGCGCCCGCAGTTCCCGCCGGTCAGCGGGGTAGTACGGCGCCCGTTAATTGCCGTGACGCCGGGTCGCAAAAATGGCAGTCCGAGACATTGCCCCACAGCGGGGTAGTATGGCGCCCGTTAATTGCTGTGACGCCGGGTCGCAAAAATGGCAGTCCGTGACAGTGGCAGTCCCCTGAGCAAGTTCTCCATCTCGCGCTGAAATATGGCAGGAGCAGATGAGACACCAAAAGGCAACCAGGTGTACTGAAATAACCCCATATGCGTCGAAATGGTGACGTACTCCCTGGAGGCCTTGTCAAGGACAACTTGCTGGTACGCATCTCGCAAATCCAATTTCGTGAATTTCTCACCTCCAGCAAGCGCAGTCCACAGGTCCTAGATCCTTGGAATGGAGTACTGCTCCACTGTTGCCACTGGGTTTATGATGACACCAAAGTCTCCACAGATTCTGATGCGTTTATCAATTTTGGTCACAGGAACAATAGGTGCAGCCCACTTTGCTGTCTTGACTGGAACAAAAATGGAATCTCTTCTTAGTCCATGGATTTCTTGAGTTACTCCATCTGTTAAGGCATACGGCAGTGGACGTGGCTTGAAGAACCGAGGCGGAGCATCTGAAGGAACATGAAGAGAAGCTTTAGTACCCTTGAATGTACCCAGGCCTTCGTCCAACACTTCGGCGTAGTCTTGGACTAGGTGTTTGACGTTGGAAAGTGCGTGGATGTTCACTTCAACGTCGGAAATGCCGATGCCTAGCTCACACATCCAGTTGCGTCCAAGAAGAGTGGGCGATTCGTCTCCGGTCAGAAAAATAGGTAGGTCGGCCTCCTTGCCATGAAACTTCACGCTGACGTCAGCTTTGCCCTGAACCTTTTTTAGTTCCCCAGAATAGCTTTGCAGAAGCACTTGTGATGGCTGCACAGGAACCGAAGGCAAAAGCTGAAGAAGACGCGACTTGGCCATGACAGAGACACTTGCCCCCGTGTCCAGTTCCATGCGGAGCGGCTTGCCGCAAACGTCAACAGTGACGGTGAAAGGCGGAGGCGGCGTGGCGTACTCGACCGGCCACATGTCAAAAACTTCGTAAGATGAAGTGGTAGCGGTGTCCTGCTTGCGTACCGTATTAACACGATGACGATTACTCAACGACGGTGAACTGCAAGCCGAGAACGAACGTGCCTTGGTAGGTCTGTTGCATTGAGCTTGGCTGTCTCTTCGTCTCGAATTGCACACCTTCACCAAATGACCTCGTTTGTGGCAGTAATTGCAGATTGTCTTCAGATGCTTGCATTTTGATGCAAGATGTCGATCTCCGCAGCGGCAGCAGGTGATGCCCCCAGAACCTATCGAGACACGGTGAGTCGAGAAAGCGCTGCTTGTGTTCGCTTACGCTATCTCAACTGCGTCCTTTTTTGCTGCTTCCATTGCCAGGGCGGTCTGCATGGCATTGTCGAAGATGAGGTCTGGTTTTTCCAGAAGTCTTGTCTGGACATCCATGTTATTTATGTCACACACGACGCGGTCGTGGAGCATGTTTTCGAGTTCAGCCCCGAAGTTGCAGTGCTCGGACAGGCTTTTTAGTGCTGCGATGAAATTGCTGACGAATTCCCCTTTCGCGCGAACGTGCGAGTTGAAACGAAAACGCAGCACGATGGCAGAGAGCTTCGGACATTAATGGCTTCCAAGAACTTGAAGAATCTCGTCCAGCGTCTTGTCACTGGGCTTGGCAGGCTTGACCAAATTGCTGAGCAAAGCGTACGTTTTCTGCCCGCAGCAGCTGATGAACACGGCAGTACGCTTGTCTGGGGTGACATCATTCACCACGAAAAATGCTTGGAGCTGGTCCACGTAACAGGGCCAGTCGTCTCCTCCCCCCCTCGAACGGCTTGAGGTTGCCGAAACTTGGCATGATGAACAGATGGCAGAGCGGTGCGAGAACGAAGGCCTACATGAAACTTCCTTTCATCCTCGTCGCCAGTGGGAGTGGGGACAAGAACAACAAGATGCAATCACTGCCTGCAAGCACTTGGTGACATCAGCTCCAGTTCTTGTGCATTTCAACCCTACCAGGCCTGTTTGCCTCAGCTGTGACGCATCGCCTCATGGTATAGGTGCAGTTCTGGCGCACAAAGATGCTGATTGCCGGGAGAATTCCATCCTCGTCGCCAGTTGTTACATGTGCAGATTAACAGATGGCCGGGCGGTAGTGACTACCGTGAACAGTAGGCCATCAGGCCCGCAAAGAACATGAGAACATGTTGAGCCCTTTGCCCAGAACGAACTGTGTTTATTTTTTCCAAAACGGCTACCCACCGCTGTGCCAGGCTTGCAGAGCTCAACACAACTATCAGCGCCGCGTGGGGGCACTGCATTTGAGCTAACATTGTAACAGTTATCTTGTGCTAAAATGTGCCTGGCTGTTTTTGTAGCGTAAGCTACATTGGCTGAGGTTGAGCAGTTTCGCATGGCAAGAGAAAAAACAAAACAAAGGAGATGCTCGCACGACGCTACATCAAGCCAGTGCCAAGGTCGCTACATCAAAAAGAAGGTTAGCGGCGATGCCAGTGCACTCAAACGCTTCAAAACGTTTGGTTGATGTCATGTTCAATCGTTATTCCATGAACGTGAGTGAGTCAGAAAGATAGAGAGAGTGTGTGTTTGTGTACGTGCATATGTACGCACTTGTGTTTACACTTTAACAACGCCAGTTTCAGTCTGCAGCTGTCACTGGGGTACCTTTCGTCGTGTCATTGAAACAATGGCCGCAGTTGGCGGATTGTAGGTGAAAGACGCCATCTGCGTTTGTGCTCCTGGTTTTCATCGGCCGATTTGCGCCGCCTCGCACAACAGACAAGACACGTGTGAGGCGACGCTGACCTTACTTGCGCGAGCTATTTTCTCGCTTTTTGCAAGCGTGGATGAGTGGCATTGTCTGGTGTCTTCTTTCGAACTATTGCGAGAAGGAGGGAGTGTAACCGCCACCTTAAATGTCTTCTTGTAAAAATTTCTAGATAAAACAAAAACTTTTTCAATCACTGCAAGGATTGTTCCTACATTTAGAGTTTTGTGCCATCTCATCAGGGTGATCAATAAAACCAAACAACACTGTCAAGCTACTCACTTGTCTCCTGTGGGTGATGCCATGAGAATGGAGCTGGCATTGCCCAATGCTTCCAGGGGGCCCACACCCACATTGTTGCAGGTGGAGAGCACCTTCCACCCCACAAACTTGGCCAGAGTCTGCACAGAGCTCACCTGGTGCTGAGCCACCTGGGCAGAGTCACAATTCGAATCACTTGTGACATGCATAGACCTTACATCAACATTGTAGTAAAGAAGCTTTGAATAGTACAGATAAACAATGGGAGGAGAAGGACAGCACATCTCATTGTTTCAACTAAATGTTACGTACTGCTGTGCTGCTACCTTGCCAGCCCCGATCACCCATGCCAGACGTCGCCTCTAAGCGACTGCAAAGCAACATTCCTGAGTGCGATTAATGGGAGAAACAATCAAGCCCTGCACACATGTGGTGCCACCTGTCCGACACCATGCTGATCTCGTCAGGCAAGCCTTACTTGCCCAGGTGCAACAGGCGCTGTCAGCGAGCCACCAACCCCGAGCAAAGTCACCAGAGTGGTCACTCATCAACCTCGTGGCCTAGTGTCATCAACCGGGTATTGACCCTTGGAGGCGAAGGCATGATGCATGAGCAAGGGGTGCCAGATTGGTGGGCCACCGCGTGGAGAAGAGAATGTGGAGGTGGACACCACCGTTCTAATTTAATCCGCCCCACACCAACACAGCGTTGTGCTTGTCATTTGGAGAGTTGAGACTGTCAACATGTAAATATTTAGTATAAAGTATTTCCTGTCTTCCAACTCGTCCTCCTAACTGCTCCAAGCCCAAAATCTGCACGTGTTCGCACTGGCCAAGCAACCCCATTCCTAACAGGGGTGGAAGCGATTAGATAGTGCAACACCTCGTTGCCTACCAACATTGAAATGCTCAAATGAAAAAAAAAAAAATCTGAAAGGAAGAACACCTAGATGAGAATATATAAAGGTAGGTACCTGTGCCATGAGGAGGAAGCGCAGTTCCTGAGGCTCATATGAGAGTTGGATGACTCGGCCATCACGACACACTGCTCGTAGTCGTTGCTCTTCCACATGAATAACCAGTGGAGTGCTGCACAGGGCACCAATTCATTCATTTTGAGATAGGCCAAGAATCACACAGCCGTCTTTGTAGGAAGTACAAAAGTAAACACCAACAGCAATATAGACAGCCACTTTCTTACTTTTTAGTGTTGGGCTTCCAACGAAGATATATTTGCACCAACAAAGAACCACTAAAAATCTGCAATTCACTTCGTCAGACCCCAATCTAATTTGTAGTTCTACGTATAGTTGCTAAAGGGCTCCAATTTATACTTACACTTTCGCAAGAATGTTTTAACAATAAGACAGTAGAAATAAAAAATGATTTTTATTCACATAAAAGAATTCCATGCTGTTCAACTTAAGACTTGAAAATCACAATTTCACGCCACGCAAGCAGGTCCCATGCAATGTGCTGATTTGACCGAGGAGTGGGCACAGGCTGTCACCCAGGTGAGAAGAAAGGAGAAACTTATGTGAGGCTATTAATTTATATATTTACAAAAGTAAACAAAATAGGTTCACAGCCTTGACATGAGACATGAGAGGGCCTGCGAAGGCCAGAGAGCGAGAGCGCCCAACACACACGCAACCCTTATGCTCCTTATATCCCCGATCCGTGCATGCCCTTCTCGTCGCCAAAGAAGTCATCAAGCAGCCTACATAAACATCACTCACCAACAAGACACAGATGTGCAGGATTACAACCTTTGCCAGCAAAACGCCACCTACCACCCTGGCGAACGGGTGTAGGTGTCACACCTATACGACGGCGAAGCTTGTCTGAAAAACTTCTGAGCATTTATTTTGAACCTTACAAGGTTATACCATGTGCGGGTGACCTTACCTAAAAAGTATTTCTGGACGATGCCGTGTCTTCACGTTGACAACTTTGGCCTAAAACCATGCATGTCCTATGACTCAAGTCGTACTACACAAAGTAGCCCCTGTGCTTTCGCGCCTTTTCTATTACCACAAGTTATTTTACGGGTAGTTTTTTTGTGTTGTTTCTTTGTATTTTCCTGTTTGTGCATAGCGCAGGTCTCAGAGCATCCTCTTTATTTTTCCATGCGGTTGCTGGAACTCACTGTCTGATTCTCGGCATTACCATGTGATGTAACTATGTTTTTTTTTTCTTAACAAGCATCAAGCCGATGCTTTCCAAAGAGAAGAGTACAGTAAGCTCTATTAAGACAAATTCTTCCTTAAAACAAACAACACGGGAGTGTTTGTTTGGTTTGCTACAAACTCAATACCAAAAAAATCTGCTTGAAACGAACCGCGTAACAGGCCTTTTCTATTAAGACGTACTATCACAGTGGCCGACAATGCCCATGTCAAAGGCAGCATTGTTGGGCACGTTCTCTGCCAGCACTGCACAGTATTGGCCACGTCGATCAGCACGTTAACAACCTGCCCCTTTACGCCATACCGAGTCAAATGCCTAATGGTCATAAATAGCAGATGTCAGCCGTTCTTCAACGGCGATGACAGCAGGCTGGTAAGGATACCGGTACCCGCATGTAACACTCATGGTAGGAGCATGCTACCGTGCCTAAAAAGCAGTGAAAACGAAGTGGACATAGTTATATAGAGGAGAGTGCCCTGGCCATCGAGAACCAATGCCTTGGGTGGCGGCGCACCATCTAGTGAGCATTGTTGGAATCACTGGAGAGGACGAATGAGCGGCGACTGGAGAAGTGTACACTGGCAACACTGGTGTGGTGTACAAGGCGCCGGACAAGGTGCAAGTATAAAAAGCTTGCCAAGCAGCTCCTAAAAGCTTTATAAGTGCACAGCCCCAATTTGTGCAGCTCATCGCAGATTTACTTTAGTTTGCCTGCTCTTCATTTTTTTAATATTTCTGCCTACTTTTCCACTTTCAGTCCTCCAGTAGTGGTTTACTGTTTTTCATCGCAGACTTTTTACCTTCCCTATGTTGGCCTTAACACCCTCGGCTTTATGCAAGCTAGTGCCTGAGCACACACGCGAAACGTAGGCAGAGCCACTTTCCTTTCCATCGACACTATCGAGCTTCTCTATTCTGCCATATGGTAGTTCACTTAAGGGAAGGTACTCCTCGAAAAACATTTTCTCCAGATATTTGTGACAGCTCAATAAAACTTTCACCAGTTGTAGAGTTCGAACTCCTCTGTTCAAATCAGCTTTCAATTTTTTATGGCTCATTTAGTCAATTCTTTGCAAACCATGCATTTGTATAAACAATGCATTTTTTGTGCAAGCTTAGGCAACAATAGTAAGCACAAGAAAGCTCTAAAAATAGCAAATGTTGCTCCTAATGAATTGCAGAATTCAATAAAGCAAGGAAACATTGTGTAACATTTGTGTGCTGGCCTAGAAAAAAATTGTAATGCTGAGTTTGAGTTTTACCATATTCAAGAAACAAGCTTCTGAAATTATTTAGCTGAATATGCTTTGGAGACCTGTTAAAGTTATTTATTTGAATTCAGGGCATGTTATTTGAATTCAGGGCATGACGCACTGGTTTTTGAACATTAGTGATTGTACAAAATTGCACAAGCTGCCCATATCTGACGCCAATCGCATGCGGTGCGACCACCGACTTCACGCTCACAGCGAAGCTGTCCAGTGCACTGCCCCTAGCGGACGTCTCCCCGCTTCCACTTCATGACGAATACTCGCCACTTGACATGTATGTGGATGAAAAAACAGTTGCAGTACAAGTGTCATTTCAGAACAAAAGTTCTGAAAACGATGCCAGACCTTATTGTCTACTTGCCATTACACGAATGGACAGCTCACACCACCCGCAGTGCGCCGCTGACGAGGTTCTGCGTAGCATCGGTCTCACAAATAAATGTGCTTCCGCGTTCGTTCGCCCAGACACTTGCTTTTGTTGTCGAACATCTTTATTTTTAACTCTGAAGCACTGACGAAGTCATCGACACTAGGAATGAAACTTGAACAATGCAAAGCGCTGCTGCCGCGGCTAGGCCTTGCAGCAGACGAACCTCTCGCCAGCGCTCACTATTTGTGTTTGGGGTGCCTTCCCTTGTACTGGTGCCACGTAATGAACTTCTGTGAACGAAAGTAGCGTTTGTCGCCGGCATCCACGGCGTGGAAATAATAACTGAGGTGGCTGTGTTCGTCATTGTCTCGGCGAAAGCAGGAGAACGAAGAAAGCGCTCGCATTCAACTGCGCAGCGGAATGCTCGCAACCAATGACAGGGCTCCAATCATACCACGTGATGTTGAAGGCCCACTCCCCACACTAGAAAGCAGTGGGAAAACGAATTTTTTGTTGTATTTTTAGCGTGAATGCCTCTAAAAACACAGAACAGGGTTAGGCCTACATGCCCGCAAAATTTCAAGAGCCGGCGATGCCATAAAGTGAAGTCCCATGTGGGCGAAAATCGGGTAATTTCGCACTTTCACGAGCTACCCCAACTGCTTCAATTGTATTTTTTGATAACTTCTAGTAGATTTTCAGCTTTGATTTGTTAATATAGTAAAGAGAAGGCTTGGAGAAACACGAAACAAGAAAACACAAAATCTACTTTTTCGAAAAAAATCAAGGTTTTTCGATCCGCATCTCCCCTCAACACTCTTTCGCTTACACTGCCAGCTGCCTACTTGTTGATGAGACTCCTAGTTCCTTTTGCAGAAATGAGTCAATTCTGTTCCCGTACTCATGCCAGAATGACCTTAACTTCTATCTGCTGTCTTTCATGTTTTTTAGTCTCTCTTCAAAGCTAATTTTGAAGTCGCTGAAGCTGATACCGATTCAGCACCACCACACGTCTGCACATTGTAATGTAAAGTATACTCTGAACACTATTATTGTTACATTGCGATATTTTGGAGCTTTGGATAAAATGTAGGGTGACAAAAATGTGTAGGATGGTAAACTAGGGTAATTTTGACCGTAAAGCAGCATAATATCCAAAAAGCAGTTGGACACACTGGTGAGCAGTGCAGTTTGAAAACAAGTGCATTTTGGCAATTTTGGGTGGTTTTTTTCTTCTCTTAGTCGTCTAAGTTTGGGCAGGTCGACCTATATTCCCACTTGAGTCTGGTCTCCACAGCACATCAAAAATCTCAATTGGTAGTTCAGCATTGGTCCTTAGCACTTGTTTTCTCATCTCATCTTTCGTACTGGTTAACTTCATTCTGCTGTCATAGCTTGTCATGAAAACCTCGAACGTTGACCCGTTTGGTACGACAATATTACTGTTCACCAAACGAATACCACTTGCTGCGTTTAAAGAATGCAAGCAACTGCATGCCTCACTAAAAAAAAAAAAAAAAAGAACAGCTACAGTCTCACATCAAATGACACCAATGCAATAACCTGAATTGCAGCACCTTTGTTTATGGGGCCAATATTTCCCGTTTTGCTATGAAGGTTATTACAAGACTTGCTATGTCGTCACATATTTTGCCTTCTGCTATGCATTGCCTCAACAAATGTCTTGCGAGTTGATTTTACTAAATAACATCCAAATAATACTATGGAGCTTATAAGGGTTCAACTAGTAAGCGAGAGCAGCACCTAACCACATTACCTCTTTTTTTTTTTTTGCCGCGCGCAAATGGTTATTTTAGATGTGTCTTGTGAGAGTAGCTTTTGCCAGTTTGAAAAGTATAGTAGCACACGTTGCAGCATACCAACTTTTGCACAACAAAATGCTCTTTCCAAAAATATATATGTTGTAGAGCAACAAAATGTTTTGGAATAAGTAAAAGTGTGAAAAGTGGGTAAATTATGGTAGCCAGCTGCTAAACAGTACTATCAAAAACACTATATATGCAAAAATATTCAAAACAAAGAAAATTCATAATATACATTTTGAAGATAGATGACCTAGGAACAGTATAAAATATAATACCTGTTGTATAAAATGTTTATATTCGTATAGACAAAGAAAACTGAAACCGAGGTGCTGCTTCCTGGCTCGTGCCACGCGGTGAAGCATTGCTAGGTTTTTCGTGACACACAAGTGAACTCGTACACTTTTCTGATTAATTTCTTGTTTTTTTTCGATAAGAGCCTGCACGTGTTCGGATTCCTGTGATGTGACTAATCATTCTATAAATGAGATGGCGAATGAACTTCAGTATTTCGCTTAGCTCTATCCATGAGCCTCCTCACTCCACATAGATTGCTGTTCCAGTATATGCATTCAAGCATATTTTTGGGCATTTACACATTGTATTAAAAATTGGTTTCAAATCTGCATGTTACATTGCGAATTTCATCGAAAGACGATAGTCTTGCTCCTGGAGAGAGTGAACAAAACGTTTATTTAATGTTCTGTGCAAGACAATCGGTGAATAGTAATCTGCAGGCGCTGCGTTAGAGTGCCTCGAGCGTGCAGCCGAGGCGAACGAGCGCATCGAGGCACGTTAGACACAAGTGCCATCTGGCAGTTATCTTCAAAAACGAAGGCGTGCAGCCCGCGGAGAAAGATGCGCACCAGTCTTGGATGTGATAAGGTGTAGAACGCAAAGCGACGGGCAGGTACCGCCACCGTGACGTCGGTGCTCAAAACACCTTTTTGAGCATCGTGTTGCACTATAAGCGCAGCGCGATTAAACGCTACATTCCTTAGAGTTACTAGTGTGTGCTTCTTCTAGTATAAAGGTAGACATACAAAACTTTGAAGTGTTGTTGTGGCGCCTTATATATGCTCAATAATTGCTTTTTAATTAACAATCGCACAACTATGAACGCTAAACCTTGAGTGATATTGCTGGGCGCCGCGAATGGGGTTGGCTGTTTGGTGCCGTTTGAGGTATCGTTAGGGTGGACAGAGAGACCAAAAATTTTTTGTCGAAGGTCCCCAAGAAAGACTATTGTCTTTAAAAAAAGAACAATATCGGGAGCTGTTCTAAAACGTTTTGTGCTGCTCCGTCGTCAGGGCCAAGATGTGCTGCGGAGGCCTTTTTGTCGTGAGGAGAAACTCTGCAGTCGGCGCCAGCACACCGCGCTCCAGTGACGCGAGGACCTTGCACGTACAGAGTAGCTATAAGATTGTGCACAAAGGTCAGCAGCTACACACTGTCGATAGAAGAGACAACTAGAAGCCGCAAACAAAACAAACTTGTGAACGGCTGTGGATGTCCGAAACTGACGCAAAACACCGTCACCATAAAACATAAAGCTGAGGTGTTGTCATCCTCGGACTCTAAGCTTACCCTCATTTATTTCAGGTGCGGTTGCAGGACAGTTTCGAGCGGCGCGTGTTTTTCGCAGCGCAGGTGCGCACCTATGCGTGGGTGACAATGCCATAAGAGCGACTAATGACACTAGATGCAGCCAGCTGAAAAGGCCAACTTCAAACTTAATACCTGTGGCAGACATTTTGAAATATATATAATAAATTTTTCCTGAGTCCTAGCAACAGCTCTCTACTGAATAGCTGGCATAACTTTCGGGTAATTATAACTGCTCAACACAGTCAGATTATGAAGCTGGCGCATTATTTTAGCATTTGGGTTCCACTGGTTCTTTTGATTGGAGAACTTAGATGTTACTGTAGCATAACCACAAGGGGCGCGCACTTTTGGCAGGTTCGCCAGCAAAGTAAATTTTCTCAACAACACATGCACATTGGTTTGCACGAGAATTGGTCAAAAATCACCATGTTGCCAAAACGGGCAAAGTCAAATCGATTCTGAAAGTTTAGAGACTAGACTAAATATTAGGAAGTGCAGAGTACATGAGAAACAAATTCAACATGCGAAAATCTATGGTACAAAGTGTCAATCAACTGTGATAAATTTGAATAGGTGCAATAACGAAACGATTTGAATAGGTGTGATAACAAAAGAGTTAAGGCGTATTCACACGAGGGAGAACTCCACGTTTGATCTGGATTTTATCCTAATAGTACTGCACCGGTAGTTTATTCTGTGCCAAGCTATTTCGCATTTGTAAATAAAAGTTCATGCACTTTTGCACTTACTTAATTATTGATAACACCACTTATACTTCATAGCTTTCAACAGCTAATAAAAGACAAGGTTAAAAGATCATGCCACTGTTGAGAAAGAGACTTGGCTGTGTGACGCTTGCGAAAATGAGGGCAGTGTGGTTTCGCTCTCTAAGCTAAATCTGATTGTGCCCCTTTGTATTTGGAATTCCTTTGTTGACAGATATGATCTGAACAGCCTGACACACCATCTGTGCATAACGTCAAGGCTCACCGGCACATGGTCTCGTAGCCCTGTGAGAGGATGTTGATCTTGACCGAGTTGTGTGTGGGACTGGACAGGCAGGCCCAGTGAGCAACCACCAGGGGGTCCTTCACCTCACACGCAAACTGGTCAATCACGTACATGGTCCTGCAAACACACCTCTCTTCTGGAAGACCACCTCTGGGAGCACAATACATACACTACAGAGACAAGCCACAAGATGCCCACATGCTGCATTTCACTAAAGTATACCTTGTTTATTCGCGTAATCAATCCACCTTTTTTTCAAAAAAGTTGACGCCAAGTTGGGGGAACATTCATTACGCGCAAGAAAAAAAAAGTCATGGTAGTTATAAATGTCAAAATTTGGTATGTCGATTTTGCTTGTTTTTTGTAGCCCAAAGCTGTTCTTGTTTTCTACCATAGCACGGATCGACGCCAAAGTGTCATCCAGCCAATCGAGGCCATGCTCCAGCGCATGCTTGAGCAAGTTTAAAACCAGTCGTGCAGGTAGCACACTGGCCAAACGCGCCCTGCGCAGCTGCTGTCCAACTAAGTTCACTATGACGAACCCGACAACAAAAATGCAGCATGAAATCGCAACGCACAAACGTTACAGGTGCACGATCCATGGTAGGTGCGGTTGTGCTTTCAATGACCTCCGAGATGGCATGCGTGCAGCGAATGCTTGCGTGGCGCTATTAGCAAAGAGGTTTCTCTTGCATTTGATAAATGGCGCTTTGCCGCAAAAGGTGCGACTTTTAAATTTTGTTTGACGTCGTCCGCGCTCGCGCTGCTTGCAACTGTTTTGCATGGTTGCGGAACTATGTTTTGACTTTTATTGCCTTGTTACTTTGTAATATAATGGCTTGATCTAACATTGTTTTGATCGTTAATGGTACTGGCTATCAAAACAAAATAAAAAAGATTTTTCTTTTTTTTCAAGGACCAAGGAGTGGGGTGGGTTCATTACGTGAGTACTAAATACGGTACCTTCTTAAATTACGTATATACCTGCACCGAATTCACACATATGACTCTCATCACATTGAAGATATAATACTTTGACAGAATCCTGGACGTGCATCCAAAGGCAATTTCGGGTACAATTCATTACATTAGAATATAAAAGATTTTTTTTTGTATCCTCAGGGATAGATACAATCTTTTTAAATGTACACTGCCTCACACTTACTCATTCGTCAATGAGAAAAAACAGTAATTTAAGGATGCATTAAAGTGCAACGTTACAGAAGTAATACTCATTGCTGGGCAAACATGCTTGCTAGAATAAAAGATGCGCAACCACCAAATAAAAAGGCACCCTCCTCGGCTTTTTCTTTGGTGGCTACACAACCTTTTTTTCTTGCCAGCAAGCAATGTGGCCACCATGTTCAACATAGGGAAGCATCATGCTTCACGCATTTATTGTCCTAGTTTCATCCACGTTTCAGCCCTTGTTAATTCAAACCATACTTTTAATTGCAACGAGGGTGCTGATCTATGCAAAGTGCCTCAGTCACATCATGCGCCACACTTCAAAAGGCGAGCAGTTGTCCCGATTTTCATTGTGAACATGGTTCCCATGGAGAAGCCGAAATATCCAAGTACATAGTTATTCAATATCATTTTGGTCATCACGGCCAGGCGGGCATCTGTCCCACGCTCAACTTAGTTTCATTCTTTTTGTGCAAGAATTGGAGCTGACTGGATGTACAATAATTAGATATTTATTTGCATGCAAATTGAAATTACCTGAAACTCGCACAACACAATACAATCCTCCATTTTTGGAATGCAATATGGCTGTGCGAATCTGACACACTCGCACACAGTGCATCATGATCTAATTTGTGCCTGGAGAAGATCAATGGCAAGAATAAAGAGAGCTTACCGCAACCGCAAGGCAACATGTTGCGTCTGAGCGATGATCTTTTCCAGGATAGTTTCACTGCAAGCAGAGGAGAACACTTGTTGTCACCCATTCCTCTGATTGCAGAAAAAGAAAAGCTCCAGTGTGTCTGTATGCTGGCGTCATTGTGTGAGCCACCAGGCAGTGTTTATTATTCACAAGGGCAGTGTTTTGCTAACTAATCAGACACGAGTAAAATTATGACAACACCACAGCATCATGGCACCCATTATAATATAGTAGTTGTAAAAAAGATTCATTATTTCAGATTTCACAGCACCAGGAAGAAAAATGTCTAAGTTAAGCAAAATGCTGCAAAGACAGTGAAAAAATGCAAGACAGGATAATAAGGCAGTAATAGTGGTGTGCGAATACCAAAATTTTCTAATACGAATCGAATACGAATACATAGCTTCGAATACAAATCAAATATTGAATTTTTTTTTTCACTAGTAATCTTTTACTCAATCATATATTCAGATTACAAACAGTACAATTGTTATTATAGTCGGTTATTACGCACAAAAACTTTTTAAAAAATGTCTCCATCTCTGCTTCCTAAAAAGCATTTATTAGTTGAACTTGTGACTGATGTATTGGGTTCAATCCCCATGTTGAACAAACCTTTTGTATCTTTCTTTTTATGTGATAGGACTTTATTACAAAAGCTTGCGTACTTTCCATGATGACGAGTTAGAACGGAGGGTTGATTGAGGAGACGTTGCCGCGCGAGCGCGATGTGCACACGATGGATTTTCAAAGGCGCTTTCGGGAACGCAGCAGAACTACGCAGTAATTTGTCTGTCACCTTAGGTGCGTCACCATTGCCAACGGAAAACTATATGATATGACGCCATTGTAACATTACCGACAGTGCATGGCCTTTTTTATGTTTTCCATTGCACGAAAAAAACTTCAGCTTTATCGCATGACCATATCCACTATCATAAAATCAATCTGCAACTGTGAAGAGGGTATACATGCTGAGTAACAGCACACACAGCTGACATACAACTTGTTAGGCTTTGACATTTGCGCGTACATTTCTACGGTGATCCACTGGCGAAAACTGGCGTGACTACACATGAAACGGGTTACAGTTAAACTTCGATATAATGAAATTGATAAAATTTCAGAAAAATTCATTATAAAAGAATCTCGTTATACATAGGTTCAGTACGAAACTTCGGGAAATAAACGTGCAAGTGAAACAAAAGGGGGACTGAAGGCAGAGCTAACCCAAAACACTTACTTTGCAGTAAAAAAACTGCGTTATTATTGTGATAGCAATTATATAAACTTTCTCAGCGGGTTTTCACCATCACCGCCATGTTTCTTAGCAAGTCCAGATTGATAACATGCCCCCACGCATAGTAATTTCCACGAGTGAGTAAAAGTGGTAAAAGAGCGGGTAAAAGCGCAAGAGCGCCAGCAGAAAACAAATGAGTCGGCCAATCCCTATCGCCTAGAAAGTGCATAAGATAACATCTTCCGTGTGTTAAAACTGCCGTCGAATGTTCAAAGTAAACCACCCGTCTTGAACAAGCGTGAAACAAGCGGGGAGGGGCGGGGGGGGGGGATCACTTGAGTAGCAATAATGAAGCTGGAATTTAAAGGCAGTCGCGACCACTGGCGCGCTTGCTATCTCGGCGAGTATCAGTGCGGTTTTTACGCAAAAGAATGGTGTGAAAAAAGCACTTCACTTTAGAGCGGCCGTATTTGCTCACACCAGCGATTTGTAGGAGTTCCGCGATATCAGATCCAAAAGAGTTGGCTGCCAGCCTTACTTCTTAGAACATTATAATTTCTTTTTTTGCTATCGCGTTCATTGCATTGCATTCAACGCACCGTCGTGTTGCCAGAACTAATCGACTAATCGCGAAAGCTACTAGCCTGCGAACTCGCAGCGCGGCGAAAGACGGAAGCGCTTGACGAGTTGACCTTCGAAGATTCGTCCTCACCGTGGTCTCGGCGAGTTTCCATCAGCGCCTAATCTGACAACCCCTTGGTGGTAACGACACGGTTTTCCAAAACGAAGAAATTACAACTTGGAATGTAAAGCTGAGAACGGCAAGCAGATCGAAGCATGCAGTGCGCTGTTCAAGCACAAACGATGCACGAGAACAACACACACAGGACGAGAGCGAACAACGCTTACCGCTCGACACTTAATGCGCTGTATAAACAAAAACAAAAACGACGCACCAAACGTAATCACAGGTACAGATATAAGTGCGAACTAAAAAATACCGCAGTTGTTACTTCGCTGTGTTTGAAAAGTGCACTCTTTTTGCAAACTGCGCCCGTCTATCGAGGAAAGTAAACTTTGTGCACCTTGCAACTAAACGCAATGGTTCCGGCCAAGGTCGAAGACTCACGATTCTCCCCGCTGAAAGATAAGCGCAGCGCATAAGCATCAACCCCCCCCCCCCCCCCCCCGCCGGGCAAAGTACACGTGGGTGATAAACGCGCTGGGCCTGACAAGCAGAGCGCGGGCGGCTTTTTTAAAGATGATAGTCTTTTTTGGGGACTCTTGACGCAAAAATTTTGGTCTGTCTGTCTGTACATTTGTCTGTTTGTTCACGCTTAACAGTACCAGGTACACTGAACGGACCAGCCGGTACTCCTAAAGGCTGACCCCATCCACAGCACCCATCAATGTTGCTCAAGATTTAGCGTTTATACTTGTGCGATTGTCCATTAAAAAGCAATTATTGCGCCTATCTGAGGCACCAAAACAACACGTATATATTCTGTAGGTGCGTCTTTTACTAGAAAAGGCTAAGACGAGACGGTAGTGGCACCTACCCATCGCCTTGCGTTCTACACCTTATCACCTCTGAGACGGGCACGCACGCCTGTCTCAGAGCCACGCGCTACGTTTTCCAAAAAAACTGCCAGATAGCGCTCATGTCTCACGTGTGACGTGAGTTGGTGTGCTCGTTCGCCTCCGCTGCATGCTCGAGGCACTCTAACGCAGCGCTTCCAGAGTACCATTCACCAATTTCTTGCACAGAACACCAAAAAAATGCTTTGTTCACTCTCTCCACACGCAATACTATCGTCTTTCGACGACATTTGCAGATAACAAGCAGATACGAGGCCAATTTTTTTTAGTTTTTATATATACATAGATATTTATACATATACAGTGAATGATGACTGCAGCGCCGGTAAAAAACCAGCCGAGACTGTCCATATAATTGCTATGTCACGATAAAAAAAAGCAAAGCTGAACGTCGTCGGGGGCCACACCATGCGGGTGCAGTGAAACTATGCATGCGCGCACGGCCCGAAAATGAAGAGCGAACGACACAAACACAGACACGAATGCCGTGAAAAAATATTTGGTTAATTTTACTATTTTTTATTTTGGTTTAAAGCGTGTGTGTTTGTGTGTGGGGGGGGGGAGGCACACCCGCACGTACGTGCGCCCGTGGCGATGAGAGGTGGTGGGTGGCGGCAACGCTGGCTGAAGGTGTGCAGACCCACCTGCCCGCATCGCGCTCACCGGCGCGCAATGACGAGCACTTGCTCTCGCCTAGTGCGCCGTGCGCGCCGTTCCTCGGCGGCCAGGCAGATGCATGCTTGTACCAAAATGACAAAATGCGGAGCCAAATTTCTAGATTGTCCGTGGAGAAAATTCCTTATATCAAGGTTGTCTCCCGCTGTTACTTTGTCAATTAGAGGTCCCAAATACATGTGCTTTTACGGAGCAACGGCGGGGAATAGAAAAACTTCATTATATAAAAGAATTCGTTATATAGAGGTTCTTTATAAGCAGGTTTAACTGTATCCTCGTACGTCAAACTGAGCGCTCCCTTAATTGCATGCATTGCATTGCCTACTAAGCTCACTTTATGAGCTCCGTGCCCTGTAACATATACACGTCCATTTGCCGTCGCATAGAAATTTTTTTCTTTGTGCTCGCTCAGCACGGGACCAAGCAAAAGTGTGAAGATGAAGACTATTTTGTCCAGCCCATGCGGCGGCGGCAAGTTGCCTTCGTTTCCACGAACGATACGCACTTGCGGTCCCATGCACAAGGGCACGGCAGTGCACGGTGTAGTCAGTATGCTTACGCGAACTGTAACAGTGCTAAACCGCTAAGCCACACATACTGCCGGGCAGGCAGTACATGATTTAGATTGATTGAGATATTTATCATTGGTAGGTTTGTCCCGATGATTTGCAGCCGCATTCGTTGGTAGCTGTGATCACGCTCCCATAAATTACCATGCAAGCATGATCACCGCACTTGCACCGTAGTCACAGTAATTACTGCATGATCTACTGAGGCTCTTATGGCAAAAGAGCAAAATCTTAACTTCTTCACAGTGACATATGGGCTTGTATGAATTGGCTTGTGTGAATAGTGAATTTTAGGTTTGAAGCGAATTGTGATTTTGGTTAAATAATTTCGAATCTAAGTTGAATAGTATATATGACATATAAAGAAAAAATGGGCATATTTATCATGACCTTACTAACCTGCACAATACCTTTTAAAAAATGAAATAGAGCTTCCACGCAAATTCCCCCTCCCCCCTTTTTTTTATTCAATTTAAAGAAGTCGAAAGAACGTAGAGTAGTAGCAGGATTTTACTTTCAGCAGGATGCGAGTCATAACCATGAAAATATGTAACATTTTAAGATTTATTATACATAGAGCATGTAAGCCGTCATAACTAACTTTTAAGCTTAATGAAATGAATTGATTTGAGAGTAATATTTTCACTAAAAGGAGCCATGTGACACTTTTTCAAGTAGCCACGAAATGCATTCACTGAAGAGCTTATTTACAGCCACATGATTTCACCGCCACAAATATTTTTCCAATCCGTCCAGTATGCGAGGGAAAGATTTTTCACACGGTGCAAGTGCATTCTCTCTTCTCATCTTGATGAAAGCACTGGTAGCTAAGCAGGAAGGGATGGCATGGGAAAAGAAAATACGTCACACATGCTTTCTGAGCTTGTGGAGTCATTTGCCAATACAAGAGAGCAATTTTTAGCTGACTTTAAGAATTTATTTTGAATCGCAAACCGCGTGCTGCGCTATAATATTTGACTTACATGTCCTCGGTAGCCTCCACTGCCAATCCATTACTGTTTTCTGACAATGCTCAAAAAGAGTTGCAGGGCCCCTTTAAATTTGAAGGGGGCTTCGCGGCAGAGCAGATTTCTCTTGAACAGGTGCATTCGCTGTTCAGCACACCTACACAGCAGAAAACCACCTTTACAAGCAGTACATTCTGATTAGTATGCATCTATTCGTTCTTTGCAAATATTTCGAAATTTTCAGTAATTTAAATTTGAACTGAAGTGAATTCACATACCCTAATATTTGTTTGAATATTCAAAGCATTCGTATAATCGCACAAGCCTATGAGTGAATATTTGTGAACATCGAATATTTGACGAATATTCGAAATTTTCTAGTATGTGGTTATTGAATTGAATACGAATATTACAAATGCGATATTCGACGAATATTCGAAACTTTCAAATATTCGCACACCCCTGGGCAGTAGTCAACAGTTTTTCAAGAATGTCGTACTGATCCCATCAACTCAAGATGATGACGAGTTTTTAGGTTTTTTTTTAATAACCACACGAATACCTTCAGTGGTAATGAAAACAGAGTTCATGGGTGACGACAAGGTGATTTGGTTATTGATGGTCACCTGGTGAAAGAAAGCTTTTATGAATGCGTCATTTAGCACAGATGCAGATTCGTCGGGCACATGATTCCCATCAGCCATCACCAAGGCTATATAGCGCGGTGCTTGCTGCAATGCAGGACAGGACGCTGCGAACGTTAGTAAACAGAATGATAAATCTTCTGTAGTCATCGCAAGGGCCACCACCCCTTGCTTTTTCCTAGCTCCTCGAGGAAGCAATTAATTGATGACCAGAATGAAGTTGCTGTGAAGAGAAGTTAGTGACACTAGCTGTATTAGTTACACGTCTACATGGCCCAATTTCATGCACTGCATCAGTAACGTAGCCGTAGCATTTCTGATTAGCAATAAGTTTGTTATAATGCAGGTTAAAAGGGCAATGAAGCTCTTTGGCGAAGTTGGTCAGCATCGCTCTATCATGGCGAGTGGTAACAGAAAAATCTTCTCGCATAGTCACTTTGCTTGGTTTGAGCATGGGACGTTTCGAAAAAAATAATTTCTTTTGCTTTCTAGGTGGAAAACTTTACTATAATCAGACAAACTTTATTAGAGAAAAAGCTGCTGATTCTATGTGCACGTGCAACGTTATCACCAGACAAAGTCAGATGCAGGGACTGGTGAAAAAAGCTGAGGAATGAAGGGTAGTACATACATTTGCCTGGTGCTTGTGCACTTCGATTGCACTTATAGTTTTGTTTATTGTTGTGTTTCGGTTTTGTTTTGAATAAAAGAATGAACCGTTGTGAACTTTGTGACCCGATTTGAATTGGTGAGCCGAAAGGTTAAGTTGGTGAATTGCAACTGAACTTTTGCTGATTGTTGTGTTGCGACAAAGTGGCTTCATGCCAAGCGAAGCCTGTTTGTCACTTATGCTGGCATGATAGCAGGCCACAGCATAGTATAGTTTGTCAAGAGAAAGGAAAATGAGGGTGAGGAGAAAGGTAAAGAAGGAGGGGAAAACAAAGGAAAAAAAGAGAGAGAGAAAGAAAGGGAAAAAGAAAAAGCAAGAACCATACACCTACAGAGAGAGATAGGGAAAAAGAGTGAGAAAGACAAAAGAACAGAGAAATAGCCATAGAGAAATATCTCCGCTTACTGCGACCAGGTGATTTTATTAGGTTGCAAGTTCATATCCCAACAATATTTTATACTCGCAGTAAAATATTGACCCAGCTCTCTTTAAATGCCTCCATATAGTCGATATCAATAAGGTTTCCTCTGAAATTTAGTTACACTAGTGCCTTGAAAAAGATATTTATTTGAATATCTGAAGCGCGGTACCCCGACTGCACTTTTGGAAATCGACGAAAATGCTACATGTGTACAAAAGTTGCAGTTAGAGCACAAAAGTTGCAGTTAGACATGTTCGTAATAGGGCAGGAGGTCTATAAAAATTTGAAAGAAGTGTTTAACCTCATGTCGGGGACACATTCATATATTTGTAGCTCATTGTGAGCTAAAAATTCCTCACTTAATTTCACCTCAAGGTAGTAGAACACTACATTCTCATTTAGAAGTCAAATGTAACGTCAATGTAACGACACCTTCCCATTCTCAAAATATAACTGCAAAAGTAAGAACTTGTTTTATAATTGGGAAAGAACAGGCATTTTTTGTTGTTTTAGAGGAACGTGTACAACAAACACAGACTGTGAACCATTTCGTATTGTACGTCACCTCCTCTATATTAGGGCAAATAGCATTCTGTCGGACATTTCTGAGGCGTTGCAAATCATGGCAGATGTGAGTGCCCAGTGCACCTGGCACCTCGAAATGCTCGAAGTAAGAAACCTTTTTACAGATTTAGAAGAAATCGGACCTCGCCAATACGAGGCAAAAAGACCCTTCTGGCATTTTAGCGGGCTGCCTATTTGCTCCTGTGCTCACACATGCTGAAACGAAAGAGACCCGGGAGTATGTTTAGTTAACGGTGAACCCACAACTCCCCATGCTAAAGTAGACACCGTGTTCTGCAAACCATGTGGAAAAAAGGCTATTTGCATGGCTATCTTAAACCATTGGCATCTTTGTGCCATCATCAACTATAACATTCTTGCTTTCCTGTTGTAGACACAAGTCACGCACATCTTCCTTAGAAAATTTAAATTTTTGTAAAATTTATTGTGCCTACATTTACAAATGTAGAGGCCTAAAACTGTGTTTAGCCTGTCTATTTCTGCCATCTAAAATACTATTTTTTATTGCCAAGAAATGTGGCCTCTACTGATGACGACGATCATGCAGACTGTGTTACCTCTTTCAATGAGACACGAAAGCAGCTTGTGCACTTTTGTGAGACACCTACACAGCACTTTACACTCAAGTGTGTCCAAGTTGGCCAAATTACAATCAAATACAGTCAAACCAACTTATAACAATATTCTAGTCAAGGCTGGGCAGGATCCTCTCAAAAGTATTCTGCAATACAGATATTGAAATACGCTGCAGGCATCACTCCAGCTTCAGTGAAGACTATGTGTAGACTGGGTGCATGCGCTCATGGCGGAACGGCGACCAACAGTCTAGCACGGGACACCATCTAGTAAAGGTTCATTTTTCTGCTCTGCCTCTGCGTACCTTCCGAGGGCTTCAGCCGACCCTTGATCCTGAGCCTACATTTGGGACCCGTAATTTGGGACCAGCTTCCGAGAGGGAGACCGAGGTCCTAGCTTCTCAGCGAGTCTTTTTCCTCTTTCTTGACAGTGGTTGTGGAGTCTTGTGTGCAGCCTCGTCTAGTGTGAGTACGTTTTTTTTTCTTTTTCCATGGACACCCGATCAACTTGCCGAGCAGCCTCAAGGACTGATGTGGATGGTCCTGGAGTTGCAGACGAGGCGGGGGCCGATGACATGGCAGTACCCGGTGGTCAGCAGCCATCACTTAGCAATACTGCTTCACTTTTTGATCCACCCGTGGCTCCTCTCGAGACTGTTAGGGCTTGGCTCGCAGACGTTTATGCTCCTGCGGACGACCCTCTTGCACGCATGCAGCCCACGGCCCTGCCAAATTCGAAAACTCCAACATTTAGCCCGCAAGCAGCTGGGACATCTGTCATTAATTTTTTTCTTGATGACCTCCAAGTTTACAGATCTGTTCATGGCATCTCGGAGCTCTATTTGCTCCACCAGGTTCTGATAATTGCCCTGACAGGTGCCGTGGAACAATGGCGACGTCTCCAGCCTTGAAACCAGTTTGTCACAGCATTCAGAGCAGAGTACTTGCCGGTAGACTACCATATCAGGCGTGGGCTAGATGCCTGAATGCAACATCAAGACGAGTGTCTACAAGAATATGTTCAAGCCATGCAGGAGCTGCTTCGTTCGGCTGATCCCATCGCTACTGAGACCGCTAAGGCTTTGCACGCTCTCCAGTGCTGCCATTCTTGCTTTAGGCTATACATTTTTGGCCATTCATTTTCCTCCCTTGAGAAACTTGCAGGCTTCGCTCCGCAGATTGTGGAAATGCTCTTTTGGGAGCAGCACGAAGGGCCACCACCACCTACCAATGTTGCATTCGAGCCAGCCTAAGCCTGAAGGGAGACAAACACTGGGACAGTGCAGTCACACTGTCTCGAACCACAAACCTTTATGGCGGGCCTGGAGGGCTACCTCAGTTCTCTCGGCCCTATTGGTGGAGACTTTCAGCAGCGGCAGGGGTCCTGGACTTCCACCATTATCCCAACCGATGATCCTGAGCCACCAACTACCAGTCCACTCTCTCAGACCGGCAACGAAATCCTCTGAAGAATGGAGGTACCTCTCGTGCCGCATCGAGAGGGTATCGGGAGGACATGAACCAGGCTGGCTCATGCTACCTCACTACTCTGATGAGCGACCCGTGACCTATGCCGCTTTTGACCTGGCATGTTTCTAACCAGGCAAATGACCACAGCCCACGGTGGTAATAAGCTTCCCCACATCACCCAGAGCCACACCTATCGAGGGCTAACAACCCAATCTTTTGTTAGTTGGCTGCGTGGAACGTGCGGGCTCTGCTAGCTCTTTTCAAATACACTACATCAGAGTGCATGCACATTTTGCCCACAGATATACCTGCGCTCTTGGACACTGGTGGCAGCATCTCTCTCATTGGTGATGATGACAAAAAGTTATTTTGGGCTTAGCAAATGGCGGCTTCCGAATTACCTGCACAGGCAAATTGCATCCCTTCATTTCAGTGACATTTGCCCTTCAACACCTGTATAACTCGATCGTGTTCCTCAGTAATACTGCATTGCCATCTTGGTTACTCAAAACCATTGAAAAAAGCTCACTTCCTCATACCCAGAAATGAACAACTTATGCGCACATTGGAGCTGTTTGCATCACAGAGAGGTCTGGCTGTACTCCTGTCTTGCATCATCGCATTGACACAGGCACCCTTGGAGCTGCGACCCCAGGCCACTGAGCATCCACAAGTGAGATGTTGCCCTAGGAAAGATAAGTGTGGTAAGGCCGTCACAAAGCCCTCCGGCGTTTCCTGTTGCCGAATAAAGATGGCACTGAACGCCTGTGTGTACACTACCGATGCTTAAATGATGGTACCAGTTCGGGATGCCTATTCTTTTCCCTCGATTGAATCAATATTGTCAAGTCTTCATAGGGCACAAGTGTTCACAACGCTCGATTGCTCTCGCAGTTCCGACCAACATCCAGATACAGAAATACAGATACTGCAACATTTTCTTTTTTTTCAGGAATGCTCATACTCCGCAAAAACAATAGTCAATTGCAGTTCATTGTTGTAAATAAAAATTCAGGGTGCTCAAACTTGCAGTTAATTTATTTCTGTCTCACAGTACTCTCAGCGCCATTGAAAGATTTTTTTTAAAAAGAGTCCTGCAATACTTTTTGAGCATGGTCAGAAAACGCTATGAGGATGCAGAGAACGCATGTGCAAAATATTAGAGCCCAGCACGCAGCTTGGAATTCACAGTTAAGGAAGACCGGGACACGATATGCGCGCTCGCTGAGTGGGAGAAGGGCATTTGCCTGAGCGATAGGCCTTCGCACCAGCCCAGACGTGGCCCCGGCCGCGCACGGCACAATATGACACAAGCGATCCCTTGTTTTAAACTTCGCCTAAGAGTTCGCAAACTTTGCATCACACATGCCTTTCTTATTAGTGCTTGAGTGTGATGTTTTTGGCGCCCAAACTTCATGTCACAGCCAAACTTCCCTAACTACGTACCTAACGGCAGGCTAGGCCTAATCAGCGTTGGTTGCATTTCGGTAGCGGTCGCATGCTATCTAAGTTGAAGGTCGCATGCTATCTGCACTTGAAGGGAAGGGTACATATCGTTAAAAATGAGGGTGGCACATATAGCACTTGAATGATGGTTCATGCTTCGATTGCAGTATTTTGAAATCGGGCGCGCATCCGTGAAATCGAATGATTGGTGTCTTTCAGCGCGTGAAATTTCTGACGTGATTTGACATAGCTTCTGTATAATGCACATAATTGAGGCGGTCTGAGATGTTTAGTCAGTGAATTTTAGCTATGGTGCCTTCTTTTGTTAGCCCCCCATATCGCGTCCATTTCATTGGCGATGCAGGTCTATGGATGTTTAAATTTCTTCAACCTTTGAAAAATTGAATGATTGTAAGCACCACACATCGCATGCTTTGATTCTCAGACATGCGACGCTGCATGCAAATGCGGCCCTTGAAAAAGATTGTTTTGGTTATAGTGCAGTACAGGTTATAGTGCGGATTTTCGCGACTTCCATGACTTCTGCTATGAGCGCTCTATACTGCACTGGAGAAGTCTCAAGGCTGATTTCAGCTTTCTGTTATGCGAGAGAATCTACGAGGAGTTCCTGAAAGGGAGTGCTGAGGTCAGACACCATCCGACATTAACTTACAGAAGCTTAGTTCTTGAAAAAGCACTATTTCTAAACAAAAACTTTTTTGCGGGTGCACCATTGTTTGATGAAATGAGTGTGCGGAAAGGTGTTGACATGAGGGGATCTGACATGTCTTTTTAGGGGGAAGTGGATTTTTCTGGACATAGTGAATCTTCGTAAAGATGCACACCACCTGCTAGAGTTATTGTTCCGACACTTCCTTGGTCGCTGGTCCCAGACAGTGGGCAGTTTCTGTGCTTGTAGTGCTGTTCCAGGCTCAATAGTGGCAACATTAGTACACTCAAACCTCATGTTGAGAAAAGAACTAGCCCCCGTCCCTAGGCAAAGCCCACCGTTGACCACTTTTTTAGTCTAAATACTGATCTAATCCTAATGATAATACTGCCACTCGTGGTCAACATACTTGATGCTTTACAGCACTTGTGCCATGTTCATGCTATTGAACACGTCACCTTCAATAAACTTTTGCTTTAAATGAGTGGTCTTGGCTGCCTTTAGATTTCATTACACACTCATCCTCGAGGGTCTGTAGGAGCTATTTCTTACGTTTTCCCTATTTCATCGTCTTCACTGCAGTCAACTTGGAATCGTCCCCACCTTCTTCCTTTGCCTCAATCTGGGCTTTCCCACTTTTGACTTTGATGCTGTCTTGGTATTTAGATGAAATAAGCCATATGGCCTGCACTTCCTTCAACCCTGACGTATGCTCGAAAAGCATAGGCTACTATCAGTATAACGGGCTTGCTCCAGCGTCTTCGTGATTTTCCTTCCATTTCTTTTCGATTGACTAACTGGCCTTGTTTTGCTTTCTACAGGCCGTTGTATGCACTGCTATGAAGACTTAAGATAGCAACTTGTCATATTCAGTAGGCACTTATCTCCAAGACCTGGTGCGCCGTCTCTTGGATTTTCAAATGCTTTCTGGTTTTCTTTTCATACAGGTCTCTCCCATCAGGTACACATGAATAGCTGGTGCTTGTTCCCTTCATGGATGCAGCAGCTTGACGAGGCATCTAAAGTTGTAGACGGGGTCTCTAGCCTCTGAAGTTGTTCTTCAGTGCTGATCTTCAAGATTGTACTCTCTGCAGAGGGAATGCTTGACTGTCGGCTTTCAGTGTGTTCCTCTACTCGTCGTGAACTCGACTCAACAAGCATCTGTGCGACAAGATCACCATTGAGAAAGCATTGGCTAGGTGTTTTCGCTATAGACGAGGAGCCCATTTTTCCTTTCACTTTTGTTCTAATCTGCTCTTTTATTGATTCCAGATGACCTTGCTACACTTTCATTTCATTTTTTGTTTTATACTCGGCTTTCACTTTCGCTTGAATGATATGGTGAACATAGCCGCCTGCTTCCTCCATCTCAGCTTCCAAACTATCAATGTCAACTGCATCGTATACCTCATTATCGATTTCTCTGAGAAACCTATACTTGCTAGTTAAAATTTGGTGAAAATTCGTCAACTCAATTATAGGTGGGTAATCCATATGCATAGGGCGTTCTATGTTTTGATGGCTCGCATGACAGCCTTGCACACTTGACTCCACCTTTAGAAGGAAGCCTCCATGACCTGGTCCAGTGTCAGCAACGGGGAAAATCACTGGCCGGCCGTATCAGAAAACGAAGTCGGAGCCAAAACACTAGTCATCACAGAAGGTTGGCACAACACAGATCAGTCAGCTGCTGGGCTGTCATTCTTTACGATCTGGGTCTCAGCGATGGTTAGGCCTCGTACACAAGGTTCGCATAATGGCGCCATCAACAAAAATTTTCTGGGCTACACATGCGGTCAAGAAGTCATAAAATCCACTCTGCCTCACCTCTGAAGGCCATTTCTTTTGGGTTTCACGGCACCAAAATGATGTGGAGAAAAGGCCTAATCCCCATGGCGAAACCCACCGTCGACCTCTTCTTTATTCAGAATACTAATCTAATCCTAATGATAATACCGCCACTCTTTGTATTCTATACAATTTTCAACACCTGATTATAACAAAGTCACACTTGCCACGAAAATACTTTATTATATCTGAAAATTCATTATAAACATATATTTTCAGCACTGTATCTATGACAGAGCTACTCTGCATTCACGTTGTTATACCAATGATTTCTTATATTCGGGTTAATTATATTTGAGGTTTGAGTGCCCTTCAATGCATAGTGCACCTCACAATGTTATAGTGGATGCCATCACATTAGACAATTCCACGACAAATCAATCAGCTCTGCAGTCTCTGGGTAAATATTGAACGATTATAGTTGCAGATATGAGTTAGGTAATCGAGTCAAGGTCTTTCATTGAATAACCTGGCATAACTTCTCTTCAGGTATCAGTGGTGACGTCCACAACACCAGGAACAGTTCCCACACCTGTGTGAGCCTTCACAATCTGTTTGGGTGGTGATACTCTTTGCATATTTTCAAGTGCATTCGAAACAATCTATCGAAGGTTGGGAAGTTTCTGCTACACCTTGACACAAGTTGTTTAATCTTGTGAATATTTTTGCTTTATTTTTAACAGCTACGACAAAACCAAGTTTTCCACGATGACTTTTCTGTTCTGCTCGAGTATGAAGAGGATCAGGCTGGACTGGTGGTGAACATATCAGGCTGGGTTGGTGGTGATATGGTGAGCATAGTCGTCAGGCAGATACAGACGTTCACAAACCGATAGACGACTTTCTTACTGCAATAATTTGCCCAGCTTCATTGCTTCAAAAGTTATTTATACAAACATGCCTGATTGGACAATCAAGAAGAACACAAAAATGATTTAGCATTGCCCAGTCAATACTCAGCAGCAGGCATTTGTTCGCATCATCATAGAGTGCGCCATTATATTTTTGACTGTGGCTAGAGGCAACTTGGGCACCCCGTAGTACAATTTAACCGTTTCGCAACTGAAAGAAGAAAAAAACGAAACTTCCCAACATTAACAAAAACATTTTTTTGCTCACTTTGTAGAGTTTTTTTTTTCTGAATAAAACAGTACCATAATTCTCATTAAATAATTTTTTTTAGTGTGTACAAAGATACTGCAGGCATAATATCAAAGGCAGCTATGCAGGCGAGACACAGAAGGAAAAATAAAAAAAACATGTACAAGGGGAGGGTAAGGGGTTTCTCAACTGATTTTGTTGATGGACCAGGTTTTGTTGATGACAGGTGTTCGCCCATTACAGTTGGTTTCAATATTGCAATAGCAGCAGATGAGAAACTTCTGGTCACTTCAATGATGCGCTGTCTACCACCAAAGCAGAAAGCGTGTCTTTTAAATTGTGCCAGAGTAGGAAAACTCTTTTTCCGCTTTCAGGTAAAAAAAAGACGCTTAATTAAGGTTGAGGACTAACCCTTATAATGTTGTATCTTACTTATTTGAAACATCTAGCCAGGCACAGAAGTGCGGAAAATATGTTGGCTACCTGTCAAGACCTTTGTTCCCCGCCAATGCTACTACAGCTACGCTGCCGCACAACGCCGGAAGCTGTCCAGCACCTGTGTTTGTGAACAGCGAAAAGGTCTCCGATATGAAAATCTCCTAACGACTACACTCTATCAAAAGGTGCTCACCTGTGGAGAGCGTCCCGCAGGCGATGTCGGTCGTGGGCATATGGTCCAGCCAGGTGTCGTTTGCGAGGCACACCAACTGGGCCCGATGCTGGACGAGGTGCACCCTGGTGGAGGAATGCGTAGTGGTACTCGCGCAATAGCTGGTGCAGTGAGTGCTCAAGCACATGCTTGTGGTCTAGCCGTGAGGGTGGCAGGGCTGGCTGACGGTCCTGCATGGCCCACCGTCGCAAAAAGATGGCTGACGCTTTAAGAAGTGTCATCCGCAACGACTACAGTAGGCAATTTCTTCCCAGACGATGGACTCAATTACAACACAGACAGTCATGACTGAAGCTAGTACACTAGCTAATAAAGAGGCCAAATCGGCAATGCATGTCACCGATGGCCGACCAAAACAATCAACTGTCCTGTTTTGTTTGACAGGTCCAATACATATGTGCCAGTTAATTATACTATATCAACTTCATTACAACAAAACATCATGTTCTTACAAAGCATTTGTTCATGAGCACACAATCCATGCTGATAAAAGAAGATAACAAAGGGGTGTCTTTGCCAAGCTGTACATTAATCATACTGACGATGATAATATATGGGTTTTAGTGGTGCAAGGGCCATGCTAGGCCAAAGAGCGCCATGAAAGGTGATGTAAAGATAATTCACAGTAACGTTCAGGGGATGTGGAGTGAATAATGGTGGTGTTAAGTGGCTGTATAGGAACCTAAAACTCCCCACCCTAAGGCGGGTATAGCATGTAAGTAATAAAAATATGGAAGTAACATGACTTGTGTACAGTGAAGATCAATGTAATCTTCGTAACAAAAACATGAAAACTTGAGAACAGCACAAATGCCTCGTCCATGCCCTTGAGTTCAAGGGCCACGAGGTAGGTGCTTTCTTTGTAGCAGTACCTCTGCTCAGAGGTCGTGCAATGAATCCTCTGGGTATATGACATGAAAACTATGTATACAGTTTATAAAAGCAGAAAGTGACTGATATGTACCGATGAACATGGCAGGATGCAATAGAAATTGCGGTTGGTAGGGTAATGTGAAGTGCTTCTTTCTGATATCCTCCAATTCATTGCACTGGATAAGGATGTAGAGCACGGTTAGTGCTTCTCCACATCTTTCACACCTGGGTGGATCATCACCGGACAAAAGGTATGCATGTGTGGAATGTGTGTGTCCCATTCGAAGCCTTGTTAGAGTTACTTGTGTGCGGCGCGATTTGGATACTAACAGCCAATTATCAATGATGATGATATGTGGGGTTTAACGTCCCGAAACCACCTTATGATTATGAGAGACGCTGTAGTGGAGGGCTCTGGAAATTTCGACCACCTTGGGTTCTTTAACGTGCACCCAAATCTGAGCCCACGGGCCTACAACATTTCTGCCTCCATCGGAAATGCAGCCGCCGCAGCCGGGATTCGATCCCGCGACCGGCGGGTCAGCAGCCGAGTACCTTAGCCACTAGACCACCGCGACGGGGCGGCCAATTATCAAGGTATGGCTTGATAACGTGAAATTTATTTTGGGTGTGTTTATCCCAAGTACTCTGCCATTAAGCTCTGAGCTTTCATTTAAGAAATAGTTTTAGGTCAAGCACAGCAGTAGATATGGATGTATTGACGGTTCTTATCTGGGCGGATGTGGCTAGCTGGTCCGCTACTTCTTTGCCTCTCATCTCACAGTGCCCTGGCACCCAGTAGACTACAGCATGCTGTACGTGAACGTAAATTATGCATAATAGAGAGTAAAAAAAGACAAGGATGGGGTTTTTGTGTTTTTCAAGATCTTTCAGAGCTTTTACCTCTCTCAAGGAATTGGAGTAAATTAGTGCCTTTTTTAACTTTAATTTCTCAATGTGTTTAACGGCTTTAAGTACAGCAAAAGCTTCTGCAGTGAAGACGCTTGTCTCAAGAGGTAAAGCACCGGCCTCCGAAAAGGATGGGCCGACTGCAGAATAGGACACAGAAGTCTTAGACATTGAGGAATCTGTGAAGAACTTGGGGCATGTGTATTTATGTTGCAGATCCAGGAAGTGTGTGTAGATATGTGCAATGGGGGCACGCTTCGTAACCCCTAAGAAAGAGACGTCGCAATCTATAGTCTGCCACTGCCACAGGGGCACCCATGCCGCGGGATCCATCAAACGGTGTTCAAGTAGCACATCCATCTCCTCGGCTAGACCCCTCACACAAGTGAGTAGGGCTGTCAAAACGAAGAATGGCTTTCAAAGAGTGCAGCACTGGACAGATCACCGACTGTGGAGTGGGATGGATGTTCTCTGTCTGCATTGATGTTGAGATGATATAAATGACATGTAAGATCTTTGCAGGTGTTGCGACCACTCGTTGGATTCAACGTACAAGCTTTCCACAGGGCTAGTGCAAAAAGCACCTTACAAAGATGAATTCCCCAATGATGAACCACGTCGAGCATTTTCAAAGCGGTTGATGTTGCAGACTGGTAGATTATTGCTGCATAATTCAGGTGCGTGCGTATAAGGCTTCTATACAGATTAATTAGGCATTTTCTGTCATGCAGTACCTGAAAGGACTTTTAGAATATTCATTGTTCTTAAGTACTTGTTTTTAGTATATTTGGTGTGTGATATAAAGATGAGTTTAGAGTCCAAACAAAGGCCTAGAAATTTATGTTCTGTCGCTACAGGTAACCACTGGCCATGCAAGTTAATTTCAGGGTTGGGGTGGAGGCTTCTCTTTCTAGAAAAAAGTACACATTTGCTCTTTTGTGGACTCGGCCTGAACCTGTTTTTGTCGGCCCACCTGGACACTTTGTTCAGACAGAGCTGAACATGGCGTTCACACATTGCAAGGTTACATGACCTAAAACCTATTTGGACATCATCAAGATATGTGGAATATAGCATGTTATGCGAAATGCAGATACACAGAGAATTCATCTTTATAAGAAAAAGTGTACAACTCAGGAACCCACCCTGTGGTACTCCCATTTCCTGAACAAGTGGTCGGGAGAGGACATCGCCTACTCGAAAATGAAATGTGCGATCAGACAGATAATTTTCAATTATGGTTAGCGCCCTACCTCGCACCCTTAAGTGTGAGAGGTCCCTTACTACTCCAAAGCGCCATGTTGTGTCGTATGCTTTTTCCAAGTCCAGGAATACAAAAAGAAAAAACTTTTTATGTACAAATGCTCCATAAATTTGGGCCTCAGTGCGTATTAAGTGGTCGGTTGTAGATCGATCCTCTCGAAATTCAGACTGGTACGGGTCTAGTAACTTGTTTTTTTCAAAGGAATGTATTAACCGGGTGTTCAAAACTTTTTCAAAGACTTCACATAAGCAACGCGTTAGTGGGATGGGCCGGTAAATAGTGACAAATTATGAATCCTTTCCCAGTTTCCAACGGGTACCACGATAGCCTCTTTCCAGGAAGTACGGATGATACCGCAAAACCATAATGTATATTATATAGGGAAAGCAGTCTATTTCGTGTTTTGTTGGATAAGTGTTTCAGCATATCGTATATAATATGATCAGAACCTGGGGCGGAATTGCTACAGGAGTTCAGAGCTGCCTGTAGCTCTGCTAAGCGAATCTCGTCATTGTGTCCTACATTTTTTACAGATTTTTCTTTCGATCTTCTCTCGTTTTGTAACTTTGAAAGGCTTTGGAATAATGTGTAGAGCTGGATATATATTCGAAGTGTGACACCAGAGCATCAGCTTGGTCTTCCATGCATTTGTCCTGGGTGTTCACTAAAGACACCAAATAACTTGTTTGACCTTGTACTTTTTTCGCACTATTTCATACTTTGGCCTCATCTCTGTAAGAGTTTATGCCCGATATGAAATTCTGCCTGCTTTCCCTTCTAGCTTGACGGCGTGTTCTATGGCCTTGTGCTTTCATTTCTTTAAAGTTTATAAGATTCTATGCTGTGGGAGAGTTGCGAAAAGATCCCACACTTTATTTTGTTTTCTCCGAGCCCTGCGGCACTCATCATTCCACCAGGGAACACGACTTTTGCCTGTCGCCCTAGTTACTTCAGGTATGCATTTAAAACCAGCGTTAAATATAGAAGCGGTAAAGTACTCTACAGCAGCGTCAATACTTAAGGAAGCCATCTCAGCCCAAGAGATATGAGCAATGTTATTGAACTCCTCCGAGTTAGCTCTGTCAAGTTTCCACCGAGGAGCCTGGGGTGGAGATTGCTCTTGTTTTTGTGTTAAGAGGAGTATTAGGAAGTGGTCACTCCCATACAGGTTTTTAATCACTTCCCAGTTTAAATCAAGTAAGATTTATGGAGATATGATGCTTAGGTCGATTGATGAATAAGATTTTTTTTTTTTTGAGAAGCTAAAAAACGTGGGTTCGTTTTTGTTTAGTAAACATGCTCATGTAGAAAAAAGAAAATTCTCAATGAGGCGGCCCTGCGCGTCGGTGCGAGAGTTGCCTCGCAAGCTGCTGTGAGCACTAAAATGGCCAAGTACCCCGTAAGGCTCGAGCAACTAATCAATAAATGACTGAATATCGTGTTTCTGTAGCTGGTAGTGTGGGGGTATGTATAATGAGCAGATTGTGATGAGTTCGTATCCAATAATAGCTCGAGCGGCTACTGCTTCCAGCGCCATTCGTAGCGGAAAGTGTTGACATGCTACGTTCTTGTCAAGTATATTTGTAACACCACCAGATGATGCAAGAGCATCTTGGCGGTCCTTTCTAAAGATAACATATTTGCTGAAAGAATTTATGTGTATAGAGTTTAGATGCGCCTCCTGAACACACAGCACCTTTGAACAGAATTTTCCAAGAAGTTCGTGTATGTCGTCAAGATTGCGTATGAGTCCTCTAGCGTTCCATTGTAATATTGCCACGTTCCATTTCTCAAGTTTTGTTATAGCCCCAATACAGTACACAATTTTCAGCGCAAACAGCGCCTGCAGTTTTCGAGAAGCTTCAGGACTGTAGTAGATCATTTTGATAATATCACGCCCACTCCGCGAACTTTACAGATTATTCTAGAACCTACGTAACCGCCAGCAATAACGCTAGAACATTCGATGGCAAGAGTATAAATGCCGACACACTTCGCCGCTTGTCAGTAGTTGATCGATGGCCGACGCCCCGTTCGCAGCTATCAGTCTAAGTCTGCTACTGAAGTCCGACTTTCCGTTTACTGGGCACAGGTTCGCCCAAATAAGCAATTTATTATTCGACTCACAGTGTGCTTCATTTGTCCACGTCACGACCCTGTGACAATATGGTGTTCATTCTGAATGAGTGTGTGTAGTGTGTGTTAATAAAGAAAGGCTATTTATTTTACAGGGCCTTTGGCAGGCCCTGTAATTGGAGTTTTGTCAATCTCGGAGCGGTCGAGGGGATCTCGGCGCTCCTTAAACGCAGCATGCACCAGTGGTCTAGTTGTGTCCATCGCCTCTAGAGAGGCACCGGACATTACGTGTGTTGAGTAGGCTTCGTCACAATGGATGGAGCTTTTGAACCCACCGTGCCAGAAATCGAGGCAATCTGTTTAGTTTGTGTGGTGCCCTGGCTGCCACCAGGGTTCACAGGGGCCTTCGTTGGGGCCGAGTTCAGGAAGGGCGGGACAACCGAAGTTGCTCCTGCCGTGAGGGCTTGTGGCATTTGCTTCGGTACGCCAGGCGTGGCACGAGGCATCGCCGAAAACCGTAGTGGTGGCGACTCCCCTCACACCACTTCGGCGTATGATGTGTTCTCTCTATATTGCGGAAAAACACGCTGTTGCGCTTCTCGAAAGCCAGTGTTGAGTTTGATTTTTGTAGTGATAATTTCTTTTCTTCTCTTCCTGCCCTCGCAAAACTTCGAATATGCCGGATGGTCACCACCACAGTTGGCACAGTGGGTTTGGGAATAACAGTCATCATTAGCGCAATGTCCTGTGATGCTACTTCGTGCATGTAAGTTGCCCTCGGCAGCTTTGAGTGCCATTGCCAAAGCGCTGGCACTTGAAGCAGCACCGAGGGTTTGGAATGTATGCTCTCACTGGCAGCTTGAGGTAACCTGTAACTACTTCAGTGGGAAATGTCGTGCATGCAAAAGTCATTATAATGTGTTTCGTAGGAATTTCTTGGTTCTCTCTTCATATTTTTATGCGCTGTATGTGGATGTCGTTCTCGTCTTTCCAGCCTGCCAACAGTTCTCTGTCTGATAATTCTATAAGGTTGCTGTCTGATAGGACACCCTTTACAGTGTTTAGTGTGCTGTGTGGGGCAATGGTGATTGGATGGCCACCGAAAGCTGTCAAGTGGTGTAATCTCTGGTATTGTAGATGATCTTTAAGTTCAAAGAGCAGATCACCACTGATGGTCTTGTTGGCTTTGTATCCCGCACCTAGCGTTTCCATCAGACACTTGGATACAAGAAAGGGAGACAAACTTCTGGCTTTCCTTTGTGTACTCTGGCATTGAATAACATGGTATTGGGGGAGTTGTCTTTCTTAGCACACATCAGTTGAAAGATTACATTGGTGCACCACCTCTTTGTAGAGTAATCGGTTGCGAAACGGTTAAGGGATCCCATGAAATGTGCTGATTATTCAGGGGACACGCCAGCCACCCACCATGGAGCCCAACGAGAGGACGCCACGCGACGCGGTAGAAACGTAAGTGCCAGCTGTACATGGCTGCTATAACTGAATATAACTACCCAAGGTTGAACAACTACACAGGGTAAACCATCGCCGCCAGGAAACTTTGAAGTAAACAGAAGAAAGGAGACGACAGAACAGTTAATAGTGTGAGAGAAAGACGAAGATGAGGGAAGAGCGATAGGAAAAGGCGGCTGCAGATTTCCCCTGGGTGGGTCAGCCCAAAGGTGCCGTCTAGGTGAAGCCAGGACCAAAGGGGTGCGTTGCCTCTGCCGGGGGGCCTTAAAGGTTCAATCACCCGGCGTCGGCTCAAACCCCGGGATTCCCTTTTCCTCAGACACGGCTCAGCCAGGCACAGCTAGGCGTGGGAGAGGTCGAAACTCCCCGTTAGCTCAGGTCTGTGGTGTCGCTACTGGCGCATACAGACGACAAACCGAATCCGGATTTGTCGTGGAAGCGGATAATCCACCTGCAGGCGCATCCACACGACGGACGATGTCCTAGGAGAAAACAGCCAGATTACCCTCAACCGCAGATTCGGCGCTCACCTGCCCCCGCTAGCAGCATACCGGTTTGAGACTATTCAACAACATGGATGCCGACATGAAGCGACGTTTGACTGATATGTGGGGTTTAACGTCCCAAAACCACCATTTGATTTTGAGAGACGCCGTAGCGGAGGGCTCCGAAAATTTCGACCACCTGGGGTTCTTTAACGTGCACCCAAATCTGAGCACACGGGTCTACATTTCCGCCTCCATCGAAAATGCAGCCGCCGCAGCCGGGATTCGAACCCGTGACCTGCAGGTCAGCAGCCGAGTACCTTAGCCACTAGACCACCGCGGCGGGGCAAACGATACCGCAAAAGTCGAGAGCGCTCTGGAGGTGCCGGGGTTTGAACCCGGGACTTCTCACATGCGATGCAAGCGTTCTACCTCTGAGCTACACCCTCGTTGACGTTTGACTGCGATGGCTGTTGCATTGGCCGAAATGAATGAGGAGTGTTTTTCTTTCAGGAGAAAACGGAGTTGCTGGCAAAATGTTCATACAACTACATTGTTCCCCTATGTGTGGCCCTTCTGAATGCGTCTCCTGTCTTTTTTTTACAAGCGGCACGTCGTCGATTGCAGAAGTTAAAATATTTCACCACCATTGCGGCTAATAATCTCGCGTGTCAAACGACGGCGGCGACATTTCCCGAACCACCAAAAGTGATTTCTGCGTATTTGATCACCTGAGAACAAAGCCCTCAGAAACTAGGTAAACCATGCTAAAGCATGAATGATGCCGACCGGTCATGCAGCTGTCCGCGAGCCATGAAGAAAATGCCGCGAGCAGACGAAAAATGTACTGGTTGCCAGAAACCCCGAACTAATCCACTGAAGTATCGGCTTCCTCCCGCCAGAATCCCGATGTGAGAAACAAGTTGAGGTCATCCGTCCACGAGCCAAACAAACAAGTTGCGGACGAGAGGAATCGCTGATGTGAGGTCACCTGATGCGCCGTCCGTCCCGCCACATCTGGATTCGGTTCGTCGCCTGAATGCACCATACACATCGAATGCCTGCTTGTGCAGACGCCCCTGCGGCGTCAATCATACTGATTGCTCCTTCAATATACTTCCACATATAGTATAATAACATACACACTTCCATCTTCCCTGTGTATTCCAGTTCACCATAGCAATGTATATTTAAGCTATATGACTACGCTCTCCATAATCAAAGACAGATCCAGACACCCACTTTAGGGGAAGGGGGGGTCGCTTGAATCGACATAGGAAAGGGGGCGTGGTCATTACTTCTTGTTTTTACTACCACAAAAACCCTGTATTGACAAAAATACTATTAAGATGTGCTCACACTGGTCCCACTCATCCTAACAGGTAAAAGCAGTCAGACACAAGCACTGAAGAGAGGGGGAAGGGGTGCTGACAGGCTTCCAGGCCGGCGATCGCCCCTACCGTCCCCCCCTCTAGATTTACCACTGTCCATAATTCAAACTTAAAGAGACTCTAGGATTTCCTTCAAACGTAAAAAGGAAACTTCAACCAGACTTTGTCCCGATCATTTCAAAGCCTGACTGGCTTTTTCTTTGGGGCAGAGCCGGCCCAACATGCTTGGCGGTTAAATATGGTTTCTTGGCGAGCGCGTGAGGTTCGCAGAGACTTGCCACAAAACACAATAGTAAACAAAGGATAGTGCCTCCATGGTATGGCTGATATTTCCCACTGGCTGCTGTATGTGCCAAGATTCTAGGAAGAGCTGCTGTTGAAGGTAAAAGCTCTGCCCGAAAAGTTATGAGATCGAGTCAATTAAACGAAATTTGTTTAACATTGAAGTCATTTGCAAAGCACCCCTTCTAAACAGTCTCCCTTGCAGTCTATACACAACTTCTAATGTTTCTTGAGATCTTTTGAACCTGTCCTTTCATGTTGTTGACAAAGGACATCGCAGCTGAAGGTGAGCAAAGAACTGCTGAGCTTTTAAAGAAAAACAGACTTCGACAAGCAGCCGTGAGAGTGACGTCGCGTTTCACGCAAGATCAATGAACTCTTGCTGACTATGTGCTTGTGCACGTGCGGTGTGATGCGCTATCTTTCCGTATCTTTCCTCCCCTTCCTTCAATCTCCCCCATTCCCATGTGTAGGGTAGTTATCCTTGACTGGTTGACCTCCTTACCTTTACTTCTCTATCATTTATTATTTTATTTTTGAGGCCCTGGAAACAGTTAGAAAACACTTCTTTTGGCGACAATCTGAGCTCTTTTGTCATGGAGTCTTGAATGGCCTTCATTCTTCATATTTAGCAACATTTAGGGTTCTCTTCAGGAAAGAAAACTGGAGAAAAATCACATGGGGAGATGGCAAGCAAGTACCGTATTTACTCACATAATGAATGCACTCGCATAATAAATTCACCTCCAACTTTTGTTGTCGAAATTCGGATTTTCTTTTCCCCGTGTAATATACAACCCCCCTACATGCGTCCGCTGCAGTTCCGGTAACCGACACCTGGCCCCTTCTTGCTCGACCCACCTCAGCCACCTCGGCTTGTCTCTCTCTCCCCCTTTGCCCGCTGCCACGCGTCATATAGGTTTCCTTCTATCTGTGCGGTGCACATGCCCAGTCTTCTTTAAATATCCATGCGCCACAGCGAGGTTCACGAACGGTGCAAGTGTAGAGATATCGTAGTTGACCATCACACAGCGAGCGAAAGTCATGAAACTTCCCACGCCAACCGACAGTCAATTCCTGCGAATACGAAGCTTTAAGGCCCAACAACATGCAAGCAATTTTCGAGCGATGACAACAGAATTTGCTGTCGCTATGGCTGTGCTGAAGGGCTATTTGTCCCCATCACGTCACAGGTTTCTGGAAAACCAGAAAGAAATCGCTGGTCGCCCAGAAAAAATCGTGACTATTTTCCCAACATAGTCCCCGATTCTACCTTCGGTTGCAAGCAAAGTGGCTGCCGCATGTTTTGGTTAATACTGTTATCGGCGATTTGTTCTGATGCTTTTGTCATAGCTTGCTGCGATGTTGGTTGCTTGCTACAATGTCAACAGCGTTATCGCGGTCGTCGTGCGAGGTTGCCACGAAGTAGGCCAAGAGCATCGTCGCGTCGTATTGCACGCTTCTGGGCGCCCCTCGAGATCACAGCAGACACTACTGTTGCAGTTAAAAGATTGAAAGAGAAGATAGCCACAAAACGCTCTTATGCCGTGCACGGGCAGCGCAGGAAAAGCTTGCAGAAGATAGCGCCTTCAACCACCGAAGATGAGTGAAGTGCAAGAACGAAGCTGAGCAACCTAACTTCTTTTTGCATTACCGCATTTTTTAGCTCATGCCAAAAAGTTCTTATAAAATGTTCCCCGCATTATAAACACACCCCCAGCTTTGTGTCGATGTTTCGAAAAAAAAAAAAAGGCCGTTCATTACATGAGTAAATATGGTATGGTGAATGGTGAAGTACAGTAATGCTGTGCTTGGCGAAAATTTTCGACATGCTGAGAGCAGTGTGCAGTCTTGTGCTATACTGGAGAAAGGTCCGTTGTCCAGATGCTTATAAGTCAGGGTGGCAGCATAACAGTACATATAGATCACACATATACTGGAGCACGCAGATATAAATCTCCCAATTCACCGTCTGCCTTTATGTGACAAACGAGTTGTTTGTGGCACCTCTCACATCAGAAAAATTTATCAGCATCTCTGTTTTGGTCTTCCGTCGCCACACCTTTCATGATGCTGGAGTGCTTGTGAACTCTGATTTGGCGCTTTGCCTCTTTAATTGAGGATCGTGTTGAAAACAACATGTTTCCTCTTGAGCAATGATGCTATTGTGAGCGCAGTCACCAACTCTTCTTTATCAGTTGGACGTGTCATCATAATTTGTATAATTTTCTCATCTGTAGATATCATGATCGGTGTGTGCCAGCTCGAGCTCGTCTCGAAAAAAGTTCTTCCTCATAAGTGGTGGACGGTGCTTCTCGATACCCAAGTCCTCTTGCACGTTACCACTGGAGCTGCACTTGGGTCGTCGTCTACTACCACCTGCCATGGCAGTGCAAGACAATCCTGGTCCATCCAACGCCACCAGCCCAGTGCAGCCTCCGCCGCCGACCTTGGCCGTCCACAGCCACCGGCGTGATCCACCAGTATTCTCGGGTCTCAAAGGGGATGACGTTGAAGAATGGCTACACATCTACGGCCTCGTCAGCGAGTTGAACAGGTGGGATACTCTCACAAGTTACGTACGGTCCCTTTCTACCTAACTGATGTTGCCAAAACCTGGTTTCGGAACCACCTTCAAGATCTTCCCGACTGGGACACGTTCACACGGCAGCTCCATCAGATTTTCGGTTCCCCCAATGTTCGCGCTAAAGCAGCAACGAAGAAGCTTGTTGAATGCATTCAGCTGGCGGGTGAATCATACACCTCTTACATAGAGGATGTTCATGCCTTGTGAAAGCGTTTAAATTCATCTATGCCTCAAATCGACCAAATGCGCCATATTATCAAAGGCGTAAATACCGTCGCATTCAACGCCCTTGCGTCGCAAAACCCTACCACAACTCAAGATGTCACCACCATTTGCCAGAGACAAGAACTTCAGTCTCTTCGTCTTTGCCATGATACCTCGGACATTCGTCTTCCTGCGGCCCTCGACACCCGTGCCCTGGTCCACGACATCATTCGTAAGGAGCTTCATGGGCGCTGCTCTTCCTGCGCTCCACGATTTACTTTAGCCTCAGCTCCAACCAACTTGCGGGACATCGTTAGGCAAGAGATTGCATCTGCGTGATATTCACCTTGTTCGGCCGAATCCAGACCTCGTCAGGTACCAATGTACGCAGAAGTCGTGGTGCTCTCAGCACCCATCACTATTCCAGCGGCTACACCAGGTGGCCATGTACCTGTGGCGTCAGTGTCACCACCTATGCCCCCACAGCCATATTACGCCATGCCGCGTCCTCCACGCCCAATCTGTTATTGCAGATATAGGGGTCATATATCTCGCTTTTGCCGAAGGCGCTAACAGGTTGAGCAACGTCGCTACGCTCCAGAGGAACCCAGACGCTTCAGTCGACTCACGAACTACCAGTGTACACTCTACCGGTCTTCTTTTCAGCGTTCGCCCTCTCCACCTTGCAGTACTGGTCTGCCTGTGAACACCCGTGAGTATCGCCACCGCTCACCATCTCCCAATCGCCGTTCCGTGTCGCCTCTGCGGCCCGCCTCCAATGTTCTGAATTCCCACTCGGAAAACTCCCCAATACTGTTTTAGGAGAGAAAACTGCATCCAACCGACAGCCAGCAATTTCTCCAGACAGACCATCGAACTTGTTAACAGTGTTAGTAGAAGGTATACAAGTCGAAGCTCTAGTGGATACTGGCGCTGCTATTTCCATTATTCGCTCTGACCTTTGCTCCCATCTCCGCAAAGTAACAACACCTTACTTGGGCCCGTCTCTCCGTGCTGCGACGAACGCCATTTGTCGCCCACTCGCCCAGTGTACAGTTCGTGTTTTCATAGACGGTATTCGTCATCATATTGATGTTGCAGTTCTTCGTAAGTGCACCCAAGAACTCATTTTGGAGTAAGATTTTCTGTCGTCTGCACGCACTTCTATATCTTGTCATCAGCGCCTCATCCACCTAAATCCCACCGACTCTTCTTTATCGGAACACGAAGAGCGCATTCGTCTCGTCACCACTTCAGATTATGTTCTTTGGCCATCCTGAGAAGAAGTAATTAGCGTTGATTGCATCAACATTGTGGATGGCGACATGCTTCTACTACCTAATGGCCACAGGGTACATCGAGGCATTCTGATCATTCCAGGCCTTGTTCGTTTTTCTGAAGGGTCTGCTTTTATTGCTGCGTTAAATCAGACCCCCGAACCCTTATTGTTGCCCTGTGGATCAACAATCACATGCGCCATTGACCCGCATCCCATTGCAATTGTTGCCCTTCCAAGTTAAAAAGACCTACCAGAGCCAAGCATGCCGTCACTCAACTCTCCTACTCCTCTATCGGGGACGATAAGCCCTGATCTGACAGCAGCCCAGAGTCAAGAATTCCTGAATTTATTGAACAGACATCTCTCTTAGTTGGATGTTCATTCTGCTGTCCTTGGTATGACAACTTCTGCGACTCACCGAATTCAGACTGACGGCTCCCGAATTATTCACTGGCGCCCATACCGCCTGTCTCTTGCAGAAAGGAGTATAATCGAGGAAAACGTCTCAGACATGCTTTGACGGAATATCATACGTCCTTCCTCGAGTCCATGGCCTTCGCCAGTTGTGTCGGTGCAAAATAAAGACGGAACGGTACGTTTTTGCGTTATAAACCGGGCACTGAACAAAATAACCCGCAAAGATATTTATCCTTTCCCACGAATCGATGATGCAGTAGCTTTGTTGCATGGCACAAAGTATTTTTCCAGCCTTGACCTGCGATCAGGCTACTGGCAAATACCAGTGTCCCAATCTGACAAAGAGAAGATGGTTTTTACCACCCCAGATGGGCTATACGAATTTAATGTAATGCCTTTCAGACTTTGTAACGTGCCTGCTACCTTCGAACGTATGATTGATAGCATACTGCGTGGCCTGAAGCGGAAAACCTGCTTATGCTACCTCGACGACATCATAGTGTTTTCGTATACCTTTTTGCAACATCTGCAACGTCTCAAAGAAGTCTTAGGTTGCCTTGCAAAAGCTGGTTTACAGCTGAATACGAAAAAATGCGCCTTCGCAAGCAAGACAATGAAGGTTCTAGGGCACTTAGTCAGCAAAGACGGTATTGGACCGGATCCTGAAAAGCTTGCCGCCGTCCTCGAGTTTCCCCGTCCGTTGCGTCAGAAAGACCTGCGCAGTTTTCTTGGCTTGGCATCCTACTTTTGGCGCTTCATACGTGATTTCGCAAGGCTTGCCTCTCGGCTCCATTAACTTCTCGCAAGTAACACGGCATTCGTCTGGTCTGAAGACTGTGAAAAGGTTTTCCTGGCGTTGAAGCAAGCCCTGACATCCGGCCCGGCATTATGTCACTTCGATCCAGGTGCACCCACCATTCTTCACACTGACGCCAATGGTCATGGTCTCGGTGCCGTTCTACTGCAGCGTCACAACACCGCACCCGAATGTGTCATCGCTTACGCCAGTCGTACCTTGACTGCTGCCGAGAAAAATTACACAATAACCGAAGAAGAGTGCCTTGCTGTTGCATGGGCAGTGCAAAAATTTCGTCCATACCTCCACGGCCGCCACTTCACAGTCCTCACCGACCACAACGCATTGTGCTGGCTTTCGTCGCTAAAGAACTTATCGGGCCGTCTTGGCCACTGGGTGCTTCGTTTACAAGAGCGCAACTTTGATGTTGTCTACAGGTCTGGTAAGAAGCACCAAGACACTGATATTCTCTCTCGCTGCCCTCTACCCAACCGTAATAGCCCACCGTCACCAATTTCCACCACAGCATTACCCATCGCAGGTCTCAGTTGGCTAAGACCCGGCCGCCCTTCTACTCTTGTGCCGCATTAACGCGTTTACCCATACTGCCGCTTCATAATAGCACGCTTAGAAGGCACATCCACTCCTCCGAATTCCCGACTTCGCCGACAAATGAAACAATTCAAGCTTCACGATGGTGTTTTACATCGCTATATTTAACATGTTGAAGGAAACAAATGGGTCCCCGTTATACCACGTTGTCTACAACGTCAGGTTCTTGAGACGTTCCACGATGATCGTGCTGCTGGGCATCTCGGCTATCATAAAACGTACGACAAAATACGCAGTCGGTTCACCTGGCCTGGCCTCTCATCCGCCATCGCCAAATATGTTTCTTCGTGTGCCTTACGTCAACGGCGGAAACTACCCACTACTGCTCCTTCTGGCTTTCTCCAACCTCTTCCTTGTCCCGCTTTGCCATTCGAAGTCGTCGGGGTAGACTTGTACGGCCCCCTTCCCGTGACCTCCAATGGAAATTGTTGGATTGTAACGGCTGTTGACCACCTCACTCGTTACTCGGAAACAGCCTCACTGCACACTGGTACAGCCACTGAAATAGCCGATTTTTTTCTGCGTAACGTATTTTTATGCCACCGAGCTTCACATGTTCTGCTCAGCGACTGCGGCAAGGTCTTTCTTTCCTCTATTGTTGCTGAGGTTCTACGAGCCGCCAACACCAACCACAAGACAACTTCTACTTATCATCCACAAACAAATGGCTTGACAGAACGCTTTCATCATACCCTCTCGGACATGATTGCCATGTACGTTAACCCTGACTACACCAACTGGGACGCCATTTTGCTATTCGTAACGTTCGCCTACAATACGGCTAGGCAACGCACCACCAGATTTTCTCGCTATTTTCTGGTCCATGGCCACTCTTCAAGTGTAACTCTGGACGTCTCCTTCCTTTCGGCTCCTGCTACCTCAGCAGGCCCTTTGTACGCACAATTTTGTCTCCCCTCGAGCACTGTCGTCATCTGGCCCGAATCAACACCGGCATCTCTCAGAAAGCTCGCATGTCTCGCTACGACTCAACTCACTGGGCTGTCACCTTTTCCCCAGGAAACGAAGTTTTTCTGTGGACTTCCGTGCGTGTGCCCGGCTTATGTGAAAAATTCCTTAGTTGTTTTATAGGACCTTACACGGTGATTGAACAAACGTCCCCGTTAATTACCGTATCTCACCACTTAACGCTCCTTCCTACCACCGTTGCCGTGGCACAGAAATTGTGCACGTTTCTCGACTGAAACTGTATACCCGACGCGATTCCTAATATTTTCTCTTGTGCGGCCAGGAGGCCGCTTCCAGCGTGACGGGGGAATTAGTGTGAGCGCAGTCACCAATTCTTCTTTATCAATTGGACGTGTCATCATCATTTGTATAATTTCCTCACCTGTAGATATCATAATCAGTGTGTGCCAGCTCGAGCTCGTCTAGAACAAAGCTCTTCCTCATACTATTGATATTGACGAATGCAGCATCCTTCATTGCTCCGGAGAACAAAGGAGCCCTCACTGTGTCCTACTGGTCCTGTGTGAAGAAGCACGGCATAAGTGTGGCATTTACCGAAGTTTTCATGTAAAATTTTGTGGCATCTTCTCTCACAAATATCAAGAGCATCCGATAGTATGCAGACTGTAATGGTCTAGCCTTGCTGTACGATCTTCCTGACGCAAAGAAGATTGTTTTCATTCTGTGAGGCCTTGTGTGGTCTTCTGCCGATATTTTTTCTGAAACGAACCCCTTGTGCCACTCAAAAAATTGCACCCGCCACAATGCCTTATAGACATATGTGTGGCAAACGAGCGCATACGTCTGTGTGGCTGTCTTGCCCCAGAGGATTTTGTGTTTACACACTCGTTGATGGGCACGTCCATCTCTCTACATTCACTGACAGCAGAGTGCACAGACTAGTGACAAGGTATTTTTCTACATGTAGTGCCATCAAGCAACTGCCACAGCAATTAACATAAATGCCTAGCTTATTATCATCATCATCAGCAGCCTGACTACGTCCACTGCAGGACAAAGGCCTCTCCCATATTCCGCCAGTTAACTCAGTCCTGTGCTTGCTACTGCCAATTTATACCCCCAAGCTTCTTAATCTCATCTGCCCACCCAACCTTCTGTCTCCCCCTAACCCGCTTGCCTTCTCTGGGAATCCAGTTAGTTACCCTTAGTGACCAGCGGTTATCCTGTCTACGCGCTACATGCCCGGCCCATGTCCATTTCCTCTTCTTGATTTCAACTATGATATTCTTAACCCCGATTTGTTCCCTAATCCACTCTGCTCTCTTCTTGTCTCCTAAGGTTACACCTACCATGTTTCTTTCCATTGCCCGCTGCATCGTCCTCAGTTTAAGCTGAACCTTCTTTGTAAATCTCCAGGTTTCTGCTCCGTAGATAAGTACCGGCAAGATACAGCTGTTATATACCTTCCTCTTGAGGGATAGTGGCAATCTACCTGTCATAATTTGAGAGTGCTTGCCAAATGTGCGCCACCCCATTCTTATTCTTCTAGTTACTTCAATCTCCTGGTTCGGCTCCACGGTTATTACCTACCCTAAGTAGACATAGTCTTTTACAACTTGAGGTGCACTATTACCTATCTCGAAGCGCTGCTCTTTTTTGAGGTTGTTGTACATTACTTTCGTTTTCTGCAGATTATTTTAAAACCCACCTTTCTGCTCTCCTTGTCTAACTTCATAATCATGAGTTGCAATTCGTCCCCTGAGTTACTCAGCAATGTCTAGCTCAAGTTAGCCTAAAACGATGGCACTACACATAGCCACCAAGATTTGTCTTGGAAAATCACGCCTAGAGAAGAAAATGTATCAGTCTCAAAACTATACGGACGGAAGTTGTGCTTTATTTATCCAGCAACACAGCATTGTCTGGACTAATTTGGTTGTCTAATTGGCTGCAGTGCTGCGCCACTGCGCTGCATTCACTTTTAAGTTTACAAAGGTCATTCTTCAGTTGCCGAATTCTTTCTCAAAAGTTCTTAGATTCTCTTGCAGCCGTAGAGCGGGGGCTAAGCGGATAAGTGCATTTGTGTGTCCATTGGTGCCAAGGCTGTGGCACATTCTTAGCTGTGACAACAGCAGAGCCACCAGGAAACCGAATCTACAGCTTGAATTGGCACCAACTTATCATTAACCATCGACTGCTGGTTTCGCCCCAATGCTGAGTTAATCTTGCTGTGTGCAAGTTGGCAGATCTGACTTTTCTCCTGGGAGTTCGCTGCAATCAAATGTGGTACATTTTGCAAGCAAAAAGCATTTTAAGCCGCATTTCCAGCTCAAAAGCTACGAAATATTGAAGATGATTGCATGTAATTGTCAAAGAACAGCGTCCTGCTGAAGAGGGAGGTCCTTTCTATGCAGCGAGTTGCTTTAATTGTAATTTTGTGGGCCATTGGAATAAATGGCATGTTGCAAAAACTTTAAACTCAATTTTCTTGGTTCGCACTTTTAGAGAAAATGACAGTGTCTGGAAAACTATCATTGCTGAACTGCTGTGCCAACAGCTGCTTTCAAGTAAAGTTTTCTAATACACAAGAGGAAACTTTGGCGCTACTTTCTATGGAAGCTGCGATGCGTGGCACTTTAGCCAGCATGGAAATTACGGGCAGTACAAGGACACATCTAAGCTTTGTTCTATCAACTCTATTTAGCTGCAGCCACTCTGTCACAAGAGACGAAGTTCAGCAAATGTTCAGCAGTTCCATTTCACCCCTTTAACCATTTAGGCATGCTGATACTAATTGGCTCCTGAAGTTAATGATAAATTTTTTATCTGAAACATACGTTACACCATAGCAAAAAAAGCAAAGCCAAAAGTACACTTTCCATGGAAAGAAACCCAAACAGAAGAAAAGCATGGCTTTTTTACCCTAATTAACCCGCAACATGCTTTGTCTGTCCTTTGATAAATCTCTGTTTTTAGTCTATGTCACCATGGCGCTTGAACTTTGGTCTGGCTGGCACTATCGCATTGCATGTGCTTTCAGAGTAGCAGACATGACTGGCAGATGATAAGCACTAGCAGCATGACCACGCTAGCCAGAGCACTCTACAGTGACACCGGCTGAGTGCACAGATTCCTAATGACAGACGAGGCATGTCAGAGTTCAGCTGGGCCAAAAACCATAGAAAAATACCCAAAAGAAAATTTCGAATTCAGCAACTTTATTTAATATTACTAGTGCAAAAAGCCCTAAAAATTTATATGAATAAGGCATTATTTTTACAGTTACATTACTTTATTACCTTGCCACAAATACCATCTTATCAAGTGCATTCTAATAACGTGTCTTAAAAAAAATTTTAGTTTGATGCCCTCTTGTTCAGTCGGTGCAAAACAGCCTCTCATAAATGGGCAGGAAAAGTTTTGGCTATGGAAATAAACGAGCAGGACCAGTCTTGAACTTTAAGATACATGTGAAAGTTTTTTCAGCCATATTCATGATACTTAGGGCTTAATTTAAGGTATAACTTGGTTAAGTTATATTCGTGATGATTGGAAAAACACTGGTTAAGGGCATGAAATGGCCTAGTATTAAATGCAAGAACAATATCTCATATCACAAGTCTTGAACCCCCGTATTCACAAACCCAACTTAAACTTATCCTTATGACTTAAGTCAACCTTAGCCATAAGTTCACCATCAACCCGTTACAAGAACCTACCCTTGTACATGTCGTGAAACTTTCCTCGTCCTTAAGTAAGGCTCGGTTAAGGGGAGATGGGGGTCGAAAAATCGCGTTTTTTGTGAAAATTTTCACATTTGAGATATTGTTTCTAAAATCACTTTTGATCATTCAACTATCATTTCCCCAAAGGTCATAGCTGAATTCAAACAAGAAAGTGGTAAAAAGTCGATCTGCGCTAGTGAAGGTAGCTCCCGAAGTCGCGAATTCGCGCATCCGACGGCTATTTTTGAAAATCCGCCACTCGGCAACACGATGACGTCCACCATCAGGGTTTGTTCGGTGATGTAGATCAAGGCTCCTTCTAGTGCACAGGCATAGCCTCCTCTATAACTTTGTGCCTGAGCGGTCGGTCCCTCAGCGCCGTCCCCCGATTCTCTCGTTTTGCGCCTCGGCGTTCCACCAGGAGCGCTCGCATCCCATAATAGCTCGCGCCGCGCTTGCTGCAGCAGCAGGCGCACACCGCTACGCCGCGGTTTTCCCGTCGCGCGCAAATTTGGTTTGCCGTGCTCGATGTAAAACCCTGCTTGGCCCATTGTGTTTCCTGCTTGCCCTTGATGTTTTTTCTGGCACGATAGTCTCCCCCAAGAGCTTCGTTAAGTGCAGCGCTCGCTGAGACAGCCGTGGCTGTATCAAGTGCGCTTTCTCGCAACTTTTGGCCGATTTGGGTAAGTTCTTTGTTAAAAGTGTTACGTCGTTGAGAAATCCGCTTGCTGCAAGGAATCGTGCCTAAACGCTGTATTTTTGTTAGCTGCAGCACTACCGTAAAAAGAAAGGCGGCTGTTTATGCATGGTCAGAAGTTTGGTTGCGCCCCGCACGCTCCACAATGCCGTACTGCTGCATACCACGCTGCAAATCATGGAGCGACCGGAAAGAAACCGGAGTATCTTTTCACGAAATTCCGAGCCACCAAGAACTTCGCGAAAAGTGGCTTAAGGTAATCTCGAGAGACAACTGGACCCCGAACAGCACATCTTGCTATTCTACCGTTTGCAGCCGACACTTCGTCCCATCCGACTTTAAAGAAGGGTGCACGACGCGAAGACTGAAAAAAGGCTCTGTGCCCAGCGTCTTCCACGAGTACCCGTCGTATTTGCAACCTTGAAAACAAACCGAAAAAAGCGATGCGACCCTCAGGAAGCGTGCCGCGGCTGTATTAACTGACGAGCCAGCAAGAAAAAAAAAGCAGTCGGTGGTGGTGCACCACATGTGTTTACGGACTTACGAGATGATCAGTCGGGCACTTCGGACGCCCTACTTGTTGAAGAAGTGCCCAACTCCAGCAGCAGGACTGATCAATGTTTCGTCCCGAGAACGGCGCAGGTGGATAGAGCAGTACAAGTAGCCTAACGCATTTCGTTGCCAACCATCGAAAGACGGAAGTGGAAGCGTAAGGAACGCGAACTGAGGGCGCATGTTGAAAGGCTCAAAGGAACTGTTGAAAAATATACAAGGAAGCTTCAGAAACTTAAAGAAAACTGCTATGTCCCAGCGTTTTTGCAGGTTGTCGAGCAGGCAAGTGAAAATGAGTTGGCTGCCTCAATACTGCTGGAGCAGGTCAAAAATTTTCAGAAGGTGAAACCGACGTGGTCCGAAGTTACAGTCCGCCACGCAGTGGTCCTTCGTAACCTCTCAGCGATGGCATACGAACACATAAGGAGCTCAGGGCTACTCCGCCTACCCTGTCACGCTGGAGCGCTTTCTAGGTTCGTCACGCAATGAAGTAGGCGTCACAGACTTGATTAAGCAGAGGCTGTCAGCTGAGCTCGCTTCACACACGAGTGCTCAGTCACAGACGTGCTCGCTCATTGTGGACGAAATGAGGGTCAAGCAGCGCTTACTCTATCTCAAGCAGAGAGATGCCTTCGTTGGCGAAGTAGACTACAGCGACTGCTTGCCGCAGAAGCAACCGGGCAAGCCAGATGAGCCAGTTCTTGCAAACTCGCTGCTTTGCTTCATTTTAAGTGGCTTGTCAACGAGATATAAGATTCCCGTAGCCTATTTTTTTACTAGAAACTGCACCGGTGAAAACCTTCACCAGATCATGATGAACGTACTCAAAGAAGTTGAGAGTATAGGCTTTAGAATCGTGCGGATCGTTACCGACAACCATCGGATTAACGTGAAGGCGTTCCAACTGCTATGGGGGGGGGGGGGGGGTAACCTCAAGCACTGCATACCACATCCGACAAATCAAGATGGCAAACTTTTTCTCGCTTTCGATCAGTGCCATTTAATTAAAAACGTACGGTCACAGTTTCTCTAACGCGATATCGGAAAGGATGGCGAAATAACCGCCCAGTACCTGAAAGACCTCTACAAAATGCAACAGCGCAGTATTGTCAAGCCAGTGCGGTTCTTGACAAGAAAGCGCATATATCCGACTAGCATGGAAAAAATGAACGTCAGGAGGGCAGTGCAAGTCGTTTCGCCCCCTGTGACCGCGGCCCTGAAGCTCTTGAAAGAGCGGGCAGGTCATACATGTGACGCAAGCTTCGCCCACGTTGGTCCAACCGTTGTATTCATGGACACCATGTACTGGTGGTTCAACCTCATGGACGTAAGCAACTGCACCCAGCATGTCCACCAGAACAACCCGGACTGCAAGCAGTACGAATCCGAAGACGACGAACGGCTAGGTTGGCTTGAAAAATCATTTCTTGACTACCTGGCCGAAATCAAGCGGCAGAGCCCGGCTAAGAATTTTCTCACCAAGGAAACGTACGAGGGCTTGCTGATAACAACCATCTCAAACGTGGAGTGCGTTCGGTACCTTCTCACGGCCACACGCTTCCGTTTCGCTCTGACTAGGAAGATGTCCTCTGACCCAATAGAGGCCTTCTTTGGGTGGTTGAGGAAATCTGCAGGCTCGAACGACCAGACAGACGTGAGGGTAGTTTTGTCTGGGATTGAGAAAGCACTGAAGACTGGCATAGCCTGCACGTCCAGCAGCAGCAACGTGATTACTGCAGACAGCAGCAGCTGCTCCTCATCAGCACACATACTGCGATCGGCAAGAGCAGCGCAGAATGACGGTGAAGCATTTCCAGCAGAGGCAACTACGACCCTCGAGGAGAGTCTCGACAGGGGGAAGACGTTGCTCCCAACGCCAGATGTTGCTGCACTAGCAATGGTTGGTGGCTATATTGCAAGAACAGTACACGAAACCATTTCCTGTGATGAATGCTTCACTCTGGTGACTAAAGCAAACACCTCTGCGCTATCGGGTGCCTTAATTAGGCACCAGGACAGAGGTAGACTCCTCTATCTGTCAACTGAGCTCGTAATGGTTCTCCATTCTCTAAAGAATTACGCGGAAGTTTTCCTCGCAAGAGCAAGAAATATGAACCAGCCACTGAAGGCTGCCGTTGACAACGCTGCTGAAATACTATAAAAACGTGACAAACTCAAGTGCTCGACCCCGGGACACCATGAAAAACTTTTGGAGGTTGTGGTCGTGAAGTTTATCCACCCACTTTTTCTGAACTTCGCGACGAGTGTGACCGACAAACACGACTTGGCGAAAGATTTTCATGTCAAACAGTTGTCTCGAAAAGTGCTCAAGCTTTGAGTGCGAAATCAAATAAAAAAGCTAGAATTGCATTCTGCATACAGCGCTTGTGTTAAAAATTTTATGTGTGCGCATTTCTTAACGTATACGCATAATCCAATGCAATGTAGACGGTTTCTAGACCGCCATAAACGCAAGCGTGCATAGGCCGCGTCGTCTGCTGTTATTATGGGATTGGTGCGGCTTCTGGCGGCAAGCGCCAAAACCATGAGGGACGGATGGCGCGTATGTATTTAGCGCCAATGCGCGGGCACAAAAGTTATATACGAGGCTATGGCACAGGCATCCCCCTGATTTCGTATTTTAGTGAGGAATTTCACAAAACAGTCGTTTCCAAGTCGGTTTACAGCCAAGTTGCAGCCGCTTCGCGCATCTCTACCGGTCACGTGGTATGCTACCGAGGCCGCCATTGGCTACATCTGATCGGCCTCGCTCGCTGAGCGCTTGCGACGATCGGCACTTGCCGTGCGTTTCTACGTTTTTCCGAGTTCACCATGGATAACTCGAAGAACCGAGACTTCCGAGCACGAAAGTTTGCAAGCAAGAACAAGTACCGAGGGCATCGACGTAAACCGAAGCGCAAAGCAGCGGTAGAAGAATGCGAGCCGCGGGCCACTAGGCCTAACCAAGGCAGCGGGGATACGGCGGCTTGCGGGAACTTTGACGAAATCGACGCCGCGATCAAGTTCATCAGCGCATCATAAAAAAAGATTGACCAGTTCGAAAGCGAGAGAACGAAGAGTGTTTGTGGCTCTGTGAGCGGAGTATTTTGTGACATCGGCGCACTGACATCGATGGTAAGCCGTGCTGTTTGTCCAACATGCCACACCGCTGGACTCGTCGTTCGCGACACCGCAAGTGAACGTAAGGGCCTCTCTTCCTTCCTCGAGCTGCACTGTGATAACAGTGAGTGTCCCGAGTCAGTGGTTTCTGCCGCGCATAGTTCACGGCGTGTTCTGCCGGAAAGACAGCCCACCGATGCCGGTGATGACTGGAGCTACCGACGCGGCAGCTCGCGCGACAGCTTCGCTGTCAATGTGAAGGTAGCTGTGGCTGCGCGTGCAATAGCCATCGGGCATGAACAGCTGTCGAGTTTTTGCGCTATTCTTGGACTGCCAATACCTATGCATCATAAGACTTTTATTGCAATCGGCAAAAAAGTTCATGCTGCAGCTACCAAAGCTGTGCAAGAAAACATGGCGAAAGCGCGGATGATAACTAAAGAGAAAGTGGATGGGGCTGATGTTGCTGTCATGTATGATGGCACATGGCAAAAAAGAGGGCACAAGAGCCACAATGGCATCGGCACTGCTGTGTTTGTGGACACTGGTTTGTGCCTAGATTTTGAAGTGCTATCGAATTACTGCCTTGCCTGTAGCCGGCACCAGGACTTGGGTGATGAGGAAGAAACATGGCAAGCATTCCACACACCTGTCTGCGAAAAAAATACAGAGTGCTCCTCTCATGCCATGGAGACTGAGGCAGCTTTGCGCATATGGGGCAGGACATTCTCACACCAAGTTCCTCAATGATGGGGACAGCAAAGCTTATACCGCTGTTGCTGAGGGCAAGGTATATGGTGAAGTTGTTGTGGACAAGGAGGAGTGCACAAACCATGTGGCCAAGCGTCTAGGCACTGCACTTCGGAAACTGCCAACACGACTTCCACCACAGGGGAAAAGCTGACAGATGGCACAATTCAGAAGCTGCAGAACTATTACCGTATTGCAATCACAAGCAACAAAGGTGATATTCTGAAAATGCATCGTGCCATCTGGGCCTCATATTTCCATTCATCATCGAGCAACACAGCAGGCAGCCACCGATACTGTCCAGAAGGGGCGACTTCTTGGTGCAAGCATAGGCGAGCCGAAGCGCTTGGGGAGGCCCCACCCGACCACACACCAATCTTGACCAAGGCTCAAGGATTGGCTGTGCTTCCCATTTACAAGCGGCTCACAGATGAACAGTTGCTGGTGCGTTGTATCCAAGGGAAGACTCAAAACGCTGCAGAATCTTTGAACAGCAAAATCTGGTTGTTGTGTCCGAAGACTAAGTTTGCCTCCCGGACAACAGTGGAAACTGCAGCTGCTATGGCCATGCTGTGGTTCAATAAAGGACATTCAAGCTTTGAACATGTGCTAGAGGAGCTTGGTGTAGTCCCACCAGATCAACTGATCACCCTGGGCCAATCCCGCGACCAGAGGAGAATCGAAAGAATGTCTGCGTGTGAAACAGCCGAGGCAAGGGCCCATCAGCGGAACGTGGCAAAGAAAGCGTGCCTTGATGACTCCCTTCTCAAGCGGTGAGAAGGATCCACATATGGAGCAGGACAATTTTAGGTGCTCTAGCTGTGTCCCTTCTATGATATCACCAAGTTTTGTGCAAATCGCACTGTGTAATCATCAGTAAACATATTTACAACTTTCAAATGTATTTTTCTCGATTTCCATTTTGAGCTAATTCTCTCATCTTGTGCACAATCTTTTTTAGGCATAGAATAGTCCTATTTTGATGAAATTTTGCACAGAGCTTAATCAGCCACTCTAGAATACAAGTATCTACTTTAGGTTGCATTATACATCACAGATTTTTTGTTACACAACTTGATACACTGATAGATGTAAAATATGCATTTAGTACTTTTACTTTTTTTAAAAAATGTAGCACATAAATTTTCTATTTGAGGTACTTTTCTGTATTGTACTGCTCAAGCGCAGCAGAATGAGCCATTTTGCAATTCTGTGTGAAAATCCTTAGTAAGCTTTATTATGTGCACAAAAAACCCTATATTTTGATATCAAAGTTGTAGTAACTCCGGAACTACTATAGCTATCAAAAAAATAATTGCAGTTATGAAATAAGCACTGCAAGCTTTACTAACACCTAAAATTTCAAGAAGCTGGGTTATGAAATAAAAAAAACCTTTTTCGAGTAGCATCTCCCCTTAAGGTAGCCTATGACCTACCTTAAGGTCTTCCTTGAACAACATAGGTGGAGGATGGCGACTCTGCGTATTTCGTCGATTATGTGGACCGCAAAGAAGAAATATTGAATGGCACAGTGTGCACATACAAGTCACCGCCCATGGCGAGTCCTCAACGATTGACGGGACCCGGTTGAGACCTACGACAAGCAGAAATTTTTGTGCCCCCCAGCTTACCAAAAAGTGTTGTGAAGAATCTGCTTGCTGTGCTGCTTGCTGTGCTACAGGAAAATATCCATAGTCGTGGGTTCGTTGTGCCCCGTCTCAAGCAGCTGTTCATCCCATTGCACTGGGTATATAAAGTTGGCACGTTTCAACTTGGAGCCGACAGTTTCATCAATGTTTCGTAGCCAACTGTGTCATGAGTGTAGTTCAGCGGATACCTACTATGGCTGCAAAAACACTTTTTCTCGTACTGGTAAAACTTCCCAGAGTGGCGCAAAAACTTTTACAGTTGTTTGGCTGGCTGTTCACGGATGCATCAGCTGTTGAACTCTATTGCGAGCTGCTTCCACGTTTTTCGTTTTCTTTGAAGGCACACGGCGACCATCTTGGTACTTGTTGACAAAATCTGTCAGGAAGTGGCCACTTTGTCGGAGCAGTTTACTAAAATAGCAAAAAACTTGAAAAAAGTCATGCGATTACGAGAGTGGCAGAAAAGTGGCCAGACGAAAAACGTGTATTTCACCAAAAGCTGCCAGTGCCTAAAGAAATATTTCTACTGTTTATGCTTGGCTGCTTCTGTGCATGCTGTTGTTAGTTTATTGCAGTAAGTCTGATTTATTGCTGCTTGAGGTAATAATCTTATTGCGAAAGTTTACCTTTACTCGTGCCTGCACTTAATGAGTTAAGGACATGATAAAGGAGGTTTCTGATACTTTTCTCGTCCTTTTGCCCGTAGCCTTACTACAAAAAGTTAAGGTCAGTTCAATAATACGGTGGTCAAGACTCTAAACCTTAACAAAGACAACAGAGAATCTATTCCCTTTAACTTATACCAGGCCGTTCTCTATTTGGTCTAATCGCATGATCAAAGTTGCTTCTACTTCTCTTCAAAGCTAAAAAATTGACATTTGCACATGTGCCGTTTCATTTAAACAAATAATGTGCAGGTTAGTCTTGGTCATGAGAAAAATTATCATTTTTCTGCATAATATGTGATATGAACTACTCAAATTTGATACGAAATTATTCGACCAAGTCAGTGTTCGCTTGCAACCTAACAATTACTATTCACACAAACCTCATCGAAACAGGGGCCAATAAGAAAAATGAGAGGTGAGGGCGAGACCTGCAGTGTTCGGTGACAGAGGCCGATGCAGAGCTGCACGCCCGGGAAAAGGGCGGCCGTGATCTGGTTGCCCACCACCAGGTTGGGGATGGACGGCTGCAGCTGCACGGCCTCGCGTGCCAGCTGAGCAAAGAGCTCCCTGCAGAAGAGCACATTCTGCGCGGCCTCCAGACGCTGCTGCCAGTGGGTCTCGGGGCTGGAAAAGGCGTTCTGCGGCAGGTTGATGCTCAGCTGGCCACTCGCTATCGTCTCCGTGTCTGCACACCGCCATAAAAAATACTGTCACCGCCTGTTTATACATTACTGCCATCCAGTTCCATAGCATCACTACACAACCTAGTGGTAAAAAAGAAACAAGCTGCCATTCTAAAGAATGCATGTCTCACATAGGGATCATGTTTAAGCTGCTTTGACATCAGGAATCAAAAAGCATGTTAAAACCGATCTCTAGAATGACTCAAATCTGAAAACCCATTATGAATTTCAAGTTTTTCCCCCCTCTCATGTTGCAACATATGGTGGTACCATGGGCCACCTCAAGGAGAAAAAAGTGCCTGAGACTAATCACGTACCTGCAGCTTATCTAAACAAAATGCTATACTAAATCGCAATAGGCAAATAAATAATGAGTGTACCATTTCACTAAGTTAAGGGCATTTTTTCTGAAGCCATGAGCGAGAAGCAAAACATACACAGGCCACATGTTTGAGATTCGAACTTCCTATCTAAGGTGACTGAAAACGTGGTCCCAACATCTGAGACTCTAGCCAAGCTGGCACGGCTAGTACGATCATACCACAGTCGCAACTGTGCCATCGCAGCGCTTGCACCAGGAGGCTACTATTTAACAGCTAGTACTACCAAGTCTGGGGCAACGATGAACGTGCAAAAAGAATAAAGCCTCAAGGGAGTCACTGCCACCAGAAAACAACGGTAATGGCAAGGACGAAGATGACACCACAGCACATGCCACAGGCAAAAGAACACCAGCACATGAAGCCAGCAGTGTGGAAGTGTGTCAGAGCTGTGTATGCTATTTTGTATGCTACATCTCATCAGCTGTGCCTGTTAGTTTGTTGTTCTCAAACTGCTTCCAACACAAAACTGACACTCGTCAGTAATAAACTGACATTTAATTACCTGTCTAAGCTGCAGAAAGCGATGGTCAGTGTTAGGACTGATAGGACCCCAGCAACATTTCAGTTGCTGGACTTGCATTGTCCAATTCAGTAGACATGGCAATTCACGTCAACTGAACTGGACAATGCAAGTGTGCCATTCGACGGCAGTGGCAATCAGAGCGATAGTAGAACGTGCTTCGTCATCAATGGCTTCGAAGTTCGCGATCACTGCTTGCTTTGCCAAGTGTTGGTACTCGCCGCTGAAATTCGTGATCAAAAGCTGAACCCTCTGACGTTTCACTTGGCTGATGTCGCACGCGACACAAATTTGCCAAGCCAAGAGCATATAGAGGTTAGTTTCAGCGATACTGTGGAGATGAGGGTGGGACACGAACCCACATGGGCAAAGCCCAATGGATTAGCAGTCTACTCTCTTGTTGTCATAGTCGCTCTCCACAAATACCAACATACTGGCTCGCCGCGCAAGTACGATGGTGTCGTCAGCAATTCGAAGAGTTGTGGTCTGCGCAGCTGTATCCTTTTGTCTGGGTGTGTGGTCGTCACAGATCGTTATGAACAGGCCGTGAAAGATGTTAATGATTCCATGCTCGCGAAGGAAATCCATTACGAGAATTAGGTTTTGGGAGCATTCGCGCAATACGACGAAGGAAGCAATGTATGTCGACTCACGAATTCGGAGCCGTGCAGTGCATATTCCCAGCGGTGTCAATAGGTGACCTCCTGCAGTTTGGAGGTTGGGTCCATGTCCCAAAGGTGTCGTTACCTTTCGCAGTTCTTCAACGAAGTCAGCGCTTATCATGGAACAATCGGTGCTCATGTCTACCAGAGTCCTTACAGGGTGGTTGTCGACAAGAACGGAGATGTGATCAAAGACACGTTTGTCGTTGATGGCATACGTCAGCGAAAGATCACTGTTATTAGTTTCCCCGGCACGGGCTCGTGGACCTAGGTGATCATCCTGCAAGGACATCCGAAAATGTCGATTGTTTGCCAGGTAACGTCCAGTGCCGTGGAGACGGTGAGCAGGATTGGCGACGCGGAAGGGTTGCAGACTGCTGGCTTTCTGAGTACTCAGCGATAGCACGAGGCCGCTCACCATTTCTGGGTCCATGAGCAAATATTTCCATGAGCAAAACAACGGTGCCTAGAGTGTGCCTGGCATGTTTGCTCCAGCCCTGTGGTGTTTGGTGCATTCTTTGACCAGCTTTCAAGTAGAAAAACTGGGAGAGCTTTAGCCTCTTCTGCATTCAGTGAAAAACCATGCTAAAGAAAAAAAAGACGAGCAGTATTCCCCATTATAAAGCATACATCTAACGTTACATTCACAGGCCTGTGCCGTTCATCGTCATTTTCGTTCGCAATAGTTCTGGCGAGCACTGCTACGTGTTGATGTGGTCTCCAGTGATGCTTAGAAGCATGGGAGGGCCACTGTAAATACCTTAACATGTTTTTCACAGTGAAGATATGTGCAATTATGAACAAAAGCACGTACGTAATGTTCAACTTGTCCCCAATGTGGTAATGCGCCTTCGCCAGTGCAAGATTAACTACTGATTCCCCCGAGGTACATCTCACTTCACCACTCAACTATGTAAAGTCGTCACCATGCAGATTATTGGTGAACTACAAATGTGCTATTGGTAGACGTGATGATCACTAAAATGACCATATTCGCTGTAAAACTGTACAAGCAAGTTGGCTATAAAAAGGAGCCCGAATTTACAGCTGAACTGGCGACTCTGTAGAGGACCCCGCTTTCTTGTGTTGTGGTAAATCTTGTGTAGGCAGAGCATGGTTGCAAACTTCTTTAGAACATTTGCAGTCATACCACAAGAGACTGCCGATTTGTAGCAAATTTCGGAGTAGTCAAATTTTAGTTTTGGAGCATTTCAGAGCAGTAAAATATTTGTTTTGGAGTGCTTTGGAGCAGTAAAAATTAGTTTTGGAACATTTTGGAGCAAGTACTTTTGCGATTAGAAGCATCTTGGAGCACTAAAACATTACTTTTGAAGCATCTTGGAACAGGTAATCTTGCAGTTAGAAGCACTTTTGAGCAGTAAAATTTTAGTTCTGGAGCATTTTGGAGCAGGTAATCTTGCTATTAGAAGCATTTTACAGCAATAAAAATTTAGTTCTGAAGCAGGTAATCTTACTATTAGGAGCATTTCGGTATAGGTATACAGTCAAATCTCATTATAATGAAGTTGAAGGGGAGTCGTATTACTATTATAACCATTAGTTCATTATAGCCATTATAATGAACTAATGCGCAAACAGAGGGAAACTCGACGCATTCCTGACACTTGCAAATCTTGAACATACACAAATCATTTACTTCCATCAATACAAACCCCCGTTATCTTGCACCAATTACGGCACCCAAAGACTTAGCCACATGCTGCCTACTATATTGAACTCATACGAGCAGCAAGACATAAAAATTGACACATTGAAAAAATATCGATGTGCAAACACTATTATTGTAGATTTGTATTGTTTACATAGGTCACTGTCACAAAACGAGCGCTCAAAAAGGGCGCGCCGCCAAATTCTTGCGATAACGCGCGGGAGAGACGCCGCGACGTCAACGAAAAAAAAAGAGAAAACAAGCATCCAAGGACTCCCCGGGCGCGTGACCCTCCCCTCTCGGAAGCGTAGGTTTGCCGACGAACCTCCTCACCCCACAACGGCGGCCGAGCAAGCACTCGAATGTTCTAGATGGAAAGGGGCGGGGTGATGCCGGGTTGAGTCATCCGTCGCGTACAGCATTCGAACCGTCTCGCCCTCTCCCCAGCCTTCGCTGCGTATCGCGCCGACGAAATGACGAGAACTTTCTGGAATCTCGCGCGGAAGGTATTTAATGGAGCAGCCGAGGTGAGAGATCAGGAGAAGACGGAAGTTAGCGCCAGAGCGCGTAGGGATTCCGCCGTGTAGTCGGCGAAGGTTTTGTCCGTAGAGACAAAGCAGGAGAAGAAGATGATTTCCACCTGAGGGATGACGACTCGAGCTACAGGCAAGAGTGTGTGTTTACCGCTATCGAGCGAAGACGCGTGGCAACAGCTGCGTGTGTGAAGCCGACGTGTTTCCGGCGAAGAAGTTTGAAGCTTGGAGAGTGGCCAATTGAAGACGCGAGGTTTCCTGGAAGAGAAATTTCGGGGGCCAAGTGAAGACGTGAGGTTTCCTGGAAGAGAAACTTGGGCGAGGTTTCCTGGAAGAGATACTTTGAGGCAGCGGAACGACAGAGGTTTCCTGGAAGAGAAACTTCGGGGGCAGCAGAATGACAACAACGCTGGACTTTGAGTGAGTGATTCTCGGAAGAGTATCATCCAGATTTTTGTTCCAAGAACTTTGGACTGAATAGGTTTTCTATCTCTTTAGTCTTTAAGTGTCTTGGTTGTTCAATGCATGCGACTGCATTGGAGTGCGTATTGTTGTCTGTGTCCGTTGTTTCGAGTGTGCCTGATTGTACTGTGTAGTACGTTGTTTGATTGGTGACATATTGTATGTAACTACTGTGGAGTGTGCATTCTTGTGTATTTTTTCGATCTGCCATTATTGAGAATATAATTCTGTTTTGGTTATCAACTCTCGGCTCTGACTTGTTCTTTGGGCCACAGCCGGCGTCCGCTGGCGCGCCAAAAAGGACCACTTCTAAATTGTCCACGCTTTCGTGGTGCAGTTCGGGGGGCCGATACTTCGGCCCTTGGAATTAGCCCGGCGATCGCCTCCCTAATTAACGGGACCGGTGTGACAATTAATCTGGCGTCCGCGACAGGACCTTTTGGTGCACAGTGTGTCCAAGGTAGTGAGAAAGAGCCTCGAGTTGTTGATAGTGCTATCGGAACGATTTTGTGTGTTGCTCAGTGTTCTCGTCAACGAGTGCAGGAGAGTGTTCCGATATACTGAGTTAGGCAGATATTTTTTGCACGCGGCAAGGTTTTATTTGCGAGACACAATGGATCGAAAAGTTAGTCGCTCTTGGTGAGAAGATGGGTCTTTCTGGCGCCGAACTACGGAAGTGGGTCACCCAGAAGGAAAAAGAAGAGAAAGAGAGGGCCAAGGAAGAAAAAGCAGCTGAGTTGGAGAAAGAAAGGTTGGCAGCTGAAAGGGCGAGAGAAGAAAGAGAAGCGGAGATGGCTGAAAGAGAACGGCAGCGGCAGCGCGAAATGGAACTCGAGCGGCTCCGTTTGCAACAGCGAACTGAAACTCCCGTCCAAGCTAGAGTTGAAAGCAGCGAACGGGAAGATCACGGCTTCCGCTTGAACCCAAGCAAGCTGCTCGTAGCGTTTGATGAAAGGAAGGACGACCTTGACGCGTACCTTCACCGATTTGAGACGATTGCGAGGAGCCAGAATTGGCCGGAACATCAATGGGCAACTGCTTTGAGTACTTGCTTGAGTGGTGAAGCACTCAGTGTGTACGGTAGGCTGACGCCGACCGATGCAGCCTACTATGCAAAGGTGAAAACTGCTTTGCTGAAGCGATTTAGATTTACTGTGGAAGGTTTCCGGGACAGATTTCGGACAGGAAAGGCAGCTGATGGTGAGACGGCTACGCAGTACGCCGCCCGACTTAGCCATTATTTCGACAGATGGATTGAACTTTCAGGGACAGCGCAGGAGTACGATGAGCTTAGAGAGCTCCTTATTAGAGAGCAATTTCTTACTAGTTGTCACCCAAGCCTGTCGCTGTACTTGAAAGAGAGGAGAGCCAAGTCACTTGAAGAGATGCTTGAATTGGCTGATCAATTCTTGGAAGCGCAAGGCGGAACTAATTTGGCCAAGGTCAAGAAGGAGTGTCCCGAAGATTCGAAAAATTTGGCACCCGAACAAAAGAAGCGTGCACCGGAGAGTGTTCCGCGATGTTTTCTGTGTAACCGAGTGGGTCATCGCGCAAACAACTGTCGAACAATCTTTACGAGCCCTACGGTATTAAAATGTTTCAAGTGTGGTCAGACTGGGCACAAAGACGCATGTCGTAACGGAGCGAGTCAAACTCACCAGGTATCCTGTGTGCTAGCAGCACCGAAATCCGATAATAATGCCGTCACCGACGGATTTGTAGAATTGAAAAATGGGAAGAAAATTCCTATTGTGGGTGCTGTAATGACAAAACAGCCAACCAGTCTTACGAAGGGAATGCCAACGCTGCCTGGAAAAGTTGCGGGCAAAAAGGTTACAGTGTTAAGAGATACCGGTAGCTCCACGGTTATCGTGTGACGAAATTTGGTACGGGAAAGTGAGTTGACAGGCAAAACGAAACCGGTTTGCCTGGTTGACAGTACGGTTCGGATGCTTCCCGAAGCAGAAATTGAGGTTGAAACCCCGTACTTCAGCGGGAAGGTTACGGCTCTATGTATGACGACCCCCCTGTACGACCTCGTCATCGGAAACATCGACGGGGCGCGAGGGCCGAACGAACCAGAACGTTTGGGGGAAGACCCGAAGATGGAGCCCCCGCCGACACAGGGGCCGCGAGATACAGCGGAGAAAAATCCCGTGAAGGATCTCACTCGAGCCCAAGGTGAAGCCTGGGCGCAAGAGACAGTGAATGAGAACATCATCGTATTGAATGAGTTCTCATGCTGGGCAGCTGGACGTACGTCGGCACGACCTCAACCGACTGACAGTGTAAAGGTGACGGAGTCGGCCAGCCAGGCTCAATGTCGTGACATGAACAAGCGGGTGAATAACCGGGCAGGATCGGTTGAGCGTCATGACCCGTTAGCAGTGTCGGAAGTGACAACGATGGCTGAGACGCCGCCTCAGATACCGTCGTTGGAAGGGGCTCGCCAGAAGAAAACGAGGAAAAACCAGAAGAGATCGAGCGAGCACCGCAAGAAAGGACGCAAGCGCCGCTCAAAGTACACAGAATAAGTGCTGAGGTCGAATCAGAATGTGTTTGGCAGTGCTGAGTGCCATATGTTGTGTTAATGTTGTGTTATCCTGTGTCACAAGTGTCGAAGTGTTTGTGATGTGATGTATAGTATTGTACAATTGTTGTAATGAGAGAACTTTGTACATTTGTATTGTTTGGAATATGTGATGGAGTGTTGTACTCATGTACCGGTGGTTATATTTCATGTGTTGTGAGATTGAATTACAATGTACAATTGTATTGCGTGATCTATTGTGAATGTGAAGTGTCATGAGCAACGGATTGTGTTACAGTCTGTGAGAGTGTGTGGTGACTGTTCGCGCTCGTTTGTGTGGTTTTGAATATTATGAGATAATATTCTTAAAGTGGGGGGCAATGTCACAAAACGAGCGCTCAAAAAGGGCGCGCCGCCAAATTCTTGCGATAACGCGCGGGAGCGACGCCGCGAGGTCAACGAAAAAAAAAAGAGAAAACAAGCATCCAAGGACTCCCCGGGCGTGCGACCCTCCCTTCTCGGAAGCGTAGGTTCGCCGACGAACCTCCTCACCCCACAACGGCGGCCGAGCAAGCACTCGAATGTTCTAGATGGAAAGGGGCGTGGTGATGCCGGGTTGAGTCATCCGTCGCGTACAGCATTCGAACCGTCTCACTCTCTCCCCAGCCTTCGCTGAGTATCGCGCCGACGAAATGACGAGAACTTTTTGGAATCTCGCGCGGAAGGTATTTAATGGAGCAGCCGAGGTGAGAGATCAGGAGAAGACGGAAGTTAGCGCCAGAGCGCGTAGGGATTCCGCCGTGTAGTCGGCGAAGGTTTTGTCCGTAGAGACAAAGCAGGAGAAGAAGATGATTTTGACCTGGGGGGTGACGACTCGAGCTACAGGCAAGAGTGTGTGTTTACCGCTATCGAGCGAAGACGCGTGGCAACAGCTGCGTGTGTGAAGCCGACGTGTTTCCGGCGAAGAAGTTTGAAGCTTAGAGAGTGGCCAATTGAAGACGCGAGGTTTCCTGGAAGAGAAATTTCGGGGGCCAAGTGAAGACGTGAGGTTTCCTGGAAGAGAAACTTCGGGGGCAGCGGAATGACAACAACGCTGGACTTTGAGTGAGTGATTCTCGGAAGAGTATCATCCAGATTTTTGTTCCAAGAACTTTGGACTGAATAGGTTTTCTATCTCTTTAGTCTTTAAGTGTCTTGGTTGTTCAATGCATGCGACTGCATTGGAGTGCGTATTGTTGTCTGTGTCCGTTGTTTCGAGTGTGGCTGATTGTACTGTGTAGTACGTTGTTTGATTGGTGACATATTGTATGTAACTATTGTGGAGTGTGCATTCTTGTGTATTTTTTCGATCTGCCATTATTGAGAATATAATTTTGTTTTGGTTATCAACTCTCGGCTCTGACTTGTTCTTTGGGCCACAGCGGGCGTCCACTGGCGCGCCGAAAAGGACCACTTCTAAATTGTCCACGCTTTCGTGGTGCGGTTCAGGGGCCGATACTTCGGCCCTTGGAATTAGCCCGGCGATTGCCTCCCTAATTAACGGGACCTGTGTGACAGTCACTCTGCATTGCTTTGCATCATTTATTGTGCACCTTTATATATTTTTTTCCTTATTATTTCTTTTGTGTAACCTCATTGTGTACCTTTCTTATGTTCAAAAGTGATGTTACATACTCTGCGAATTACTGTGTTCATGTGTTTATGAAAGATTCCTTTTTGCTTGTATACCTTGGCCTGTCATCTACTTTGTCTTCTGCTCGTATTGTTTTCCTGCTTTATAATATTTGTTTTTTTTTTTTTCATTTTATTGTATTTCCTTTTCACCCTGTCATTGCTGATGTAGGGTCGACGGTGCTTAGTCAAGCTGAAATAACTGCAGCTTTTTTACCGTTTCCCCATTTTTCGCCATTCTATCTGTTTTGGTGAAAATTTAAAAAAAGAAAAAATAAAATGATCCATTTCTAATGAGAATTATCCAGAAAGAGAGAATGTACTCACTACCGAATATCACAGCAGCCCGCCGCACAAAGAACGGCTGTCAAAAGTCCGTCCTCATGGTCATCGTAAGCACTAAAGTGGCGTCACAGCAAGTCTGTCGCATGCAGAGCTTGCGCGGGCGTTGGTACGTCGGGTTCGCTAACATTAGGCTCCAAGGTGTCGACACATTCGTCACTGTCATCATGCACCCCCGTCACCACACTTTCGTCACCCCGTCAGCATTAGAAGCAATGTATGTGCAGAAAGTTATGCACAACGCCAGCGTCAAGGAGAGCGTCCTACGACGACTGTGTCTGGTCGCCCGCGGCACCCTCATTGGCCACATCACTGAAATCTTCGACTACAATTTTTTTTCCCGACGCCGAACTCAACAGCTTTCAACATTGCCGGCTTCTGCTCGATTGTTATATTTTTGCGCTTAGGTTTACCGCTGCTGTTGTCCATCTCATGTCGGGCAGCGAAACTAATACAGGTGGTGTTGCTCTTCCACAGCGAACGACAAAAAACATAGCCGCAATCTCTGCCGTCCCAGTGCGCAGCTGAGGCGGAGGAGGATGTCAGATGCGCGGGCAGGTCAATGAGTTCTACAGGAGAGGGGAGGCCGCCTGACGCGCACGCTCGCACGAGTTGCTGCGCGGGCAACTTCCTTAGTTCCTGAAGAAAGGGGAGGCAGGGAGACACACCCACGCGCGTGTTGGCAAGCGGCTTCGCGCGAGTGCAAGGCGCGAGTTAAAAATAACCGCAGCTGTGATGATTCGTAAACTGTCGTGCGTTAAAAGATATTGAATTGACGTATACCGAAATGATCAGTAAATGCTCGTTGTGGACAAAGGATGGTTCATTATAACCATTGCAAGGATATTTTCACTTCGTTAAAAGGAAGTATTAAATACATCGCTGTCAATGAGAATTTAAAGGGGAATTACAATTGCTTCGTTCATCATATCCCACATCGTTATAACAAGGTTCTACTTAACACGAAGCAGCGCGAGAAATGAACGTGGGTTCTATCACTGCTCGACAGAGGTGCTTCTAACATGAAATCAAGTACACACGCGTGTGCACTTGATTAAATATCCTGGATATGGTCGTTGTAAGGGATTCTAACTTCAATGACAGCGTGATGTCCTTGGAACACGAAAATCTGGTTATGAAACCAGTACTTGAGGCCTTTTGTTGTCTCTCGCCCTGTTGTTTTATAAAATAAACAATATGTTAGGCTTGTTGCATGTTAGTTTTGTTCCTAGGTATAATACCTTATTTACTCACATAATGAGCGCACTTGCATAATAAACACACCCCCAACTTTAGTCGTCAAAATTTGAATTTTTCCCCCCACATAATAAACGCACACCCTACATTTATCTGCTGCAGTCTGGCTAATCAACACATGGCGTCTCTTCACCTGTTGGACCTCTTTCGTTTTTCCGTTCTTTGTTATTTTTGCCGACCCCCCTCGGCTCACCCCCCCCCCCGCGTGTGGCCGCGTGCCATATTTTTTCCTTTCTACCTGTGTGCGGCACGTCTCCCGTATTTTTTATCTGTGCGCCACAGCAGGGTTCATGAATGTGAGTGTAGAGACATCCCAGCTGATAAGCACACAGCGAGCGAAGGTGACGAATCTGCCCGCCCGGACCAACGATCGCTTCCTGCAAATACAAAACTATAAGGCCCAACGACGTGCATGCTATTTTCGAGTGACGACTACAGCATTTGCTGTCATGAAGGGTCATTTGTCGCTATCGCGTCTCAAGTTTCTGGAAAACCATAAAATTCGCTTGTCACCCAGAAAAGATCGTGACGATTTCCACAACATGATAGCAGCCCCGACACTTGCCTCCCTTGTTCGTCGCACGTACAGAAACTTCTCATGTGGAACTGAGGCAGCAGCCGTATTTGTCGTTAATCTTGTTATCGACGGTTCGTTTTGATGTTTAGGGGGTAGCTTGCTGCAATATTCGTTACTTGCTACAATGACAACTGCATTTCCAATGGAGGTGGAAATGTAGGCCCATGTGTTCAGATTTGGGTGCACGTTAAACAACCCCAGGTGGTCAAAATTTCTGGAGCCCTCCACTACAGCATCTCTCATAATCATATGGTGGTTTTGGAACGTTAAACCCCACATATCAATCATCATCAATGCTACAATGACAACGGCGTCACCATGCGAGGTTGTCGCAAAGTAGGCAAAGTGCGTCATAGGACACGCTTCTGGGCGCTTCTCGAGATCACAGCAGATACCACTGTTGCGGATTGCGAAAAAAAATAGCCGCAAAACGCTTTTATGGCTTGCGTGTTGCGTTGCGGGGACAACTTGCAGAAGATAAGGCCATCAACCACCGAAGATGAGTAAAGTGCAACAAAGAACCTGTTTCCGAACAGTCTACGCTTATGCGAAAAGCTAAGCGACCAAACTTTTTTTTTTTATTACAGCATTTTTTACTCATGCCGAAAATGTTTTCATAAAATCTGCCCCGCATAATAAATGCACTCCAAACTTTGCCGAGATTTTTCGAGAAAAGAAGTGTGTCCATTGCACAAGTAAATACGGTATTTTTTGCTGCGACCAGGTTTCGTTTGCAAATGGGCTTCGTTTGCAATTACAGTACATCATTGCCGTACGTGAATAAACTAATGCAGAAATAACACCACTGCAATCACCTTCGTGAACAGTGACATATCTCTAGCCTTCTGTTATAGATGCGCTCATCGGAACCTTGATTGCGGTCCCACCGCAGAATGAGGTTGAGTTTCATTGCTCCGCAGAAGTACTGGCGGCCAATTTTTGAAAGCAGCAGGGGCCTGTTCGCAGAAAAGCAAAGAATTCTCTGATTAGATGCGACCGCTGTCTCCGGTGATTAAAACATTATTTAATGTTATTTAAATACTGCCACAATTACAGTGTCTACTGATTTCAAGGTTTTGACCTCATTCTGAGAGCTGCATAAAACTGCCCAGCGAGCCGCATGCAGCCCGCAGGCCACAGGTTGCGAACCCCTAAGATAGACGGTTTGGCGCAATTTACGTCGATTTTATCAAGTTGGTGCAGCAAATCTCGTTTAGCACACTTTGGCGCAGTTGGCGCAGGAATGGGATCTCTGCATTTGTAATGACTGCGGCATTCTGCTGGCAACCTGAAGGTTCTTTGAGAGGGGACTGACATCAGAAGGTGGTCAGGGTAGCCTGCTAGTGCACTGAGCATTTTGGCAGTCAAGAGTGACTCCCATTAAATGGCAACTCACTAAAAATTGCACATCCAAAATGGATTGTTCCTTGATGTTCTTAAATATATCCATGACGCGCATGCATACTGGTTGTAGGGTCCAAGGGGACAGAAACCTCTGCTGCCCTTTTCTTCCTCCCACTCGAAATCAGTCAAAAAGACCAACAGTGCCTTGACAATTCACCAAGTAAATCATGTCGCCTGCTTAGATATGATATTTCATGAGATTAAGGTGCTACCACAGGAATACTGGTGCCCGCTAACGAACTTTTCGATGAAGTCTGCCTCAATGTTTTTACATATCAACTGTGAGTTTTACCTATAACCAGAACACCATTTTTCTCAAAGAGGGCCACACAACCACAATTCACCGTAATGCATGCCAGCTGGCCTTAGACCATCGATTGTGCCCACTACTATTATGCACTCTCACATACGTTCGCTTAGGCACCTGCCCATCCGTGTATAGGTTCATCCTACCTATCCTACGAATAAAGTGTTGCAAGTTCGTACTGTGTGTGCCCTTTCTTGTCTTTTACTGTGTTGCGTTCCTTCCAGTGTTTTACCAAAATACCCCCAAGCTTCTACAATGAAAAACTGGTAGGCATCCCCAGCATTGGAGAATTCAATTTCTTCGGCTGCGAAATGACTTGCAAAAAAGTGCAAACTATGCCATGGCCATCACAAACAAGCATTGCACGTACCTTTCTGGATGGTGACCTGAATGTAGGAGATGCCCTCCAGCTCTGAAGGCAGAGTCACCTGCAGGGAGCTGCCAGCCCGATGCTCACTGCTCTTAGACACCTCGAAAGTGCCGCTCTGCCAGAAACGAGAGCCCGCTGAAAGCACAATGCTCCTCAATCACTGAATCAAGTGGTCATGAACGCAAACAATTCAAAACAGCTGCACGAGAAGCCCACAGATGGCAACACATGAAGACTGGACACACTGCTAATCAGGGTTTCAGATAAATTTTTCTAGTTTATGTCTTACTTTCGTTTCACCACAAAAAGTTCCATTCAGTTAGTTAGAGAACAAAAAAAATGTTCCGTAAGAGTTCACAACATTATTTATTTGTATGCAAGAACTTTTAGAGTAATAATTAAAATGTTGGTTTCGTCCTTACTTACTAATTCTCCTCTCAAAGTGGGACAGGGGTAAGACAAGTTTTTGACAACTTCGTACAACTTATTGTACCACGACGACCTACAAATTGGCACAGACTAGTAGCCTTTTAAATTACAGTAAACTTACTAAAAATGAATAATAAGCCGACCTCCGAAGATCTGTCGTCAACGTGGTAACGGAGAGTTTCCATCAGCGGCTAATCTCACATCCCCTCGGTGGTGACAACACGGTTGTCCAAAATCAAGAAAAACCGCAAGCGCGAAACAATCAATGCAATAGCAACAACTTGCAATGTAAAGCTGAGAACTGCAAGCAGATTGAAATGCACAGCACGCTGCTCACGCACGAATGACACACGAAAACAATATACACAGAACGAGAACAAACTAACGTTTACCGCTCTACACTTGACACGCTGTTTAAACAAAAACGAGACAGAAAATGTAATCACAGGTGCAGATATGAGTGCGAGCTAACAAGTGCCCCAGCTGCTACTGCGCTGTGTTTGACAAGTGCACTCTTTTGGCAAACGGCGCCTGCCCAGCGAGGGAAGAGATTTTTGTGTGCACAGCAACTAAATTCAATCATACCAGTCAAAGCGTGATTTTCCCCAGCGAAGAATAAGCGTGCGCGCGCAGAGGCATCTAACCCCTCTCCCCCCCCCTTACGGGGCAAAGTGCGCGTGGGAGATAAACGGGCGTCGGGGCATCGTGACGAGCCGCAAAGCGCCGAGCGTGGGCGGCTTTTATTCTTCTGTCATGAATTCTCAGATATATATATATATATATATAGACACGTATACATATACGGTGAATAACGGCGGTGGCGGCAAAAAAAAAAACAATCAGCCGAGACTGTCCATACAATTGCTACATCGCAATAATACATTAAAAAGCTGAACAACATCGAGGCCACACCATGCGCGCACAGTGAAACTATGCACGCACTAGCGGCATCGAAAACGAAGAGCAAACTACACGAACACAGACACGGATAGCACGAAAAACTATTCGGTAAGTGCCCTCTATAGGCAACATGGCCCCACATATGTGATGCTAACTAAGAGCGTGGCACTGCAACGCGCTGAAGTTGTGTTGTTTTTTTTTTTTTTTTTTTTTTTGGAGGTTGGGGGGGGGGGGGGGGCACACCCGCGCATGCCCGCCTCGCGCACACCCGCGCGCAATAACGAGCGCTTCCTTTCGCCTCGATGAATGCATGGATGGATTGATGAGGCTGTACCCTTTAGATCGGGCGGCGGCTAACGCCGCCTAGCCGTTATACTTAGTGAACAAACAACTAGATTTATCTTTTTTTCCCCTTTAAATATTGAAGTATAGGACTGATACTTTGCAGTGAATGGTTTAATTTTCACTCGTGCCTTGACTATAGCCACCAAGCAGATAACCTACTTCTAGTTATTTCTACCCGCTTAAAGTCTATTTGGCCCTTTCTATCTCTTAACCCCAGTGCTTTGAAAAACTCTGCGCCATTATCCTGATCTATAGGATGAAGCCCTCAACAGAACATTATCGAGTGTTTGGCAGTTTCCTCCTCCTCTCCACATGCACTGCATACCGTGTCTACCCCTTCGTATTTGGCCCGATATGTCTTGGTTCGCAATACTCCTGTCCTGGCCTCAAACAGTAGAGAACCACCCCGAGTATTATCATAGATCCTTTCCTTGGCAATTTCCTGCTTAAAAGTTCGATAGATCTCTAGTGCGGACTTCTTAATCATGCCAATTCTCCACATGTCAGTCTCCGTTTCCTTCACCTTCTTCTTAAACAATAGTTCTTTTTGGTTTGGCCCCTTGCTGTTTTCTAAGTATTTACCCATCAATTTACTGGTTCGCTTCCTCCATTTTGTATCGGCATTCTTCATGCACAAGTAGCTGAAAACCTTCTTAGCCCAATGCTCCTCCCCCATTTCTCTCAATCGCTTCTCAAATTTTATCTTGCTGCTAGCATCCCTGCCCTCAAATGATGTCCATCCCATATCACCTTGTACTCCCTGCTTTGGTGTATTCTTGTGAGCTCCTAAAGCAAGCCTACCTATTCCACGTAGCCTAATTTCTAATCTTGCTTGAACTTTTGATCTCATGCACAAGACCGCATTGCCGAACGTCAGACCAGGAACCATGACCCCTTGCCATATTGCTCTCACAACATCATACCTATAGTAATCCCACAGTGCCCTGTTTTTCATCACCGCTGCATTCCTGTTACCTTTAGTCGTCACGTATATTTCCTGTTCCCTTAGGTACTCGTCCCCATTGCTTATCCGTACACCCAGATATTTGTATTTATCTGTTATCTCTAGCGTGACTTCCTGTATTTTAAGCTCACTATCTTCATTGTCATTAAAAATAATGACTGCTGATTTTTCTTTACTGAATCTGAAATCTAACCTATCTCCCTCATTACCGCAGATGTCTATCAATCTTTGCAAATCTTCCTTGTTGTCGGCCATTAGCACTATATCATCTGCTTACACCAATGCTGGTAGTGCCTGTTCTATGAGTTTTCCTTGTTGGACGAAAGAGAGGTTGAAGCCAAGTCCACTTCCCTCTAATTCAACCTCTAATCCTTATAGGTACATCATGAATAACAAGGGTGACAGAGGACACCCCTGCCTAAGCCTTTGTTTTACCTCTGTTGGTTTAGATACCTGTTTTTCCCACTTTATAACTACCTTGTTACTTTTACAGATATCCTTTAAAAGATTAGTGACTCCACCTTCCACACCTAGTGTGTTCAGTATTCCCCACAAGTCCTCTTGAACCACGCTATCGTACGCTCCCTTGATATCCAAAAATGCTTGCCAGAGGGGCCTGTGTTCCTTTTCCGATATTTCGATGCAATGCGTCAGTGAGAACAGATTGTCTTCCAACCTCCTGTGTTTCCGAAACCCATTCACCCCCTCATCCTTTATCCATGCATGCAGTCTTCTCTTTATAATCTGCAACGCCAGCCTGTAGACCACTAATGTCACTGCTATAGGACGGTGGTTGTTTAGGTCAGCTTTGTCCCCAGTTCCTTTATAGATCAGGCTCATCCTGCTAAGTTTCTATCCATCGGGGACTTCATCATAGATTATTGTTTTGCTCACTGCCTCTCTCAAAGTCTGTTTAGGCTTCGGACCCAATGTCTTTATCAGCATAATTGGAATGCCATCTGGGCCTGTTGATGTACTACTAGGAACCCTCTTCTCAGCCCTTTCCCACCCTCGTTGTGAAAATGGTGCCATTGCGTCACTTGATCCATCCTTGTTCATTGTGATGCATAAGGCACTTCTTTGTTGAAACTTTTCTGTCACCCTTGTACTTATATATTCAATAGCTCCCTCCCCTTCTGACCTAGCACCTTGGGCTGTAGTTATAAACCTCTGCTCTAGGCTTGTCTCATTTCTTAGGGAGTTTAGATGGTTTCGAAATTTCGCAGCTGTCTTTCTATTCTTTTTATGTACTTCTGCCAGCCACTGAGCCCCCTTTCTTCTAATCTTTTCGTTGATCAGAAGGGATGCTTCCCTTCTACAGCTTAGAAAGATGTCCCATTTTTTTTTCACATCATCTGTCGGTTCACCCCGCTGCTTAGCATGTCTGTGTTCCCTAGAGGCTTCCCGACGTTTTGCTATGGCTCCCTTAACTTCCTCATCCCACCAACTCTTGGGTTTGTGTCTTCTTTTCCGGGGTAACTTGTCACGTGTCTTAGCAAGCTCTAGCTCAAACAGTCTAATTAGATTCGTGCATGTCCAAACTGTTTTATTATTCTCAGTGATTACTTTATCAATTTGTTTAGTAGCTATTTCTATTTGCCTTTCTGAATGAAACTTTTCCTGTAGTTGCTCACCTTGTCTCCTTCCCATTTTCACGGCTCTTCCAAAATTTAGCTTGATACGTTTGTGATCACTACCCAGACTTCTGGAGCCAAATTCATCTATGTGCATTAATCTGAGCCTATCATACATCTTATATGACATCAGTGCATAATCTATCGTCAACTGCAGCCTTCCTAACTGCCATGTTATTTGCCCTTCACACTTCTCAGTGCTGTTGTGAATGATAAAATCATGCCTTTCACACATATCCATGATCATTTTGCCTTTTGGGTCAGTATACCCATCTATATCTTCTACGTGCACATTCATATCTCCTAGTATAATTATCTCGCACTCTCCTATTAATTCCTCAATGTTCTTTGATATACACTCCATTATTGCCTGGTGCGCCGGGCATGCGCGCCACCGCCGCTTCGCGCTTTGTCGACGGCGGGGTAGCCGCGGAAGATGCCAGCTTGAACCAAAATGCCAAAATGCGGAGCGAAGTTCCTAGATTGTCCGTGGGGGAAATTTGTTATATCAAGGCTGCCTCCCGCTGTTACTTTGTTGCATTGAGGTTGAAAATACATGTGCTTCTATGAAGCAAACCCAAAGAATCCCACAGCACGAAGTTTTTCAATCACCGTTTTGCTTTTATGAAGCAACAACGGGGATCCAAAAACTTCGTTATATCAAGGAATTCATTACATGGAAGTTCGTTATAAGCAGGTTTAACTGTATAATATATCCAAGACTGGATATAGAACACGAGGATAACCCAGCCTGCCTACGAGAAATGGGAAGCAACTGATAAGATTAGAAGACAGGACAGCAAGAAAAGAAGATAGGAAAAAAAAAAGTAGGAGAGGATGAATAGGAAAAGGCGACTGCCGAACTCCCCTGGGTGGGTCAGCCCAGGGGTGCTGTCTACGTGAAGCCGGGGCCAAAGAGGTGTGTTGCCTCTGCCGGGGGGTCTTAAAGGTTCAATCACCTAGCGTCAGCTCAACCCCCAGAATCCATAGATTCCAATCTATTTATCTATGTATCCAATGATACATAGATAAATAGAAACACTCACAGCCCATTTGTCTGCAATTTGAGAGCTTCAAAAAATTCTATGTATTTAAAACTGCATAGTGAAAAAAATCACATGTCAAGACTGTTAAAATTACGTGCACACCGTGAAAAATACGTCCAGCTGCTAGCACCTGCATAAAAGGAGCGATTTACTCTCCATATAGTCCGCAAGAATTTTCACTGTCTCCCTCATGCACTGGTCTCAGAGATAACAGTGATCATTCTGCTCAAGTAAATGTTTTGGTTAGCATTTCTAAGACCATTAATGACGTTTTTCTGCTGCCACCTGCTGCAACCCACCACCAACCTCCGCTTGCCACTTCCCAAACGCGCCAGCAATGAACAGCGCCACCACGCGATGCATAGAATCCGGTTTCTCCTCCTCCGCTGGGGAAAGCGCATGTTTACAACACTAGGAAAGCCTTTCTAGCCACAATAAATTTGCCTCTCTTTTTTTTTGTGCGTCGAACATGTGTGTGCAGTGGCTGAGTTCGATTGTTCATGCGTACTGTGCCATTGCTTTTAAATATTTATCTTTGTGTGTGATCATCACCATCTGCAGCCTTATTGTTTGCTTGTTCTGAAAAGTTTATAAGTTTTTAAAATTTCATTAGTGCCACCATGCTTTTACTGTTTTTTTTTATCACAAAGCTCGTTGTTTAATTTTTGCCTTCATGCTTTCACTGTTTGTTTTTTTATCACAGAGCTTGTTGTCTACTTTGTGTCACCACCGCCCAAGCAACACCGAGACGGCTTCCCCTGCATCTCCTGTGGCCCCAGCCCTCGCAGCGAAGAAGGCGAAGTACGAAAATAAGAAAAGAATTCGGCTGCGAAGGTGAAAATATTGAAGTCCAATATTTGAATATTGAAGATGTTGCAAGTGGGAACATCTCGAAAAGAAGTCATGCAAAAGTTTAACGTGAAGAAAAGCAAGCTGAGGACTTAGGCAAAGAACGAAGACCAGATTATGCAAGCATGTGACGGCTGGCAACATGTTTAGAGATAAGAAGAACTGGCTTTGAATGACAGCGTACTCCAAGCTAGAAGAAACGCTAATGCGGGGGATCGTCAATTAGCACGATGCATGTTTGCCTTTGAGCGGCCCCCTTATCCGCGCACAAGCAAAGAAGTTAGCGTTGACCATAAACTTTACCTCTTTCAATACGTCGGAAGGGTGGTTCCATCGCTTCAAGAAGCAACAAAGGATGGTGGACGGAAGTGGCGAAGAGCAAGTTGGCCACTATGTGTACATCATGCCAGCTGAGGTGGCCTTTGAAAATTATATGTCGCAATTGACGGCGATGTTGCTGTGGCCAGCACAGTGACCGACAGCGATATCATCACCCAAGTCTTGGATGGCGAAGGGAAATCGGCTGACAAAGACCCAAGTGATGCAGACAAGCGTCCAACGCCACACAATGACAGAGACTGCGCATGAATTGGCCGTTTTAGAGGACATGTGCATGGTCTTCTTGGACAGTGTGTGCGGACTAAGGTAGTTGTAGGAACTTCACAAAGTTGAGACTTCTTTACGCATAGCCTCAGTCAAGCAAACCGTAATAACAGACTTTTTTAAGAAATAAAGTTTGATGGTGTAGGAGACATTGTTCAAGCGTTTTGTTCGTACTCCCGATAATTCGTACCTTAGGTTATTTCAGACATTCTCTTGGGTCCCGTGAAGTTCCTATTGAGAGGGTTTTGCTGTATGTTCAAACACGGAAATGTTGGTCAGCGTCGCTGATAGCAATGACAGTGAGGGTGGAACACTCTTCTTTTGCCAGCTGGCATCAAAAAGCACATGATCCTATTAGGTACGGCAGTTGATCAACAATCTCTCGCGTACTAGTTCAATCGAGTTTGCCAAAACGAAATGCTTCCATGAATGAACAAAGAAATTGAGTTGAAAGTCAGCGCGCTTTTCTGTTCATATTGTTTCTTCCTACCGTTGTCGCGCTGTAACTACAATACAACTAGTACAATTAACACTCGCCCAAATGAAGCTCTTGATGAAGAATTTACGTTCATCACATTTACATCATAATCACTATAAATAACATCCGTGACACTTTACTTGGTTTGAAATACAAACGCGATACATAGACAGGGACAGCTAAGACGAGCCCTTTCAAACCATCCCAAACAATCAACTCGCCTAATCAAACATTTTGACTTTCCTTGACTTTCTTTTCTGCGAGTTCTCATTGATGTTGTACTCTCACAAAAGGTTGTTTCATTTAACTAGAGCCACATACTTTCTTAAAAAGAAGGTAAACACCGGTCAAGCATTCTGACATTATGCTTGTCTAGGTAGCGGAGCAAGTGTTCCCTTGCGAGCTTGGCAGCTTGGTTTTGCAGCCACCGCCAGTGACGTAATCCTTTAGTGACGCTGCGGTGGTGCTGTCGCTAATCGGAGACAATTAGCAGCGTGCAAACACATTTTTGTAAAACTGGTACAAAGGCCTTTGGTCATTGCTACACCTTTAGCTCCTGTACCTTTTTCTTGGTGTCATTAAAGAAAAATAAAGAATCTGAATATGAAGTTCATAGGGCTTTCATGAATAGAGCACCACATGCACCACCGACAAGAGAAACATTGTGAGCACAACCTGGCAGAATGGACTAAGACTGAGGGACACACAACGAGGTACAAGTAAAAGGCATTGTGCATACAAGGAATCGAAAAATCCGTAGCAGTTCTGAAGGCACAGTAAGTCGAGATGGCAGGTCACTTTCACATGTGCAATCTCTACCAATGCAAAGAGGTGACTTCCATTATCTCAGAGAAGCAAGAGACAATGCGATTGTCTGTTCACTTCTGTTTGTTTTGTTCATCATGCCATCATTGTGCAAGCCAATGTTCACAGTTCAGTACATCCTTGTTTTCCTATGCGGGTACAGGATAACCTGCCCATTTACGTAATTATTGTGTGCTATATGGAGCCGATGAGATCACATAACCACAATTTGCATAGCTGTTTAATGCATCTTAGTTGCAATCAATGCTTGGCCTTTTGTGCAAAACGTACTTTTAAGGGTGTTTTAATTATGGTTTGGTAGGCTTGTGTGAATATTTGTGCACTTAGAATATTCAAGCAAATAATAATGTACAGTGGTGTAGCTAAGGGGAGGTTGGGAGATTCTACCCCCCCCCCCCCCTTGAAATTTTTCTCGCGAAACCTCCCCCCCCCCCCCCCCACCGCCACTTCCCCACATTTTTTTTTTTTTTACCGCTTTGCACTAGCATGATTTAGAAACCAAGTGGTTCTAGTGTCACAATATCATTCCTGGGCACTTTTACAATGTTTGCACACAGGAAAACGAGTCATGATGTTTGTCAAAGCTTCGGCACTCTGAGATTTTGAGCAGGAATCTCCGCCGCGATTGTTGTAAGTTGGCTCAGGGACGGGATTGCAGCGGTGTTCATACGTGTACCCGCCGGAACATATCTCGCCGAAGTCTATCACTATGATAATTTTCAGTGGGCAGAGATTCATTTTAATGGTAAAAGCCAGACACAGTTCCACGGTCTGCGAGGCCATATTCAAGCATATTACAGTTTGACTCTTCGTATGTGTGCTAAGATATCTTCGTATGTGTGCTAAGATATACTCAAGCCAGAGAATAACATTTCAATTGAACCTTTGCACTTTCTGCTAACATCTAAACACATGTGCGCACACACACACACACACACAATTTGGCTCATCCACCGTATATTCGGCTTATTCACCGCACAGAATATTTGGCTCACCCACCATACTTTTCTTGTATGCAAGTGTACAATACATCGATACATATCTTTACTATGCTCTAACGGCTAAAGCCGCTCGGAAGTGTCTAATGACGAAGGTCAGCTATCATGACTGACGCAGGTGAAAGTGAGGCAAAGAAAGCTCACGTCGACGACGATAGGACATTGACCTATGAATTAAGTGATGAGGAAATTGACTGTGACGACACATTGTTCACCTTCGTGACATACAAGAAGAAACGACTGGAGGGAATTCCAGTGGTCTTTCAATCATCAGCGAAAGGCGACAACTTTTGGAACGCGAATAGAAACCACGCTGCGTCAAAAATTGTCTCACCGGCCAAAGAAAAAGTTCAGTCGTTCAAGCCTTATATTACCGCATCTTATACGCGAAATGTTGGCAAAATACGCCATGTTCCACTTCAATACACCGAGAAGCAACTGGTTGATTTGCTGAAAGAATTTGGCGTGACATCTGCCCGCTGTCAGACATGCAAGAAACGACAAGGAGATGGTGGAATTTAATCTCACCTACTGAGAACTGTTATGCTGACCTTCAGAGAAGACAGGCCAATGCCGGAAAGGGTATATTTCGGCTTCACAAGTTACCCTGTTCAAGAATACCTAGGTCCTGCCCTTAGGTGCTACAACTGCAAGAGATTTGGTCATTTAGCGAAGAACTGTCACAGTCCACATCGCTGCAAGATATGCTCAGAGAACCATCACCACTCGAAGTGCAAGTCCGTGCTGCAGCCAAAGTGCACCAACAGTGGAGGAAATCATGCGGTTTTCTACTCGGGATGCCCTCAAAACAAAGCTGCCTCAAGTTTACGTCGGCACGAGTGGATACACGAAATTTCGCCTCCACGTAATGCGCCCCCACCTACTAACCCTGACACTGTAAGACTTGTGGCTCCAATTTCCCACAAAGAGCAGGACCAGGCAGATCAATTGAGTTACTCTGCAGCTCTAAAGAAACAGAGCCAACAACCTCCAGTCAGCGAACGACAAGGTCCGCCCTCAGAGAATCGGGCTCATCTCTTGTAGACACCACGAAAGACACCTCATCAAAGATCATCTCAGCGACTACCTCAGCACCTACTGCTGACGCAGAAACCATCTCAGTGGTTATCTAATACTCCTCCTCAATGTTCAGCTCCGATTACGGATGGACTTTCAGCGCCGGTTAGTGATTACGCATCTGTACCTTTTGCTGATATGATACTACCGATGGTATTCACAGCTCTTTGTGCAATTCTGAGTGCTCTTCCACAGGCTAACAACCTACCGGAGGTAAAAGCATTACTCTCAATGGAGCCGCTAGTGCTCCTAGAAACTCCGTCAGCTTCACGGCAGGATTACTATGATTAGTCGCTATAACAATGTCTTCATATATCAGTGGAATGCTAACAGCCTTTGTAATAGGTCAGCTGATTTTCGTAAACGCTTTGCTGAACATAGCTTCCCTGTATTATGCATACAGGAAGCAGGTGTGCGAGATGATTTCTGACTGTCCAATTACATGATGTATAAGTCGTCGCGCAGAGCTCGAAAGAGCAGAGAGATGCTTTATGTTAGAAAAGACTTGCCATCCTATTTAATGGAATCAAGTGACTCGGATATACCAGAACGTGTGGCCTGCAAAACATCTTTTACAATTAGAAGTGTCACCATGTTAAGCCTTTGTCTTTGTGGAGACTTTAATACTCATAATAAAATAGGGGGCAGTGAACATACTGACTCTTGCGAAAATGTAATCGAATGTGCTGCTGAGTAATACAATTTAACAGTGCTAAATGATACCTCTTCAACGTTTGTACAAGAATATCGTTACTCCAGCTGCATAAATGTCACGCGATGCTCATAGATGCATCGCTAACATCTATGCATCATAGATGCATAGATGTCACACGATCTTATACTTAAGAGCAATCAGAAGACGAGTAGAACGAGATTACCGTCGCCGCGGGAAACTTGAGGACTACAACATGGCAGAAAAAACTCATGCAAAATCACACCGTCGCTTACAGAAATTAAGTAGCAGGCGATAACAACAATACTGCTCGTCATTGAGTCCTTTCACTCCTATGGCTACAATATGGGTGATCGTCAGATCCTTCAGCGGTCCTGTTACCCAGAGCCATCCTTTTCAAGCTCTTTCCATAGCCCTGAGCACTCCACCAACAAATGTTGCTGACGAATTCTGTCGGTTAATAATCAGACCAGGAATCACAACTACATGCCCACAAGTTGCAAGTTCCATAACACTTGCCACTCAAAAGGTGCGAGCATGTTTTTTGTCGGAACACCCTCAACTTCATGGCGAGTTTAGCCTAGATGAACTTAAGTGTGCCCTTGAGGTCTGTCGTACGAAAACAGCTGCGGGACCAGATGGCGTTATTTACATGATGCTGAACAACCTTTAACCAGCAGGTAGAATGACACTGCTAGAGCTATTTATTGATATCTGGATATCAGAGCCTCTTCCTGATTTATGAAAATTAGGATGTGTAATTCCAGTCCTAAAACCAGGAAAGACCCCTTTATGTCTTGAATCATTCCACCCAGTCAGTTTCACAAGCTGTATTTGCAAGTTGATGCAGAGAATGGTACACAGTACAATTCAATGGTGGAGGGATCATACAAAAGTCTTGTCAGACTATATATATGACAGGTTTCCGTCAAAGCCATTGCCGAATGGATGCAATATCAGACATTGTCACATGTGTTGAGCATGAACGCATGTGTGGAAACAACACAATAGCGGTATTTCTCGACATTCAGAAAGCATTCGACTCAGTTAGTCACAATCACGTGCTGGTGGGGATGTTAAAACTTGGACTATTTGGTCGATCACTGCGATGGATTTCAAATTTTTTGAGCGATAGGAGCATATACACGGAAACAACTGAAGGACAAAGTAATTATCATTCCGTCGCACAGGGCGTCCCACAAGGAAGTGTTCTAAACCCACTCCTCTTCAACTGTGTTACGGCGGCGTTACCAGAAAAATTACCAAGCGGATTGAGGTATTCACTCTACGCAGATGACATCTGCATATGGGCCTCAGGGCCAGATATATGCGAAGCTCAAGCAGCGCTGCAACGTGGTCTTGAGACATGAACAAGTTTTTGAAGGATAAAGGCATGAGTCTCTCATACGTGAAGAAAACAGCGGCACAGTTAAACCTGCTCATAACGAACCTCCATATAACGAATTTCTTGATATAAGAACGTTTTTCAATTCCCCGCCGTCGCTCCATAGAAGCACATGTCTTTGTGACCTCTATGTAACAAAGTAACAGCGGGAGACAACCTTGATACAATGAATTCTCCCCACAGACAATCTAGAAAATTTGCTCCGCATTTTGGCATTTTGATACAAGCGTGCATCTTCAGTGGCTGCCCCGCCATCGACGAAGCACGGTTCTCTTCCTCGTCTTTTGCAGGCACTGCTAACTGCACTCTACTCATTCTACAAATCACGCCCCTGCGGAAAAGGAGCCATCCTGGCACAGGTACAACTGGTGGGTCCTAGTGCGGCTTCAGTCGGTCGACGTGAACAGTCTCACGGCCGCGACGGCGGCGGTCTGTGGATGACTGTATGGGCTCGACAATATAGTTTACCGGGGATGCTTGACGCAGGATGCGGTAGGGGCTTTCATACATAGGCAGCAGCTTTGAAGAAAGGCCTGGAGCTGAGGATGCAACGCGAAGCCACACCAATGTTCCAGGCGAATATGACTGGGAATGCAGGTTGGCGTCATGCCGGTCCTTTTGGTTTGCTTGGTCTTGTGTAGTTAACGAACGTGCTAGCTGCCTGCATTCTTCCGCATAGGTCGTGACTTCTGAGAGAGTTGCAGACACTGAAGTATCCGGGCGATACAACAAAATGGTATCCATAAATGAGGAGGGTTCAAAGCCATATAGAAGAAAGAAGGGAGAAAATCCAGTTGTGGACTGAGTGGCGCTGTTGTACGCATAGGTGATAAATGGTAGTATGCCGTCCCAGTTGGTGTGGTCAGTAGATACATACATGGACAGCATGTCGCCTAATGTGCGATTGAAGCGTTCAGTCATGCCATTGGTTCGGGGGTTGTTCACACTGGTTGTTCGATGAACAACATTGCATTCACGCAGGAGGTCTTGTACGGCTTCTGAGAGGAACGTACGTCCACGGTCGCTGAGTAACTCGCGAGGAGCGCCGTGGCGAAGAACAAGTTTGTGAAGAATAAATAAGCCCACTTTACGTGATGCAGCCTCTGGCAGTGCGGCAGTCTCAGCATACCATGTCAAATGATCAATAGCGACAACCACCCAGCGATTCCCGTCAGGTGTGTATGGAAGTGGGCCGTATAAGTCAATTCCGATGCGATCGAAAGGTCGGGATGCGCAGGGCAACGGCTGAAGCGGTCTAGTGACAGCATGCGGTGAACTCTTCCGGCGTTAATATTTTGAACATGAACGCAAGTACTGGCGAACAAATCGGTACATTCCACACCAGTAGTACCGCAGCCGGAGGCGTGCATACGTCTCTATTACACCAGCGTGGCCGCATTGGGGGTCCGCATGGAACGAGGCGCAAATATCAGCACGTAGATGGCGAGGAATCACCAACAACCACTTGCGACCTTCAATGAGGTAATTGCGGCGGTAAAGTAGCACATCGCGCATGGTGAAATGGCGAGCTGTGTGCCACAGTGAGCGACTGGCGGTACTCGGTCATGGCTTCGATAGGAACTCCATTAAAAACACTATCCAAGGGTCTTGACGCTGCTCGGATGGCATGTCAGCGTGTGTGAGGGAGGCAGAATTGTAGGTAGAAACAGGCGCATTTGCACAGTCATGGGCAAGCGGAGATCAAGAGAGAGCGTCGGCGCCTGAATGTCTGTGCCCTGACCTGTAGACGACGCGGATGTTGTAGTCTTGGAGTCGTAATGCCCAACGGGCTAGGCGACCAGATGGGTCTTTTAGGGACGACAACCAGCAGAGGGCGTGATGGTCAGTCAGGACATCAAATGTCCGACCATATATGTAAGGTCTAAATTCAGCGATTCCCAAACGATGGCTAGACATTTTTTCTCCGTGACCAAATAATTTTCTTCAGCTCTGGTCAGAGTGCGACTCGCGTAAGAAATGACGTACTCATCGAAGCCAGACTTTCGTTGCGCAAGGATAGCGCCAAGGCCGACTCCACTAGCGTCCGCGTGGATTTCGGTAGGGGCGTCTGGGTCGAAGTGACGGAGAATCGGCGGTGATGTCAGAAGATGACGTAATGTTGCAAATGCATCGTCACAGGCGGACGACCATGCCGAGATACCTTGGCTGTCAGCAAGTAAACGTGTTAAAGGGATCATTATAGATGCGAAATTACGAATAAATCGTCGAAAATACGAGCATAGCCCTATAACACTCCGGAGTTCTTTGAGTGTCGACGGCTTAGGAAACTCGGTGACGGCGCGGAGCTTGTCTGGGTCTGGCAGAACGCCGTCCTTGTTGGCAACGTGCCCTAAGATTGCGAGCTTCCGTGCGGAGAAGTGACATTTCTTCAAATTTAGTTGTAGCCCAGCCTGTGTGAGGCATTCCAGGACACTTGCGAGGCGCTGGAGATGGGTGTCGAAGTCTTTTCAAAAAACCATGACGTCGTCCAGATAACAAAGGCTTCGACTTGAGACCTCGAAGTACGTTGTCCATAAGACGCTCGAATGTGGCCGGGGCATTGCAAAGACCGAACGGCATCACGTTGAACTCGTACAAGCTGTCAGGAGTTACGAACGCAGTTTCGGGGCGGTCAACTTCATCCATAGGTACCTGCCAGTACCCCGACCGAAGATCCAGCCAAGATAAGAACTCCGCCCCTTGCAAACAGTCGAGCGCGTCATCACTTTTGGGGAGCGGATAGACATCTTTGCGCATGATCTTGTTAAGGCGCCTATAATCAACACAGAAGCGGATGCTACCGTCCTTTTTTCATGAGCACCACCGGGGATGCCCAGGGGCTGTGGGACGGCTGTATGACTCCCGGACTGAGCATGTCAGTCACCTGGTCTTCAATAACCCGACGTTCAGCTTGAGAGACGCGGTATGGACGCTGGCGCAGGGGTGCATAGCTGCCGGTGTCTATATGATGTGCGATCGAAGTTGTTCTGCCCAAACTGGGTTGCCTGTAATCGAAAGACATCCGAAAGCGGCCGAGAAGCTTTAAGAGTTGCGTCCGCTGAACGCTGTAATGGTCCGAAGCAATGGATGGAAGGAAGGCATCTGGGGTAGATGTGTTGGCCGTGATATCGAGATTAACGCTCGCGACATGGAGGCTTGCTGTGCGACCAGGTAATGAGTTAGGGCAGACTGAATCAATGTCCTCAAGTTGCCCTATACATTCTCCGCGGAACATAGTGGTTGGGACCGAAAGCAAGTTCGTGACATAAATGGTTGCAGAGGAGTTTTCCATCGTGATAAGAGCAAATGGGAGAAGAAAGTGCTTACGGGAAGTGAATTTCACTGACGGCATAAACAAGGCGGTAGAGAAAGCATAGTCGCAGCAGATTGGCACAATAGCAGACGACATAGGTGGAATGTGCGTGTCCTCAGCGATGACGACACGAGAAAAAGATGACTTGGCAGGAGCGATGTCTGAGATTGCTGATAATTCAAGCTCGGCACGGGCACAATTGACAACGGCATGATGCATGGAATGTAAGTCCCTGCCCAATATAACGTCATGCGAGCAGTGCAGAAAGATGACGAATTCAACCACATACAAAACGTCCTGAATGAGTAGACGAGCTGCGCACGTGATGGAAGGTTGTATGTGATGTGCGGTCGCCGTACGAAGAGAAACACCAGAAAGCGGAGTCGTAATCTATTTCAACTTGCGGCACATTGCTTCGCTTAACACGGACACAGCAGCTCCAGTATCGACTAAGGCGGACACGGCAAAACTTTCAATGGAGATTGGGATTTTGTTTGCAGGTTGCGAACGAGGCCTTGAAGATTTCGATAGTGGCGCAGTTCTTGCCTCGGGAACTGCGGTGGACAGTTTTCCGTGTGGACGGACACGGTGCGCCAAAGCATTGGCGATAGCGAGCGCAGGTGCGGGGAGGGTGATCGAGACGAGTGGGAGGTGCGGCGGTTCGACGATGAGGTGTTTGAAGGAGCGTGGGAGGGCGTTGGCTGTTGTGGCTCTGTATGGTCGTAGCTGTAATTGGCTTCAACAGCAGTTGGACGAGGAACGCGGCGGCGGCAGAAACGCTCGACATGCCTGGGTAGACCACAGTAATAGCATATTGGTCGGTTGTCCACTGTGCGCCAAGGATTATTGGGAGGGGTGGCAGGACGTCGATAAAGCGAAACTTGCGGGCTTGTCGGCGCCCACGGTGCGTAGAAGACATGAGGGCATTGAGAAGAGCCTGTGCTGTATGACACTGCATGTGAACGCCTTCTCGCAATGTTGGCATATGTCAACGGCGCTGATACAGGCGGTGGCTGGTGCGTAGGCGGAAGAGCTTCGGATACTTGCTCCTCAATGGTTTGGCACAGTGACGAGGGGAGTCCATGACTATTACTAGCGAGAAAGGGGACAATAGACAATTGGCGGGCAACCTCCTCGTCGATGAACTGTTGTATTTAGTGCGTCAATACTACCGGAACTGGAGAGATCGCGCCAACAGTCAGTGCTGACGTGCTGGTCGTGTCGAAACTGTGACGTCCCGTGGAAATGCGCTGCTTTCACAACTCGTCGTAGCTCTGGCAGTGCTGAATGATGTCTGTAACGGTTCGAGAAGTTTTCGCCACAAGCGTGTGGAACGCATCGTCCTCGATGCCCTTCATGATATGCTTGACTCTTTCGGCTTCAAACATGGCCCGATTGAAGCACCGGCAGAGGCCTACGACGTCCTTAGTGTAAGACGTGAAACTTTCTCCTGCCAACTGGGCACGATAACGCAAACGCTGCTTCACACGGAGCTTGTGCACTGCCGGTCGGCTGAATACGTCTGCAAAGGTCGTTTTGAAAGAGGCCCAGGTGGTAATCTCAGCCTCATGGTTGTTCAACCAAAGCTCCGCGACCCCCTTCAGGTAGAAGTGGACGCGACCGAGTTTGTCTTATCGTCCCACCGGTTGTTGACACTCACTTTTTCAAACAAAGCGAGCCAGTCCTCGACGTCCTGTTCATCAGTGCCGTTGAGTAGAACTGGGTCGCGCTCCCTTGGAATACAAGGGCAGCGGAGAGCAGGGGGTGTGGCAGCGTTCGGCTGTGCTGCAACGCCATCAGGCATGATGGACGACGGAGGTAGAGTCCGGCTACGGAGTTCCAGGGTGAAAAAGAGAACCAGCACTCTCCACCACTTGGTAGTACACGTTGAGCGTTGAGTCCGTGACACGTTTATTAAAGAACGAACACAGGTCAAGCGCTCAGCGATCCGAATCGGAGCTATCACGAGGACGAACCACGGTCCTCTTCGTCGTCTTTTGCAGGCACTGCTAATAGCACCCTATCCATTCTACAATAAATAAATAAATAAATAAATAAATATATATATATATATATATATATATATATATATATATATATATATATATATATATATATATATATATATATATATATATATATATAAAAGGAAATAGGTGTATACTTAAGGGCTTGTTTTTCCCTGTTTTGAAAAAATATTATTGCAATCTAACAGACAATAATGCCAAGAAAAGTAAAAGGAGGTTATTAGACCAAATCGTAAGGTGAATGTGAAGAAAGAAAAGTGGGTGAAAAGATAACGAGCCGAGCGCAAAAATCGAACCTGCGACTTTCGAATAACGCGTTCAATGCTCTACCACTGAGCTATCCTTATGAGTATGGTGAGGTTTGTGCAATTTGAATAAAAGTTTTGATTCACTAAATAAGTGTACTTTGCTTAAATGAAACTTCTGATAAATGAAGCAGTTTTATGGATCCCCTTCAAGTTCTGTTTAAGAGAAGTCGACTGTATATTGATTCGCTTAATTTGTTCGTCCCTTTATTTATTTATTTATTTAGAATACTGTCTGTCAATCACATGATGAAATTATTACAGGAGTAGTGTCACATTGTACATTGTAAAAACAAGCAATACACAAACCAAAAATACATGTTGCAAGCACTTAAAATTTCAAGCAATATCTCAAACATAGTGCAAAATTCGGCGTAGTGATAGGCAAAGAGCCTTCATGATTATAAACATCAGATGAATTGCCGGGGCAAGCAAAAAAACAAACAAATACAGAACGTAATTGTACAGACAGAGTTAAAACTTGCTACATCATCGATTCAGGAAATCACGGCTAAATAAAAGTCAGCACACATTCACTCGCTTGATCAACAAATTTATCAACTGTCGGCTGTGTCAACACGGTGGAGTGCAGGGCATTCCAAGCGCGTATGGCTCGCGGAAACAAAGAGTGGCCAAAAACATTGTTCTTGAAGGGATACTCATCAAGAGTGTGACAATACTTATTTCGTGTTTAGCGCTTACTGTTAACCTTAACATAACTAGCCGGATTTATTTTCAAAGAGTTGTGCAGCACCAGATACAAAAATCTCAGACTACGAAGCTTAGCGCGGCACGCCTGGGTGGGCAGATCCGCTCTTATCAAAAGAGCAGTAGGTGAGTCGGTACGCCTACAACGGTTATAGATAAAACGGACTGCTTTACGCTGTATTCTTTCAAGTGCGGCTACATGTTTGTTTGTGAAGGGGAACCAGGCCACACTCGCATATTCGAGGATTGGGAGGATAAGCATAGTATACGCTAAAAGATTTGTTTGGGGTGTCGAATGACGAAGGGTTCGCTTAAGAAAAAATAACCTGCTGAGAGCCTTCTTTGTAATATGTTCAACATGCGACATTGACATGACTAGAAGGGCAAACCGAGCGATTTCCGCAACTAGAGACAAAACACACAACAAGAAATACACAGAATGAAGAAACGTGAGTGGACATATTATCATGTCAAATTAAGAACGATATACACCGTAATCATAATTTCTTACAAGGAATCAAATGAACTCTGTGCAAGCAACGTTTCACACAGCAAAGACACATGAGACAGCGGAAAAGTGATAATTATTTTTTCAAATGACATGAAGATCGTGTATAGAGCAGCGGTCTTGTGGTAGTCACACTCATGGTGGCTTCTTAAATTTTCGAGCGCATTCTTCGACGCGTGAATGGAAAGAGGACCAAGCTACCAAAAACTTGGTGAGTCCCCTTGTTTAAACTGTCTTTTCCAAAAGCACACGTCTTGCAGAGAGCTCCCTCGTGATATTTGGAATACACCAGCCAGGCAAACAATTCTAGTCAGAGAAGTTGGAACTTCAGTTAGCGCTTATTAACTGAGAAAAAGGTGCAGCGCCTGTATTCCATGGAGTTATTAAGAAACGTCGTCTAGTCTCGTCCTCCTGCAACTTCTGGTGTATTGGCCCGGTAAATGCTTAAAGACCAATGTTGTTGCTAGCAATTACTGTTTCCGTGCATGCATGATGCTCCGATCAGGTTTTGGGAGTTCTTTCCGCAGCCTATTCATGTCCAGGCAGTGCAGAACTACAGCTGGGAACTCCTCGGCTGCTGTAGCCTTTCCGCCAGTTGTGGAGTGTGCACTAAGGCAAGCGTCACCTTTCAAGAAATGATCATCAAGTGTTACCTTAAGGGGGCAGACTGCTCTTAGACATTTTTTGTTTATTTCTTCAGTGATCTTGATCACTGCACAGAATTATGCAGTTTTTTCTGCTAATTTCAAATGTTTAATTAGTTTTTCTGTAACTCATCTTATTCCTGAGATAACTCAAGTTCACCCCCTATTGTTTAAGGCCACCATTGAGAAAAAAATGCTTAATTAAAAGTGATATTTAAAATATCCTAACATTGACTAATGACTATAGATTGAAATAATGCAAGAGTTTTTTGTTTTTAAGCCTTTCCTAATCTTTTACAGCAAAATGAACTATCCATTTTCAAAAGCAGTCGGAATTGTGTTAAAATTTTGATCAGTAATTCATTAAAAAGGCTTGTTCTTTAAATTCTGCTCCCATACTTGTACCCAACACACATACAGGTTTCCATTGCAAAAAGAATTATTGTTGTACCTGCCCTAGCTGCAGAGATATTGAGGCCTCAAAATTGAACAGCTGTAAATTTACTTTTTTGAGAAAAATGGAAAAAACTGAAAACACACAGCTTCTTCAAAAAGCAACAATCATGATGTCCATGTTTTGCAATCCTCATAAAAGTGCTCATAAATTCGTAGCAGAGCTTCTAACACAGGTGCCGGCAAATTATAAAGAGGCCTCAAAGTTGGTTCCCAATTTTTTTGCAGGTTCTGCATGCTAACAGCACCAAGAATCTGGACAGTTAGAATAACATTACAAAAAAATTACCACTTTTTGGTCTGTAAAAATTTGCAGAGAGATAGCAAAATACTTGCAGATACCAAATATGTCAATTTTAAAAAATGATTTTTTTGTCACTTTTTGGTCCCAAAGAGCAGTCTGCCCCCTTAAAATGTTTCAGCGCCGCCATCAAGTCTCATAGAAGGGTGCTGTTTGACACAGAACACGAACTACCCACCAGTACGTGTAGGCAGCATATTTCAAGGGCGTGCTTCGCACTGCAAAGAAGCAACATGTTCAGCTATATTCGGGCAGTCACACTGAATGCGAGAAACAATAACTTAAGCGATAATACATGTCGGCAGTAATATTCCTCCTTAAACACTTGCTCTTGTTTTTCCCCTGGCTGAAAGATTCGCCGGTATACGTTTTCTCCGCTTCCCTTCAGGTGCGGGTAAGGTCGCGCTCACCAGGTATCTGACTCTGCGCGCGAAAGGTCTTGCGCTTAAGATAGCCTCCTTATAGAAGGCTGGCGGATATGTACAGTGAAGGCTCTTTAATTCGAACTTCAATAATTCAAATTTATGGATAATTTGAACTGTAAGTTATGGTCCAGGCAAGCTCCATACAAGCCTATGAATAAAAAAGCCCGCTAATTCGAACGCGAGTAGGTTCTGTTGCGGATAATCCGAACTACGCGCCACCGCGCCGGCAGCTTGGCTAGTCACTCGATAGGACGGCTGCTGAGTTGCAAGGCGGCGTTGACAAGGAGCGGAGAGAAAAAACGGAGAAACTGGCACGGAGGCCAGAGTGCAGAAAATAGCTCCACTTACTCTTCACTGCCCTCCCCCCAAATTTTTTTTTTTCGGCGGCTGCCTGCTCTCCGTCCTACATAACCCCCAAGATTTGTTTTTTTTTTTTTTAAGCGCCAATCTTCGAGCCTTTGAAAATCCTGCGTAGTTGTCACTGTTACACGACAGATGACATGACCAGCACACAGCAAATCGGGTGCGTCATAGCTTCGCCCAGCCTTCTCTGCAGCCTCTGTATCGGGCGTGCATCATACACCTCAGTTGTTAGTGCTGGGAGTAGCTTCCGACTGTCGCAATTCATTGTGTTGGTGTTAGGCCTCGGCTAACATTTGTTGCGGTAACGCCGGTAGTGCCTTACCGTCTGTTGCAATTCTGCTGCTCCGACTTGATGGCGTGTGTCTGCGGCAAATACCGTCCCAGAACACTTCCTTCCAGCAAACACGACAAGCTGGCCTACCTTCCAGCAAACACGACAGCGGTACTGTAGCCCATGGACTAGAGAAATTAGAAATTTAAAATCATTTTATCAGCGTCATATGTTGCAACGAACTATTTTGTGCAATAAGTACCAAGTGACGCTTCTAAGTGCACTACACATGCTTGTGCGTGCTTGGGAGCAAGTGACAGCGCTTACGATAGCAAATTGCTTTTGCCACTGTGGCTTCAGCACCGAAGCTCTGCAAGATGACGAGCCACCAGTGCTCGAACATGGCGTCACCGCCCCATGGCGGACGTTTTGGAAGACATCTGCTTTGCGGAATACGTCGATATGGACTCAAGTGCAGTGGTTTGTGGTGCACTCACGGATGGCGACATATGTCAGGAAGTGCAGAACCTGTCGCTGCCAGTGACGATGATGGGGAGGAGGACGAAGCACTAGTGCGACCCTCTGCTGCGGAAGTCATGGCCGGATTGAATGCCGCCCGTCTTTTCTTAAGTTTTGAAGAAGGCGGAGAAGAGGCCTTCCGCCAAATTCGCTCGTTAGAGCAAAAAGTGCTGGCTGTCGCCTTCAAGGAAAGAAGGCAGACTGCGATCACAGATTTTTTTCAAAAAATAAATTGTTATGCCCTACTTGCAGTGTACTATTGTTGTTCTTCACTTTCGTTGGTTCGAACTTTTGTTAATTAGAACTAAGGCAGTTTCCCCTTGCAGTTTGAATTAACGAGCTTTTACTGTAATTATGAATATACAAAAACATGCTGCGTATACCTCTCATTCCTCGTTATAGCGGAGCTGTCGTCTTGTGAAACGCACATCGCCACGACGAGGACTATGCCATCTATGCTTAACAGATTAGCGATTAACAATGCCTTCTTCGATCGGGTGGGTCATTGTAATGATGCATTTTCGAAGACTAGTCCGTTCAATGGTGCAATGAGAGGCAGTTGCTCGAAACGGTCACTCTACCTGTTGTTTGCACCAGCGGCCATGGTCTAGTGGCTAAGGTACTCGGCTGCTGACCAGCAGGTCTTTTCAATGCTGGCGAAAATGCTGTAGGCTGATGTGCTCATATTAAAGAACCCTAGGTGGTCGAAATTTCCGGAGCCCTCCACTACGATGTCTTTCATAATCATATGTGGTGGTTCATGGGACATTAAACCCCACGTATCAATCAATCAAATACATGTTGTTTTATGTATTTTACTGCAATTACTTTACTTTTACTTACTCTTTTCACAAGCATACCCATGGGGAGAAGGGGAGAAGTCTCATAACTTTGATATACCAGTACATGTACACAATCTGCTCAAACTACCCGATAGTGACGTCACAAAGGAAAGCCGATTTTTGCCCCCCCTCTCCCCCATGTCAAGTTAATGCAAACCTCTCCCGACAAAATTTTCGGCTACGCCTCTGTTAACGTATTGCAATTCTTTTTGATTCAAAGTTAAATTACCGGATATTATAAAGTTTTTGAAAATAACGAATGGTTGTATACCGTACTCACTCGCGTAATAGGCGCATCCTGAATTTGGTCATGATCAGTAGTTCTGTACCATATTAGCACGGTCGCGATTTGATGCCCTCTTACGCTAACTGAAGCGAGGAACAAGAAAACAAAATATGACCACAGTAATGCTGCGTCAGCTCCGTGAGCTCACTGAGTGAGAAAGAATGGTGGTTGCCTAAGCGTCGAGATAACCTTTCTACCGACGCACACACTCCATATGGAACGCATTATCGCGTCTTCGTAAAGTGTGCGTTGAGCTTTCTGCTGGTAAAAATGTCGTTGTTATAGGGTTTGCTACCTCATCCACAAATTTAAAAGCTTTTCCGCTTTCGGACACGAGCTTCTGCATTTGCTGCTACTACATGGACTTCCACAAGCTCGACAAACTTTTGTTACCATTGATTTCCTGGCTGCAAACCTGAACATCAGGCGCGCTCTTGGATCAGTGCTCCAGTGTGATCTTTTCGACACTCTATCTTCAACATACCGAACTGTAGGCTAGGCCTAATCACTGTTCGTGCTTGTCAGTGGCGATGTTCGTGCTTTTGGGTGGCAGTCGCAGGTGATCATAATGCGGTTTTGTATGGAACTTAGACTTAATATATGGTACAGATTCTACGTAATTATTTTCAGTGGCTCTACTGGAAGGAAAGAGGGCTTGGGTGGTGCTAGTAACACTCGAATGGTGGTTCCTAATTCGATTGCAATGTCTTTGATTTGGGGTGCGAGCCCGTTAAATCAAACAATCGGTACTGTTCAGCCCACAAATCTATGTGGCCTGAAACGTAATCGGTGAGTTTCTACGATGGCGCTTCCTCTCCATAATTTTTTTTTCTCCTTGCACTCATTTCGTTGGCAATGCGGCTCTTGCAACGTTAATTTTTGGAAATTTGAATGCACGTTTTGCGCTAGAGTAGCCTATGAAAAAGGTTGCTTCGGCTGTAACGCAGATATTCGTCACTTCGGTCACGTATACATTATCAGCGGTTTATGCCGTAGTTGGAAATAACGCTTTTGGAAATTTTACCCCGCACAATACACACACCTCAAACTTGGAGCCAGATTTTCTGGAAAAAAAGTGCACCTATTATGTGAGCAAATACGGTAAAACTAATCTCGAAGTCACCCTCTTATAAAGGTAATTTCACTGCAGTGAAAGAGTGTCATACCATGAATACACCTTTTCGGAAATAATATCCCCACTGCTGTGAAGGCCGACTTCAAAGTTAAATAAGCATATTACCATCCCATTGATTCTTCCTTCTTTAGTTTTAAAAGCTTGTTATACCAGCTTACATGCTGTAAATATAATAAACTTTAATATGTAACATATTTAACAGATTATCGCTTCCATTCTAGAGAAAGTGAAATCCTGCAACTAAACAAGATGAATTCCCGGGAACTCCCTTTGAACGAAAAAGAGTAACATTTTAACGTACATTATATACTTTTAAACAAATATCATGCAAGTTAGTTGTGTCATAACCCGTGTGCTAATTTTTCTCTATATTATGTGATAATACGCTGTTCGAATGTGAAATCACTACATATTTACTTTGAATTCACTCCAGTTCTAAGATTAACTATTCTCACAAGGCTACATTTTTATGCCGCATTCAGTTTGTCCCTACCTTAAAGTAAGAAATCACTTCAGAGAATACGCCAGACTAACCACTGCGGTAGGACAGGTCCCCGAGAATGGTGGTGCCCACTTTGCGCAGGCGCCAGTTCTGGCGCATGTGTAGCAGCTCGGCGTGAAAATCGGGCGCCAGACGCTGCTGTGGCAAGGACTGTGCCACACTCCCTGCAGCCCGGGGGCTAGACAGACCGGCTGGATCGGCTGCCGCACCCCGCAAGGATTCGGCCCCCGAGAGCAGGACACCTGCTGCAGCTGCCAGGGCCTGCACAAAAGAAAGGCTTGTTCACAACACAGTCGAAACCTTTCATAAAATAAGAGACAAATGAGTATGAGAGACGACAGCATGCATACTTAAAAATGTGTTGATTGGCTGTGTTGATTGGCGGCACATGGAAAGGGCCTTTGCCCTGCAGTTGGCGTAGTCATGCTTCTGCTGATGATGAGAAAATGCAATTTTGGTACCTTGCTTATAAGAGACACCTCACACAAAAGACGAGAGTCACTCCTCGGTGCATGTTTCTTTTGAAGAGGTTCAACTGAATTAGGGCAGTCAGTCGCGGTACAGCCACCTTTCACAACAACAAACCACGAAGATTTAAAGAAAGCCCTTTTACTGTTCATTTGTGTTGTTTGGAATCGCGATCCTCCACTGTTGTGGCACATCAGTTACAGTGCTCCGCTGCCAGCGCGAAGGTCACGCGTTTAAGCTTGGTGCCATTTCAGTGGAGGCAAAAGTATAAAAACCCACGTACTGTACGAAATCAGTGAACCTTACAGAACACCTAATGCGGCATGCCTCATAATCATACCATGGTTCTGGCAACCCCAGATATCATTACAATTATTGTCTTTAATCGAACAAAAACAAAACGCTCTCAACAAGTTCACTTCAATACTTGTAGTTGCTTTCACCTGCACCTCTGGCCCAGGATCCATGTGCCTACAGGAGCCCTTTGGTTCCTCAAAAAAGGGCTACCTCATGAAAGTGCTTGCTGTACACATTTGTGGCATGAGAGTTCACTCGTGAAAAGGGGAGAGAGACAGAGATGCAGCAATTACAACGTATGCAATGACAGGCTCAGATGCAAACAGACAAAGATACGCATGTACAGCAGTGCCAAAGAGTGGCACAGAGCAACATGGTTGTGATAGCTGTCTTTCAATGAACAAAAGCACGTTTCGGTCAAGTGAAGTACAACAAACGCACCAACTAAAGCACCCTGCATTTTTTATAAACACAAAAATTTTTATCGAATGATTAATTCCCAACACTTTGACTTTTTACAGTATCACAGCTCTTGCAAAGCATCAGCCCGAGACACTAGGAGATGCTCGTAAATAATTTGTGTTAGCATGCTTCTTAAAACCCTTTATGGTCCAAGACCTTTTCCCACCTGCAGTCTTTTAAGATCCAAAACGAAAATACTCAAAGCTGAGCTAAAAGAAGTTTACTTGCTCTGTTTCAAGTAAAGTAATGAAAAAAGAACATGCACGGTTATCCCAGGCAGGGTATCCAGTGCCACTGCAGGTGTGCGTGGAAGAGTGCCATGTGTGGGCCACGAAGGTGACTACGCCCTGGGGGCAACAAAATGTCCGATGGGGAAAAGCAAGCATAATACAGTAATGCCCTATGTCCGTGACCTGGGGCACTACTCGCATGTGACTGGTGATAAGTGACAATTATGTTTGGCGTATAGTGCAGCGAGACAGAGTACCGGCACAATACTGCGAGTGGACTAGCACAAAGGCCGCCGCCTTATGCAGGGTTACATCGCGCTATGCACAATTTTCATTTTAAAAGTCTGCTCGTGCTTAGTTAAAAAACAAAGGAGATTAGATACAACTAGCAAAGAGAAAACTGGGTGGGGCAATTGCCTGCAAATTATGCAAAGCTAGATCCGCCGGCTACCTACAACATCCTCAACCTCAACCTCTGTGACATTGACAAAGACAGGAGGCAGCACGTTCAGGACTGAACTTTCTATTTGAACGAACTGGTGCCCCAAAAATGAAAAGACAAACCACAAGCAATGCATGCTGCTACTGATGGCAGCGTAAACAGCCTTCAAGTTATCCAATCTGCGCTGAGGTGCGTCGGCATTTATACGAACCTTATCACTGGTGCTCTTGAATGAACTAGACTATTTGCGTCCTGCCCATAATATCATCAGAACGATGTTGAGCTAGTCCAAAGCTTCTCGAACATTGCGGCACAGTCTGCACCACACATTACCAACATTCTCTGTGACTGAATCCTGAATACAAGAAAAAATAAAGTTCATAAATGCACGTGGCAATATGTTCACAATGTTTCCCACAATTTCAAGATTGCAAATAGAGCAAATGTCATTGTTATTTTCTCTGCTCCAAATAAGTTAGGTAGGCTTGAAAACTTGCAAACCCTAATAGATATATGCAGCTCATGTTAGGTAAAAGACATTTGAATAAGTTTGCTGAGAGCACTCAAAGGGACACTAAAGTCAAACAACAATTTACGTCAGAGTGAACGCTCAATGTATGACATCATCTTAAATGACAATATTATCAACAGCAGTGCCGTACTTACCGAGAAATTAAGGTAAATGCACAAGAATGCATGCACATCCACAGGACATTCTCAAAATGGTACCGATCACGTCAGACGAACTGCCTGCAATTAATCACTAGTAATTGATCTAGCAGCACTAAATAAAGAACCACTCGTGCATCAAAAGACGCAATAAAATGCTGCTTGTTCATTTCTCTTTACGGAAAAAAAAAAAAAAAAACGCCGGGCGTTACTATAGAGAATCGCGCGAGTGATTCTAAAATTCAATTTTCGCGTGCTCACATTGGACAGGTCCTGCCATCTCATCATCATCATCATCATCATCATCATCATCATCATCATCAGCCTGACTACGTCCACTGCAGGACAAAGGCCTCTCCCATGTTCCGCCAGTTAACCCGGTCCTGTGCTTGCTGTTGCCAATTTATACCCGCAAACTTCTTAATTTCATCTGCCCACCTAACCTTCTGTCTCCCTCTAACCCGCTTTCCTTCTCTGGGAATCCAGTTAATTACTCTTAATGACCAGCGGTTATCCTGTCTACGCGCTACATGCCCTGCCCATGTCCATTTCTTCATCTTGATTTCAGCTATGATATCCTTAACCCCCATTTGTTCCCTAATCCACTCTGCTCTCTTCTTGTCTCTTAAGGTTACACCTACCATTTTTCTTTCCATTGCTCGCTGCGTCGTCCTCAATTTAAGCTGAACCCTCTTTGTAAGTCTCCAGGTTTCTGCTCCGTAGCTAAGTACCGGCAAGATACAGCTGTTATATACCTTCCTCTTGAGGGATAGTGGCAATCTACCTGTCATAATTTGAGAGTGCTTGCCGAATGTGCTCCACCCCATTCTTATTCTTCTAGTTACTTCAATCTCGTGGTTCGGCTCTGCGGTTATTACCTGCCCTAAGTAGACATAGTCTTTTACAACTTCAAGTGCACTATTACCTATCTCGAAGCGCTGCTCCTTGCCGAGGTTGTTGTACATTACTTTCGTTTTCTGCAGATTAATTTTAAGACCCACCTTTTTGCTCTCCTTGTCTAACTCCGTAATCATGAGTTGCAATTCGTCCACCGAGTTACTCAGCAATGCAATGTCATCGGCGAAGCGCAGGTTACTAAGGTATTCTCCATTGACTCTTATCCCTAACTGCTCCCATTCTAGGCTTCTGAAAACCTCGTGTAAGCACGCGGTAAATAGCATTGGGGAAATTGTGTCCCCCTGCCTTACACCCTTCTTGATTGGTATTCTGTTGCTTTCTTTATGAAGCACTATGGTAGCAGTTGATCCCCTGTAGATTTCTTCCAGAATGTTTATATATACTTCATCTACGCCCTGATTCCGCAGTGTTTGCATGACGGCTGATATTTCTACTGAATCAAACGCCTTCTCGTAATCTATGAAGGCTATGTATAGTGGTTGGTTATACTCTGAGCATTTCTCTATTACCTGATTGATAGTATGAATGTGGTCAATTGTTGAGTAGCCTGTTCGAAATCCTGCTTGTTCCTTTGGTTGATTGAATTCTAATGTTTTCTTTACTCTGTTAGCAATTACCTTTGTAAATAGCTTGTATACTACAGAGAGCAAGCTGATCGGCCTGTAATTCTTCAAGTCCTTGTCATCTCCTTTCTTATGTATTAAGATGATGTTAGCGTTCTTCCAAGACTCTGGTACTCTTCCCGTCAGGAGACACCTCGTAAACAGGGTGGCTAGTTTTTCTAACACAATCTGTCCTCCATCTTTCAGCAAATCTGATGTCACCTGATCCTCACCAGCAGCTTTGCCCCTTTGCATGCTCTCCAAAGCTTTTCTGACTTCTTCTATCATTACTGGTGGGGTGTAATCTGGGTTACTGCTAGTTCTTATAGTATTAAGGTCGTGGTTGTCTCGGCTACTGTACAGATCTCTGTAAAACTCCTCCGCTATTTTAACTATCCTATCCATATTGGTAGTTATTTTGCTTTCTTTGTCCCTTAGTGCATACATCCGACTTTTGCCTATCCCAAGTTTCCTCTTCAATGCTTTGACACTTCCTCCGTTTTTCAGAGCGTGTTCAATTCTCTCCATGTTATACCTTCTTACATCGCATACCTTACGTCTATTAATCAACTTTGAAAGCTCTGCCAGTTCTATTTTGTCTGTTGTACTTGACACTTTCATGATTTGACGCTTCTTAATTAGGTTCTTCGTTTCTTGGGAAAGCTTGCCAGTGTCCTGTCTAACTACCCGGCCTCCAACTTCCACTGCACACTCCGTAATGATACTCGTCAGATTATCATTCATTGTATCTACGCTAAGGTTGGTTTCCTCACTAAGAGCCGAATACCTGTTCTGCAGCGACACTCTGAATTCCTGTACTTTCCCTCTCAGTGCTAGCTGATTGATTGGCTTCTTGCGTATCAGTTTCTGTCGTTCCTTCTTCAAGTCTAGGCGAATTCGAGACCGTACCATTCTATGGTCACTGCATCGTACCTTGCCAATCACTTCCACATCCTTAACGATTCCAGGGTGTGCACTCATTATAAAGTCTATTTCGTTCTTATTTTCGCCATTAGGACTCCTCCATGTCCACTTGCGGTTTTCTCGTTTTCGGTAGAAGGTATTCAAAATCCGTAAATTATTGCGTTCTGCGAATTCTACTAGTAGCTCTCCTCTGGCGTTTCTAGTACCGATGCCATAATCTCCTACTGCCTGGTCTCCAGCCTGCTTCTTCCCTACCTTTGCATTAAAGTCGCCCATCACCATAGTATACTGTGTTTTTACCTTACTCATTGCCGATTCCACGTCTTCATAGAAGCTTTCAACTGAAGCGTCATCATGGCTGGATGTAGGCGCGTAAGCCTGTACTACCTTCATTTTGTATCTTTTATTCAGTTTAATTACGATACCTGCCACCCTTTCATTAATGCTATAGTATTCCTCTATGTTGCCAGCTATGTTTCTGTGAATTAGGAACCCCACTCCCAGTTCTCTTCTGTCTGCCAAGCCCCTGTAGCAAAGGACGTGCCCATTCTGTAGCACCGTATAGGCCTCATCTGTCCTCCTAACCTCACTGAGCCCTATTATATCCCATTTAAGGGGGGGCGCGGCAAGTAAAGTGCCGATTTTGGTCAAAATATGCGATTTTCTGATTTATTTTTTTTCGTAATCTTCAGACCTTCAACTTCCTTGTTCTAAAATATTACAGCGAAACGTGCGCTACAAATCCCGCAAATAGTGTTTTTGCCGAGGCTAGTCGCCGAAAAGTGCGAAAAAAAAGCCCCTGAAACGGTGTTGTTCACGCCGCACAAACGCGCCAAGTTGTTGACCGGGGGCCGCCATTTTGGTAGCTTTGGAAAGAGGAGTAAGCCGGCTTCCCGATGGTCGCGGTCTCGTATTTCGCCGAGTGAAAATAAAAGCGCGAGGAGCAAGTAAAAAAACGAAAACGAAGAACGGCAATTGGCTGCGCGGGTCACGTGGTAGCAGGCGCGACCTCTTACTGGTCAAAGCTGCGCCGCGCACCTTGGCAACCTTGGAAGCGCGAGCGCATCTGCGGCCGCCGTGTCGAGAATCATCCGGCGTGCGCTTCGTTTTTTGCCAGTTTGCTGTTTTTGTGATAGTTCGCGTGCTTTTTTTACCAAGCTTTGTTTACATCGGTGGTCTCTTCTGAGTGCTTGCTCATACTGCGGTGCTATGTTGCCGCAAAAAAAGTTCCGGAGCGTCCACAAGTACGGCAAGCGTCGGAAAGCTTGGAACGAAGGGCAGACGACTGCGGCTGCCGTCCCAGTCGCAGTTCCGGACGGAGCATGCTCTTCAAGCGTCACGGAGCCTCTACTCAGACCCTTCGCTGATTGTTGTGAGGCCGAGAGTGTGGAAGGTGCCACATCGTCGTATGTCAGACCGCCGGATGCCGTCGACCGTGATGGACGCTCTCGCGAACCCGATTGCGGTGGCACCGCGTCGGCAGCCGTTGCAACTCCGGGCGTGCGCGCGTCGAACATTCTATCGCGAGTTTCGGCCCAGATTCCGAGCAGTGAAGAAATCGCGCAGCGGGCGCAGACAAGGCGGGATGTTTTGGATGCCGTAGCATCGAAGTCCGCTTCAAAGCGGAAGCTCGAGCTTCTGAACGAAGGCTGCGACGAAAATGACGGCGGTAAGGACTCCACATTTTTCATTGTAAATAAGAAGATGCTGAACGGTCTGCTTTCGTCAGTAAAGTGCAACAAGTGCGACGAAGGGTCGATACGCCTCGAGACTACGCACTGCCTTGGACTCGCGGCGAGGATGGAACTTTTTTGTGACAATTGTGGCATAGTGAACAGTGCGTGGTCGTCCCCGAGGTGCTCCGGGCAACAAAAAACGAACCCCTTTGAGGTAAACGTGCGTGCTTTGAGGGCTGTGCAGTCAGTTGGCAGAAAACAATCTGCCATAAATGACATTTTTTCTGCGATGGACATTTCGCATCGAGCACTGCACCACAAGTCCTACCAGAGACTGCAAAGGAAGTACAGCCACCCTGCCACCACATCAGCTGCCACCCGCATTGAAGCAGAAAGTGCACAGAAGGTGCATGACATTTACAAGGACCTAGGAGGAGTGCCAGGCAACATTGACGTCATTTACGACGGCACGTGGATGACGAGGGGGCACAGAAGTCATATTGGCGTGGGCTGTGTAATCGAGCTGTACACAGGCTTGGTCTTGGACCACTGTGTCCTGTCCAACTACTGCCAAGGCTGTGCGGTTGGCCCCAAGCCTGGTGACGACAACTATGAGGAGTGGCTTGAGAAACACAAGCCACAGTGCCAAAAGAACACCGATGCTAATGCAGGCCAAATGGAAGTAGAAGCAGCTAGGATCATGTTTGAAAGATCGTTTATCAAGTACAAGCTTCGATACATCAATGTGCTCTGCGACGGTGACAGCCGTACGTACCTTGCCCTCACGCAAGACAAGGTGTATGGCTACATGGTGATTAAGAAACAGGAGTGTGTGAACCATGTGAAAAAAAGAATGGGCACTTCCTTGCGCAACCTTCTTGATGAGCACAAATCCAAAGGCCGAGGACTGAGCATGGGTGGCAAAGGCCGGCTGACGCAGGGCCTGATAAAGAAGTTGATGAATTATTATGGCTGGGCCATTAAGAGCCATCCCAACGATGTTCCTGGCATGGAGAGGGCCATCATGGCCACTTATTACCATGTAACATCCACAGACCAGGATCCACACCACGACCTGTGCCCAAGTGGGACTGACTCCTGGTGCCCGCACAATCAGGCATTGGCCAAGGGAGAGCCGCTGCCGCCTCACAAACATAAACTGCCCCCTCACGTGCGAGTGGCACTGCTGCCAATCTACAAGCGCCTCTCGAACAAAGAGCTCCTTGAAAGGTGTGCGCAGGGAAAAACCCAGAACGCTGTGGAGAGTATGAACAGCCTCATTTGGTCACTCCAGTCCAAGAGCCAGTTCGCCTCCCTTCGAAGTGTGGAAAGTGCAGTTGCAGATGCAGTCTGCCGTTTCAATGGTGGCTGCAAGAGTGCGCTGCAAGAGATCACTGCTCAACTGGGCTTCAATCCAGGAGACTGCTCTTTGCGGCGAGCAGCCGAAAAGGATGCCAAAAGGGTAAAGAGGGCTCAAAAGGCGCATTGTTCCACGACAAAGAAGCGCAAAACTGGGTTGCGCTCTACAGAGGCCAAGGCCACAGCATCTCAGGATTACTGCCCAGGAGGATTCTGAGTGTTTTAGGCATTTTGTGAACTTCCAAACAAGAGTGAACTTTCAAAGTCAGTTTTCTCAACTCTTGATTTTCGCCTATGTGCCTTCGCTAGAACATCTGTCATTTTCTAACAAAGACTGATAGAGTCGTTCTGTTTTTTGCACTAGACTCAGGAAGCCTTTAGCAGTGCAATAAAGCTTTATCTCTCTTCTTACTCATCATTTAAAATTTTTACAACACATTTTATAATTACTGCGATGTGTGCGCAAAACAACATCCATGTTTTGGAAATTTTATTTATGGTTACAAGAACTAGAAAAATCAACTAATAGCTTCTTTGCACAAGTTGATGCTTTGGGAACATAATAATATGAAAAAATAATTTAATTTAGCAATAATTATCTCTTTAAGTGTGAAGAGCATTAATTAGTATAATTATGCTTGTAACTCAAAAAGTACAAGAGGTATTTGAAAACGGTTTTCATATTTGGAATCCTCACAATCATCCACATACACACACCAAATTTCATCACAAACAGTACATTAATAAAAAAATTAGTTTTACTTGCCACGTCCCCCCTTAACACCCTCTAGCTCCTCGAATAGTACAGCTAGACTTCCCTCACTAGATAAGGTTCTAGCGTTAAACGTTGCCAAGTTCAGGTTCCAATGGCGGCCTGTCCGGATCCAGAGATTCTTAGCACCCTCTGCTGCGTTGCAGATCTGACCGCCGCCGTGGTCAGTTGCTTCGCAGCTGCTGGAGACTGAGGGCCGTGAGTTATTTGACGTAAGCATGTGGGAGGTAGTGGCCAGATACTGCACCAGGGTGGCCAATCCTTCTCTGGTGAGGGAGTGCGTTCTCGGCGGTGTTTGCCGGTGAGGCCGCACCCCAGGCCTCCTAATGCAGTTCCATCAACACGCGGATTTTTTTGTTTTTTTTTTTTAGTCCGGTTGGGAACTGCGCGGTACCGGGATTTGAACCACGGACCTCTTGCATGCGAGGCGGATGCTCTAACCACTACGCCATCGCTGCTCTAGTGCCATCTAGTGGGGCGCAAATAAATCAAAAACACGTCTGCCATCTCGGAGCCAATGGCAGAAAATTGATCAATGGCCGTTGTTGCTGCTGTAGCTCCCGCTGCTTGCTTTGTGCTGCTACTAGTTTCAGCAGCCGCGCAGTAACGCTGGGCTACGATGTGCACGGCAACAATGACATGAGACGGTCCACTTCTTGAGACGGGTAATTTGAAGTGCATAAACCCGAAAAGGACCATTAAAACATGAATTTATTTCAAAATAAGCCCTTCCTTGACACAGAAGTAACGCTTCGAGTTTTCTGGACCGCTATTTCAACAGTCAACGTCCTCTTTATAGTTGCTTTAGTGTCCCTTTGAGGGGACAGGATAAGCAAAAAATATTGAAAAAATTCATTTTGTTTCTTTTCGCAGTATTTGAGATCTGCAGCCTTTTCTGAACCCGAATCAGTCGTTTGTTTTTTTCATACGATTTATTTTTCTCTGAAAGTGACATATTTTTAAAACTTATGCGGCAGCCTAGAATACCCACATTTTTACATAGCAAAGGATTCCTTGCAGTTCAAGCATCACCACCATATAGAGAAGTTACAGTTTGCAGGCTTGAGTGCACTTGGCACATTCAGAATAGAATGGGCCCAGAACTACGAAAACCAAAGATTTCTGTTGAGAAATCTGTACCTGGCTGGGAATGTCATCGTAGGCAAGCACTAAAACTATTATCATTGAGCCATTAAAAGAAATAGAGCCATCTTGCAGGACGTGTGAAAAGCTATTCGGTCCAAATACTTTCACATGGCATCAAAAAATAGCAACTAATCCCACTGCCTTTGTTCGAAGGACACCGAAACTTGGTGTAAGTTCGACAAAGCCCTGGTAAATGGTGAATCATTCGTTCATAAAGAACAGCTTCCAGCATCTCTTACTGAGTCTGTTAAGGCAAATTATCTGGAACTAGCTCATCCAGAATTACTTGCTAAATGCCTCCATGGGAAAACTCAAAACCATAACGAGTCGTTGGATCGCTGTGTGGGAGCCCGCTCTAAAAAAAATTTTCGTCGAGCACTAGACACTGTGAATATGCCCTATTGATGCTGTGTTCACTTTTAATGATGTTAATATAGTCCGTGTGAATGTGCTGTTCTATTTTGGAACTTCGCCAGGAGGTCATTTCACAGAGCAGGGCCTACACATCCTTGAACTCCATTGACAGTATTGTGCTGACATGTCTGCATAGCAGGCGACAAATGAGGCTCGCCAGGCAGTACGTTTCAATACAAAAAGAAAAAAATGATATTGGTGATGAGTATCTGGCTAGTGCCTATTGAATAGGTCTGTCAATTTAGTATTATTTTGTTGCACTTTTGAAATAACGCAGATTTTCAACTTTAAGTGCAATTAAAACATGCTTTTTTGTACTTATGTTCCTTTTTCTCAGCAACCACAGCATATAGAATCATAGATTTCAGCCGGTATTTAGATAAAGTAATAGGGAATGTGCTGAAGCAGCGTTAGTGTTGTATGAGGAAGTACTTTCCTGCAACACAATATCTATTAGCAATAGGATAGAAAAGTGGGCTGGTTGGTAATTCATGATGGTTCAGTGAACTGGGAACGCGGGGGTAAACATAGACACAAAGCAAAGAGGAGGCACACAGCACGAGTGCTCAACTAACAACAGATTTATTCTCACGTTCGAAAAACATATAAGTACACAAGGGTGTGCATGCAAACAGGAGTAAGATCATAGTGTGAGCAGCAAGTGTGGCGTTCATTCGAAGCACTTGTCTACAAATTGACAATATAGTTAAACTCACGGTCAAGTAGTGATAATGACAGATGGCTGATACATTGATTCTTACTTCTAGAAATGTGACATTCTTCAGAAATTTCACGCGTGGTTTGAAGCGGATGCCGGGAAAGTACACTTGTTTTTTCCAAACAACGGTTGACACTTGCAGGAATTGCATGTGAAGCTAAATTGGAAAAAGGACTACCTTTTAAGGAACTCAAATGCTCCCTGAGGCGTATATTCAAACATCGCCCGGTCTGGCCGATGTACATGCGACCGCAACCACTCCTAAAAAACACTTAACAAATTGTTTTGCATGTTTCTGCAAACATCCTCTGCTTTTTGACGCGCCCTCCTATGCACCATGGCGCATATACGGCCCAATTTAGGCGAAGAGGATAGAACTAATCTAGGGTAAAAGAAAAAATACAAATCCCACAATTTTCAGTCCCTACGTATGTGCCAGGTAATCTATTATTACAACTTCTAAAAAACTGAGCGGCATCAATATTGAATGTTTTGGAAAGATATCGTCAAACTGTATTTGAACAGCATTGTTAGTGGTACACTGCGGAATCAGGGCGTCGATGAAGTATATATAAACATCCTGGAAGAAATCTACAGAAATCAACTGCTACCATAGTGCTTCATAAACAAAGCAACAGAATACCAATCAACAAGGGTGTAAGGCAGGGGGACACAATCTCCCCAATGCTATTTACAGCGTGCTTACAGGAGGTTTTCAAAAGCCTAGAATGGGAACAGTTAGGGATAAAAGTTAATGGAGAGTAATGGAGAATGACATTGCATTGCTGAGTAACTCAGGGGACAAATTGCAACTCATGATTACAGAGTTAGACAAGGAGAGCAGAAAGGTGAGTCTTAAAATTAATCTGCAGAAAACGAAAGTAATGTACAACAACCTCGGAAGAGAACAGCGCTAAGAAGCTTGCGGGTATAAATTGGCAGCAGCAAGCACAGGACCGGGTTAACTGGCGGAACATGGGAGAGGCCTTTGTCCTGCAGTGGACATAATCAGGCTGATGATGATGATGATGTTAGGGGTACTAATTGAAGGAACAGCATTTATTTGAATGCCTAATTCATCCAGAAAGCTCTGTATAACCAGAATTTGAGGAGTACGAAATCTATGCCAGTATTGTCTAAAAAGACAAGTCAGGAAGGGCAACAAAAAGTGTTTCTAAGCGCCTTACCCGTGATTCATACAGCCTGAGAAACGACTGTGCAGCTAATAATTTAAAACGAGTCGCAAGTGAGAATAGCCTAGCTTCTGAATACAAGACCTTGACTGCTACAAACTTGGGAAGACCTAAGCATAATCTCAGGGCTTGTCTCTCAATGACTACCAGAGGATGCATCCTGTAAGCAGGTGCCCCAGTGTATAACACGCACTCAAGCACAGGGCGAACATACATACTGATCCAACCAATACGACAGGCAAGTCAGAGGCAAGTCCATTGCCGACATTTTCACCGCCACTGGAACCAGCAATGACTGTCAACGTGAACTCATCTATAATATAGTATGTGAACAGTTGCAAAAGGCTGGTGTAACACCTCATCCTACAATTAGCTCTATTGCAACTGTGATCACGGATGAGCTGCACTAGACCCTCCGGGACACCTTGCCTCCTGATACAGCTGCGCCAGCTTCTGCTGAATACCGCCGTGGGACAACTTACGCAGAAGCCTTGAAACGCTCTGCTCCATTGCCCTCATTGTTTGTTCATCCTGTTCCAGCTGTTTCACTCCAGTCAGCGCAGCACATACCGTACTAAAAAAACACGTACACGCCACCGCCCTTGCGCTTTGTCCGTGGCGCTTCTGTTGCCCATTGTTCGGTGAAACCGGTCCAGTACATCGATGATCGGCACACGTCTCCTTGGAAGTCTGATGTTTGGCATCGCTGGCCTCTATGCTTTCATTGTGGAGAAGCTGACCACTTGTACCGCCAGTGCCCATATCGCCATCTCGGGCTTTGCGGCTTCTCTGCGTACTCGCTGCCACCTTGTTACGGCCAGAGATCACGCAACATCAAAAACTGGCTCTCCCAGCAGCATGAAATACTGTCTGCCGGGCGCCAGTCGCGCTCGCCATCGCCGAGGCGATTTTCATCAACACCTCAGCGGTATTCTACCGCACAGTCTCCCAGCCCCCGCCGGGAAAACTAGCCGAACCGACCTCTGGGGGTGGGGTCGCTGAACGTCGAAGCCCTGAAGACCTCCTCTCGACGCCGAACAGAAACAGAACAGAAACCGGTCTGACATCACCTGCTGCTGCAAAGGACAGCCGGCTTTCACTCAACATAGCAGTGACAATTCATCGTTGTGCAGTTAATGCGTTAGTGCACACCGGCGCAGACTATTCCATTTTGAGTGGGAAACTGACAATGCAGCTGAAGAAAGTCATCACGCCATGGCATAACTTGCAGATTCGGACAGCTGGTGGCCATGACGTTACTCCACTGGGCGCCTGCACAACTAGTGTACAGATTCAAGGGTACACATTCATAGCAAGCTGCCTTGTTCTACGCGAATGCTCCCGCGACATCATTCTGGGAGTTGACTTTCTGCAGGAAAATAGAGCTATCATTGATCTGCAAGAGCGCCACGTCACATTCTCAGCCCAGAGAGCAATCAACGTGCAGGATAACGAAAGGCGTGTCGACGTACTGCGTATTTCTGAAAAGAGCATGACGCTTTTTCCACGTGCACGCCCGATACACCAGCAGCCCTACCGCGTGTCAGCTAGAAAACGTGAAGCGATACGTACGCAAGTCCGCGAGATGCTTGACAATGGTGTTATTGAACCATCCAAGAACCCGTGGTCATCTCCAGTCGTGCTTGTCAAAAAGGACGGGTCGCTAAGCTTCTGCGTCAACTACCGAAAGCTTAATGTGACCAAAAAGGATGTGCACCGTCTGCCGTGTATCAACGATTCGCTGGATAGACTTCGTCGTGCCCATTATTTCACTTCCCTCGATCTCAAAAGCGGGTACTGGAAAATCAAGGTAGATTAGCGAGACCGCAAGAAAACAGTCTTGGTGAATCAGGACGGCCTATACCAATTTTGAGTACTCCCTTTTGGCTTGTGTTCTACGCCAGCAACTTTCCAGCGAATGATAGACACTGTCCTCACCAAGCTCAAATCGAAGACTTGTCTTGTCTACCTTGATGATGTGGTGGTCTTCTCTGCCACGTTCAAAAGCCCCTTCACCGCCTGCGCAGCGTGATGGAGGCTATCCGATCGGTGGACCTCACATCGGTGGTTCCTCATAGTCCCAGAAGTTCCACTTCGGCTATGAGGAACTCAAATTTCTTGGACAAGTAGGACAAGTAGTTAGCACCGAAGGAGTCTGGCCCGATCCGGACAAGCTTGCCGCTGTTGCCGAATTACCAGCTCCTGTCGATAAGAAAGCCGTCCCACGCTTCCTTGGTTTGTGCGCCTACTATCGCCGGTTCATTCATGGCTTTTCACAGATAGCAGAACCTCTGACTCGTCTCACAAGGGACGACACACTGTTTGTATGGCCAAACGAGCAACAAGTAGCTTTTGATGAGCTGCGACAGCGCATGCAATCATGCTTGGGGAGTAAAAACAGCCCAAAAAATATAGACAAAGACAGAGGAAGAGACGACACCACGCTGAACTTGCAACTAAACTTTATTGGAAGAAACACGCACATATACTATGCAGTCGACCCACTCACGTGACAAACCAAAGGTGTCTGCGCAGCATAGCAAACAGGGTACGAAACATGCCCAATCATAATGAACAGCAACACGTGTGTAACAACCGTGAAAAAGCAAAAAAATTGCACCTTAATACTTGCCAAGAGCATACGCAAGAGTCCATAACAAACTAAGACTCACTTTCACATGGCAGCGCTGAACTGTCTATGTTTTTTGCGCTGTTTTTACTTCCCAAGCATGAACCACCAACTAGTCCAACTTTTCCTATTATTGCATGCGATCAGCGCCCGTTCTCGCTCATTGTGACAGTGATGCTGACACGGAGGTCCATACTAACGCTAGTAGTAACATTGGGCTCAGTGCAGTGCTCAAGCCAGGGCGCAATCATACCACGTCATTTATCCCGTTCGTTGACGTTGTTCTGCCTGTGAGACAGTATGCTGTACAAAAAGAATGCGCGTTCGAACAAGCGTGCTTACCTCCTGGTGGTTCTTCGAGACATGTGAGACGACGTCCTCTTAGCTTGCCATGATGAACCCACATCCGGTCATCTGGGCTACTCAAGAACACTTGCCAGAGTGAGCGAGAGGTACTATTGGCCAGGACTTTCGGCAAGCGTAAATAAGTATGTCAAGAGCTGTCAGGAATGTCAGCGCCAAAAGCAACCATCTGTTGAGCCAGCTGGTTTGCATCAGCCCATTTAAGCACTTTGCACGTCGTTCGACCAAGTCGGAATGGACATTCTTGGGCCATTTCTCCTGTCTGCGGACAGCAACAAACGGGTGATCGTCGCGACCGACTATTTGACACGCTACGCTGAGACGCAGGCAATCCCACGAGCCACGGCTTCAGAGGTAACAGAATTTTTCATGTGCCACATCGTGTTACGACACGGTGCTCTTTCCAGTATAATAACGGACAGAGGGACGGCATTCACGGTGCAGCTTATGGACGAAGTTTTCAAACTAAGCAACACCAGACACCGAAAGACAACTGCGTACCACCCGCGAACCAACGGACTTACTGAGTGACTGAATAAGACCCTCGCAGACATGATCTCAATGTACATCGACGTACAGCACAAAACATGGGACCGGATCTTACCTTACCTGACCTCCGCGTATAATACTGCCATGCAAGAGACCACGCGATTCACGCCATTTCGGCTTCTCTACGGCCGCGAAGTTCAGAGCATGCTGGACTCTATGCTACCGTGTCAAGACGAAGATGAGTTGGCAACTGACGCCCAAGAATTCGCAGAGCATGCTGAGGAAGTCTGGCAGCTCGCGCGACTGAACACCGGCCAGCAACAGCAGGCAGACGCACGAAGCTATAAAAACCGCCACAGAGAAGTGTTTTACAACCCCGGAGACTAAGTTTGGGTGTGGACACCCGTCCGCTGCCGTGGCTTTAGTGAAAAGTTACTGAGCCGATACTTTGACCCATATAAAGTGTTACGCCGCATCAGTGACATCAACTACGAAGTGGTTCCGTACTCAACACCGCAGGCACAGAGCAGGACACGACCGAGGCCGGACTTCGTTCATGTGTTGCGCATAAAACCATTTATTGCGCGTTGTTCGTAACTTTTTTTTACCGTACACCGCTCTTTGTGTTTTCTTATTGATTTTTGTAAACTTGCTTCTTTGTTGATTGTTTTTTTCCTATATTGGCCCGCTCTTTGATTTCTACTTTCACTTTATCCGAGTTTCCAATTTCTTTTTTCACATGCCTATGTTGTAGCATCGGGGTGGTGCTATGTACTTTTTCCCACTTTTTAGGACTTTTTTTTTTTCTTTTCGAAAGGGGGGATAATGCCAGCTGCACGTAGTGGGTCGACGGCAAGGGACAATACCGCATGCATGTAGTGGGTCGACAGCAAGAACAGCTCTCAATCTGGAGGGGAAAAAAAGATCCTGTGCTTCTCTGCTTGACAGCCAGCCACAACTGACGCATCATCCTGGAGCTAGTTACTCGGTGGTTTAATAAACCCCCAAGTACTTGTGATTCATCGTGACAATACCATACACTGAGATAAGAGTATTTCTTTACAAACCTAACCGACTATAACTGATCTTGCATAACAATCCCACCACGCGACCTCCCTTTGCTGCAATGTACTCAATGTGCGTCTTCCAAGACATTGATTGGTCATAAATCACCCCAAGATATTTCACGTTCACTACTTGAGGAATAGGATCCAGATAATAAGAGAGCGAGATGTGAATAGGGTCTTAGAGTGGAAATGTTGAAACATAACATTTCCTGAGATTAAATACAGATGTGAACCATCAAGCCACATTTCTACGGCTGATAGGTATGACTGTAATATTTATATTAGTTTATGAATGTCAACTTCTGATGAGAAAAATGCAATATCATCCGCATACATATACGTGTAGACGTCCTGATGCCGTGGAACAGAGCTTATCAAAATATTAAACAACACCAGGGAAAGGACTGCCGCTTGCGGGACACCTCTTGTTTGCACATATTTAGAAGACGAGATGCAGCTTTTGAAACAGTAAAACGTTCTATTGCGTAAAAAATTTTACAATCCATGATTGTACAAACTTCGGAAAGTTTAGGTTGTGCAGCTGATTCATTAACACTATGTACCGAACACTGTCGTATGCTTTTGCAATTACGAGAGTGACAAGCGCAGCATATTTTCCTTCACGCATAGCTAACTTTATGTGGCTTTCGAGGTCTATATGAGCCCGCCACATGAAGCATTCGGATCTGAAGCCAAGTTGGAATTGATTCAGGATTCCTCCCTTATTAATGAAATTTCCTATTAGAGCATTTAGAATTCTCTTGATTAATTTTACAAAGTTTGAGGTTAGAGCAATGGGCTTAATGTTATCCAAGACATATCCTTTTTCCTGAATTTTCAGTAATGGTATTACTTTTGCTATTTTCCGATCCCATGGGGGCCATGCCATTCATAACGAATAGTTAATTACATCCAATAGGTACTCTTGGGACTCTATATACATCATTTTTAACATGCCCGGCGTAACTCCGCCAGGGCCCGGAGCAGCTTATGGAAGGTTAACTAATACCTGCGACAATCCATTTCTGGAAACTTTTTTGAAGTCATCACCCCTTATTTTATGTGAGGGAGGTAGTGATAGATAGCCAGTGGAGGCTTGCTTGCTTGCTTGTTCCTTTCTTTTGTGGCTCTCACCCACTAAGAGGGATTGGCCAAGAAGCTGGTGGTTAATGCAAGTCAATACCTTTAGATTTTCTAGACTAGGGGAATATGATTACTGTGTTTTGACTGTGAAATTAATTTGGCGCAATGTTAAAAAAAGAAAAAAAGGGGGGGGGGGAGAGAAATAATAGAATTTGTTGAATATGTGAGATTGAATCATTATATGAAATTCTCCTGAGAGTCGAATCATTGCAGTTTATCATCTAAATAATAAGTGGTAGTGTGGCTAGTATATCGCTGACTCAGCACGGTAATCTTCTTGTGTTATATATGAATTCGCAGAGAGCCCCACAGATGTTCCTGTCGTTGTGTCCCATTGAAGTGGCCCCAAAAGACAAAATATTGGGAGTATTAAGTGATATTCATAGTTTTTTGAATAAAATTTCGAAGCAGCTTTTTTCTTTGATTTTTTGAATCGTTGACGTGTGATAAGAAAATGGTCGATATGTTCAGGTTCGTTACAGCTTGAGCTCAGAGGGGATGGCACCAGACCAGACCTGTTTAAGTGGAGGCTGGCACGAATTCCTAGTCTTCGTCTTCTTCGTTCACTGGCACAGGACATCAGGTAGTATTACTCCCAACGGAACATTGACCCGATGCTCAAACACCAACATGGGTAAAAATTGACATGAAAAAATAATTTAGATTTTTTCATCGCAAGCTTCCATCTTCTCCTTCCTACCGTTTTTTGGAATAAACAAACTCGCACACCATAGAAAATGCCTTCTGGGGCCGGCAATCAGAATTCCACACCAAGAATTCACTGGCACGCAAAAAAAATCGGGATCACCACACAAAGCATGGCATTAGGTGAATGATGTGTACAATCTCTGGGCGAAGTAACCAGCGCTGGGACAATGTTAAGCCTCCATCTGGAACCACTTCGTAGTTAACCTCACTCACATGCCTCAGAACTTTGCAAGGTTTAAAGTACTTCGTCAAGAGTTTCTTGCTTTGACCTCACTGCCTAAAAGATGTCCAAACCCAAACTTGGTCACCAGGTTCATACGTAACTTCTCAATGGTGGACAATGTACCGCCGTGCATCTGCATATAATTGAGCTCTGATTTGCACATGGGCCAGATGACGCACTTCCTCAGATCATTGAACGTACTCGTGGATTTCGGGGCTAATTGGTCAAGCTGGTCGATGCCCTCACACGGAATCATTGCATCAAGCATAGTTTGGACATGTCGACCCTAAACGAGGCGAAACAGTGTGAGGCGTGTATTTTCCTGCGCTGCGGTGTTGTATGCAAATGTTACATACAGCAGGATTTCGTCCCACGTTTTGTGCTGCACATACACTATATGTAGAGGTCAAGTCGGCTAACAATTGTTTAGCCTTTCTGTCAAACCATTTCTCTGAGGGTGGTATGTAGTGGTCTTTCAATGGCTTGTGTAACTCAACCTGAAGATGCCATCCAAGAGCTTTGCCATGAATTATATCCTCAATCAGTGATGACAATGACGGGGTGCCATGCCAAAGCACAATATGATGCATAAAAATACTGGCAACTTCAGATGCGGTCACTCCTGGTAGCGCCTTCATCTAAGCATAACGTGTAAAAAATAGATAGTGACAACCATCTATTTCTTTCCGGAAAAAGACAAAGGAAACAGCCCTAGGAGGTTTCGCTCCCACTTGATCAATTCGTGTACATACTTTATCGATCGGTTGTAGATGGCCTGTAGGCTTTGATGGTGGTGTCTTGCAACACTGGCATTTACAGCATCCTTTCACATAGCGTTTGACACAGGAAAACATTTTAGGCCAGTAGTAAAGTTGGCGCACCCGATCCTAAGTTCTTGAGTAGCCTAGAAGGTCAGATGTGGGCTCATCGTGGCAAGTTAATGGACATCATCATAAAGGGCTTCAGGCACAACCAGAAGATGCGATCTGTCGCCAGCATCAAGGTTTCTTTTGCATGAGACGCCATCTCATAGGCAAAATGACGGCAACGTTTGCAACATCAGACGTAACATAGCGTGATGCCACTTTCTAAGTGATCCATTATCAGTCTCAGATCAGCATCATTTCGTTGTTGAGAGATGAAATCTCGCCCACTGAGAGTTGCCATGAAGGTGCCATCTTCATTTTCAGCAGTAATATCAGATTGAAGAGGTGCTTGTGATAGGGTGGCCACATCTTCATGCTTTTTGCCAGGCTTCTACATGATGGTGACATCAAATACCTGCAGGTGCGAGCTCCACCATGCCAGTCGCCTTGAAGGGTCTCGTAAATTGGCCGACCAGTACAAAGCGCGATGATCATTCACCATTTTATGTGGTTTCCCGTATAGATATGGCTTAAACTTCGTAATAACCTAAACTGCTGCAAGAAATTTTCTTTCCGATGTGAAATAGCTAGATTCTGTGCGAGACACTATGGGGCTTGCGTAGGCTATTACCGATTTAATCCCCTCCTATCTTTTTACCAGTGCGCAGCTCTGTGTCAGCATCTTCCCCGAAATAGCCGAGCATGGGAGGAGAAGATAGCCGGTGTTGTAGTTTCGCAAAGGCACTCTGTTGTTCCACAAAGGCACCCACCACCTTCACCAGTTGTCACGTGCTAGGGGCTCAAACAAGGATACAAGCAGACGTGACTGTCAAAACGTCAGACACAAAAAAGCGCATCCTCCAGCTGTTGCGGGTTCCTTGTCTTCATCTTCGTTCACAGGCACCGAACTAGTTCACTGTTCACTGGCACAGAATAGTACCTGGCACTATGTATATTTCAAAGGCTAGGGGCAGGGTCAGATGTGTTTTTCACTCAGAGAGAAGTAAAAGAAATAACAGGTTGCTTTAGCTACTTCAATTCAGAAACTGCAAAGAATAGCTGATGCTCTCCAAAGCGACTTTTTACAGTTGAAGAAAGCTCATCTGAAAATCAATGCAGGCTGGGTGCTGTTTATTAATTAATGTATTTATTTATTCATTTAGTTATTCATATACCCTAAGGGGTGGCATTACATAGGGGGGGTAGTTACAATACTGCAGGGAAATAATTACACATAACATGAAAAATAAAAAGACAAATGCAAAAAGCCCAAGGAGTTCGTATCAAAGAAAACATAGCACTGCAATGCAGCACTCAGTAAGCCCTGAAACAAGGTATTCAATTATTCATGTAATATTGGCGCTAGACTAAAAAGAAAGCTACAAAAATGTTACAGTTCTACATTCCACATTATCTTTAATTTGCTAACAAATGTGTCATTATCACGCACAGTTACTACACAGCTTGGCAGCTATTTCAATAAGTCACAAGAAACAATGGTGAGTCATGAAGGAAGTTAGTACAGGCAAACATTGGTCGTATTTTGTAAGCATGATCCAAGCGAGAAAAAATGCAATGATTTGGTTTATTTGTGAATGTAAGAAGGATGAATCACCGATGTAAAGCGTGTGGAAATGAGACAGCAGTGCGATAAGCCTACGCTCTTCTAAAATAGGTAACTTTAAGGACGTTTTAATAGCTGTTGTGCTATATAAAAGGAAACATTTTTCTGTGATAAAGTGGGCTGTTTTGTTTTGAATGGACTCAAGTTTATGAATAAGGTATTGCTGGGCAGGATTCCAAATAAGGGTAGCATCATTCATTTTCGAGCGAACTAAAGTTATGTATGCGAGAAGTGTGGTGGATTGGTTAGCAGAGTGCAAATTACATTTAATGAATACTAGAGTTAAAATGCCTCTCAAGGACTGCAGCAAGAGGTCTTGCAAGAATGACTTGATGGTGTTTCAACTGCCCTAGTTCGCAAATGAAAGCTGGCATAAATGCAAAAAAAATACCATCGCATTTTTCAAAGCAGAGCTTGATCAGGTTGTCACAATGCAGGATATTGAATGTGCCTACAGACTGAAAATGTACCATGAGAGAAATAATCTATTGATTGTAGAATATAAAAAAAATATTTTGTATTCCAGATCAAGACTAAAAGACAAAACTGCCAGGTCTGCGCGGTAGGCACAGCACAGCCACAGCGAAAGCTAGAAGTGCGGCCTTTCAGAGCTTTTTCAAAACACTCATTGGGTAAATACTGCAAGCACACTTGCTTGGTACCCACTAGGGCATTTATAATAAACTTTTGGGTAGTAAGCCGGCATTCGCTATGCTACTTTTCGTCATTCTTCGGAGAAGCGTGGTGTCCACTAAACACTTGCTAGGAATTTTGTGCGGATTGTCCATGCAGTGGCTGCCGACGATGAGGAATTATGGCTGAAGTGGGTATGTGCCACAGTCAATAGGGAAACAAGAACAAGCTTTTGCAATGGGTTGGAGCATTAGACGGCCCACTCATTACGCTAATCGCATTGTGCGACTGGTTGTTCTTTTGCTGTTGTAAAACGCTTTATAAGTCGTATTAACGCGATTGCTTTCCCGTCATCAAGCCTGGCTAAGGCAAGTTTGACAACAAGCCACTAGCACCTGAGTAGCTCAGTGGTAGAATAATGGGCTGGCACCCAGCAGACCCGGGTTTGAGCCCCACTGTGCCATTGGTGCTAGGTCATGCCTGCCTAAGGCAAGTTTGACAAGTTACAAGCACCAGCGTAATTCAGTGGTAGAATATTGGCCTGGCACCCAATGGACCCGGGTTCAAGCCCCACTGTGACATTGGTGCAAATTTTTTTTTTCTGGAAAAATTTCACGCGATGTGGTTACAGACATTGACGGCGGCGGTGGACAATATGTAACTGCGCGTTACCCGAGTTGTGATCTCATAACAGCTTTTACTGTAAAAGAATATGTAATTTGCAGGGATCGCTTTCGTGCTACCAGACATGTGTGTCCTAAACTGACTGAGTTTGCTCAAGGACTGAAACTCTCTTTTAAGCTGTGTTAGATAAACTTCACAAGCTTAACAAAATGTTTGTTTAAAATAGAGCAGAAAAGGAGGTGACTAAACTCACGAGATCGCTAGGTAGTAAGCAACTGACATGTTTTGACTACCAGTATTAGATAAACTGAAATAAGCAACTTTGGGCATGCCCCAGGGATCTGCTTTTTTATTTTTGTTTATATCCATGATATCGTGGAGGCCCCACAGAGCAATGTGATTAAATTAGACTGCACTATTTAAAGAAGCACGAACATCAACAGAACTGCCAATGGAGTTGAATGATGAGGACTTATTGTGGGCGTAGCACAAGAAATGGATTACGACAAAGACAGGCGCTAGATTAGTGTCTCATGTGGTTCGCCTTTTTTACGTCTGTGTTTCTTGCACAAAGCCCACATTGAACACAGTGCTTTTAGCCTACAAATTGATTAGAACAACATTCAAGGTTTGTGTTACAAATAGCATATGCCTCTGAATGTCAACTTTTATCTTTCACACACAAACGTTTACCTTGTGAGATCGGCCGATAGTTTGGATGATATACTACTGAACGAGTGCAACACTGTAAATAACTTGGAGTTTGCTTTTCAGAAAATGACGTGTACTACACATATTAAGCATGTTACCTTAATAATATTCTTGTACACTTAACGTCATCAGAAGAAATTTATACAAAGCGCCCCTCCGAGGTGCAAAAAGGAACACTTTATAATGTTCACCAAATACTTGAATGCGTCTGCTCAGCATGAGGCCCTGAAAGTGTTGTAAACTTGAGCACACCCAGAACTCTGAAAGCAGTATTTCAATGCTCAAGGACAACTTTGGCTGGCAAACAGTAGCTCACCTCAGCTTACCAACGGTATTAAAACACTTCTTACAAATTCACTCTGAGCATATGTAATAGATACTAGAATGTGTTTCAGAGTTCCATTTTTCCGCTTCCGCATGCTTCCATGCACCAGAACAGAATTCCTAATGATATATTCCACTATGAAACATTACCAAAATGCCAATCACTTTTACACTCTAGCCTTCTGTGAGCTACAAAATACCCTTCCCCCTTTTTTCAGTTTTTTTTCTTTGTATTGACTTTTTTCTTTCATATCTGGTTTCAACTTGATTCTCTAGTTTGTATGCATTGCTACTCTTTCATGATTCACATAAAAAACAGTGCCAATAACGAGAGAAAAGAACAGAAGAACACAGACAGCAGCACTGTCTGACAGTGCCGCTGTTTGTCTCCTTTTTTCTCTTATCCCTTGTTATTGGCGCTGTTTTTTATGTGAATCATGTCATACCAACTCGTCCAAGCAGCCACGTTAGCTTCTTTTCCATGCTGTATCCTACCCTTTGAGAGTAATTTGTATCTTCATCTTCACCTAATTATTTGTTGTGTGAATATGCTCCTTTTTATTTTCGAGTTGGCCACCCCCAGCAATAATACCTCTATGACACTGCAGGTATTTGTATTATTTATTTTCATAATTATTAGGTAAATATTAGGAGTTTATGTATATTTGTGCACCAATTTCAAATATGCAATTATTTTTATAATATAATGAATAGTTCTTAAAATGCAAGACATTTCATGTGCCACTTGGAGAGCAACTTTTTTTCTAAATAGAAAAAGTTACAAAGCAAATCAGCATATCACAATAATCTGGAATCAAAACTGTGTGCAGTGCAACAAAATGGACATCCTAAACCCATGAGAAAAAAAGTGTACTGAACATACGCGAGTGACAACCCAGCTTGAAATCAACTAACTGAAAAATGTTTAACATAGCACAGCTATTCTTCTAATGGGTTTAGATTATCCATTTTTGTTGCACTGCATACAGTTCTTATTCTAGATTACTGTGATATGCTGATTTACCGTACTTACTCGCGTAATGAATGCACTTATTTATAAAAAATTGGAGAAAAGTTGAGGGGTGCATTTATTACGTGTGGTAAATTTTATGAAAACTTTTTCGGGAGGAGCAAAAAATGCGGTAGTGCAAAAAAAATTAGGTCACTCAGCCTTTCGCAATTTACATATGCGTACACTGTTTGGAAACAGTTTATTTGTTGCAATTACAAGCGTGTTTATTCGACATGCTAATTATATTTGCCGATACTTTGCAGATTTCTGCTTATCTTTGATTCTTGATTTACGTGTGCTACAGTTTACCCGACTAAACAAAGCTCGAGTACTATTACCTACACTAGGCTTTTTCAACAGTACCGCTTACTTACACTTTACAGCTTGCACTGCACCTTCTTAAGTTCATGTATTTATCCCTGTGATAGGGTTGTTGTTGTGAGCACTAGCCTTAAAGTGCTCTGCTTTGAAACAACGCCGTCAGAAATTGTTTTTTGTACATAGGTTATTGACCTTAAGTTTCTGCCACTTTTCTTTACAAGTTTGGCTACAAAATGGCTGTCAAGTGTACTAGCCCTTGTGAATTAACTGCAATTATGGTGGATAGGAGTGTATCGACTTTAAGTTTTCTACATTTGAATATTCAGTCAGCGCTTCCTAAAGATGGTGAATTCTGCAGTTTTATAGATGAATCTGGATTCAAGTTTTCGGTCATTATGCTAAGTGAAACTTGGTACTCCAATGATGCTGATGTTATGAATATTGATGGGTATAATGTGGTTCACGTGAATAGAGAAAGACGGGGTGGCGGTGTATGCATATATGTTGAAGCTAGTATCACCTATGAGTATGTTGATGATTGGTCTCAAAGCTGCGAAGATATGAAGCATTGTGCTTGAAATCTGAAAAAACTCTTATTACTAATGTCTATAGACCTCCTCACGGCAGCATCAATAATTTTTTCCACTTCCTAGATGAATATTTTAGGTTTGTAAATGAAAACAAATATACCTTAGTACTTGGAGGGGATTTGAACATTGACATGCTCATATCATCTAACAAACAAACGGAATTTTCCAACCTGCTTCTTTCATACAGTCTCTCAAATGTTATAGCTACACAACTCGCGTTACAGCCACTACAGCGACTTTAATTGATTTATTTATAACAAACACTGTTGATATACATCATGATACGATTAGTATTATGATTAGTGATCATTTACCAATCTATTTGATTACTAATGTACAAACTAAACAAAATCACTCAGAAGAAAGGCATATATACTTTCAAGACATCAATCCACGGTCTCTTTCTTGCTTTCGTGAAGAAATAAGCTTGTTAAGCTGGAATGACATACTCTCTTGCTCTTCACCTGAAAAGGCTTATGATCACTTCATTGATACGTTGTGCTCAGTATATCATAAACATTTCCCTTATAAACTAGCAAAAAAACCAAAACAAACTCGCAAACCATGGATTTCTTTTAAGCTACTCCAATTGACAAAGAAAAAAAATGCTTTGTATCATTCATTCGTGCCAACTCGTGACTTTGACGTGTTGAAAGAGTTTAAACCATTCCTCAATCACTTGACCAAGTTGCTTAAACAGGCAAAACATGACTATTATTATTCCATGTTTGATGGCATTGTGGATGCAAAGCAGATCTGGAATAAGCTGAATTCTGTCCTGTCACGATCGCGGCCTGCCTCTACTGCTAATGAGCTTAACGTAGGAAACGAGAGCTTTAAAAATGAAGCCCTAGCAAATAAATTTAATGAATATTTTCTATCATTGGCTGAAAGCACTCATGATCAAGATGAATTGACATATTTACCCAATCCCATCACACATTCATTGTATCTATTTGAAACTGATGATAATGAAATTCTAAACATGTTCGAAAATTTCAGGCGAAGCAAAAGTGAGGATGTGAATGGGCTAAAGTCCGAACCAATCTTTCATGTTATCGACCTGATCACACCTTGCCTCACTCACATTTACAACTTGGCATTAACATCTGGCATTTTACCACAACGGATGAAAGTTGCAAGGGTAACTGTGGTATACAAAGGTGGTGCAAGAGATAATTTAGGCAATTACCGACCAATATCAATTCTTCCTTTGTTTTCTAAAGCTTTAGAAAAAATTGTTCTACTCAGAATAACCTCTTTTTTTGACAAGCATTCCGTAATAACATCATCACAACACGGGTTCAGATCAGGCTGTTCAACCGAAACTGCTCTTCTTAAGCAAAAAGAAATAATTTTGAGCAGTACTGAGGTTAAGAAACTAACTCTGGGAGTGTTTGTAGATTTCTCAAAAGCTTTTGATAGAATAAATCATGTAACCCTATTAGATAAATTGTTACGGCATACACGTAATCACCCTAGGTTTAATTAGAAGTTACATAACCAATAGAAAGCAATGTGTATCAATAAACAGACATTACTCTTCGTTAAAACCAATTGAGCAGGGTGTGCCTCAGGGTAGCATACTAGGCCCACTTTTATTTGTTATATATATAAGTGATATTGTGAATGTTGATGATTCAGCTAGCTACATTATCTACGCAGATGACACCAGTTTTTTCGTTCCAGGAACTAAGGATGATGAACTTATACATCTGGCTAATAAAATATTAAGAAAAATAAATAATTGGTCGGTGAAAAACTCACTTCAGCTCAATTGCTCGAAGACAAAAGCAGTACTCTTTAGAGCAAAATCTACGCCTTGCAATCACACAAAGTGTCTTACGCTAAATGACTCTAAAGTAGTAATCTCTGCGTCGGCTAAAACATTGGGTGTCATATTTCACGAACTGGCAACTTGGGACCACCATACTGATCACGTAAAATATAAGCTTTGCAAGGCCTTAGGTATGCTGCGCAGATGCCAGAAGCTTTTAGCAATACAACAGAAACTCATGATATATAATGCACTCTTTGCTTCACATCTGCGCTATTGTCACCTCGTTTGGTCAAACAGCACTAAACAATCATTAGAAAATTTAGTCACACTACAGAAGCAAGCTCTACGGGCTATTGCTGATGTACCTTATAATGAGCACACGCGTGACCTATCTTTGAAGTTCAAAATTATCCGAGTTGACCACTTTTATGAGTACCAGCTTATAAGTTCTTTTAAACATGAAACGATTAGGGCAGTACTCATATGAGGAACATCGCTAATTTGTCAATAAATCAATCATATCGCGTAAACTGACACACCGAACAATGGGCAGTTCTGCGACCACGCACAAACTACGGTTTTCAAACACTCCTACCGCCTTCCTTCAATACTAAACAAATATAAATTAAGTGATGACAACATACGTCATATTTCCAAAAAGAGAATGCTTCAGCTAATTTTATGAACACCTATGTTTGTTGTTTATGATTGTGTCTGTTAAGAATGTTTGTTTCATACTTTTTTGTTTCTGCTCTTATCGCTTTGCTTTATGTATTTCTATTTTACTATTGTGACAAGTAAGAATGCTTGTTAATGTTTGCTGCTGCTGTTATTGTTCTGGGATGTGGGATTAGTCAAGCTGCCTACATGCAGCTTTTATCCCGCCATCCTTGTTGTTTAAACATGTTTTGATATATGTGGCAATAAAATTCACTTCACTTCACTTCACTTTAATCATATTTAATGGTTGATGGTGCTATCTTCTGCAAGCTGTCCCCGAACTGCCCCCGCACGCACGAAATTTGCAATGCCCATGACCTATAGGTGGCGTGCCGTGCAATCCAAGATGGCTGCGGAAGAATGATCAACTCAGGAACTCGCATAGGAAAAGATAGGACACAAGGATTTACTCCCCGTGCCGCTTTCACCAGATGAAGTCTTGATCGTCAAATGAATGTATATCGAATCAAAGTACTTTTTCAAAAGATAAGAACTGCTAAATGTTCACTACTTCATTTCTTGCCGCAATGCGAAGGGTGGTGGTGGCAGCTGATCGCCCGAGTATCTACGATGCTTTGCGTAATCCTTAACGTGCTACAGAAAACTACGCGAAACAGAATTCACATATGGACTGAACAGCACTCCGAGATATTTTATGCTGAGCCTTCCTGGTGGATTTGCCGCAGTAGTAGACCACTAGCGAGTAGCACGCCATCACGGCTGCACAGGACCAATTGTTTAACGTTGGAACTGTTTGCAAACATACTATGCCATCGTCATTACTTGCGCTGTAAGTATCATGCAGCTGCTTCTTCAACGGAAAACAAGCATTTACGTTCGCATTAAGTAGTGCTTTTATCACAGCCATGATCAGACTCTTAACAGTGCGCCATTCAATGTACTCGAATGTTGCAGGTTCCATCAGCACGATTGAAACAAGGATATCGAAATGAATGCACATGTAAGCTTTTCGCAACGGCAAAATTGTGAAAATTCGTTGAGCAACAACGTCCTTCGGATGACACCAGTTAGGTGCAGGAGAAGTTAGCATGGACTGTAGTCGTAACTTCATGTTTCATTGTTCTAATGATTTCGCTTCGCTGGTCGAGCTTAAGCGTGTTGGCCGCATATGGCACTTTGTAATGTTCACTGTAATTGGGCTACATGCAATGCACAAAGAAACTATGCTTTTATTTTGAGCTCACTGAACAATATTATGCAATGAATATAATCAAAGTGACTTAAAAGCAAGAAAAATACATTAACACACGATGGGACGTAAAGTGCAAATCGCTGCTCGTGAGCAAGCAGCTCATCATTCATCGGGTTCGTCGTTTTCACTCTCAGCACGTTGACAACCATCTACGTCCAGTGAAAAACCCTTGACTTCAAGATGGTTTCTTTGAACATCATTGCTGAAAGTGATCTGAGGTATTCTTTCCGCCCAAAAACTTCTATAGAACCAACAACGCATCATTTACCACACACAACACCCACACGGCGTCACTCACGACGTTTATCTGGGGGTGCGGAGAACATTTCACCACAGTTCACTATAATGCCCAGCAAGAAAGGAATCGCTTGCGGTGTGCTGTCGTTTATCAACGAACGTAAAAAACAAACAGTGCAGCCTAGGCCAAGGTTTGGAAGCGCAAACTGCGAGCCCGCAATACTTTCAGTGTACAATGAATGTTATGGGATTCATGCACTACAAAAGCACTGACGAATGCTATACGAACGTAAAACAAGCTGAGTTTCAACTGCGAAGGTCTTACAATAACATCTAACTATCCAAGGTGGCTGCAAAAGATCTCACAAAGCTGATATTTGTACTTTGAGGGTTATAATCGAAAGTGCGAGTTGCCACGTATTTTCCCGAAAGCTTCGCGTCTCGCATGAACGAATCAGATTCATCGTGTTGCAACGCCTACTTTATTCTGGAAACCAATTGTTTCAAACCTGTAAATGCTTGCCTCAATGCACTTAAGCAGAGCTGCTTGAGGAACAGGAAAACAAAGGTCTTTCACATCTAGTTTCTCTGAGAAAGCATCGGGGGTCATGCCTTCGTAGTTACCTCAGAATTTGATTAAACCTTTAACCCTCAAGGGATCTTCACCCACAAGATGATCAAGCTTGTCCATCGGGAGACCAGGCAATCCTTTCTGCCATGTGTACTTTTCAGATACAATAACCCTGAGGGGGAAATCTGGCTTGTGGGTTTTTAATAATCAATCCGAGAGACTCATAGTAGGAGCGAAATCGATTTTGGAATGATTCATGAGTAAGCATACCTTCATTGTCATTATCTGAGAAAGACTTACATTTTTCAAAATGCTCATTGACTTTTAGTGTGCATGCCCTGTATCACGTGCTTCAGCACATATACTGTTAAGAACAAGGACCCTTGGTCACAGAACTGGACGATGATGTTCACTCAATCAGGGCTAGCTCCGTCTTCCTTACTTCCTTCTTTTTCTCTGTCTATCACGCCTTCTCCCCCCCCCCCCTCCCCGAGCGCCTGCCCCACTTCTTTAGTTTTAACATATATGTGAGGCTCCCCTCGTTCTAAAAAAAAAAAAAGCTGAAAGTTGCCCTGTCTCTTCCCTCTCCATGTCTTCAAAGTGTAACCCTATCATCAACATGCAGAACCAATTAACCCATCTAAGTGTGTTATAGTAGTAAAGTCTTGTGAAAATAAGATTCACGTTAATTTTGAGTACATGTGACTGCCTCAACTCCTCTATGGAGCGCATACACCAAGATGCCAATTTGTAGCCGTGCATTATGCGGCAGAAATGCCGGTGAGCACACACCTTCTTTTTGGCAACCAACACGGCCACTGATCGATGCTCAGGTGGCTCCTGGGAGACTGGATCCAGCACCAGGTAGTGCTTCTGGCGGGCAATGCTCAGCACATCACAGAGCACACTCACCTCCATCAGGGACGACCTGCACATCAAATGAGTCACCATGCCTGCAGGCTGCGCTTTTCCACATGCTGCTTGAAAGGACACAATGCCAAAACTGAATTTTGGCTTTAAAGGGACACTAAAGAGCAAAATAATTTTTTACCTATTAGTAAAGTACAATTTCACAATTCCCAAAACACTACTCTTACCGCAACATGGCAAGCAAGAAAACGTGCGAAAAGAAAATGCTGGTGGAGACACCAACTTGAGATTTCCTCACCAAACACCGTGTTGTCACAGATTCTGAAGACTTCTACTGGGTCCTTTTAAGGTAACTTATATTTTTTTGTCAGTTATTGTGTTCACCATTCCGGAACATCCCAATCAAATTCCAGAACCAGTAACTGATATTATGTGGATGAGAGAAACTGCTAAATGGAAGCTGAGTGCTTCCAGACAGCACCAACACAAGACAAGCCATGCATTGATAATCACTTGTAAGTGGTTCCAAATAGCCACAAACAGCCAGAACAAACCCAGAGAATTTCCATTTCCCTCATGAATTCATATGAGTTTTCAAATCAGGCAACTAATCATGTCCTGCATTCTGGAATGAACCCTTCACGCTGCATTTGTCAAGGAGCAGCAAGACATCCATGTGACAGCAGTGGGTAGTGGGGAAGACCGCGATTTTGGAAAATACCAGGACTACACTGAAAGCTCATACGGGAGCCTGCGCCACGTCAGGGTAGGCACAGAATTCGAAACCAGCGGTCTTGCAAAAACTTATTATCATCATTATTATGCATGAGCCACAGAAATTGAGCAAACCCCACAACTTCCTACTCACTGGCTGATCGGCCCTTGTGGGCATCACCTTGTGAACTACTATACTAAACTGCTTCGATTCTCCGTACATGCATCAAGCATGCTGGAAGGAAACAAACGACCGTGTGCATAACATTTGTCATTTCAAGGTATCTTTGAATGCTTATTTCAAGCGCAGTTAGGTGCCCACTGGGCCATAATTCTTTTTGTGAATCAGCGAAGGGCAACATGCGAACATGCACAGCTGTTGACTTTATTGATGGTTCTGCTTATGATGACGACAATTAAATATGTCTGAGTGCTTTGTCATGCCGACACAGATCGGATACTTTGACCTCGCAATTTTCTGGTGTAACATGTTGCCGGGGGCCTGTTAGTCAACCAGACACATTGTTTGCTGCAGCAGGCAACAAATAATTATTTACAGGCCTCTCATTATTGACCAGTTTTGGTTCAAGAGAGCTCCAGAAACAAAAAGTCACCGGGTGCAGCTATCACCACATAGCGTGTGCCGTTAGCGCGTGCGCCACATAGCGTGTGCAACCAGGTCAGCACACTGTGACAGACTTTCGCACGGTCAGCATCAAAAATTACTTTCGAATAGGAAACGGGACTGCAGTGTCACCAAACACAAAACTTCCAAAAAGTGCGCCACGGCCACGCACTCACGATTAGCCGCCGAGTAGCATAGACTGCTGGAACAGACGAGGCAAAAGGAAAAGGGTGTCATGACTTGCTTTATTGACTGCAAAGTTTTAATGACTGCATAGTGTCGGTTCCACAACAGAGTCGAGTGCTCATGCAAACTTTAAAATTAATTGAAAATACCTCCCAAGCTATGTTCACTTTTGATATTTTGCAGATGTAATACGAATCACGGGAATCAAAGCCGCAGGCTATCTCGACAGCGAAATTTTGTGTAAGTCCCCTTTTAAAGCACCCACTTGTTGCTCAATTCCCATCTTTTGAAGCCTGGCATGATTCTAGACTTCTGTCAAATCATGCGTTAAGGAGACGCCTTCCACTATATGACATCCAAATCAACGAATCTCTGCGGTACAACACCTGCTTGACACACAGCCTTGCGTGGATCCTCACTCAAACCCACAAATTTTATTATTTTATTTGCATCTCTCTCAATTATTTGGTCACTGAAAAGATAGTTTTTTACTCGCAGCCAACAACAGCAACACCGGAATATTTTCGAAACGAGCTCACTAACACTGTAGCATTAGCAAATAATACACTCAACTCTCGTTAATTGAAGCTCGAAGGGACGTCTGAATTTTGTTTGAATTATCAAGAAGTTTGATTTACCAGAAGTTTTCAGATATATGAATGTGGATGAGGTGACACCACACAATATGATAGGCATTGATTTATCAGACCTGAAAATTTTCTAAGCGTTTTTAAACCCCAACTCCACAAAATGAACAGAAAACAGAGGTCTAAGGTCCACATTTACTGCTGATCAGACCTTTTAAAAAATCCTGAATTGCCAACTGCGTTTTTGCCATAGGTATGCGCCTTCAGCACAAAGCTGCCTATACCAGCAGAGAAGCCTCGCAGTTTACCATGTGTGTGCTTCGTTTCAAACATTTGTTTACTTGCAAAGCCTTTTTCCTTGAAGGCCTGAGGCACTTATTTTTCATTTTTTAGGCTGTTAGGATTAAATAAGGATGCAAAATGTTAAATACCATATTTACTCGCGCAATGAATGTACTTTTTTTCTTGAAAAGTCCAAGCAAAGTTGGCTGGTGCATTTATTATGCAAGGTAAACTTTATGAAGGCTTTTTTGGAAGGAGCAAAAAATGTGGTAATGCAAAAAAAAGTTAAGTCACTTCATCATCATCATCATCAGCAGCCTGACTACGTCCACTGCAGGACAAAGGCCTCTCCCATGTTACGCCAGTTAACCCGGTCCTGTGCTTGCTGCGGCCAATTTATAACCGCAAACTTCTTAATCTCATCTGCCCACCTAACCTTCTGTCTCCCCCTAACCCGCTTGCCTTCTCTGAAAATCCAGGTAGTTACCCTTAACGATCAGCGGTTATCCTGTCTACGCGCTACATGCCCGGCCCATGTCCATTTCTTCTTCTTGATTTCAGCTATGACATCCTTAACCCCCGTTTGTTCCCTAATCCACTCTGCTCTCTTCTTGTCTCTTAAGGTTACACCTACCATTTTTCTTTCCATTACTCACTGCGTCGTCCTCAATTTAAGCTGAACCCTCTTTGTAAGTCTCCAGGTTTCTGCTCCGTAGCTAAGTACCGGCAAGATACAGCTGTTATATACCTTTCTCTTGAGAGATAGTGGCAATCTACCTGTCATAATTTGAGAGTGCTTGCCAAATGTGCTCCACCCCATTCTTATTCTTCTAGTTACTTCAATCTCGTGGTTCGGCTCCGCGGTTATTATCTGCCCCGAGTAGACATAGTCTTTTACAACTTGAAGTGCACTATTACCTATCTCGAAGCGCTGCTCTTTTCCGAGGTTGTTGTACATTACTTTTGTTTTCAGCAGATTCATTTTAAGACCCACCTTTCTGCTCTCCTTGTCTAACTCCGTAATCATGAGTTGCAATTTGTTCCCCGAGTCACTCAGCAATGCAGTGTCACCGGCGAAGTGCAGGTTACTAAGGTACTTTCCATTAACTTTTATCCCTAACTGTTCCCATTCTAGGCTTCTGAAAACCTCCTGTAAGCACACCGTAAATAGCAGTGGGGAGATTGTGTCCCCCTGCCTTACACCCTTCTTGATTGGTATTCTGTTGCTTTCTTTATGAAGCACTATGGTAGCAGTTGATCCCCTGTAGATTTCTTCCAGGATGTTTATATATACTTCATCAACGCCCTGATTTCGCAGTGTCTGCATGACGGCTGATATTTCTACTAAATCAAACGCCTTCTCGTAATCTATGAAGGCTACGTATAGTGGTTGGTTATATTCTGAGCATTTCTTTATTACCTGATTGATAGTATGAATGTGGTCGATTGTTGAGTAGCCTGTTCGAAATCCTGCTTGTTCCTTTGCTTGATTGAATTCTAATGTTTTCTTTACTCTGTTAGATATTACTTTTGTACATAGCTTGTATACTACAGAGAGCAAGCTAATCGGCCTGTAGTTCTTCAAGTCTTTGTCATCTCCTTCCTTATGTATTAAGATGATGCTAGCGTTCTTTCAAGACTCTGGTACTCTTCCCGTCAGGAGACACCTCGTAAACAGGGTGGCTAGTTTTTCCAACACAATCTGTCCGCCATCTTTCAGCAGATCTGATGTTACCTGATCCTCACCAGCAGCTTTGCCTCTTTGCATGCTCTCCAAAGCTTTTCTGACTTCTTCTATTATCACTGGTGGGATGTCATCTGGGTTACTGCTAGTTCTTATAGTATTAAGGTCGTGGTTGTCCCGGCTACAGTACCGATCTCTGTAAAACTCCTCCGCTATTTTAACTATCCTATCAATATTGGTAGTCATTTTGCCTTCTTTGTCCCTTAGTGCATACATCCGATTTTCGCCTATCCCAAGTTTCCTCTTCACTGCTTTGACGCTTCCACCGTTTTTCAAAGCGTGTTCAATTCTCTCCATGTTATACCTTCTTACGTCGGATACCTTACGCCTATTAATCAACTTCGAAAGCTCTGCTAGTTCTATTTTGTTTGTTGTACTTGAGACTTTCATGATTTGATGCTTCTTAATGAGATTCTTCGTTTCCTGGGAAATATTGCCAGTGTCCTGTCTAACTACCCTGCCTCAAACTTGCACTGCACACTCCGTAATAATACTCGTCAGATTATCATTCATTGTATCTACACTAAGGTTGGTTTCCTCACTAAGAGCCGAGTACCTGTTTTGAAGCCGAGTACCTGTTCTGAAGCGACTTGATGTTGTTGGAAATAAACTTGACTTGACTTGACTTGACTTGACTTGACTTGAAGCAAGACTCTGAATTCCTGTACTTTCCCTCTCAGTGCTAGCTCACTGATTGGCTTCTTGCGTATCAGTTTCTGCCGTTCCTTTCTCAAGTCTAGGCGAATTCGAGACCGTATCATTCTATGGTCACTGCATCGTACCTTGCCAACCACTTCCACATCCTGCACGATGCTTGGTTGTGCACTAAGTCTATTTCGTTCTTATTTTTGCCATTAGGGCTCCTCCATGTCCACTTGCGGTTTCCTCGTTTTCGGTAAAAGGTAATCAAAACTCATAAATTATTGCGTTCTGCGAATTCTACTAGTAGCTCTCCTCTGGCAATTCTAGTACCGATGCCATAATCTCTTACTGCCTGGTCTCCAGCCTGCTTCTTCCCTACCTTTTCAATAAATTCTTCTATCAGTATAGTACACTGTGTTTTTACCTTACTCATTGCCGATTCCATGCCTTTATTGAAGATTTCAACTGAAGCGTCATCATGGCTGGATGTAGGCGCGTAAGCCTGTACCACCTTTATCTTGTATCTCTTATTCAGTTCAATTACGATACCTACCACCCTTTCATTAATGCTATAGTATTCCTCTATGTTGGCAGCTATGTTTTTGTGAATCAGGAACCCCACTCTCAGTTCTCTTCTGTCAGCCAAGCTCCGATAGCAAAGGACGTGCCCATTCTGTAGCACCATATAGGCCTCATCTGTCCTCCTAACCTCACTGAGCCCTATTATATCCCATTTAACACCCTCTAGCTCCTCGAATAGTACAGCTAGACTTCCCTCACTAGATAAGGTTCTAGCGTTAAACGTTGCCAAGTTCAGGTTCCAATGGCGGCCTGTATGGATCCAGAGATTCTTAGCACCCTCTGCTGCGTTGCAGATCTGACCGCCGCCGTGGTCAACTGCTTCGCAGCTGCTGGGGACAGAGGGTTGCAAGTTATTTGACGTATGCATGTAGGAGGTAGTGGCCAGATACTGCACCAGGGTGGCCAATCCTTCTCTGGTGAGGGAGTGCGTTCCCGGCGGTGGTTACCGGTGAGGCCGCACCCCAGGCCTCGTAATGCAGTTCCATCACCAAGCGAATTTTTTTTTTTTATCCGGTTGGTATCCTGCCATCCGGCTGGGAACTGCGCGGCACCGGGATTTTAACCACGGACCTTTTGCATGCGAGGCGGATGCTCTAACCACTACGCCATCGCTGTCAAAAATATATTGTGAGCACGACAAACGAATGACTCTTTATTCTCTTTGTAATCATCATAACCTGTACATCTTCTTCATCTAAAAATATCATCACCAGCGTGATTTAGCTCGAGCCTGGCCGAATAAACCGGTTCCTCACAAGTGGTGGACTGTGCTTTTCGTTCCCTCAAGTCCTCTCGCCCGTTCTAGCTGGAGCTCCGCTCGGGTCGTCGCATACAACCCCCTGCCATGGCGGCCCAAGAAAATCCTGGCCCATCCAACAACGCCGTCTTACTGCAGCCACCGCCACCCGCTCCACCATACAACACTCGCCTGCGTGATCTACCTGTGTTTTCCGGTCTCCGAGGCGATGATGTCGAAGACTGGATTAAGAACTACGACCTCGTCAGCGATTTGAACAGGTGGGACAATCCACAGAAGTTGCGCAGCGTCCTATTTTACTTGTCCGATGTTGCGAAAACTTGGTTCTGGAACCACCACCCGGGTCTTCCCGACTGGGACACTTTCGAGCAGCAAATTCGTCAGATATTTGGTGCCCCTGCAGTTCGCACTGAGGCAGCAAAGAAGAAACTCGCTCAACGCACGCGGCTGCCGGGTGAATCTTACACCTCTTATATTGAGGATGTCCTTGCACTGTGCAAGCGCTTTAACACCGGCATGTCTCAGAACGACCAAATACGCCACACTATTAAAGGCATTAACACCGTCGCCTTTAACGCCCTCACCACGCAAAATCCTGTCACCACCCAGGATGTGATAACCATCTGTCAGCGACTTGACGAGCTTTAGTCTCTTCGCCTTTCCTACGATGCCACCGACGTTCGTTTGCCTGCACCCCTCGACTTGCGTGCGCTTATTCGCGACATCGTTCATGAAGAGCTGCATGGGCGCTGCTTTTCCTGTGCTGCGGAAGTTACTTTACCTCCTGAAAAAGATAGCTTGCGAGACCTGATTAAACAAGAGATCGCCTCCGCATCGCGTGCGACGTGTTCCAACAGTCCCTGCGTGCGCCAGACGCGTACGTACGCCGAAGTTGCCGCGCTCTCTGCCGCACCCACCATTTCTGTGCCTACAACAGCAGACCATACGCCTGTGGCTTCGTTATCACCGCCCTTGCGTGCACCACCTTACTACGCACCTCAGGGCCCACCTCGGCCAACCTGTTACTACTGCAGCTATCGAGGACATATCGCTCGGTTTTGTCGAAGGCGCCAACAAGACGAGCGACGCGGCTACGCTCCCGAAGAACATTGAAGCTTCCGTCCGACCATGAACTACTTACGGCCACCCTCCCGATCGTCTTATTACCGTTCACCGTCACCTACTTACCATACGGAAATGCCTGGGAATTCCCGTACGTCTCGCCGCAGGTCGCCTTCGCCAGGCCGCCGTTTAGTGTCGCCTCTACGGCCCGCCTCCCACTCCACGAACGCCCACGCGGAAAACTCCCCAATGCAGTTTTAGGAGGCAAAACTGCATCCCTTGGACAGCTAACAATTCCTCCAGAGCGGCCATCGAATTTGATAGTAGTGTTTGCAGAAGGTGTACGTGTTGAGGTTCTTGTAGACACTGGCGCTGCCGTTTCGATTATTCGTGCTGATTTTTGTTCCCGTCTTAGAAAAGTCACCACACCTTATGGCAGCCCACCTCTACGTGCGGCGACCAACGCTCTCATTCGTCCACTTGCACAGTGTACCGTTCGTGCCTGCATAGAAGGCATTCGTCATCACATTGTTTTCGTGGTATTTCGTGAGTGCACCCACGCTCTCATTCTTGGGTGGGATTTCTTGTCTTCAGCGTCCGCTTTCATATCATGTCATCAGCGCCTCCTGCATCTAAATGCCACTGACTCTTCGTTGCTTGAACAAGATGGACGCATCCGCCTTGTCACCAAGTCAGATTATGTACTTCGGCCATACATCGAAGAAATTATAAGTGTTAAGTGCACCGACATTGTGGATGGCGACGTACTAATTCTCCCTTACGGTCTTACCCTACGTAGGGGCATTGTGATCACATCGGGGCTTATTCACTTCTTCGATGCGTGTACGTACCTAACCGCCATAAATCAAACGCCCGAGTGTGTACTGCTCCCCTGTGGCTCAACAGTATCTTGCGCGGTCGACAGTAAGCCTGTTGCGATTGTTACTCTTCCGAACAACAACCACAACAATGTTCCGAAGTCGCAATCATTGCCATTCAATGCCTCTGCCACACCTGTGTCCGCAACAATAAGCAATGACTTAACACCTGATCAAACTGAAGATTTGCTCGCCCTGTTGAATAGACACCGTTCTCTATTTGACGTGAACTCGCCCGCCCTCAGCATGACTACCACCGCTACTCACAGCATCCAGACTGACGGCTCTCGTATTGTACATCGGCGTCCATATCGCGTGTCTCAGGCAGAACGCAAGATCATCGAGGAAAACGTCTCAGACATGCTACGGCGCAACATCATACTTCCTTCCTCGAGTCCCTGGTCATCCCCAGTTGTTCTCGTTCAAAAGAAAGATGGGACAGGGCGTTTCTGCGTCGATTACCGTGCGCTGAACAAAATAATGCGCAAGGATGTTTATCCCCTCCCTCGGATCGACGATGCACTGGATTCATTACAGGGCGCAGAGTATTTTTCCAGCCTCGACCTTACGTCAGGCTACTGGCAGATACCAATGTCGGAGTCTCATAAAGAGAAGATCCCCTTTTCAACGCCAGATGGGTTGTAGGGGTTCAATGTGATGCCTTTTGGACTCTGTAATGCGCCCGCCACCTTCGAACGCATGATAGACGGCGTATTGCGTGGTTTGAAATGGAAAACATGTCTGTGCTATCTCGATGACATAGTAGTATATTCATCCACGTTCTCGCAGCATCTACAACGTCTCGACGAAGTCCTCACATGTCTTGCAAAAGGTGGTCTACAGCTTAACACCAAGAAATGTACTTTTGCTAGCAAGACAATCAAGGTTCTCGGCCACCTTGTCAGCAAAGAAGGAATTCAACCCGACCCCAAGAAGCTTGTCGCTGTCCTCGATTTTGCTCGTCCACTACGTCAAAAGGACCTGCGCAGCTTTCTTGGGTCATCTTCTTACTTCCGGCGCTTCATACGTGGTTTCGAGGAACTTGCGTCTCCGCTCCATCAACTCCTCTCAAAGAACGTCCCCTTCATTTGGTCCGAAGACTGCGAAAGCGCTTTCACGGCATTGAAGCAAGCCCTCACGTCGAATCCGGTACTGCGCCACTTCAATTCCACCGCACCCACCATCCTTCACACCGACGCAAGTAGTCATGGTCTTGGTGCGGTACTCTTGCAGCGTGACAAAAACTCACGCGAACGCGTCGTTGCTTACGCAAGTCGTGCTCTTACCGCTCCAGAAAAGAACTACACTATCACCGAGCAGGAGTGCCTTGCTGTTGTTTGGGCAGTGCAAAAATTCCGACCATATCTTCACGGCCATCATTTTACCGTCGTGACCAACCATAACGCCCTATGCTGGCTTTCATCGCTGAAAAACTTAACGGGTCGCCTTGGTCGCTGGGCGCTTCGCTTGCAGGAGTATGATTTCGATGTCGCCTACAGATCTGGGAAGAAGCATCAAGATGCTGATGCTCTATCGCGCTGTCTTTTGCCCAGCGGAAGCAATTCACCATCGATACTCCAAAACGACAGCACCTCTCCAATCGCAGCGCTAAGTTCGTCACCTGCCACCCTATCTGTCCTTGTTTCACAACAACGTGTCGACCCATACTGCCGCACCATTGTTGACCGCTTCACCGGCTCTACTACTCCTCCAAACGCCAAACTCCGTCGACAACTTAAACAATTTAAGCTTGTCGGTGGTGCTTTATGTCGCTACATTTACCACATCGATGGAAACAAGTGGGTACCCGTCATCCCACGTTCTCTGCAACGTGATGTTCTGGAAGCCTTTCATGATGATCCAACCGCTGCTCATCTAGGCTACCACAAGACTTACGACAAAATACGAAGTCATTGTTTTTGGCCTGGCCTCTCTTCAGCCGTCGCTAAGTACGTTGCCGTTGCCTCCTGTGTCCATTGCCAACGGCGAAAACAACCGACAACTGCTCCGGCTGGCTTAATGCAACCTCTTCCTTGTCCCGCCTCACCTTTTGAAGTCGTTGGAATCGACTTGTATGGCCTTCTTCCTATATCATCCAATGGGAATCGCTGGATTGTCAGGGCAGTCGACCACCTTACCCGCTACGCAGAAACAGCTTCTATACCATCTGGGACTGCCACTGAGATCGCCGATTTCTTTCTTCGCCACATCTTTTTGCGTCATGGAGATCCACGCATTCTTCTCAGTGATCGTCGCAAAGTCTTCCTATCTTCCATTGTCGAGCAAGTTTTGCGTGCCTCGAACACTGTTCACAAGACCACTTCTAGCTACCACCCGCAGACCAACGGATTGACTGAACGGTTTCATCGGACCCTATCGGACATGATCGACATGTACGTTCACCCCAACCACACGAACTGGGATGCAATTCTACCCTTCGTGACATTCGCCTATAATACGGCTGCTCAACGCACTACCGGCTTTTCTCCGTTTTTTTCTCGTCCATGGTCGCTCGCCGAGTTTCGCTCTGGATGTCTCTTTTCTTTCGGCCCCTGCACCCTCGACGGCTCCTTTCTCTGAAGAATTCCTAACTCGTCTCGCACACTGCCATCACCAGGCCCGTGTTAACAACGGCCTCTCTCGAGACTCAAGACACTCGAAAATCTCGCTACGACTCGTCTCGCCGTGTTGTGAGTTTTTCCCCTGGTGACGAAGTTTTTCTATGGACTCCGCTATGCGTCCCCGGCCTATGCGACAAATTCGTCAGTTGCTTCATTGGGCCATACACGGTGGTCGAAGAGACATCTCCTGTCAATTACCGCGTTTCTCCTCTTAGCGCTAGTCCTGATCATCGTTGCCGAGGAACAGAGATAGTTTAAACAGATCTCGTTTAAAGCCTTATGCGCGACACATTTCATAATACTGTCAAGTGATCAGGCGGCCGCTTTCACCGCGCGGGGGAATTAGTGTGAGCGCGACAAGCGAATGACTCTTTATTCTCTTTGTAATCATCATCACCTGTACATCTTCTTCATCTAAAACTATCATCACCAGTGTGATTTCGCTCGAGCCTGGCCGAATAAACCGGTTCTTCACAATATACCTATACGCATTAAATTGTGAACTTTCAAATTCTAGTACAAACTGTATATGCGGTACACGTAGAAAATTAGACAGATATATTTTATTGATAAGTTATCGTGGAATGTAACAAAGTTCTTTATAAATTTTTTAAAGCGGGGCGCATAAAAATCTATATGATGTTCAACAATGTTCAATAGCCGGGGTACTTGATACTCAAGGTCCTGACTCCCGTAGTCAGTTCGCATAAGTGGTGGCCTTCTCGTTCGGTGGCGTAATTGATATCGAGGGGGAGAAACGCGCAGCCTACTAAAATGGAGCCTGCGCTTTTTTATGTGCAAAAGTAATCTATAATAGTTGATTTGATTTGCTCTGATTAACGAGTGTTTCTCAAAAAGATTGTGTGCGGGTAAATCTCGCGGTCTACCGTTATAGTTTTCGAAAATTTGCATTGCCCTTTTTTGCAGTTTTATTAATTTGTTGTAATTTTTTGCAGTTGTTGTTCTCCATATTAATGCACAATAGCTAAGTTTTGAGTGAAAGAGGGCGTAGTACACTGCCTTCTTTAGTGTTAGTGGTATAAGACTACTAAATTTATACATGGAGCCTACTACTTTACTGAGGTCGCAGCTGAGTTTATTGATATGATTGTCCCAAGAGAGGTTTTCTTGAAATCATACCCCCAAAAACTTTTGCGTTGTTACCTGTTCTATCTGCTCTTCTTTAAATAAAACAGTAATCTTGACAGGCATTGGCTTATTTATCGGTTTAAATATTATATACTTAGTTTTGCTGACATTTAATTGAAGTTTGTTTAACTTCAGCCAGTCAGATAATAAATCTGAATAATCATTAATTTCTTTTTCAATCTGTTGTAGGGATGAATTTGAAAAGAAAAGATTAGTGTCATCCGCATACATGACTATGTTCGGTGTAGGTGAAATGCTTGGGAGGTCATTGATGTATATGTTAAATATTACCGGGCCAAGTATGGATCCCTGCGGTACGCCAGTCTGTACTCTAAGATATGGAGAGGTCACCTGATTAAGTGAAACATACTGAAAACGATCCGTTAAGTAGCTTCGCATGAGATCTAACGTTGTACCGCGTATGTCATAGCTATGAAGTTTAGATAACAGTATTTCATTATTCACACTGTCGAATGCTTTACGGAGGTCAAGGAATAAACCGACCGTGTATATACGATTTTCAATGTTTTGTAGTATTTGATGTTTTATTTTGAGGAGTGCATCCTCACATGATTTATTTTTCCGAAATCCATACTGAGATGTACTAATTATAGCATACTTATTTAAAGAACCTTCCAGTCGTGAATTAATAACAGCCTCAAAAAGCTTTGAGAAGAGTGGTAGTATTGAAATAGGTCGGAAATTGTTTACAGAATTGTCTGCACCCCTTTTGTGAATTGGAGAGAGTTTGCTTGGAAAAATTCCGCATTCGAACATTCTATTGATAATATGGGCTAGGACTGTAGATATGATATCCGATACATATTTTATGGGAGATGCCAGTATACCGTCAAATCCTGCAGCTGCATTGCATTTAAAACTACTGATTACCTTTTCAACTTCACCTGCAGTCGTAAGAAATAATACAAAAGAATTCGGCAGAGATTGTTTTGCACAGATTGTTTGGCACAGCCATCCTTGCCTGTCATGCCATTGATTTGAGGATGGTATGCCAAGGTTTTCCGATGGACAGTGCGACATGCCTTAAGCAGCTCGTCGACGGCGTTTGAGAAAAACACGCGTCCACAGTCACTCAGTAATTCACGAGGTGCACCGTGTCACAAAATGAGATGGTGAAGAAGAAAGGACGCAACGTCTATCGCAGTGGTAGCAGGCAGCACAGATGTTTCAGCGTAGCGTGTCAAATAATCGATGGCGACGATAATCCACCAGTTGCCTCGAAGAGTGTTGGGTAGAGGACCATAAATATCAATTCCAACGTGGTCGAATGGTCTCGCTGGGCAGGTTAAGGGTTGCAAAGGGCCAGCAGTGCTGTGAGAAGGCGTCTTGCGTCGTTGACACGTGGTGCATGACCGAACGTACTGGCGAACGTGCCGATACATGCTGCGCCAGTAGTATCTTAGACGAAGGCGAGAGTAAGTCTTAAATACTCCAGCGTAGCCACACTGGGGGTCATCGTGAAAGGCAGCGCAGATGTCCGAGCGCAAATGACGAGAGATGACAAGGAGCCACCTACGGACCTCCGTCACGTAATTGCGGCGATAGAACAAGCCTTCACGGACAGCAAAGTGTCTCGCTTGACGAGAGAGGGAGCGTGAAGTCGTTTCTGACGAACTGTGAGAGAGGACGTCGAGCAAAGAATTGATCCAAGGATCCTTGCGCTGCTCGGATGGCATGTCGGTGATGCTCAACGATGACGAATTGCAAATGGCAGTTGATAAGCAGGCAAGGTCAGGAGGCAGTGGGGAACGGGATAGTGCATCGGCGTCTGAATGTGTGCGTCCTGAGCGATAAACAACACGGATGTCGTATTCCTGAAGGCGTAAAGCCCAACGAGCGAGGCGGCCAGTAGGATCTTTCATGGACGCCAGCCAGCATAAGGCATGGTGATCTGTGACAACATCAAACTGGCGTCCGTAAAGGTAAGTGCGAAATTTTCCTATAGCCCAAATGATAGCCAAGCACTCCTTTTCCGTGACGGAATAGTTGGACTCTGCCTTCGTTAGGGTACGGCTGGGATAGGCGACAACGTACTCGTCGCAGCCATCCTTGGGTTGAGCGAGAATGGCACCGAGGCCGACACCCCGTGCATCCGTGTGAATTTCAGTGGGTGCATTGAGATCGAAGTGGCGGAGAACTGGCGGAGACGCGAGTAGGCGGCGCAGCGCCGTGAATGCATCATCGCAGTGGCAATTGCAGCCAGAGAGGTCCGCGCTACGGGAACGAAGCTGAGTCAGGGGGGCAATTTTAGAGGCGAAATTGCGAATGAAACGCCGAAAATACGAACACAAGCCTACAAAACTACGAAGCTCCTTTAGGGTAGTAGTAGGCTTGGGGTACTCGGCAACGGCATGCAGTTTGGCAGGGTCTGGCGATATTCCTTCTTTTGAAACTACATGGCCGAGAATTGCGAGTTTGCGGGCACCAAAATGACATTTCTTGAAGTTTAGTTGCGACCCGGCTGCCGTAAGGCACTGGAGAACTTGTTCCAGACGGGAAAGATGAGTTTCGAAATTCGCCGAGAATACAACTATGTCGTCTAAATAGCAAAGACAGATGTGCCATTTAAGTCTCCTGAGGACACTGTCCATCATTCTTTCAAAAGTCGCAGGCGCATTGCAAAGACCGTAGGGCATTACATTTAATTCATATAAGCCGTCAGGGGTCACAAACGCCGTTTTTGAACGGTCTGGTTCAGCCATTGGCACTTGCTAATATTCAGAGCGCAGATCCAGTGAAGAGAAAAACTCCGCACCTTGAAGGCAATCCAAGGCGTCATCAATGCGTGGCAGGGGATAAACATCCTTGCGTGTAATCTTGTTTAGTCGACGATAATCCACGCAAAACCTGATGGAGCCATCATTTTTTCGCATGAGGACCACTGGCGAAGCCCAAGGAGTGTGTGAGTGTTGAATAACACCACGTTGCAGCATCTCGTCGACGTGTTGAGTGATGACGTCACGCTCAGTCTGCTTGACGCGGTAGGGGCGCTGATGAAGTGGATTATGATGACCGGTGTCGACAATGGTGAGTGACAACTGATGTGCGTCCCAAGGGAGGTTGTCCGTGGTCGAAAGAGGCGCGGAAAGGGTCAAGTAGTTGAATGAGCTGATTGCGTTGGTCTTGCGTAAGGCCGGTGTCTACGCTGCGCAACAGAAAGTCTTCGTCAGGTAGTGAGGGCGCGGTGGCAGCAGTGGCAACATCCACGGACATCAGCGTCGTATTAGAACAGGCATCCAAAGGAAAGATGTCATCATAAGTGTCAAGACTCCCAATACATTCGCCATGCAATAAGGTAGCGGGACAAGGGAACGGATTGCACACGTACGCGGCACTGGAGCTATCGGCAAGTGTTATGACGGCAAACGGGACGACAAGGTTCCGGCGAGGAGCGCATTCTTGTGAAGGCCTAAAGAGGGCAGTTGAATCGGAAACGGAGTTGCCCAAAAGAGATACTGCGGCGACTGAAAAAGCAGAGATGACGACGTCAGCGGCGACGATCACCTTTTTGGGTGAGTGAGAGAGATGTATGAATGTCGTGCTGAATGGAAACAAAACGAGTTGAGCACGAGCGCAGTCGACAACTGCATGATTAGCGGAAAGAAAGTTCCATCCCAGGATAATTTCATGAGACGCATGCGGAAGGACGACAAATTCAACGATGTAAAGCACTCCTTGAATCACAACACGAGCAGTGCATGTGGCAGAAGGTTGGACGTGTTGCGAACTCGCTGTGCAACAGCGTAAGAATCGTAAGCACATCCTCATGGGTCAACGCTACTGACGGCTTTTTTTCTCGCGAATGCCGATCACGGTACAGTGATTATGGACTCCGCGACCCTCCTGCAGCCGGGAACACCTATGCCAGCATTCGAGGACAGCTTCCAGGCCTTCTCAATGGCTCAAGGGCAGGCTTAACCCGGCACCGCCAGGAGAGGGCACCTACTATTGCTCAGGAATGCCGTTCATGCTTCCCACAGTGACAAGGCCTTACTCCGTACTACATCGACCCCTGAGCCGCTTAAGGCTCATTCACACCGAAGGCGGCGCGGCAAAGCGGGATTTTCGAAGCTGCAAAGCAGCAAGTGTGTGAATCTGTTCAGACCGCATCCCTCTTTCGCCTGGCCGCGCGGCAGAAGAGGCGGGCATCTCGCGATTTTGCACATGTGTCACTATGACATGTCAGTGTTTCTCCAAAACGTACACCCGCGCCACCACTGCGCCTCTGCTGCGTGGTGTTCTGATTGGCTGCGGCAAAGCGGCGAGCCTCGGCAGGCGGCAAAAAATTGCTCCGAGAGCGATCGCTCTAGCCACCTGGTTTTTCTCCCGTTTTCGCCACCTGGAGAGGAGGTTTTTCCCGCTTTTCGCATTGCCGCCTCGCCGCTTTGGCCACCCCGCCTTCGGTGTGAACGAGCCTTCAGAGGGGCTGTCCTAGCTCCCTCAGCCACCATGCACACCGCCGCAGCACATATCTTCGTACGTTGCCCCAGGCTCCGAATCGAGCTTTCTCAAACTATCATGCGACTCTGCGTCGCAGTCAACGCCTTGACAGCGTCGATCTCTGCGCTGTTCCCTGCGGCCTTGTCAGGGCTGCACGTGATCGATGAGGCGTTGGCCACAGCTGCCTCGCATGATCATGAAGAATGAAAAAAGCTCACCCGAGAGTCGCAGGAAGCTCCGGTATATCCTCGCAGCGCTATCAGACTGCAGACTTCGCAGCCGTCATGGGCCGAGAGTGCAAGCTGAGAGCGTGATGCTCTAGGGGATGTAGGCGAAGGGGATGTAGGTGTAACTATATTAGAAACTAGCAACTAGCCTTGGGCAGAGCCTCAACATGTTTAGATGATAAATAAAAAATAGGTTCATCAATTGAATTTTATGCACGTGTGATGAAAGCGATCTCACTGCATTTAAGAAGTTGGGGAATGCAATAAACAAGGAACTGCGAAAGGCAAAAGCGCACTTTTACGAAACTCTTTTTTTCATCAATACAGAGCAATCCAGAAAAAAAGATGGACAATTATCATTGATGCCACAGGCCCAAAAAACGTGAAGCAGTGTTTTCATGACGTCACTATCAATAATGAAAAAGTGACAGGTGCCAGTTTGACAGAATGGTTCAATGATCATTTTGTGAACATGATGACATCATCAGATAGCGGGGTCATTGGCACTGATGTTAATGGTTGTACGCATCGCATTTTTCTCCAACCAACTGACGACATCAAGATTTGTCATACTTTTTTGAGGCAATGACAACATCGAAATTGGTAATACTTTTTTGTAGGCTGAAAAACAGTAACACTGTTGATGCAGATGGTGTTCAAATCAGACCAATGAAATGGCTTTAACTGACATCATTGCAATCCACCTTGTATTTCTGTTTTTTCTTTTTCTAGAAACTGGCCATTTTCCAAGTTCTATGACGAAAGCCAGGGTGGTGTCAGTGATTTTTAAAGGTGGTAATGGAAATAACTCGAGGAACTACAGGCCAATTTCCTTTCTGTCTGTCTTTTCTAAAGGTTTAAAAAAGGTGATCTCTGCAAGAATATAAAGTTGTTTTTTTTTTTCAAGAATGACATTCTTTCTGACTGTCAGCTCAGGTTCCGCCCAGGCAGGTCGACAGAGAAAGCATTGTTATGTCAAACGGAACTAATAATTGATAACTAACTAAGCAGGCAAACTAACGTTAGATATTTTTATAGACTATAGCAAGGCGTTCGATCACTTCTTCAATAATTTATTGGTTGATTGATATGTAGGATGTAATCTCCCAAAACCACCATATGATTATGAGGGACGCCATAGTGGAGGGCTCCGAAAATTTCAGCCACCTGGGGTTCTTTAACGTGCACCCAAATCTGAGCACACAGCCCTACAGCACTTTCGCCTCGACTGAAAGAGCAGCCGCCGCAGCCAGGATTTGATTCCACGACCTGCGAGTCAGCAGTTGAGTACCTCGGCCACTACACCACCGCGATGAGGTGATCGCTTAAATCATGAAATTTTAATTAGAAAGCTAGACGACTAAGGCATCCGTGGCACTCCAAACTTGTTGTTTCGGTTGTACCTTTCTGGACAAACTCAGTGCGTTGCTATTGAAGCATTCTGCTCCTCATAGCGTGAAATTAAAGCGGAGGTACCACAGGGTAGAGTATCTTAGCCTTCTACAATTTACATACGCGTACACTGTTTGGAAACAGCTGTGTTGAACTTTATTCATCTGCGATGCTTGATGGCGCTATCTTCTGCAAGCTGTACCCGCGCCACCCGCGCACGTCTTAACCGCGCACGTCTTAAAAATGTTTAGCGACTATCTTTTCTGTCAACTGTTTAACTCCAACAGTGACATCTCCTATAATCTCGAGGGCGCCATACAGTGTGTGCTACGACATGTTTTGCCAACTTCGCGGCAACCTCACACGACGACCGGGACGATGTCGTTAACATTGTAGCAAGTAACCAACAATGCAGCAAGCTACCCCCGAAGCATCAAAACAAACCGTTGATAACAAGATTAACGACAAAATATGGCCGCTTGCCCGTCGCCTCAGTCGCAGGAGTCTGAGAACGGGGCACCATTCAGCGAAAGCTCTTGTCGGCGTCAGGAGATGGCGTAGGGCGAGCCAGTCGGCCAGAGCAGTGCTGTCGTCTGAGATCGCGAGGGCACGACCGGTCAGCACGAAATCCAGCCTTTTCTTCCTTGCCTTCTTCGCGCACAGCGTTGAGAGGTGCCGTCGCGGGATTGGGCATAGTGCTGAGAGCATTTTCGCAGCACGATATGTTTGAATTAACCATCGAGTATGCTTGCACGTTCGAACTACAGGACGTTTTCGACCATTGGAATACACATAGCTTTGACAGGACCACAGCGCAAGTTCGAATTGACCGGAAGTTCAAATTAAGCTTGTTCAAATTAATGAGATTCGACTGTGTTCATTTTCCGTCGCACGCTTGGTCGCGTAGCGGTACATCGGGCCGCGAGGAGGTTTCCTTCTTTGCATTCTTATAGGTGTGCGCCCATCTGAGCATACATTGTCACAAACTGTTATAATCGATATAACGAAATAATGAATATAATGAAATAATTGTGGCTCCCCTTCAACTTCGTTATAACGAGGGTTGAGTGTATATATTTATGTTTGACCAACACATGAACAAAAACAGTTCAAAGCTGCACTTTGTCTCATTAACCTCTGGCCATCTGCCTTTCTAGTGATTATTTCAGTTAGAACATGGCCAAAACATTGACTGGAGATAAAGACTCCCGCTGCCCAAATACAGAACTCTTTTCTGCAGGACCAGGATTGATTAATATGTGGGGTTTAACGTCCCAAAACCACCATATGTATATGAGAGACGCCGTAGTGGAGGGCTACGGAAATTTCTACCACCTGGGGTTCTTTAACATGCACCCAAATCTGAGCACACGGGCCTACAACATTTCGCCACCATCGGAAATGCAGCCGCCGCAGCCGGGATTCGAACCCGCGCCCTGTGGGTCAGCAGCCGAGTACCTTAGCCACTGGACCACAGCGGCGGGGCCTGCAAGACCAGGAAGATTGTCAACGACAGCGGCTACCCTTACAGCTCCAGTGCAATCAACATCAATCACCATTCTGCCGTCGTCACAGATTCACACATTCACACTATCCCCTAGAAGAAATGCCTGGATGGTCCACAACAAAATGCAGACATTCCTTAAGAGGCCACAATAGCCTGCTTTGCCTCACAAATAGGAGTCGCCAAGTACCTGCTTGAGGTATGAATAACTCATGGCCCAAAGTGCATACTTGACACTGATGTAATGTGAATAACTCGAAAGATTTAAAGAGCACTGAAACAAAAATATTGCACCTTGTCTATTTTTTTGTTGTTGCAATAGGTCTCTTATGACCCACTTATTATGGCTGCAAACATGATCCGCAGAAGTGTGCGACAATTGTTTATTTAGAGATGTTTTAAGAGCGCCCAGTTCATGTTTCAGTTTCAAAGAGCACCAAGCTGGGCAGAAGTAGTTTCGGTAAACACCACAGGCAATGCAAACTGTGACGCAGGCGAGGTGCAGACACCGCACTGACAGCATACGCGAAGCCGCAGGTAGTGAGGACGAAGGTATATGCCAGAACAAGCCAACATAGGTTTTCCACTCCCCCCACGAGGATGTTGGCGTGCATGCTCAAATCTAATATAAATATGTTCAAGACTATATTTTGTAGATGTTGTGTACGTCTCTAGATAAGACTATCTCACTCATTATATCGGCTTTGAAATTTTGTGTAGGTGCTTTTTTCATGGGATTATTCAAACAGCATGACTAGTACCGGCAAACTTGCGTTATATGAACAGCAACAAAAAAAAAGAAAGACACTGCAGGCTCCAACTCTTAAAACACATTTTTTCCCCTATCGACTGCCACCCTAAGAAAAGTCACATCACACTCTCTTTTACAATAGCACATCCCTGACAACATATGACGATGTGCCAACCTATACTAGGCTTGCAGAAGGCAGAATACACCTACTTGAACTTGATGAAGCAAAATACTTGAGACCATAGGACGAGATGCAGTTACTTAATGGGAAACGAGAACAATCGCACACGTAACCCTGCTGATTGCACGTGAAGGGGGAGGACAATGTGAGTGATGAAGCCAGAATGTGGCAGATCTCATGCATTATAAAATTTGATTTCACCAGAAGCAATGAGTGAATAGCACCCTATTCGGGATTTTTACTTTCAGTGAAACGTTACGGGATGCAATGGCATCTTTGTGTAAGAAGTCACAGTTTCATCATACAATAGCGAGAAATCGCAATGTCCCACGAAAATTGACAAACAGCCTGACACTTTTAGTGCACTGCTGAAACACAAAGAAGGATGCTCGACAAGAACGCACACATATACGCAAGATGTCTGTCTGTCCGTCTAGCCGCCTATGACTTTTGGCTCTCCTATCCGTTTCGATAATGGTATCGATACCAAACTTGGTATGGCATAACATGACTGTATGAAGAACATATCCGACTAGTCATAACATAGAAATCATGACATGCATGTCATGAATGTCATGATTTACATTTCATGGTCCTGCAGCTCTTGCGGTGATTCGCTCACACGGCATGTTGCAAAACTAGTATGGTATGGTATGATTAATTGGCGAACACAAGCGACAGACCCTAACATGATAATCCTGACATGCGTGTCATGACACAACATGACTACATGCCACGCTCATGATGTACTGGCAGTTCACTTATACCAAATTAGGTATTACAGGACGTGCATGGATGATGAAGGTATGATACTGGTGCAAACATGATAAACATGAGATGCGTGTCATGTAACAACATGACTACATGCCACGCTCATGATGCACTGGCAGCCATTTCGCTAGCTTCACTTATACCAAATTTGGTATTACAGGACGTGCATGGGTGATGAAGGTATGATAGTGGTGCAAACATGAAACATGAGATGCGTGTCATGTAACAACGTGACAACATGCCACGCTCATGATGCACTCGCAGCCGTTTGGCTAGCTTCACAACAGCCAAATTTGGTATTAGAAGACGAAGGTATGTGACTGGTGCAAACATGATAATCATGAGATGCTGGTTATGTGAGAACATGACTACATGCCATAGTCAAGACGCCAATACATTTCGACGGGACACGGTGTGCGTGCTCGTCGGCGTTCATTTCGTCGCGTCACACCGGGGTTGCCACACCAGGCGCCGGTCCAGCCATATACTCGCAGGCACGCGCTGCGCTGCGTTGCTTTGACGCATGCACGTTTCAGCATGTCCAACGTCCCTTTGCACGAAAGAGGGAGACACAGTGTTGCCTGGTTAACGCATCGGTGAGAAATGCAGCATGTCGCATTTCGCGCTGGTTGCCGTCGGGCCACGCTGACAGGCGCTGGTCGCGTCTGGCATCAGACTATAAAGTGCTTGCGTTTTGCTAACGTCGCATCGCTGTGCCCAGCGTGCGCGCGCGTCAACGCTACATCTGAGTACATTGGGCCTTTTATAATGCGCTCGCGGCTGTTTTCCTAGCACCACATATATTAAATTTGGTGTTACTTGACGTCAATGAATGATGAAATATATGACTGGTGCAAACATGATAATCCTGACACGCATGTAATGCAAGAACATGACAACATACCACGTTCATAGCATGCTCGAGGCCGCTTCCCTAGCTTCACATATACTAAATTTGGCATCAATTGACGTGAATAAATGACGAAGGTAAACGACACATCCAAACATGATAATCATGACAAAGAAGTCATGTATGGCATAATTTACCGCCACCTCATAACGCTGTGGTGATCTTAATGTGACATATCAATCTTACTCATTCGTGCTTCGCATATCATAGATTGCCGCCGTACGTGGGATCTGCCAATTTGATTTCTTCTGATTTATTTTTGCCTTATATATATATATATATATATATATATATATATATATAATAGATTTTTCTGCCCACGGCAAAGTATTTTTTCGCCCACTTTTCTTTCTTGACATTTGCAATACAATTCATTCTAATAACTTCCCCCATACTTTCCTTGGGACTATTGTCTGTTAGATATTGTGTGAAACAAGGAAAAACGAGCCCTTAAGTATACACTTCTGTCCTTATATATATATATATATATATATATATATATATATATATATATATATATATATATATATATATATATATATATATATATATATATATAGGATATGGCACAACGGGAGCGTTGTCAACAGGGATAGATATATTTATTTCCCAACAGTTTCGGGAGGGGACCTCCCTTCATCAGGGGATGAGTATAACTCATCCCCTGATGAAGGGAGGTCCCCTCCCGAAACTGTTGGGAAATAAATATATCTATCCCTGTTGACAACGCTCCCGTTGTGCCATATCCCATACCTTCACGAAGACTAACTGGCCCATTGAATTATTACTCCCACTATATATATATATATATATATATATATATATATATATATATGATACGAATTCGAAAGGAGCATGCAAGAAATTTGTATCATACCGAATTTTTATGAACCAAAAACAAGTTAAAGCTGATCATGAAGGTGAACAAGAACTTTATCAGGGTCAACTACTTCTTCCTGAAAAAAGTTCATTATGTTCTTTTGAACTTTTCTAACACGCCTCTTAACAAAGTGCCACGGTTTCCTCACTTATGCTGCTGGTGCTTAAGGAGAGATGCGGATCGAAAAACGTGAGTTTTTTTCAAAATTACCGATTTTTTTTATTTTCACCTGTTTTGATAAGATTAGTACCTCTACTGTTACGAAAAAAATAATACAGGTCGAGACTTGACTGGAAATGCTTTAAAATTACATCTAAAGAGCACAAGGTGCCTGTTAAAAGGTCGAAAGTGTGCAGTCTTCGAGCACCTTGCCGCTGACAATGCGCCGCCACTCGCCATTGTTGATCGCATGAGTCAAAGCGTCGAGCCTCACTCTTCAAATAACAAACGTTTATCTCACTGATGCAGCACAAGAATTAATGAAAAGAAGCACTCTTCTGCGAGATTTTCGAACACCGCGACTGGCTTATCACATAGTACGAATCGGGGGCTGCCATTGTCTGATGCGTGCCTGTATGTGCTGTAAAACCTATTTGCGGAGTCCGTGTCTTGTCGAGCAGCGCAGCTGAACAATGCTTTTCTCGTGTAATTATCTCCGTTATGAATGAAAAAAGGCATTGCTCGGAAGTGAAAGTCGTTGTGCGGCGCGCTATGTAGGAATAGGCTACAAGCAGCTGGTCCGATTTACGATAGTTGTTGGCTTGCAGAAGCCAATGCATCAAAAGTCATTCACAGCCAAGCCGGAAAGTTCGTGATGCGGCAATGGATGAGGTCAGCACCAATCTTGAGAGGTCGAAAGAGCTCGCAGTGAGAGAACTTAGTAGGGACGACATTGCCATTATGTACGACGGTATGTGGTACGAACATGGCTGCAAAATGGCATGACACTGGACTTAGTTTGGATTTCGCAGTCCTGTCGAACTCCTTCCTAGCTTACAGTTGGCACAAGGCTTTGCCAGATGCAGCGGAAGTTTGGCAAGCGTTTCATGGCCCTGTCTGTAAGCGAAATGTCTGTAAGGAGTCGGCTTGAAAAAGCAGAGAGGGACAAATTCATGGTGCTGGCGTATTTCAGTTGCAGTGGCCACTGCAAGAAGGATTGTTCTTTTTGGTATGTAAATTTCATCTGATTTAATCATATCTTTCATAAATAAAAACTCAATTTTAACTTTAAAATTCGTTTTTCTCAAAACACAAATTTCACCATTTTTCCCAATGTGCCCCTCCTTCTTTGGGCACTTCTAGTGCTCAGATCTGCATGAAATGTTGCCCAAATTTTTTCCAAAGTACGACAAATGCAAGTATTTTGTTTCAATTTTAATATTTTATTGTATAATAAATATATTGTATGTATACCTTTACTAGAGTAGGTGAAATATGGACTTTTTACGTCTATTATTTTTCACGCGTATTACATATTTTGTATATGCTTCCTAATTAGTTATTTGCACACTACACTTTATTTGAAGCATTATGAACTATGAATGATAAAAAAATACAGAAGTTTTGGAATGAAAAGAGGGTAAAAGGGTTAAGATTTTCACTTTGTCATGTTACAGAGCTAAACTTGTGCAACTTGCAAGAAAACTAATTATATATTTGAAATCAGCATAAAAAGTTCCATAAACAGCTCAAGTTTCATTACTCTAGGGTGAATATTTTAAAAAAAGTGTCTTCGAGTAGCATCTCCCCTTAAAGTGCGTTCACACCTGGCATCAAAAGGAGGGAAAGCGGCGAAACTTATAGGAAATTCATGTGCTTCGCCACTTAACAGCTGGAAAAACGCGCCACGAAGTCGACACGAAAAAAAAAATCACACAGGAGAATTCAAACTAGAACGCCAGAGCGGCCTCAAGACCACGTCCTCGCCCACCAGAAATGTTCACATTCGTTGTGCCTACTGCCACCACCTTCGCCCCTTGAGCATTTATTCCATTTTTCCCTTTTCCCGAGCACTGAAATTCGTACCTAGTTATAATTATCCATGCGAAGCACTAAAAAAAAAGTTTACACCTGTACAAACATTGTTGCCGGGTATATACCAGAAGAAATGACACAAGCGGATGCACCGGCAGCGGCAACGGTTTGACTTGGCAGTGAAAAAGCGAGACATGTAAGGGCATGCTGACTCACTGCTGCTGCACCTTCTTCTACTTCTGGCGTTTGCAGCAATCGTAATCCAAACCAGGCTCTCAATGAACACATCCTTGTTGAGGCCGTGAGCTTCGTCGTGCTGCACGGGTACTTTTCTGGTGCGCCAACACGAGCCACTGCCGACGCTTTTGCCGCCATGTTGAATTTGCAGCTCATAGTTTGAGAGCTAGTGCAGCCGGTGTAGCCAATGCCACGAAGCAAAAACCTGATATGCTATCACGTGGCGAAAAAATCTAGTCTCGGGCCGATTTTTTTCCCAAGCCTCGTGCCGTGGTTTTCCGGCCACTTAGGCAGTGAAGGGAGAGAAATTCTGGTGAGTTTTTTCGCTTTCACTCCTTTTGAGGCACAGTGTGAACGGGCCTTTCTCCCACAAACAAGCCACGCTGCGTTGTTCCTGTGCAGCAGTCGATCGCACGTTCGTATCACAATGGCTGGGGATATTGTTCGTATAACACTATATCACGGCATGTTTTATATAATGTAGGCCATCAAAAACAAGCTTAAAATTCGTATTAGTGGGAAATTCCCATGAGCCATAATGGTATCGTTTATTTTATTTATTTAATTAAAAATACTGCTTATCTCAATTGAGATAAAGCCAGAAAAAAGGAGGGGGTTACCGCAGAACGCATAAAAGCAGTAAACAAATTACACTATGTGCTACAATGTGCTATGATACATAAATGCAAAAATAGGTCAACTACAGAGTATACAATATAAGGATCATTCAACTAGAAAGAGGAGTAACAGAAAGAAAAAAACTTACATAAAAATAAATAAATCAGGAATAACATAGCTGTGTTATGTTCAAAAGGTTTCCTCACTTGTCGTGATGCATCTATCTAGTGAGTTAATGTTAGCAGTTGATGAATGAAGTTCGTTCCATTCTGTTATGGTGCTAGGGAAGTAGGAGTACTTAAAGCAGTAAGAGTGTTGTGTATATCAGCTAGTGTCATGGAGTGCATGTTACGTGTACGTCTACAAGAGGTCACCGAAATATATGTAGTAGTGGTGTCAATGTTTACTTGGCTGAGTAGTAGTCGATGCATGAATTTTAACCTAGTTAGTTTGGCTATTTTCAAGGCTATAAAGGCCAGTCTTTATTTACTAATTCAGTCTGTGAGTCTAAAGTTTTATATTTATTAAATACAAACATGATGGCTTTTCTCTGGATCTTTTCGAGTTTATCAGTGTTATGTTTAAAGTACGAGAATCATACAATGTTAGCATACTTGAGTTTTGTATGCTAAAAGCTTGATGTCACGTGGCACAAGAGGGAGGTGTTTTTTGAGGAAGAGCTTTTTTAAGGCAGTTTATGTGATAGTGTTGATGTGGGAGTCCCACCTAAGAGCGTGTGTAAGTAAATAACCAATCTATTTGTTTTCTTGAACTCGAGCTGTATATTTGCGGTATTACAAACACAGAGGTGTGTTTTTTTTTCTGGTAATTATTAGGGCACCTAATTTATTAACATTAAGGGTCATTTGACAGTCACAGACTCTACTGTAAATAGATACATCTACATGACTGGCATATGACAGCTATGGCAACAACAAATATTTGCCGAGAGAGCCTTTGTATTATTGCTATTACAATAAAATGACAAGTAGTGGGCTTATCGTGGACCTACAAGGCACACTATGTACACTAGCATGCAAAGAATAATTCATGACCGAAAGGAATGTAGGAATGCAGATTTGCAGAGACATCACTTTGATTGCCACAAAGTGCACGCGACGATAATGCACGTCATCGGAATCAGTTTGAAGCACTAGCATAGATCAGTGGCAGCATGCCTGAATGCCATGTGGAATGTCGGGGTTATATTCAGGCACAAACCACTACTTTGTTCATTGCTTACACTGAAGTACTTCCCCCATCGATAACAACTTGCCATAGACCCCTTAACGTGTTTACCTTGGCAGATGCCCCGCCGTGGTGGTCTAGTAGCTAAGGTACTCGGCTGTTGACCCGCAGGACGCGGTTCACATCCCTGCTGCGGCTGCATTTCCGATGGAGGTGGAAACGTTGTAGGCCCGTGTGCTCAGATTTGGGTGCACGTTAAAGAACCCCAGGTGAATGAAATTTCCGGAGCCCTCCACTACGGAGTCTCTCATAATCATATGGTGGTTTTGGGAGGTTAAACCCAACATATCAATCAATTACCTCGGCAGATCACATCAGTGAAATTTATTTATGACTGGGCCATCCAGGGATCACTATCTAACATTCTACAGTCCTCAAATAGATGAAACTATAATGAAGTGATATGAATCACCCGTCGTGTTAGTGAGAGAGATCACCTGCACAAACTTCTGGACACAACAACATAATTGGCCAAAGTCATCTCAACACAGCTGAAACCCTGCTTTGGAGCCACAAGCGAGCCTCTTGGAGCACTTAGCAATACCACATTTTCGAATGCAAGTATTTATGTCCCAAACATTTGGAGCGCTTGCATCACTTATGATGAAATTAATATATGCACACCTGAATGCATGTTTATTTGTCAACTTCAAGAAGATCAAATTAACTTATTGCTCTTTTGCTTGTGACCAACCTTTCGTTTTTTCAGTCCCATGATGGTCGGTCACCTCACATTTTACCGCAAAACATTTCAAATTTGTCATTTATTGAGGTTTGCTCAGATGCTTTTGTTGCTGCACAAAATTGAAAACTGAGAAAATATTTCATGCTTTTTTTCTTTTGCTACAAAGTAACTATTCTGAAAGCTTTCTTGCTTTCCGTGAAGCAAAAGTATATTTTATAAGGTAAGCAGGTCATTCTTCATGGAGAGAATTCATGGGCTTGCTGCTTAGCAGGAAACAGAATATGAGGTTCAATGAGCAGGTGGTCTTTTGTGCCTGAATTTTTCTCTGTATTTGACCAAATTAGTTGTAATCAAAGGCTTGGGATGTCATCAGACAAGCTCTTTAAATAAACTTTTACCTCAGCAGAGAAGCACGATCGAGACACCACTGTATTTGTACGTGTATGCTCTGGCTTTGTGTCTTGTCAAGAAAGCTTCACAGGCCTCTATCCATAGTGCAATCTTTTATAATAAATCCTGACCCACATATTGTATTAGAGCAAGTGCCCTGCATGACGTCCTCTTGAAGTTGATTAAAACAAACAGTACCACTATTTTTATGGGAAGCCAGTGCTGCCCAGGTAATGCGCCTACACTTCCTGCATGCACGTCTCGAATTAACACGCTGCGCCACTCTGGCAAGCTAGTTGAGAACCAGCTAGTTGGACAGAGCCACCGCAAGGTCTACTACGAGCATGTTATCACACCAAGGGTGAAACAGGGTACGCTAGTACCCTGTTCCACCCCTGATGCTTTTACTGTCATGTCCCGTACAAATTCCAAATCGATAACACTTTCCCACACATCGTATGTTCTATTCGTGGGTAAAAGTGCAAGTGGGGGCAAAGTATGCGGCTGAGCCCTACAGGAGATTGATTTGATTGATATGTGGGGTTTAGCGTCCCAAAACGACCATATTATTATGAGAGACGCCGTAAAGAAGGGCTCCGGAAATTTCGACCATCTGGGGTTCTTTAATGTGCACCCAAATCTGAGAACACGGGCCTACAACTTTTTCACCTCGATCGGAAAAGCAGCCGCCGCAGCCGGGATTCGATCGCGCAAACTGCGGGTCAGCAGTTGAGTACCTTAGCCACTATACCACCGCGGCGGGGCAACCTCGAAGGAGGTAGTTGAAGCAAGAGCCAAACGATCTGGCCCACGTTCGCTGCTCGGAGGGCACGTGCGATAACACCCGATTTGACTACAGGCCCAAGAGGCCTGTAGTCAAAGCAGAGAAAGAGCCCCCCCCCCCCCCCCCCCGGTCTTGGAAGAGCGTTAGAAAACAATGAGCAAGAAGGAGTACGGGGGCAGGTGTCGCTCAAGGAACTATCAACTTTGCTTCTAACGTCGTGATTGTGATCGCTGGCATGCATGCTATCTCAGCAGCCATCAGCAGGCGAATCACATAGACTTCTACGTGCTGCACTCTCATTGATTGCAAAAAGAATGTGCAAGAAGTGTTGCTCTCTTTGAAGTGGCCGTATACTTGTGCACCAGCGTTTTGTACAGTTACATGAGATCAGATCCAAATGAGTTGCAGGGATTTAGCAAAAAAATATGCAGGAATTCAACGAACACATACGTAATAATGTGTAATCGTCCTAGGGTGCAAAATATATACATTAAAAAAAATAAAAAAAATTGGAGCACCAAAGAAGTGTACTTGCTTGTTTAACAGAATGAGCATGCACTTTAACCTGTCAGATCCGGTCACGCAAGGTCAAGTCGGAATCGCTGATCGAAAAGTCCAACTGAGAATTATCGTCGCGGCTGCTGCCACCACCCTCTCAAAGCGCATCGCCCTCGGTTCTGTCCAGCGTGTTCGAATGTCCCATTTTCTTGAAGCTGTTCTCGACAAAGCTGGGAAAAACTAGGTCGCACGACACGATACCGGAGGACCGAAGCGTTCGCACATAATTGAAAAGTCTTTCTTCAATGACAAGAAACTTGTAATCAGCAAGCGTGTACTCTTTCTTCTGTGCCGATTGCACAGATCGTCACATGTTGAAAAACTTAAAATGTATAACACATTGAAATATAAAATTACTGTACACCACCGCAAGAGAACAGTAAAAACATGAAGGAGAGATGGCGAAACCTGAACTTCCGAAACCAATCATGTATAAGTTGCAGTGCCGATGCAGAGAACGAGCAGAACAATTGACACAACAGGCCAAGCAGGCCCTCGCACACCTCAGGTGCCAAAAGTTGTCCGTGCCATAATGCAAGCGTTCATTCACACTGTAGTAAAGATGGCGAGATTAGAGGGGGACGAATGCCTGAATAGCTTCAGTGACCCGTTAACAGGTTTCATTGTTCATGCACAGTATTCTAAGGACCCTAGTTCGGGAGAAGTCTTCGGAAGAAAAGACTTCGCACTCGCAGCCCATTTAAACTGCACGCGCTTTATCAGCAGGCCACGCGCCCCGCGCACCCGTCCAAATCTAAAGGTCCACAGTCTCTTTGTATTCTCGCCGGCGAGCTGGCTTGGCCGGATTGAGGAGCACAAAATATGCGGGTAATTTTTTTTTTTTTGGTAAAGCTGACAAACTACGAGTGGTGTGCAAACTATACGATGGCTCAAATCATGTGAGCAAATATGGTAACTTGGCCAAGTTGATGCAGCGTTTCAAGACAACGAGACACTTATGACCGTGTCCCCAACAAACAATGATGCAGACAATGCTGAAAGATCTTGGCTTCAAGTACAAGAAACTTTCTCGGAAAGCACTTCTCATAGAAGCTACAAACATTTTGCAGTGTCGCTGCTGTTACATAAGGTAGCTGCAGCACCCGATTCCATTTGAGATGAGGAGGATTAGATACGAATTCTTCTGAACAACTTACCGTAACCATTACATGATGCATACCAGGTCGGAAGCAGTGAGAGTAACCACAATGATAATGAAGAATCCTCGACTGTAATGCTGGAAAAAAAGAGCTTCTCATTGATTGATTGAGTGATTCAGTTATTCATTTGTTAATTTATTTAACCATTCAATTAAGCTGATTGATGCAAACACTACACCAAATACTTTTTTGCACATGTTGCATAAACATTGAAAAGCTTTGGCGTGACAAGAGTTCATATAAACAGGCTACGATGAATATACAAAGTCGAGACAGTTCTTTTGTAATGAATGTTGACCCATCAAAAAATAAACAGAACAAGTCAAGAATGCGAAGCCTGCACAAAATGCACAGCACAGTCACAAGAAAATCTGGAACAGGAGCTTTTCTAGAGTCTTTTATGCACTCTTGGGGTCTACAAGCACACCTGCATAACACCCATTACACCATAAATCATCATAATAAATCTGAGGTGGGAAAGCACCCACCATGCCATTACGTGTTATTTTGTGGAGAAACGAAGGACCCTCCAGGTATTTATTTGTGAGGCATCATGTGCACACTCTTGATGCTGCGGCTAATAACGATGATGAACCATACTACAGCCCTTTGTAATGGGCTATGCAATCACCATTGGCTGGCTGCATTTAATTTAGCCTTCTGAAACACTTTTTTTTTTATATGTCACCATGAAGCCAACATAGTAAGTTACTTTCTTGAACATCACCCACCATGTCCCGCAAATGAGAGGGCACAAGCACCCACCATGGACGCTGGTATGCTCAGCTACTTCCATTCCTTCAGTGCAGCCAAACGTACGGGTTTCATCCCTGCCTTTTTGTCGCAATCACATGCAAGTTTTTTCCATTCAATGACACAAGGGGCCACGATCTCAAAACACGTAGTGCTGCCTCCAAAGCAAAACGTGCAGACAAAATGTGCAATCGGCTAGGGCGACCTGAGCGGAATCATGTTTTCATGTTTCACCTGAGTTTAGTGCGAACCGAGTCCCATGGCCAGAGCGAGGGCTGAAAGGACGCCTTCTCCACAGAACTCTGCTGCTCATCTGCTGCTTGGCCAAAGTCGATCTTCTGCGCCAACTTAGTCAGATTTTCTGACATGGAACATGGCCTGCAACAGGGGCTTCATCATGCATCACCAGCTCCTGCTAATACTGCTACTTTCTCATCTCCCAAAGCTTATCTTGTGGCTCAAATATGTCACGTACAATTTCAAAAGGTAAACATAATTAGTCTGGCTGGGTAAAATTATATGAACAAAAATACTCTCCATCCACTTTTAGCTTTTAATATTTAAAACTGGCCCTGTGTTTATATACCCGGTCTCTCCTTCAAAGTTTGACTGTACAGCCAGCTCCAATGAGAGTCATTTTTCTCAGAGTTGTCTCTCTCTCCACCATTACTTCAAGACTAAACTCGCTTGAAAGTCCGTTTACTCATGCAATTTCTATCATTCAACACTACAAAAATGTCACTGTTTCAAAATATGAATCAATAAGACACACATGATTTGTATTACATCAGTAGTACAACCTCAATAACATTTAGTGTCACAGATATAACTTTGGCTGGGCCTGTCGACTTGTGGGCTCTGTGTGTTCAGTCCTACACAAAGGTAAGCTTTATATAGACCCCCGGAAACGTTACTACAGAAAGAAGTACATGTGTGACAGGCAGATATTGCCTTGAATATAAATGTGCATAATAAACAACACCCATACAGCACAAGCGAGCAGATGCTAAGAAATGCTCGTTTCCCAACTCTAAGCTGAGTGCACAAGTGCGGCATGCTTTTTTTGAGGATTAAGTGCCCCATCGCCTCCATCAGTGAGATGGCTTCCTATGTGATGCATTTGAAGATCAGTGGAAGGGCACTTACTGGACGTACACCTCCTGGCCATCGTAAGTGATCTCCTGCACCTGGTACTCTTGGCATGCCTCAACGCAGACAGCCACGCTGCTGTTGTTCGACATGGCTCCTGCTGAAATTACATTCAGTGAATCATCCATCAAAAAGAACCATTTTGAATAGAATAAAACTAGTTGGAAATGTTGAGTGCAAGAACAAGACATCCACAAGAATGAGATAGGCGGCATGGGAAAGGCCAACAGGAAACACCTGCTTTTGTGCATGTCTGGTTTTTTCGTTCCAGATTTCCCTTTAGCTATGCACCACCTTGGTAAGCTTTAGGTGTCATTAAGCATAAATAAAGCTGCACGGAGAAAACTTTTCGATGGCGCAGAAAAAGCCGATAAAAAAGAGCTGGCACAAACTGGTTGCAAGTTGGCATGTCGGAAAACATCTAGCACTGTGGACAGACGGGTAAGATGGTCGTCGAAAGTAGTTGAAAAAACAATATTGTCATCAAGATAGCAGAGGCAGATGGTCCACTTCATGCCTCGAAGGAGAAAGTCCATCATGGGCTCAAGAGTCGCGGGGGCATTGCATAATCCAAAAGGCATCATCTTGAACCGATAAGGTCCATCAGAAGTCACGAAGGCTGTCTTCTCTCTGTCTTTGTCGTCCAGAGCGATCTGCCAGTAGCCTGAGCGAAGGTCTATTGAAGAGAAATATTTGGCACCGTGTAAGCAATCGAGTGCATCATCTATGCACGGTAGGGGATAGACATCTTTCTTGGTAATATGGTTGAGATGGCGGTAGTCAACACCGAATCTCCGTCTATTGTCCTTTTTTTTAAAAAGCACAGCGGGTGAGGACCAGGGACTAGATGAGGGTTCGATTATGCCCCTATGAAGCATTTTATCGACTTCTCGTTGTATAATAGCACGCTCCGAGGCTGACACACGGTAGGGCCGTCGGCAAATACGTCGAGCGCCACCGGTGTCGATGCGATGGGTTACCACGGATGTTTGGCCCATATTACGGTCGCTGAAGTCAAAGATGTCCTGATAAGAAGCAAGCGCACATCATAGAGCAGAGACTTGTTCAGAGGTGAGCTTGTCAAATAGCATTGGCTTGAAAAGGTCAAAAACAAGAACGTGATGAGAGCGACGTTCATGAAAAATCGGATGGTGAATCGCCTGGTTAGGGCGAAAACTGTGTGGTCGACCAGTGGTGTCAGATGCGCAAGTGACATGCCGCGAGAAATAACTTGCGCTGAGAAGCCGAAATTGAGGACGGGAAATGTAGTTCGGCTGTCCTTAACGGTAACCACAGTGTTGGGGAGTGCAACCTTACGTGTCATGGCCACGTCAGAAATTGGGGCAGCAACATAATCACCATCGGATACTGGAGGATATGGCGAGAGTTGGACTTAGACTGCGGCTTGCGGCGGAAGTCTGAGGAAATCGACACAGCGTAGACGAGGTGGGCTGGTAGAGACGGTCTCTGAGAAGGATGGTAGTTCGAGCCGAAGAAGGCCTTTGGAACAGTCAATGAGCGCAGCGTGTGAAGTCAGAAAGTCGAGTCCAAGGATGAGGTCATGAGGGCGATTTTCCAGTACAGCGAACAGAACTGAAGTTTGATGCTCAGAAATCGTTAATCGCGCAGTGCACATTCCAAGCACAGCAGGAGTACTCCCAACCGCTGTACGAACGGTAGGTGCAATCGCAGGCGTCAGAACTTTTTGGAGGCGGCGGCGAAGGTCTCAGCTCATCACAGATATTTGTGCACCGGTATCAATAAGAGCAGTTACAGGTAAACCATCAACGAGAATTGTAAGAAGGTTACACCTCTGGTCGGGAGTAATCGGAGGATTTGCAGTCCGAGTCGTGTATGCAGCGCCACCTCCGGGGGCTGCACCGGCTAGTTTTCCGAGCGACGGTCGTAGGGAGACCGAGAACGGTGGGGTTGGGGCGAGCGGGACAGACGACGCACGGGCGATGGCGAGCGGCTGGTCCGACGTTCTGGATTATGCTCTGCACCTGTCTCAGCACGGTAGGACGGGGCATAAGGTGCATGTTCGGAGCGAGGTCCCCAATCATAGAAGCTCGGTCGAGGTGATAAGGTCCAACGGCTGCGGCAATGGCGAGCGCTGTGTCCTATCCGATGGCACGTGAAACATATGAGCCGATCATCATGAGTGCGCCATTCAGCTGGGTTTCGTCGTGGCGCGAACGTGCGGTTCAGAGTGGTAGCCGCAACGGCTGGAGCCGAGCTGGAAGTAGCAGGGGCATTTTGATGAGGTGGCAAAATGCCCATATTCGCGGTCGCTTGGCGAACCACGGCCTGTATCATTGAAACAGCATCGAGGTTGTGTCCTGGCGCGCTGACGCTAGACATAGCGGGTGCCATAGCCTTGAGTTCCCGACGAACTATTCTGGTGACGTTTTCCGGCGCTGGTGGTTGATGTAGTGTGGGCAAATCTTCGCAAGAGGACGTAGCCGCCGTGTTGGGAAGGCGGTCAAATCGATGAACTATGCGCCTACTTTTCGCCTGTTTGAAGTGACGACATGCTTCGATGGCCGACTCCATCGTCGAGCAGTCCTTACACAGCAGAAAATTGAAGGTGTCATCGGCAATTCCTTTCAGGATGTGTCCGACTTTGTCCTCGTCGAACATGCCCTTGTCGACCTTGCGGCACAATGCCAACACGTCCTGGATGTACGCGATGTACGGCTCTGTGGATTTCTGGGCACCAGTCGCAAGCTCTTTCTTTGCGGCCACTTGACGTCCGATGGGTTTCCCAAATAGATAGCGCAATTTCTGCTTACAGACGTCCCAGCTGGTCAACTCTTCTTGATGTACCAGAGTTTTGCTGTGCCATGCAAGTAGAAGATGATGTTCGCCAACATAAGCGTAGGATCCCAATGGTTGCTGCTGCTGACGCGCTCATATAGAACCAGCCAGTCATCAAACGTCTATGCCACTTGTGCCATTAAATGGGCCTGGGTCACGAGGTTGCACCACAACGATCGGTTGCGGGGCTGACGGATCTTGTTGACATTGAGTAGCCTGGTCAGTCATTGTGGTAGCTGCAATGTGCCGTCCGCTGCGAAGATCCAGCTCCTGGGGCTGTATGGCGAGATATACCCAGCACCTCAACCAATGATGTTACGGGGAATAAAGTATACACGATGAATATACTGGCGAGCAAATGCGTACCAGGCTGCTGCAGTTCGAGCGTGTTCCCCTCAGCACTTCGTCATCGTCATTCTCAGGCATCTACTTAGCCCATGACACTATCTTTTAAGGCTTCATTGAATGTGACACATCTCCTTTGCCACCTCATGTGTAGTGCTTGTTTTGCGTTCTTTTGCAAACTGCAATTGTATGTGGCTTTCCTGAATTGGAAGTCACTGCTATTCTACGTCAGAGTTTTTCCACACTGTTGACAATGAATTACCAACTAACACTCACGTCAACCAGTTAACTACTAAAACACCTTTTACTTTACTTTATTTATGGTGAAAATAAAGTAAGTAGAGAGGTCACACATGATCGAACAAAGGCCTATGCAACACAAAATCACATTTTTTTATTTAACAAGAAATGCTGTAGTGATGACTGCCCTGTAAAAGCTGCATGTTAGTATAATGTCTACCTTGTTTTGTGTTGACCTTGATAAGCATTTCGCAAGACCCAGAAAAAACAAATAGGTTGTACATCTTTTGTCACTGATTTACAATACATGTGAACTCACAAGAAAACATGTCTAATAAAACAAAGATAAGGCAGATTAATTAACAAAGCATGTTGCGGGACCAGTTGGTGATACATCCTTAAATAGATAATACTGTAGCGCTAAATGTCACTGTTTGTCAAATATCACCACGTTTGACTTGCATGTTGTTCTCCGTCTTGTTCTCGTCAAATGTAGTGCTACAGTACTTTAAAGGCCAAATGCAATGAAATTTTACTTGGGTGGAAAAGGCCATAAATATGTAGTATATTCATTTTTTCATTCATTCAGAATGAATGTCTTAGGAGACACAGCAAAAGGCCCGAAAGGTGCCTGTGACTAGGCTGCATTGCGACAGTGCGTGATGTCATTCACAGATAATATAACTGCAACAGCACTAGTATGGTACAATAGAAGAGATTAAATCTGATCTTGTAGCTTTGAGAGGAAAACAAACAGTAAAAAAAAAAAGCAACAAGTCAGTTGTACAAATGTAGCAGTATTCTCCGATATACATTGCACAGCATATAACAACAGTTCAGTACATAACTGAGCACGACACCTTAAACTCTGAAAACATCATTTCTTTTACTTCCTTTTTGAATTGACTTGAGGAGATTCTAATTTGCAGTAGGTTTCTTGTACCTGGGCATTCGTTTAAAATGTCTGGTATTAATGTTGTCACTTTTGTTTAAGCCGTAGTTGGTGCACGATCAGGATTTGACAATTTTGTTTTAACGCAGTTCATAGGGAGCTTGTTTGATGTGATATTTTTCCTCGAAAAGCGTTTTATTACTTGTATATTGGTGCATTACCTCCAGTGACAACCTTACTTCAAGTAGGTGCTTTATCGGTAATATATAATAGTAGCTGAAGTATGGAGTTGTACTCAAAGCACAAGGGATGCTTCTAAATGCCCGTATTGCCGCTTTTCCAATGATAAAAGTGAACTTAAGTTCGTCTCGGTGGTTGTAGACCACACCAGAGAGCAGTATGTGAGGCGTGACTATACAAGTGCATAGCAAAGCTAACATTTCACCTCAGGTCGTAAAAAGTGTCTTAATTTGCACACTAGCCCGACTGCTTTATAGATATTACTCCTTGATGAATCCACATGTGGTGTCCATGAGAGATTCTCGTTAAATATTACTCCTAGAAATCCGATTGTTGATGTCTGTTGTAAAGGTATTCTTTGAAATATCAGCGGTGGGGTTTGTTGATATATCGTTTCCTTGGCTTTGAATAAAATGAATTATGTTTTCTTTATATAAGGTTCGAGTTTGTTAGCGCCCAACCCAAAGTTAAGCTTTTTCTAACCTGCATTAGAAAGTCATTCAAATTGACTCCATAAAAAGATATATCCATGTCATTTGTATACAATACTATATTTTTACATGTTTCTATATCAACAATGTCATTTATATAAATTTTAAAAAGAAACGGTCCAGGGGTAGACCTCAAAGGTACTCCATAATTTATAGGGTTGGTTTCAGATTTAAAGTTATTTATAAGTGTATACTGTGACCTGTCAGGTCAGTTAAATAGTTTTCTATTACAGACAGCACCACGCCGAGGGAGCCGTAAAGGGGTAGTTTCCAAAACAGGAGCTCGTGCTGTACACAGTCAAAGGCTTTTCTAAAGTCTAAAAAGACCCCTAGTGTGAAAATTCTTTTTTATATATTCTCAAGGATTGCTTCTTTAATCTCCAAGAGGGCCATCTCCGCTGATTTGCTCTTACAAAATCCATCTTGCTCCTATGCAATTATATTATGTACGCTTAAAACCCCATTGTCTTTCTATTGATAATGTTCTCTGTTATTTTTAAGAATATAGAAAGTATAGAGATGGGCCTATAATTGTTCCAATGGTCGAATGAACCTCCTTCATGAATTGCGGTGACTCTGGCTTATTTCATTTTGCTTGGAAATTTACTTGTCGACATCAACGTGTTACATATATGTGTCAGTGGAACTGAAATTGGACAACTCAGAGCTTTATATTGGTTTAGCTTTGATTTCATCTGGTCCCGCAAGCACAGTTGTCTTTTAGGGACATTATAATATTTTGTACCTCATCATGGTCTGTTGGTGACAAGAACACTGATAGTAAGGAGTTTTTAGCAATATAGCTTTCACAGGGCAAGTGAGAAAAGTTTTCTGTAGAGCCACCTACTGAAAGAAAGCATTGATTAAACAAAAACAGTACATTACAATAACGACAGTGAAAAATCTTGCAGTTGTCCATTTAATTTATAATTAGTGCTCTAATCGCAAGCGAGCAGATAACGCGAAGCTCTAGCGGGGTGCCCAGGCAAATCAGACAGAACCGGATATGACGAATACTACAGGGCGTCGCTGCATCGCTCTTTGTGAGCAATCCTCCCTGCTACGGAATCACTCTTTCCTGCGTGATGCCCGTTGGCGAGCGGTTGACTCGGAAAGTTTTGCAGTACGATGCCAACGCAATGCATCATCGTAGGCTGCGCAAGTCAAGGAATTTTAAAAAATGGCGGCCAAGCCCTACTCACTTGTCATGTCACAGTGCCGGTAACTGAATGTAGTAACTAACGAGAGTTTAAATTATTCTGTGCCTACTTCACGTCCCTATTTCATGGAAGAGATGAGCGAGCTTGTTGTTGGCCTGACCGAGCTTGTCGAACCAACCAACGCTGCTGGCGTTGGCGGTTTTTTCTGCTCTTCATGCATTACAAGACAGCGACTCGCCAGCAAAGTAAGGAGTACAGCTTCTTCTTGCTTCCTACATAGAATATTCATCGAAGCCTAGACCACCGGATAGCATTGTGGCATTTGCGAGACCCGTCAACAACCGGGTAGTAGCGCATCTATCCTACGTTTGCCCCATGGTATACGGCTTATTCGGGGGTACGGGGCACGTCTAGTGCAAACGATGCAGCGTTTCAACGGCGGGAGAATTTGACTTGCTGTAGAAAGCAAACGCTTCAGTGTGAACTAGGCGTATTGTGAACTATTAACTAGGTGTAAGGGGATCGTCTGCAATGTGTGCTCGAGAAGCGCAGAGCAGATGATTTTTCTGTCGTTTACGTCACCTCCGGTCAGCCGCAATGGCGTCGTTTTTTTCTAGTTTCAGTCTCAGAAACACCATAGATTACAAGTTTTTTTCAAAGACAGGCGCTCGTATTTCGAAGGCGACTTTTGGCAGGCAGCACTAACTCTAGCTAGACTACCTATACATTGACTTTTTGCGGAGAGCCAAATTTCGTTCCAGTTGGCTTTTAATTAGTAACGCAGACAAAATGTTCAATTCCTGAGCACAATGTAAACTCTTTTGCCATCTGCGCTAGTTGAATAATCTGTGAATAGGAGTTTAAACACATTAGGTATTTTTTATGCCACATCTAAAATAACATCCTCAATCCGTGGCCTGGTGTTCTCGCAATAAGTAGAAAATTAGAAGCGTTGCTCATAGCTAAGTTATGTTATTGTTTTTTTTTTTGTTCAGATGATTGATATGTGGGGTTTAACTTCTCAAAACCACCATATGATTATGGAAGACGCCATAGTGAAAAGCTGCAGGATTTTCAACCACCTGGGGTTCTTTGACGTTGCACCCAAATCCAACCACACGGGCTATCTGCATTTTGGCCTCCATCGAAAATTCAGCCGCCACAGTTGAGATTTGATCCAGAGTTTTCTCCGTTATGAAGTGTGTATATGTCTCTCTCTCTCTCTATAAATATATATATATATATACATACATAGGCAGGCATAATGGTGGTTGAGTTGCCGTAGCGTTGCATTGACTATATACATACATACATATATATACATACATATATATATATTGTGATGTAACGGTGAAGGCCCAGAAGACACGATGAAGCGACCACGCCCAAGGCACAGAACCCAGACAAGCCAAGTCCCCATAGCAGATAAAGATGACGACCACTCATGATGATGAATATGTGTAAAGAAAGTAGATGGGCTTAATGAATGCCTACGCTAACTTCCCCCTCACGTGAAAGCGGTCATCCTGACCGCAGTTCTTGGCCGCAGTTCTTGGCCGCAGTTTAAAGCGAAGATGAACGCCGTATGAAAGGCTTCATGCGGGATACGTGGACTATTTCTGCTGCCGTGTAGCGGCGGTCCGTCGGAAGAAAAACGGGTGCCACGCGATAATTCACAGGAGACGTTTGCTCCAAGACAGTGTAGGGGCCAATAAAACGTAATTGAAACTTCTCGCACAGTCCGGGAGTGCGAATGGGTGTAAGAAGGAGGACTTCGTCACCAGGGCTGAAAGGCATGGCACGACGAGAGGCATCATATTCAAGCTTGCGATCCTGTTGCTTCAGTGTTGACGCGAGCCAGCTGGCGGCAATGAAGTAGACGAGACACGCATTCTTCACTTGAAGTTGAACACGGTTTGACAGGCGCAGAGAAGAACGAAACATCAAGGAAAGAAGAAGGAAAGCGACCGTGGACGAGGTAGAACGGCGAGTAACCGGTTGTGCGCTGTACAGAGGTATTATACGCAAAAGTGACAAATGGCAAAATGGTGTCCCAGTTTCTGTGGTAGGGTTCGATATACATCGCTATCATATCTGACAGTGTACGATGGAAACGCTCAGTCAGGCCGTTCGTCTGAGGATGATAACTGGAGCTTGTTTTGTGTGTAGTGCCTGATGCCTTGAGCACTTCTTCAACAAGTTCTGAAAGAAATACTCTTCCACGGTCGCTCAGAGTTAAACGAGGAGCTCCGTGTCGAAGGATCATTGCTCGAAGGATGAAGTCGGCCACTTCCAAAGCTGATGCAGAAGGCACGGGAGCTGTTTCGGCGTAGCGGGTCAGGTGGTCGACAGCTGTAACTATCCATCGATTGCCCGTGACAGTCATAGGAAGCGGACCATGCAGGTCAATGCCAACTACCTCGAATGGTTGCAGGGGACACGGGAGCGGTTGTAATTGTCCACATAGAGTTGATTAGGTAGCTTGCGACGCTGACAAAGGGCGCATGAGGCAACGTACTTCGCGACACAGGTGGACAAGCCCGGCCAGTAGTAGTGACATCTTATGCGGTCATACGTTTTCTGGAAGCCCATGTGTCTAGCAGACATGTCGTCGTGGTATGTCTTGAGGACTTGAGCCCGAAGAGAGTGAGGTAGAACAGGCACCCAGCGTTGACCATCAGGGTGGTAGATATGACGGTACAGGACGTGGTTGTTGAGCTTGAATTGCGTCAGCTGTCGGCGAAGACGCGCGTTAGGGGGCCGGCAAGTCCCGTCAAGATGGTCCATAATGCGGCGACAGTAAGGGTCAGCACGTTGGTGAGATAAGAACAAACCACACTCGCTTGTAGAAGTTGGGTCCACAGTAGCTAATGACGAAACATGTAGGGAAGAGACGGCCGAAAGCTTCTCGAGTGCGGCAGTGGCGGGTTTGTTAAGTGGCTCCGAAGAGAGCGGGCAACGCGAAAGTGCGTCGGCGTCTTGATGCTTGTTTCCCGACTTGTATGTGATCGTGAAGTCCTATTCTTGCAAGCGAAGAATCCAGCGACCAAGGCGGCCGGACAAGTTCTTGATTGTCGAGAGCCAGCACAAGGCGTGATGATCCGTAACCACAGTAAACTGGCGGCCGTGAAGATAAGGTCGAAACTTTTGTATTGCCCATACGACCGCTAGGCACTCCTGTTCGGTGATGGTATAATTTTTTTCCGCAGGGGTCAGTACACGGCTCGCGTATGCGACGACTTTCTCACGTGAAGATTTGTCTCGCTGTAGGAGAATTCCACCAATGCCTCGACCACTAGCGTCTGTATGCAGAAGCGTAGGCGCGGTTTCGTCGAAATGGCAGAGGACTGGTTCGGATGTGAGTACACACTTCAGTTGGACAAACGCCGCTTCACATTCAGGAGACCACACAAAGGCAACGCCGGATACGAGCAACTTGTGCAATGGTGAAGCTATTGAGGCGAAGTGTTGAATGAATCGGCGAAAATGAGAAGCGAGGACGAGGAAACTGCGCAAATCTTTGGCTTTTTCAGGACGCGGGAAGTGTTGGACAGCGAAAATCTTGTCAGGATCGGGACGAATACCGTCCTTGCTTACGATGTGGCCTAACACTTTAATCGTCTTGCTCGCAAAATGGCACTTCTTGGTGTTAAGCTGAAGGCCTGCGTTTGCAAGGCACGTAAGAACTTCGTCCAGTCGTTGCAAGTGCTGAGGGAAGGTTGACGAGAAAATAACGATATCGTCTAAATAGCACAAGCAAGTCTCCCACTTGAAGCCTCGTAAAACAGTGTCGATCCTCCGCTTGAATGTTGCTGGAGCATTGCAAAGGCCGAATGGCATGACGTTGAATTCGTACAGCCCATCTGGTGTTGAAAACGCTGTCTTTTCTTTGTCATCCTCGTGCATGGGTATTTGCCAGTAACCTGAACGCAGGTCTAGGCTTGAGAAGTACTCAGCACCTTGCAGTGAATCCAAAGCATCGTCTATGCGCGGCATGGGGTAAACATCCTTGTGGGTAATCTTATTAAGTGCTCTGTAGTCCACGCAAAATTGCACGGAGCCATCTTTTTTCCTCACTAAAACAACAGGCGATGACCAAGGACTTGCGGAGGGACGTATAATATTCCGTTGCAGCATATCGGCTACATTTTGTTCAATGATCTCACGCTCGGACGAAGAGACGTGATATGGTCGACGGCGTACGATGGAAGTGCCATCGGTCTGGATACGATGCCTAATAATGGACGTCTGTCCCAGAGATGAGGAATGGGCATCAAACAATCTCCTAGGCTTTTGCAGCAAGGAAAGCAACTCATCTGTCTGTGAAGAGGTCAGTTCTGGAGTAATAGTCACAGCAAGAACAGAAACGCTTGATGGACGTCCAATAGAAGGAAGGTCAGAACACGCTGGCATAAGCGGGACAACAGAGGCAGGTTGAGATTCAGAAACGCAAGCCATTGTGGTGCCTTTAAGAATAAGAATTTTCTCAGAAGTCTGGTTTATAGCGTAGAGAAGTCCGAAGCCATTGTGGAACCGCGCTAGACCTGAAGCAAGGGCTATACCTCTTGCGAGACAGCGTGCAGATGGTTGGACAAACACGTCACCAGAGTCGATCACATTAGAAGTAATGGCAACTATCCGCTGATGACCAGGTGGTAGCTCGGTATCTTCAGCAGCGAGCAAGCGAACAGGCTTGTCATCCGCATACAGGGCATAGTCAGTTTCCATCATATGAACAACATTTTCGCGACAGCAGATGGAAGCGTTCACCATAGACAGAAAATCCCCGCCTAATATAAGCTGGTGGGCACACGAACTCAGCACAGCAAGTTGCACAAAATGAAGAAGACCAGCTATGAAAACACGAGCGGTGCACATAGCGGCAGGTCTAATGGCGTCCCCTTGAGCAGCGTGCAGTGTAGGTCCATCATAGGGGGTGGTGACTTTTGCAAACGTGAGCACAAAGAACGATCAATCACAGATGAACAAGCACCAGTGTCTATTAAAGCGTCCACGTACACACCTTTTATTAAAACAGATATCATATTATATGGACGCACTGGAGGAATTTCTGTCTTTTCGTTCGATGCAGCTTTTCCTCCAAAAGCTGCAGAGGTTAGTTTTCCGGGCGTTGGTTGGTGAATTACGAGACAGGTCGCAATGGAGACGTGGAGCGGCGGAGGGGTGAGGGTGAGCGGCGTCTAGTAGAGCGGTAAGAACTGGTTGGCTCAGATGTCGCAGTTGGAGACGGTGAGCGACGTAGCGGCGGATCATAAGGACGACGTTGGAAAGCGTACCAGCTTGTCCCATCATCCCGTCCGTAGGTGTCGAATCCACGACGTTCGTCCTGCTGACGCTTCCGACAGATGAGTGCAATGTGGCCCCGGTAGCCGCAGTAATAACAGATTGGACGAGGCGGCCGCCACGGTGGATGAAAGGGTTGGCTAGGCACACTCGGAGTAAACGAAGCCAGTGGGACAGGCGTGAAGTGTGCGGGCATCAGTTGTACGACAGGTGGTGATCCAGCGAGGACTTGTGCATACGTCGGCTGGGGTCGAGTTACTGGAGAGTCTACATACGCTGGCCCAGTCATGGACGCCAACTCCTCTTTGATAACGTCGCGCAAAACAGTGTTGGAGGGGGGAGGTGGACTCGGTGTCATTGAGAGGCCGAAAGATTGCAGCTCTTCCCGTATAATCGCCCGGATGATGGCACGCAGTGAAGCATCAGTGGTGGTGGTGTTTTCAACGCTGTCCGGCGGTAGCCGTTGGGACTCAAGTTCCTCTAGGCATTGGCATGTGGCAACAATGTCAGCGACTGTAGTCGGGTTTCGAATGACCAAGGCATTGAACGCGACCATGCCGATCCCTTTCAATAGATGACGAACTCTCTCTGATTCAGACGTGGACGTGTTGAAACGGTGACAGAGAGCAAGCACATCCTCTATGTAGGATGTGTAAGACTCACCGCATTGTTGCTTGCGAGCATCCAGTGTCTTCTTCACGAGAGCTGAACGAACCCCCGGGGTGCCGAAAATTTGGCGAAGCTGTTGCTTGAAACCTGTCCAGTCCGTAATGTCCGTTTCATGATTGAAAAACCATGTTTTTGCTACGCCTGTCAGATAGAAAGAAACACAGCGAAGCTTGGTAGGATCATCCCAGTTGTTAGTGGAACTCGCTCGATTGAACTGGTCCAACCAAACCTCCACATCTTCACCTCGAAGTCCGGCGAACGTGGGCGGCTCACGCTGGTGCGCGGTGATAATCCACGATGGATAGGCCGTGGTAGCCGGGGCCATGGAGGTAGACGCAGAAGCGCCGGTTGGCTCGTCCTGAGGCATGTTACCGGGCACCTGGCACAAACGACGACCTGAGCGGAGCTCCAGGAGGCAGATCGGGCTGGGAGAGGACGGAAGATCGTAGAGCACACTCCACCACTTGTGATGTAACGGTGAAGGCAACCTTTATTAGGCCCAGAAGATACGATGAAGCGACCACGCTCAAGGCACAGAACCCAGACAAGCCAAGTCCCCACAGCAGATGAAGATGACGACCACTCATGATGATGAATATGTGTAAAGAAAGTAGATGTGCTTAATGAATGCCTACAATATATATACACATTAATGAGACCTAACAGACAATAATGCCAAGGAATGTATAGGGGAAGTTATTACAACCAATGTAATGTAAATAAGAAGAAAAAAAAGTGGGTGAAAAAATAACGCCGTGAGCAGGGATCAAACCTACGACCTTCAAATTAAGCCTTCGATGCTCTACCACTGAGCTATCACGGTGGCCATTCCCCCAGCCACTTTATCGGGTTTATATGTGAATTTAAATGTGGGAGTGTCAGTCAGCGCCGTCTGTAGCCATGGTGGCGAGTGTGGAACACTCTTTTTTATGAGCCTGTGTGGCGTCACATAGCACGTGAACTTACTACGAGCTGGCAGCTGACCAGTAGTCCCTCGTATACAACCTAACGGCACCAAGTCTGACGTGGACTGGGAGATCTTCATTTCGCCACGTCCGTGGTGCTACCTTTACTAGATGGATAAAAATGACCAGGAGAGGGTGAGCGTGACCGAAACCCAGGAGAAACGTCCTGCGGGATCGTCATATTCATATCATTGTTAAGTCTTCCGTTGAAATAGCGCCGAGGGGTAGTGGACGGAAATCCTTGGTACCCGGCGATGCGATGAAGACAATAGCGAACGATATGACCTGCTTCCCCACAATGAAAGCACAAAGGCTGGGAGTCAGCGGTGCGCCAGATGTCACTTTTGCGGAGCGGTGGTCACATCGGCATCGAAGTTTCCCAGTAGCACCAAGGCACTGTCGTCTGCTGTGGCCGGTGGTAATGCTGTGGTGATGGCACGTTGGATAGCTATCGACAGAGAATATCAGCATAGGTTGGCCAACCGTGTCAGTGTTCGGCTCGGGAAGTGAAAGCACTTGTTTTAGCTCCTGGTGCACAAGTTCTGTGACTTACATAATCCCGAAGTCATTCAGTGTGGCGGCAAGCTTCTTTACCCCTTCTTGTACAATTTTGCATATCAGTTAACGCAAAGGACGCTTGTCAGGTGTCAATGCAGTCAAGGCAGTTGCGCTGATTTGTCTGCTGTTGTTTGGGTGGTCGTACCGGTGGCAGCGTAGCTGTAGTGCGCATTCCATGGCAGTCGCCTCCTTTCAAAATTCGTCGACACTTGAAGGCAGGCTCCACACGAGACCAGCAAAGAGCAGCTCCTTAACACCGCGCATGAAATGACTGATCATTCTGCTTTCGACCATATCGGGATATGCTCTATAAAAAAGACGGGCCATGTCCTCAACAAACATAGCAACAGATTCATTTAGCTTCTGAGTCCTGTGATTTGAGAAGTCACTGTGCATGGTCCCACCTTTTGGTGTTTGCGAAGGTGTTCAAGAACTACCACCGGAACTCGTCCCACGTTGACCACACGCGATTCCTGAACCATGTGCAGGCTCCGTCTTAAAGAGGGAAATACATGTACCTCAACTTCTGCGCGGCATCCCACCTGTTAACGTTGGTTGTGCGCTCGAACTCCTCCAGCCAGTCATCTGCGTCCTCATATGTGTTGCCGTGGAAGTCCACAGGAATTATAAGGGTGAAAACAGTCACCTGTGTGGTGCTTAGGCTGGTCATGGCGGGGCTACTGCTTCCGGGCACGGTCATGTTTTCAGGCCTAAACAGCGGCAGCTGGCGCAGTGAACTGGTGTTTTGACAAGCGGAAGTCTTTGTGAACTAGATCCGGGGCTGTTAGAAGGTGTCCTGGACATGCAAGGCACCCGCAAAGATGACTGGGCAAGAACTTCATCTTCCTTTTTTGCTGGTCAAGTTCTTCTCTGCAGGTTGAATGCAGCAATATGTATATATATATATATATATATATATATATATATATATATATATATATATATATATATATATATATATATATATATATATAGTGAAGAAGTCTTTCCAATGGGACACACGTACTTGGGAAGAGAAGAGACACAACTTACCAGTTGTCTTAATTTTATTTCCAACGGCTTCAACCGGTGGACAGGTCTTCGTCAGGGTGCGCAAACAAGTGCGACACTATGCGACCATTATATATATATATATATATATATATATATATATATATATATATATATATATATATATATATATATATATATATATATATATATATATATATATGGGTTGTAACACAACGGAAGCGTTGTCAACAATGATACACATATTTATTTCCCAATAGTTTCGGGAGGGTTCCCCCTTTCCTCAGAGGACGAGTTAAGTTTTAAATATACATGTGTGTGTATGTATGAGTGAGTGTGCGTGCGTGTCTCGTGCAGCGTGCTCGACGCTTACAAAACACGCAGCCCGTTCCAAAAAAATCTTTCTGCCAGTGAATCTGACGCTCTTAAAAGTTCGAATACGCGTGATGATATTATCATAAAACCAGCAGACAAGAGTAGCTCGATTGTAATAATGGGCAAAAAAAGTTACATAAAAGAAGCCATACGACAGTTATCTAACACTGCTTTTTATGAACAACTTCCCGCTGATCCTACCACTGACTTTCTTGTCATCGTAAAAGATGCCATTAAAACATTAATAAAAAAGAAAACGATCAACGTTAAAACAGCATGCTGCCTCATTCCGCTTAGCCTTGTTGCCAGAAGATTTTACCTGCTCCCCAAGATACGCAAGCCAGAAAATTCAGGCCGTCGCATTGTTTCGGGCATTCAAACAGAAACCGAAAACACATCCTATTACCCTGAGAGTTAGATAAAGTTTCTTCAGCCCACACACGCTTCCTTTCTTAAGGATACAAACGATTTTCTCAATGGAATAGCACACCTAACTGTACCTGATCGTTCGCTTATGGTGACGATGAATGTCACCTCTCTCTACACTAACATTTCCCATAAAAATGGTATACAAGCTGCTCTAAACTGATATTGCACTCCAAATCAGACGAGCTAATTGACAAATCAACCCTCGAGACTCTGCTGAAGTTGATTCTAGACTTCAATAACTTCGAATTCAATGGCTCTCATCATGTACAAATCAGTGGATAATCGATAGGTACAAAGATAGGCCCAACATACGCAAACCTCTTCATGGAAGTGCTCGAAGACTCGTTTATTAAGAGTGTGCCACTAAAGTCTGTGCATTCAAAATGCTACATCGATGACATAATTTTTATTTGGACACATGATGAAACCGAACTAAATTTTATAGCGAAATTCAACCAGGTACATCCCGCTATAACAATCTCCCATACTTATTCAACCTCATCTGCAGACTTCCTTGACGTCACTATTACCATTTGCCATGGACGCCTAATTACCAAGCTCTTTAAAAAGCCCCCCCCCCCCCCTATAGATAATCACCAATTTCTTCGTTTTGAAAGTAGTCACATGCACCATTTGAAGACTGGAATTTCATATAGCCAGGCACAGCACTTTAGATGCATATGCTCTGAAGATCAAGATTTTAATTCCTGTTTCACGGACCTCAAGAAAAAGCTTCTTAAGGGAAAATATCCGGAAGAAATTATTGACCATGGGATACAACAAGAGAGAGCAAGAGATCGGATGGACTGTTTAAAAGGCAGCAAAAGAAGCAATGGGTCGCAGTGAGTCAATTTGGTACTTACACATTCAGCATCTCTCCCCAACATTAAAGGTATACTGCGTAAACATTACAACATTATCACCCGAAGCGACAGACTACTAGCGGTCTTTCCTGAGCCCCTTTGAGTTGTGTATAGACACTCAAAAAACATAGGCGACAACCTTACGTCATCTAAAAAAAGCCACTGCAACAAACCAGGCTGTAAAGTCTGTCCTCATATAGTAGAACCTTCATTAACCAGAACTTTCAACCAAATTATTTTCACAATTTAGGGCAGCTTGATTGTGATTCATTCAATGTAGTGTATTTGCTTGAGTGTGGCACCTGCCACATGCAATACATAAGCCACACTGAAGCAACATCCAGAATCCATTATAATAATCACAGATCGCAAGCTAAAATGCAACCAAACCTTTCGTTATCAAAACATTTAAATATGCCCGGTCCCTCATTTAGTAATCCCAGTCACGATACTAGAATCAGGATTCCGCACCAGCCATAATCGTTAACTTTGTGAATAATATTTCATTCATAATTTAACACTGTTTCCCCTGGAACAAAGAAAAGCTGACCTGTCGTTCGCTAGATGAAAAGTGATGATGCACTGGTTATACAGTGTATTGCCTGAATCGTGCCTTCTAGGTTTGTTTCTTTTTGTTTAAACTTTTCTTCAATCATTTCACAGTGGCTTCAATTGTACGGTAAGATATCACAAAGATTATTCTTATACTATATTCTTATACTGCCATGCCATGTCATTACACCACTGCACGTGTACAACTTTTAACTACATATAAGCATGGTACCACGTCACAGTAGATGCAAAGAAACCTTGAACCATGTCTTGATTATGTGTACGCCTTTCTGTCTTTTTCTTCTTTTTGAACTACATGATACTTTGTGATTCACACTGTAATGATAACCAGTACAGATGGCACTGACCTGTTATTGAAAGGTGCTTTTAAAGCCATGTATGAATTCTTGGTACATTACGTGAAAGCTTCGTCATCTCTTCCTTTCATGCATATTATATATATATATATAATATATATATATATATATATATATATATATATATATAGACTCCCAAACAAAGTTAACAAAGTTTTCTCGTCCTCTCCTTCTTGGTATTTTTCCACTGGATCCACGGACACCCTCTTTTTCATACCATATGCCTATGGATCCCGATTGGACGGTGACGAAAACTATACTGTAAAAGTTCCCAAAGACGCCGGTTTTAACTGTTGCTGTAGGGGACTCCCAAACAAAGTGGCCTGATGAAGGCCGGTCCCCGGCTGAAACGTAGGAAAAATACACACACACACACACACACACACACACACACGCACACGCACACGCACGCACGCACAATTTTAGAATTTAGGGCAGCTTGATTGTGATTCATTCAATGTAGTGTATTTGCTTGAGTGTGGCACCTGCCACATGCAATACATAGGCCACACTGAAGCAACATTCGGAATCCGTTTTGATATATATATATATATATATATATATATATATATATATATATATATATATATATATATATATATACACACACACACAGGAAAGAAGTGGATATCCACTTCTCTCCCTTATTCATTAACGAGGGTCTCGTACTGGCAGACTTGGTGCCTTTTGTATATGAAGGACTATTCGTCCGCTGCCAGCTCGTAGTAGGTTCACGTGCTACGGTGACGCCACAGAGGCTTATAAAAAAAGGAGTGTGCCACACTCGCCGCCATGGCTACAGATGGCACTGACTGACACTCCCACGTTTCAATTCACATATATACCCAATAAAGTGGCTGGGAGGATAGCCGTTGTGGATGCAGCCACTATGCTAGCCAACGTAGTGTTATCCTTTACCGACACCGCACTGGTATGGTACGAGAACCACAAGGACGCACTCACGACGTGGGACTTTTTTGTTGAAGAGCTCCGGGCGTGTTTCGACGACTCGGTTGCTAGCAAAAAGCGGGCTGAGCAAACACTGCCGCAACGGGCACAGTTACCAAGTGAGATATGCACCACTTACATAGAAGAAGTGTTAAGGCTGTGCAAGGTGGTCTGCGCTACCATGTCGTAAGAGGACAAAGTTGGCCATCTGCTCAAATGGATTGCTGAGGACGTGTACAATTGCCTAATTGGAAAAGAAAGCCTCATTTCTGTGTGCGACGTTACTCCGCATTACCGAACCTTTGAAACGCTCAAGATGCGTCGAATTGCGCCCAAGTTTGGTCGGCTGGCTAACGTTACAACTGTTGCCAGTGTGGACACGAATCTTGACCTCGACCTCTTTTCTACCATTCAACAGATTGTTCGCGAGGAACTGTCCAACCGAGAAATGTCGTGTTTGACAGCTGATCATCCCGAGTTGTGTCTGCCATGTGAGGCTATGAATGTGCCTCCTTTGACCCCATGGCAACCGAAGATGAGCGCGGCAACTGTGGAGTACAGCCCAGCCCCACAGACAAGGATGACAACCCAATTTCCCGCGTCGCGGTATAACCGACGCCCTCAGTGCATGCCTCCTCGACACTCGACGTCTCGTTACGACGTACCCGACCAGTACATCCGTTACACAAGAACAAATGATGACAATTGATTCATCGACGTGCGACCAATGTTTCGACTTCGACGGTGTGCTATTCCTGCAGTGTGTCAGGCCACATATCGCTGTTTTGCAACCGTCGGGTGACTCCTCGATATCACCAACTATCCGACTTTTCACGACCCTTCAAACAGTCTCATGGTGTCCGGCCGCCGGTCCACATACCACCTGATGACAACTATTGGCCCAGAACTTCCGCAACCACTCCCCGGCATCTGACAGGAGTTTAACGCTCCCACCTCGACCTCGTGCTCATCGTTCTCCTTCACCGCTGCGTCGCAAAGTGCCCTCTTCGCCAACGGAAAACTAGCCAGCGCGGCCAATGGAGATGAGGTCGCTGGAAACGTGCTACTGACAGGAATACCTCCTGTGTGTATATTTAAAAACAAAGTGCGTGTTTTGGTGGATTGTGTGCCTGTGATGGCCTTGGTGGACGCAGGTGCAACAATTTCCGTGATGAGTGCTTCCTTTAAAGGTGTGTTAGGGGCGGAAAGTTGTTTTTACCTGGGATGAAACTTCGACGTTTTGTGGAGTGAGTAGAGAGCCGTTGCGCCCTATTGGTGTGTGTAGTGCTGAAGTACTTTTGGGAGGCCTTATCATAACGACAGAGTTTGCGATTATTCCTCGGTTGACACATGACGTCATTCTCGGCATGGACTTCTTGCCAGAATGTGGCGGCATTGTAGACTGTCGCACGGGGAAAGTCTTTGTGAGTGGCCAGATGTCGTCAGAACTTCTAGAAACTCCAGCGGACGACCTAACTATGGTGTGTGTCTGTGGCGATACGTTCATACCTGCGTTGTCTATCGTATGTGTTCCTGTTGTTTGTCGCAGCGCGGATTCTGACAGCTTCAATGCGAGCGTAGAACTAATGCATATAAACTGCGTAAAGAAGAATGTGTTCGTTCCCCATTCTGTGGTGCCAATCAATGGCGGACGAACTGGCCTATGGGCTGTTAACTGTTCCTCTGAGCCCGTAACACTACCCGATGGTTTGAAATTAGGTTCGGTCAGCAAAGAACACGCGACCTTATCAATGGTCGAGCTCACAGACATGCGGGAAGAACGTGCCGGAAATGGTTGTCGGAATTCGGAGGGGGCGCTTATGGCAACAATAATTAAGTCGCTTAGCTCAATCGAGCGTTGAACTTTAATGAATGTGCTGTTGAAGCACGTTGCGGTATTTGACTTTGCGCAGAAGAACAAAGTAATCCCTATCCCCCTGTCTCGAACGTGCCATACCATCTACACTGACGCGGCAAGTCCGATTCGCCAAAAACCATATTGTGTTTCCCCGTCAGAAAGGCAAATTATCAACCACCAAGTGCAGGAAAAGATGCAAAAGGGAGTGGTACAAGAGTCAGCCAGTCCGTGGGCAGCACCGGTAATCCTTGTTAAGAAGAAAGATGGATCTTGGAGATATTGCGTCGACTATCGCCGACTGAATGTCGCGACTAAAAAGGACGTATACCCGCTGCCCCGTATAGAGGACGCAATAGACTGCTTACATTCGGCTTCTTAATTTTCCTTCGTAGACTTACGATGCGGTTATTAAAAAATTCCAATGCACCCAGAGGACAAGGAAAAGACTGCCTTTGTAACCTCTGATGGGCTCTTTGAATTCAACGTGATGCCATTTGGACTATGCAATGCACCGGCAACGTTCGACAGGTTTATGGACACCATTTTCCGTGGCTTGAGGTGGAACATCTGCATGTGCTAGCTCGACGACGTCGTCTTTGCCCGCACGTTTAGTGAACCGTCTCTCGTCTGGATACTGTTTCGAACTGCATCCGAAACGCTGGCCTAGTTTTAAACTCGAAAAAATGCCACTTCGGAGACCGCCAGACGCTTGTGCTCGAGCATCTCGTTGACAAGGATGGCATCCATCCTGACCCCCAGAAGACAGCAGCAGTTGTGGCGTTTAATGCGCCGCGTTCCGTCAAGGAGTTCCGTAGTTTCCTGGGGCTTTGTTCAGACTTCCGCCACTTTGTTTCGAAGTTTGCCGATGTTGCGTATCCTCTCACATGCCTCTTACAAAAGGACTATTCCTTTGAGTGGACTCCGGAGTGCGATTCTTCATTCCGTCGATTGAAGCTTTTGCCGACGTCACGACCCGTCCTTCAGCACTTCAGTCCTTCTGCTGTGACAGAGCTTCATACGGATGCTCATAAGTATTGGAGCCGTCGTAGTACAACATTACGGTTACCGCGAACACGTCATCGCATATGCAAGTCGCTCCCTAAGCAGGCCGGAGTGAAATTACACTGTCACAGAACAAGAATGCCTGGTGGTAATATATGCAATTCAGCGGTTTAGGTCTTACCTGTACGGACGCCGATTCACAGTTGTAACCGACCACCACTCGTTGTGTTGGCTTGTCAACCTTCGCGACCTTTGCCGCCGCCTTGCGCGCTGGGCACTCCGGCTACAAGAATACAGTTTTACCGTCGCTTACAAGAGTGGTCGTCGACATGCTGACGCGGACTGTCTTTCACGTATACCACTTAGCCCAATGGACTGTGAATCCGATGACCTTGACCAGCTTGTAGTGTCTGTGTCGTCTGCATTCCCAGACTACCCCAGTTTCAGAGCAGAACAGTGAAAGGGCGCTAAACTAGCACCACTATTCGCCGCTGCATCCGCTTCCACTATTGCACGCCATTTCTGTGTGCGTGATGGACTGTCGTTCAAAAGGAACCTCTCCAGCAGTGGCGCGTGTTTCCTTCTAGTGGTCCCGCAGAGCCTGCGAACATTATTATGAGTGTCATGCATGACAACCCTACATCTGGACATTTAGGTTTGGCGCGGACGCTTCACCAAACTAAAGAGCGCTTTTATTGGCCTGGTATGCAGAAGTCCGTTGAGAGTTATGTGGCAATCTGCATACAATGTTAGCGTCACAAACGTCCATCAACTGGTCCAGCTGGTCTTCTACAGCCGATGCCAACTCCAAGCGCACCTTTCGAACAAGTGGGGATTGACTTTCTGGGCCCCTTTCTAAAATTGGCTAAGGGCAACCGATGAATAATTGTTTGCGTCGACTACCACACACGCTACTGCGAGACGATGGCCGTCCCCTTCGCATCGGCCAGTGAAGTTTCATCGTTTTTGCTACAGTACGTCACCCTCCAACACGGCCCACTTCGCCTGATTATCAGCGATCGTGGACGACAATTCACAGCCGATGTCGTGGAGGAGCTACTTCGTTTGTGTGAATCCCGCCTGCGTCACTCGACACCATACGACCCCCAAATTAATGGGCTGACGGAGTGTACCAACCGTACCATTATCAACATGTAATCTATGTATGTCTCATGCAGCCACAAGAACTGGGATGACGTTCTCCCCTTCATTACTTATGCGTTCAACACCGCGAAGCATGAGATTACCAGTTATAGCCCTTTCTTTTTGCTGTATGGACGTTCGCCCCGGCACACAATCGACACAATCTTACCTTTCTGTGATCACGACAACGTCACTATCAACGAGACTCTCTGCCTCGCCAAAGAGGCGCGTTGCATAGCTCGACTACGCACATTGGCATCGCAAGACAAAGCGAAAGCACGCTATGACATTCACCATCGACCAGTGATTTATCACCGTGGTGATTTGGTGTGGTTGTGGACTCCGATGCGCAAGCGCGGGTTATGCCAAAAGTTTTTGGCCACTTACGATGGACTTTTTGTCATTGTCCACAGACTTGAGGTCAACTATGTAATAGCTCGTCTCACGGAAAGTGGTCGACGAGCTGCCAAAAATCAAGTGGTTCATGTTGCCCGCCTGAAACTGTACACACCACGACAACTTGACTGACTCGTCCGGCGGCCTTCGTCTGCGCGGAGAGGAATGTTGCGCACATGCACGAAGACAACGAAGCGTATATGGTGAGCGCACTTGTTGCCCGGAGTGAGAAAGAAAGAAGAAGATCAGACGGATCTCTAACCAGTCGGCCACTTCCGAGCTGCCCCTAGGCAGCTCAGAAGTGGCTCACGATCTAATAAACAGCCCCTTTTAACCTCTAGCGGTCTCTTTCAAACGTAACAAAGTATACACACATTGTGGCGGTTCAACGTAAGCAGATCACCGAGACGTTGAGTTCGAGAACCGACGGCGTGTGTTTTTATGCACGAGCCAAGAGCAAGAGACATAAACAAAAGCACGTAGTCTTCTTCAGTATCTTCTTCAGTAATATATATATATATATATATATATATATATATATATATATATATATATATATATATATATATGACCGAAGAAGTTTTTTCAATGGGCCAAACGTACTTTGGAAGAGAAGAGACACAACTTAGCGGTTGTCTTAATTTTATTTCCAATGGTTTTGATCGGTGGACCGGTCTACGAGTGCCTGTTCACAAACCCTGGTCAAAACCGTCGGAAATGAAATTAAGACAACCGCTAATTCGTGTCTCTTCTCTTCCCTTATATATATATATATATATATATATATATATATATATATATATATATATATATATATATATATATCAAGCGAGTCTTTCTGGGATCTAGTGATAAATAGAAATTGGCTTGAGCAGATGAATGAACGAGAAGTTTTATTAATTCCTCCAACAGAGTTTTGGACATAAAAGCCCCCTTTCCACTCCACACACATTGAGTGGGAAGAGGGCTTTTATGTCCAGAAATCTGGTGTTGGCATCAGATCTAGGGTGGCACCAGTTTTAAGTAATATTTTCCTGGGACAAGTCGACAGGTCCGTTGCCGATAAATTGATGAATATGTCCTGCCACATTTTTCGGTATGTTGATGATTTCCTTATTGTAATTAAAACCGACAGTCAGCATAGCATGAGAGCTGACATATTAAACTTTTTTAAGGATTCTGGCCATGGGCCTAAGTTCACCTACGAGCTGCCTGAAAAAGGAGAGCTTCAGTTTCTAAATAGAATGCGGTTTCACGAGGAACATTTGCGTTGGCGGTATAAGCCTTGATCCGTAAAGGGTATCTTGCCAATCACCTCAGGCCATTCTAAGATAGTTAAGTCCAGCATTATTTATGCTGCGCCTCGGGGTGTGCTCCTGAAAACGTGCACGCATGCGTTGAAAGAAAGTTTCATGAGCCAGGTTGAGAGGCTGAAGTTGGCGGGCTACCCTGATACGAAAATTTTGAGGAGTTGTCAAAAGCTAATCAAGTAGGTGAAAGGCGCAAGTGATATGCACAGGAGAACAGAGCGTGTGTGCAATCAAAAGACACCGGTTGTGGTACCCTACGTGCGCAAGTTTTCACATTGCGTGAAAAATGTGGCCAGTAGGTATGGGGTAAATGTGGTGATGTCCACTCCCAAGAAGTTGTCCTCCATTTGCTCCCGCGTGCATAAAAGAAGTTCGGGTTTACGAAAGACCTGCTCGTACTGTCCGGAGAAGAGAAAAAATAGATATGTTCAGTGTAAATCGTGTGTTGTATATATGTTGCCATTGTCATGCGAGGGGGTTTACATAGGACAAACCGGGCAGTGCATTAACATGAGACTAAAAGAACACTTAACCTCTTTAACAGCCACTGAAGGGTTGCACCTGCCAGCTCAATGTAGGGAGTATGGCCGCTAACCTTTGGCAGATAAAGCCACTTGTTTGTTTGGAAAACATCGGGACAAGTGCACTAGGGAAAAGATCGAGGCTTTTTGCATTGAAAACGTGGGGGAGAGGTGTGTAAGCAAGGCGTCCGTGGCCCTTGGTGAAAAAGAAGTTCGGTACCTGGGTTCAGCACTGCTATGTTAAAGTGATTGTTAGTTTCTTAGGGACTGTTGCGCATGTTTTTAGCAAGTAGGAAGGTGTGTTTTTTGTTTTTTTTCTGGGTTGTTACACACGTGTTGATGTTTAATATAATTAGTCTTGTTTCGTACCTTGTTTGCTTTGATGCGCAGACGCCTTTGGTTTTCCATGTGACCGGATCGAATGCTTGATATATGTGCGTACATCTTCCAATAAATTTTAGTTCCGAGTTCAGCGCGGCGGCGGCTCTTCCTCTGTCCTTGTCTATATTTGTGCGCTGTTTTTACTTCCCAAGTATGAACCACCAACTAGCCCAACTTTCGCTATTAATGCTCTGCCATCACGAAAGCGCACAAGGCTAGGAGCGATGGTAAGTCTATCGGAGATGTAGCGTCCACACGGTGCCAGAAACACATCACCAGTACTGATCTTATCTGATGTAAGAATCAGAATATGCTCATTACCTGGAGGAATAAAATAGTCATAAGAATAAAATAGAGAATAAAATAGTCAAAATAAATAGTCAAGTGCTGGCTATGAGCATCGTTATCAGACGAAAGCGCAGTACCTGATATGCGAATGACCCTCTGATGGCAAGATATCACGGCTGAAGCTGAGGAGAGAAAGTCCCATCCTAAAATAAGTGCATTAGTATACGATGACAGAACATATATGGTGAAGGATGCCCTCAATAAAAACTCGTGCTGTGCAAACACCAGAAAGCTGAACAAAAACCGCATTAGCACAGCGAAGGGGAGGGTCATCATATGGTATCTTCACTTTGCGCAACTGGGAACACAAGTCCACACTAATAACTGAGAGCGATGCACTTGTGTCCATTAAGGCTTCAGTCCATATACCCTCTACACGCACTGAAAGTACATATGAGAAGCGTTTCGGAGGAGTTCGATGCAGTCCGCAAACTGCAGCTTTCCCTCCTAAAGCTGCACGGTTTAGTTTTCCGGGCGATGATCAGACACCGTGGTAGCCAGACGAATGCGGAGCTCATAAGACGACGAGGTGGCCTGGAGTTACAGCTCCTCGCGAATCATCGACCGTATAAACGCATGGAGCTCACTGTCATGCGTTGGCCTGGGATCTGCTGTGTCAAATTGTAAACGTATAAGTTGAAGATCATCAAGTCGCTGACACGTACTGATGATATCCGCGACCAGGGTGGGGTTCTTTGCCGCTAATAAAGGGTTAAATGCGACGGCGCCTATGCCCTTGAGCAGGTGGCTAACGCGGTCATGCTCCGCCATCGAGCTGTCGACGCGACAGCATAGGTCGAGGACATCTTTAATGTACGAGGTGTAGGACTTGCCGGAGTGCTGAACACGTTCAGTAGCTTCCGTTTGGCTATGTCTGCACGGACAGATAGGTTGGCAAATATCTGACGCAGCTGCTGCTTAAAGGTAGCGACCCCCGTCAGATATAACGGTAGGTGGGACAGCTTCACAGAATCATGCGAATAGTTAAGCGCACTCACACGGTCGTACTCATCGAACCAGACTTCGTCTTCATCGCGAAGGCCGGTGAACATCGGGGGATCTTTTTAAGGGGCAGTGATAGTACAAGAAGGCATGCCCAGGGGTGCAGGTAGGGTGGATATTGCCGTGTTGTTGTGCTCGTCTTGCGACATGACAGTGGGCTGACTGCACAGAGGGCGACCCGACAGGAGCTCGAGGAGTAGTTTGTAGTCGAAGATAACAAAACAGTGCAGCAGGGAAAGGACCAGGGACCCGCAAAGCACTCTTCACCACTTGTGGGGCAACGTATTGTCTGCAAGATACTTCTTTTACTTGCCGAGCCTCTGCCTCACAACACAGGTGAGACTGATGATGATGAGTATGCACATATGATAAAATGCCGCGTATGAATAATGCTCACAATATATATATATTGTCACGGGGTCGTGGTGACGTGGACGAATGGAGCACACTGCGAGTCGAATAATAAATTGTTTATTTGGGCAAACCTGTGCCCAGTAAACGGAAAGTCAGACTAGAGTGGCAGTCTTGGACTGATAGCGGCGAACAAAGCGTCGGCCGTCGATCAACAACTGACAAGCGGCGAAGTGCGTCGACATTTATAGTTTTGCCGTATTTATTTTGTCGCGGAGCAATAAAACATAGTACTTTTACCAGCACTTCGACCCTGCTCGAGAAGGCAGTCCAGCCTTCGTCACACAGTGCTGCGCCAACATCAACGATGTACAAGCGTTACTGGACTTCATGCCACCGTCAACAACGACCCTTATCCTCAGCGTCGGGACTAATGACCTCACCCGCAACACCGTTTGTTTGGCGTTTGACAAATGCCAAACAAACCTGCTGAACTTCATTGCTTCGCAGCATGCTGAGATACACCGGATACATGCAAGCTTGGTCCTTCCCCGATGTACGAATCGTCGCTGTGGCAGCCACAACACAGCAACTGTACAACACTGCAATCGAGAGGCATGTGAATTTAACCCCTGCCTGAGAGATTTTTGCCGCCATTTTTGCCTTACATGTTTTCTGGACCCATAGTTTCGAGTGGTTCCCATGTATGAGTGTTCTTGCTGCTGACGGCCTACATCCCAGCTATGAGGGCATCGCACTGATGGCAAGCCATATGCGACAACTCTGTCTTTGTATTATGCGCAACGTTGTATCTTGCTCATGGCTTGATCATGCAAACAGCTGTTTCCGAAAACAGAAGTCTCCCAATCGACTGCCGTCTTTCCTGGACCAACAACAAAGTCAACCCTCGGGCAGCTGACAGCTCGGCACATCTCCGAAGCAAACTTCGCTCAACCGCATACCATCCGAACAGAAGCAATACATAAGTGGGCCCTCTTTCATTGGTCAGTTGAGCAGTCCCTCAAAGCAAGGCACGCCACCCGTTTGTCTCTCGCACAACAACAACCCACCGGTGACTCTCCAAGCGGGTGTCAAGCGACAGAGCACCAGGCTCCTCAAAACAACGGTTCAAGTTTGCAGACGCAGCCACCACAAACAAGGTCCGTCGCTCTTCCTGCTTCACACCCATACAAATTTAGAAGTGCCAATTTTAGCAAAGTCTCTAATAATTGACTAGTATCGCAACGGGCAGTCAATCTATCAAACTATTCAGGTTTTTATAAAATCAAGAAGGTTATTGAAAAACGAATCCGTCATGCTCTTCACGAGTCCACACATGGCACCTAAGTAACTACTACGACAGTACCTGAAGGGCTTCGACTTTCGTTGAAACCAGCAACTTCCAAAATATCGGCCCACAACAGTGACGAACGAAATGCAATCTTAGCAAATGCTTCTTTAGACCTAACATGTGCCGTGATCGATCATGACAAAGAATCCTCCAAAGCATTAGTTAAAAGTGAGCAACAACTATGCGCCTCGCGTCTGATGAGTACTTCAGAGATCAGGGCCTTCAACGAATACGAACAAAGTAAATACACTGAAATACACTCAAAAAAGGCTAAGAAGTTGCTCCGCGACAAAATACTTCCCAAGACAGCTGTTAAAGAACTAGCGGCTTCTGATAATACAGAATTGGGTAAGTCCACAAACAATGCCAATATTTCTGAGGTTATTCTTTACGAGCTGGAATTAGCGGTACTTGCTGTGTGTTTAAACTTCTGTCCTGCCACTGGTGGCTTCAACGAGTTACAGCTGGTAAAAGATTTTAATAATTTTGCACCAAACCTACACTTAAGAGAATTCTTTCATGAACGGCCATCTTCTTCGCACATGGAACCCCGTGAGCACTGGACGCCTCCAACACAACGTGACAAGGTTCTTGATCTCTACATCTCAGCAGTATAAGGCAACATTCTAAGGCCCATAAGAAACCTACGTCCTTTAAATATATTCTGTCCATTTCTAAAAAAAAAAAAGGCCCTCAATAAGCTGCGAGATCGCGAAAACATAATTATCGAACCCGCTGATGAGGGTGGCGCTGTAGTAATAATGAATAACTTTAATTATACTGCTGAAATTCAAAGACAGCTGAATGATATCCATTTCTATAAGCGCCTTGATGACAATCCGACAGAGCGGTTCAAGGAAGTGGTTTCCAATACCATAAACGACCTTGTCAAAGATGACAAAATCAGCGAGAGAGCTATACGGTCACTACTCCCCCTTAGCCCCATCCCGGGGTGATTTTATATCCTGCCCAAAATACATAAAGCAAATAATCCTGGTCAACCTATTGTGTCCGATATCGGCACCGTCACTAAACCAATGTCTAGCTTCATCGATAATCTCATTAAGGATATCCCACCCACTTTCAATTCATCCCTGAAAGATGCAAACCATTTCTTGCTCGACATCATTGACCTCGACGTACCATCTGATTCATTGCTTGTGACACTAGACGTAGCCTCACTATATACGAACATCCCGCATATAAATGGCATTCAAGCAGTAATGGAGGCTTATGAACAAAAAATTTCCAACAAAATGGTGGACAGCAACAAACTAGCGCGGTTACTAGAACTAATCCTGAAATTGAACAGTTTTGAATGTGATGATGCGTATAATGTACAGGTTAGTGGCACTTCTATGGGTACAAAAATAGGACCAAGCTATGTAAACGTCTTTATGGGCCAACTCGAAGATGAATTCTTAGACACATACAGTCTCAAACCGTTTTAATATAGGCGTTACATTGACGATGTCTTCCTGATCTGGCAGCAAAGAAAGACAAAACTTCTGTCATTCATTGCAGATTTCCGTAATGCTTCATCCCACCATCTCTTTTTCAGATTCATACTCAAGCACAACAATAAATTTTCTTGACGTCACGGCTACTATACGTGCTAATCAAGTGACGACTAAACTCTTTAGGAAACCCACGAATAGGCAGTGTCATACCTACATTTCGAAAGTTCACATCCAAAGCACTGCCAACGGCAATCGCATATGGTCAAGCACTACGTTTTAAAAAAATATGTTCAACAAGTTCAGATTACAGACAACTGCACCAAACTTCAGGAGGCCCTACAGAAAGAAAATTATCCACCACAAATCATTAACGATGCTCTTAAACGGGCCGAGAACATTGACCATAAGAAACTTTTTATTCCCAAGAACGCCGTGCCCTCAAGCATGAACCTGGTTCCAACACACTCCGCATCTGCACTAAACATTAACAGCATTCTTCAGAAGCATCACAACATACTACTACAGAGTGATCACCTTGAAAACATTTTTCCTGGTCCCCCACATGTGCTATATCGCCGATCTAAGAACTTACGCGACATACTAACATCACCAAAGATTACCCCCCAACTTTTTCTGGTTGTCATTCATGCAACAAAACCCGTTACAAAGTTTGCAACCACATGATGAAAAACCCTTTCGTTAAGAGCACAGCATCAAACTTTCATCTAAATATAAAAGGGGATTTCGACTGCGACACAAGCAACATTGTGTACATGCTTGAATACTTTGTGTGCAAACTCCATTACATAGGTCATACTGACACGCCTTTTAGACTACATTAATAACCATAAGCCACATGCCACAAGCCTACCCAATCTACCTTTGTCTAGTCACGTTAACATTCCTGGTCACTCCTTCAATCGACTAACAGCTACTATACTGAAATCAGGTTTCCCTTCACACTATGATAGGGAACTCTGCGAGTCATTTCTTATACTCAAGTTCAACGCGATCTTATCTGGTATGAATGAAAATCCAGGCAAACTGAAGTTTCTTTCGGCGCAGAACTAAGTTCTAGCTTCATCACAGTCTGATCATAATCACTGCACACGCAGATTTTCACTACACATTTTCGGTGCAGTGCATTTCTTGACTTTGTGTAATCGATTTTGTTTGTGCTCCATGAAATCGTTAGTAACGTATCTTGTTTCATTTGACCATTTCTTGCTATACTTTTTTGTTTTTTTGTGTGTGAATGTGTGTGATTTGCTGTATGGGTTTGATAGCTTAATTTTTTGTTTGTAGATATTACCGTAAATTTCAAAGTGCTATTCATGTGATATACTTGATAGAAACATCATTCATGCATTCTCATATCATTACTTTGACGTTCTCTGCTCACTGTTCATTACTCGCCACATCACAGTAGACAGCGTATGATAGTGATGGCTCACGTGTCAGGGGCCCTTTATATACCATGCCAAATTAGGAAAAGTGCATTTTTGTATCGTGTTTTCCCTGATAAAGACTGGTCCCCTCCTGAAACGTAGGAAGAATAAAGAGTTTTCATTTTGCCCGTCCTCTACTTCGTGATATATATATATATATATATATATATATATATATATATATATATATATATATATATATATATATATGGCGTCACGTGCTACGTGACGCCAAACATGCGCATAAGAGTGTTTTCACACTCGTTGTTTGGCTTATAGATGGCGCTGACTGTCGCTCCTACTTCTAAATTCACAGATAAACCCCAAAAAAAAAAAAAAAAAAAAAAGTGGATGGAGGGAGTGCCGCTGTAATAGCTCAGTGGTTAGAGCATCGAACGCGTAATTCGAAGGTCGTAGGTTCGATTCCTGCTTACAGTTGGTAATTTTTTCATCCACTTTTCTTTCTTCTTATTTACATTCCATTAATGTTAATGACTTCCCCTGTACATTCCTTGGCATTACTGTCTGTTATATCTCATTATTATTGTGTTAAAAACACGGAAAAACGAGCCCTTGGGTATACGCTTCTTTCCCTTATTTCATTGAACGAGGGTCTCGTGCTGGCGGACTTGGTGTGTTTGGGTTGTATAAGAGGGACAATTAATCAGCTGCCCGCTCATAATGGGTTCACGTGCTACGTGACGCCAAACATGCGCATAAGAGTGTTTTCACACTCGTTGTTTGGCTTATAGATGGCGCTGACTGTCGCTCCTACTTCTAAATTCACAGATAAACCCCCCCCAAAAAAAAAAAAAAAAAGTGGATGGAGGGAGTGCCGCTGTAATAGCTCAGTGGTTAGAGCATCGAACGCGTAATTCGAAGGTCGTAGGTTCGATTCCTGCTTACAGTTGGTAATTTTTTCATCCACTTTTCTTTCTTCTTATTTACATTCCATTAATGTTAATGACTTCCCCTGTACATTCCTTGGCATTACTGTCTGTTATATCTCATTATTATTGTGTTAAAAACACGGAAAAACGAGCCCTTGGGTGTACGCTTCTTTCCCTTATTTCATTGAACGAGGGTCTCGTGCTGGCGGACTTGGTGTGTTTGGGTTGTATAAGAGGGACAATTAATCAGCTGCCCGCTCATAATGGGTTCACGTGCTACGTGACGCCAAACATGCGCATAAGAGTGTTTTCACACTCGTTGTTTGGCTTATAGATGGCGCTGACTGTCGCTCCTACTTCTAAATTCACAGATAAACCCCCCCCCAAAAAAAAAAAAAAAAGTGGATGGAGGGAGTGCCGCTGTAATAGCTCAGTGGTTAGAGCATCGAACGCGTAATTCGAAGGTCGTAGGTTCGATTCCTGCTTACAGTTGGTAATTTTTTCATCCACTTTTCTTTCTTCTTATTTACATTCCATTAATGTTAATGACTTCCCCTGTACATTCCTTGGCATTACTGTCTGTTATATCTCATTATTATTGTGTTAAAAACACGGAAAAACGAGCCCTTGGGTATACGCTTCTTTCCCTTATTTCATTGAACGAGGGTCTCGTGCTGGCGGACTTGGTGTGTTTGGGTTGTATAAGAGGGACAATTAATCAGCTGCCCGCTCATAATGGGTTCACGTGCTACGTGACGCCAAACATGCGCATAAGAGTGTTTTCACACTCGTTGTTTGGCTTATAGATGGCGCTGACTGTCGCTCCTACTTCTAAATTCACAGATAAACCCCCCCCCCCCCAAAAAAAAAAAAAAAGTGGATGGAGGGAGTGCCGCTGTAATAGCTCAGTGGTTAGAGCATCGAACGCGTAATTCGAAGGTCGTAGGTTCGATTCCTGCTTACAGTTGGTAATTTTTTCATCCACTTTTCTTTCTTCTTATTTACATTCCATTAATGTTAATGACTTCCCCTGTATATTCCTTGGCATTACTGTCTGTTATATCTCATTATTATTGTGTTAAAAACACGGAAAAACGAGCCCTTGGGTATACGCTTCTTTCCCTTATATATATATATATATATATATATATATCTGTGTGTGTGTGTGTGTGTGTGTGTGTGTGTGTGTATATTGTCACACTGTGTTGGTAGCAGTACAGGAGAGGACGTGCTGCTCCTGGACCAGAAGCAACCACCGCCAGTGCACCAGGGTCTGCTGATATCCATCGAAGCAGTCGCGGCCTTCAAGGACTACCACCACAGTTCGGCCCCTTGGCAAGTTCCAAGAGGACAATGTTTGCCACATCTGCAACACAAACTAAGCATAACCCGTTCGCCAGCGTACCCTGTGTGATCACCATGCCTCGTACACCCAACCCAATCGATGGCAATGCAGGTGAGGATGTCGAAGACTGGCTTGACCATTTCAACCGGGTCACTGCCATCAACGTCTGGGACAATCGCCATAAGTTGAAGAACGAGCACATCTCCCTCTTAGACGCGGCAAGAGTGTGGCACGAGAACTACGAAACTTCATTCACAAGTTGGCATGAATTCCATCGGCAGCTACGCGAGGCCTTCAGTAACCCCGAACGGAAAGAGAGAGCGGAGCAGGCACTTTTTTCGCGGTTTCAAATGCCGAATGAGAGCATCGCTATGTTTGTCGAAGAGATGTCGCGATTGTTTCGACATGCTGACCCCCACATGCCAGAAGACAAAAAGGTGCGCCTGCTAATGCGGGGCCTAAAAGAGCAACTTTTCGCCGGCATTGTGCGCAACCCTCTTACGACTGTGTCGGAGTTCATACGTGAGGCCACAATTATGCATGCTTCGGCAGCGGTTATCGCAGTATGAGCGTCACACGGCCATGTCCGCTGCGTGCTCGCTTGTACCAGAAGGTGATAACAGGGAGGTCCTCACAGAACTCATACGGCAGGTAGCACGTGAATAACTTCCGAAATTTCATGCAGCGTCCCCTCCCAGTAGCGCTGCTCTTACTGACGTCGTTCGTAACAAAATCAGGCAGTTCGTTCACTCCTCACCACCATCACAAGTCGAACCTCCCACGCTTTCCTACGCGGATGCCCTATGCGTCTCTACGCCGTCGACGGCACATTTCGCTCATCCACCTGCTGGGACCCCCCAACGCTTTCAGAGACCAGCCTATCGCCCGCCTTCTCAGGCGGATTTTCATCCTGGCCCGCAGAAGCCTACCGTCTGGCGCGCTCCCGACAATCGTCCTTCGTGCTACCATTGTGGCGAAGTTGGACACATGTACTGCGACTGTCACTACCGACGAATAGGCCTACGCGGATTCCACACAGATGCTCGTTGTCCACGCTATGGTGAGCGCCCGCAGGAACTGGCTGATTGCTTGGAAGTTAGCCATCATGCTCCTGTCCCGCCGCGACGACAGTCACGGTCACCGTCACCTTGTCCGTCTGCATCAACGCATCGTGCCCGACCTGCCTTTGGGTCCCCTGGTGTCAGTGGTGTAAGCCTACGCCGGGGAAACTGAAAACGGCGACCTCGGAGGCGAGGCCGCTGTCACGCGAACTAACAAATAACCTCCGCCGTTGCCTTACGACGTACCGTTAAAACCTGTTTCTGAAACCGCCAACAGAACATCCACCGCCATTACCGTTTCTGTCAACTGTTATCCCGTGACTGCGCTTGTCGACACGGGAGCTGATTACTCGGTGATGAGTGCTTCATTGGCCACCCGTCTACACAAGGTGGTGACAACGTGGGACAGCCCTCAGCTAATCAGCGCTGGAAGACACCTCGTATCCCGTAAAGGATGGCGCACCAAAAGGCTTGAAATTTGTGCGTCTTTTGTAGCGTCATTTCTTGTACTGCTCAATTCTTCTCGGCCGGTCATTTTGGGCATGAATTTTCTGCAAGAGTATGGAGCGATAGTTAATCTGCGTGATTTGTTCGTCAGTTTTGCTAACTGTGTTTCTCCAGATTCCGACATCGAGAACAAACATCGTGGCGTGGCCTTATGCGTAGTTGATGATTGCGTCACGTTACCATCTCGCAGTAGTATCTTCGTGCTTGTTGAGTGTCCATGGGAGCAGTCATTTACGGGCATCGCCGAAAGTAACCGGACATTATTGCTTGATCCGGAAGTCGTCATTGTCTTGTTCAGCTCTTGTTCAGCTTGTTCTTGTTCAGCTCTTGTTCAGCTTTTGTTCAAGTCTTGTTCAGCTCCGAAATGGCCCGACTACGGTTTTAGTTACGAATTTCGGTGGCGAACACAGGCATTTTGCGAAATGCACAACCATACCTTACTTGGAGGCATTGGATAATTTGGACGCCTTCTCTTTGATAACGACGATCTCGACTGAGAACAGCTGCGATACTGGCGTGACTAGTCACCTCAACGTCAATCGCCAGTTAGAAGAACCTAAGAGGGCAAGGCTCCTCAGTCTCCTCTCACCCTTTAGTGGCTGTTTTCCACTACTTCGAAAGAACGGCAGACTCCTCTAATGAAGCACAAAATTATCACTGAGCCCAACGTGCAACCCATGCGCCAACATGCCTGCCACGTAACACAGAAGGAGCAAGATGCTATCCGTCATCAAGTGAAACAAATGCTCGACGACGACGTAGTTCAACCATCGACTAGTCCTTGGGTGCACCAGTTGTTCTGGTTAAGAAGAAATTCATTCATGTTCAGGTCAAGAAGATGGTTCATTATGATTCTGCGTCGACTACCGCAAACTGAACAAGATAACGAAAAAAGACGTGTATTCTCTTCCTCGTATTGATGACTTCTTGGATCGCCTGCGACACGTCCGTTGCTTCTCTTCCATGGATCTTCGTAGCGGATACTGACAGATTTAAGTAGATGAAGGAGACCAAGAGAAAGAAAAAACAGCGTTTATCACACTTAACGGTCTCTATAAATTTAAGGTTCTCCGTTTTGGCCTGTGCAGCGCTGCAGCTACATTCCAACAAATAATGGACAGTTTTATGTGACTCTTGTTTAGTGTATTTAGACGGCATAGTCGTTTTGTCTACGACTTTTGATTAGCACATTGAGCGGCTTGAGGCGGTTCTTCTGGCTATTCGCAGTGCCGGTCTCTCTCTGATACCAGAAAAGTGTTATTTTATATATGAGCAACTCAAATTCCTTGGCCACATTGTCAGCAGCAGTGGCGTTCGCCCCGACCCTGAGAAGGCTACGGCAGTTGCTTTGTTCCTGATGCCGATAAAAAAAGCATGATGTACGCCGCTTTCTGGGACTTTGTGCTTATTACCGCCGCTTGGTATTGAACTTTTCGAAAATCGCCGACCCTCTACAACAACTCGTCAAGGGTGACGTCGCCTTTGTCTGGGGCCCCAAACAATCTGATGCTTTCCGCGACCTTCAAGAATGCTTACAAACGCCGCTGATCCTTGGTCACTTCAACACCAAAGCAGACACAGAAGTCCGCACTGACGCAAGTAACCTTGGCCTCTCGTGCAGTATCAAGATGGCATGGAATGCGTCGTCACTTACGCTATCCGCACGTTGTCATCTGCGGAGAAGAACTACTCGACAACTGTGAATGAATGTCTGGCGGTTGTATGGGCCATAACAAAATTCAGGCCCTACTTGTACGGACACCCCTTCCGAATCTTCAGTAACCACCACTCTCTCTGCTGGCTAGTGAATCTGAAAGATCCTTCGGGCCATCTCGCAAGATGGAGCCTTCGGTTGCAGGAATTCGATATAACGATGGTTTACAAGTCTGGCCAGAAACACACCGACGTTGATTGTCTTTCCCGCGCACCCATCGAGATCGCTGCGAAGACAAGGATGAAGGCTTCAGCTGCCTTGCCATTCTCACATCATTAAACGTGGCTGAGCAGCAACGCGAAGGCTTAGAACTGCAACCACTGATCTAATACCTTGAGGTACGTCGCCCACAACCCCCCGTCAGTTTGCATGTGATTTGTCATCTTTCTGTCTACGCCAGGACATGCTCTACAACCGCAACTTTCGTCCAACGAAAACTGCTTACCTCCTCGTCGTTCCTGCTGCTCTCCGCGATGATATTTTGCGTGCTTGTCATGGCGGGCCACCTTCAGGGCATCTTGGCTTTGCGCCTACTCTGGTGCGGATCAAGGACAAATACTACTGCCGGAAACTTACGAAAACCGTCCGGCAGTACGTCAAGACATGGACAGCCTGGCAGCGCCGCAAAAATATACGGACGAAACCAGCCAGTCTGCTTCAACCTTTACGACCCCCTCCCGCACCTTGTGAAAAGGTTGGAATGGATTTACTCGGCCCATTTCCCAAATCTACGGCTGGTAATCGCTGGATTGTGGTTGCCACCAACAAATTGACCAGATACTGTGAAACACAAGCTGCCCAGCGAGCAACTGCTTCCGATGTGGCTGACTTTTTTATCAAGAACATCGTTCTCCGCCACGGTGCTCCAGCTGTCGTCAACACAGATCGCAATACTGCTTTTACGGCACAGTTTCTCGGAGAGATCTTGATGCTGAGCGGCACGACGCACCGAACAGCAACTGCGTACCGCCCGCAGACTAACGGGTTAACCGAACGCCTTAACACAACGATTGCAGATATGCTTTCGATATATGTCGCCAAGGATCAGAAGAATTGGGATGAAATCCTCCCGTACATAACATTTGCCTACCATACGGCTTTGTGGAAAACCACCGGCCTTGCTCCTTTTTGTCTGGCTTACGGCCGTGACGTCACCACAACGCTTGACACCATGCTGCAACCAACTCTGCCAAACATGATTACCCCGGACGCTGATGTATTTGTTCAGCGTGCCAAAGACGCCCGGCAGCTGGCCCGCTTTCGCATTTTACCGCGGCAAAATCAAGGTGCTCGCCGGTACAACAATCACCACAGAGCAGTAATATACGAGCCCGGTCACCTAGTCTCCGTTCGGACTCCTATACGTCAACGTGGACACTCAGAAAAATTCTTAAGTCGGTACTTCAGACGCTACCGAGTTCTTCATCGCCTCGGGGAAGTGAACTACGAAGTTGTCCCGGCAGAAACTTCGCACCATTCTCGTAGATCACGCTCCTCGGATGTAGTTTACATCTCAAGGATGAAGCCTTACTATTTGCGTGATGTGACACCTGCTTTGTGATGTGGCACCTGCCTACAAGACAATGGTACATTTCTTTCTCGCTTCTTTTTTTGTTTCATTTCGTCCTTTTTCTTCTCAATGAACACAGACATTTTTGACTACCTTTCATTGTTTTTCGGAGTCGTGGCATTCATGCGATGCTTCTTTTTTTCTTTGGGGAGAGGTTAATGCCTCGCTGTGTTGATGGCAGTAGAGGAGAGCGAAGAAGTGAATGGCTGCTGTGGCTGAGTAAACAGTTGTCCACTTTGAGTTCCTGTCTATCGTTTCCTCTCACGACAATAAATAAATAAATATAAATATACATATATATATATATATATATATATATATATATATATATATATATAAGTCACCAGAAGAAGCGAACAAGCAAACGAAAAACGATGCTTCATTGCTTTATTGTTGGCAATAAAGCATCGTTTTTCGTTTGCTTGTTCGCTTCTTCTGGTGACTTATAACTCGACCCGAATCCAGGAAAACATTCAAGAATATATATATATATATATATATATATATATATATATATATATATATATATATATACATATACATATATATGTATATATTTACACACAACGTAAGCGTAACGTTCACAGCATTTGACCTGCATCTTTTTGATATGTATATAATTGTCCTCACGATGAATGTCATCTTCGTTCGAAACGTTGATCGGGCTATTCTGCCTGGTAAACGCGCTCGCGACCCCTACGCTGCTACTGTCTTGCAGAGTGGTGGAGGCTGCTTTCGACCCCCAGGTGCTCTCTGACGTCACGCTCCCCTGGAGCTTTGTTCGGGTCACCGCTTGCTCCACCCGTCCTCTGTCATTGCCCAAGAAATGCTGCCCAAACTATGTAGCATTCCTGCCTAACAAACAATTCCTGCCTGGATCGTCAACACCCGGCAGCATGACCCCCTCATCTTCTCCGGTCTTTAACGCGATAACGAGGTATGACTGAAAGAATACGACATGACCACTGTATAGAATTAATGGTATGAGCCTCAAAAATTATGTCACGTTGCCTTCCATCTGTCTGATGTCGCGAAAACGTAGTTTTTTTAACCATGAGAGCAGCTTCCCGGATTGGCCTACCTTCGCTCAACAAATCCAGAGGATTTTTGAGAAACTGCACATTCATTCCGAAGTGTCGAAATGAAACAAAAGCATGACGGGCGTGCCCAACATTCCTGGGAGACTACACTTCGTACATAGGAGACATCCTTGCCCTTTGCCACCGCGTGAACTCGGCAGTGACAGAAGCTGGCCGTGTTCACCACATCCTCAAAGCAACAAGCCATGTCGCGTTCAACGCTCTGGCTGTCAAAAACCCCCCCACCGTTGAGGACGTCATCACCACATGTCAACATCTTGAAGAACTCCAAGCCGTTCGATTGCACCCACACTACCCAGATGCAGTGACAGTCAAACCTTCCTCTGATGCAAATTTGCACACGCTGATTCACAGGGAGCTCCAGGCACAAGGGCTGTCATATGCACCCGCTCCTCGCTCTCACTCCCCGTCAGCTGGTCTACGCATGGTCAAAGAGGAGCTCTCATCCATGGCTTGCGCTCTCCCATCTAACTCTCCCACACCACCAACGCTGCCCATGATGTATGCGCAAGTCGCTGCCACGCCAGCTGCCTTGGTTCAGCACGCCCATCCTGTTTCTGCGCAGTACAACGTAGCAGCATTTGCACCACACTCCCCTGTCCCAGCTCCAGAATTCTACGCTCCCTGGTGCTCCTCTCGCTCAATATGTTACCATTGTGGCATTCAGGGCCATAGTTCACGATTTTGCCGGAAACGCCTGCAGGACGAACTCCGCGGCTGCGACGTTTACGAAAGGGATTCGGTGCCCTTTCTAAATCAGCACCAGCCCCGTCCTACGACAGGTTCCTTCTCTCCGTCTTCTCCACGCACCGCACCTCGCTCCTAACATGCGGGACGCCACCGGTCCCCTTCCCCTCTACAATGCTCAACATCTCCTCTGAGACTGGCTGCCTCTACTTCTGACTACCACTCGAAAAATTAGCTGATGCAGCTTCTGAAGGAAGAGCTGCATCGCTTGAATAAACAACAACACCTCCAGAGGGCCCGACCAAATTCTCATTAGTGTATTCTGAACAGGTGCCAGTTCAAGCATAGGTGGACCCGGGGGCTGCTGTTTCTGTTATTCATGCAGATTTGTGTTCTCGTATACGCAAGGTTACCCCACCTTATACTGGCACTCTCTTACGTAGCGCAAATGACTTGCAGATATGGCTATCAGCACAGTGGACAGTTAGAGTTTTCATTGATGGAATCCAGCACCATATTCAGTTTGCCGTGTTGTGCTCTTGTGCTTATATGCTTATTTTAAGATGGGACTTTCTTTCTGATGCTGCTGCTTCCATCTCTTGTCGACAATGACTAATACATATGCGAGCGACTGATGATATCTCCCCGAAATTATCACGTAAGTGGCTACGAACATTCAATGACTTTCTTGTTCCACCTGGCCACAAGCACTTATTCACCATTATGTCTGACTATATTGACCCCGGTGATGTCCTAGTCACTCCATCAGCCCGTTGTCAATCCAGAGGGATTGCACTTGCATCGAGTCTTGTACACTTGACCAACAGCACCACCTTCCTCGCTGTACTGAATATCACCAATCAGCCGATTCTGCTTGCCAAGGGCATTGTTGTAGTTTGCAGAGTGGACACACAACCTATTTCTGTAGTGGCTTCGAATACAAGTCTGGTGGAATCCCGCTCAATGACAACAAATGCTCCAACTACAATGGCTCTCGTCAATGCCATCAGCAAGAATCTGACCCCGCCGCAAGCAGACAAACTACTGACGTTTTTGACGAAGCATTAAGACCGAAACATATGCAGCATTTTTCCACCGTTTCGTACGCCGTCATTCGTCACTGACGCTGCCGGTGACGGTGGCTGAAACATCCCCTTCTGGATGATTCAGATATCTGCAGCGTTGGCACTGATGCCGGAAGCCAGTTGACGAATGGAGAACCAATCAGCGCACGGCTGCCAGCGACTTCTGCTATGTAACCACATCGTTGCATCTGTCAAAACGGCTGCTGCCCACCCAGGATTTATAAAGTCGTCGCAGGCTCTGTGTGACTCCTAAATTCTCAACTGATGCTTCTTTTGACTTAGCTTGATCCTCAGAAGCTTCGACAAGAAGCACTTGGGATTTCTTCAAACCATTTTCGAGCACCATAATCAAGTCCATCGGTAGGGTTAGCAGGCTGAATACATGGCCTCAAAGATTTCCAAGCTCAGAGGCCGTATATTAAGAGTTCTTGGTTCTTTCTATTCTCAGCAGCTGGTGCTAAATGTAAAAAAAAAAAAAAAAACTTCGGTGGCACTGTGATTTGTTTTTCCTCACCTAAGAACTGCAAATAACGCATGAAACTGGTTTTCAGGAATACTTGTTGTTGCTGCGTCATGGACACTGCACACTGCTTTGCGAATTCTCGGGTTAATTTTCTTCCACACACTCTGGACACACTCTGCAACGCTGAGCTGACGCTGGCCTTGCCGCTCCTCATATGGTTTGCCACCCTCTCTGGCGGCGTTGACGCAATGATGCCGAGAAAAGTGGCGCCGGGAAAACGCTGGCAAAAATGCTGCATTTTGCGGCACATTGTTAGGCACCTACCAAAGTCTTGCGCCACTTCTTGCTCTTATGAATTCTGCCACACTAACTGACAAGCCAAACACGCCATGCAACGATGGCTGCACGTGTCACCACACCATGCGCTGGAAAAAGAAGGCTGGCGGCTTTTCGAAGGAGTGGCACGCGGCGGGACATAAAAAGAAGTTGACAAGGTTTTCACTAGCAAGCTCAGGACCACCTTTGTGTATTTAGCTGACGGGCACAGGTTCGACATAAATAAATAGTTGTTTTAGCTTCCGCTGCTGTATTTGTTCGTTACAATATGTTTCAGGCTTTAATCTTGTGGCTGTACTGACACCCCTTGTAAAGTTGTTTGTGCTTCGTGGCGCACGTGTCTCGAGCAGAAGCCGCATTGAGGAGTTGAAACTATCGCACGGTAGGTGGCGTGTTCACGAGAGTTGACCCCCACTATCATCATCATCATGGTGGTTAGAGCAATAGCGCCGGCGGTGACCCCTGGCGGCAGGCAAGCCTTGGTGGCTGCACAGAGAGTTGAGCGAGGCTCTTTCTCTGGTGGCGCTTGGCACGAACGGTTGTCTCTCACAGGCCGACCCCGGTGCGTGGCACCGCGAGCCGTCTGCCGGGGGCCCTTGTGGTGAGTCAGGTGTTGGCGACACTGCCTTGTTTGTCATGTTGTTGAGTGTTGGTTAATATTGTGTAAGGATGTCTAAGCGTGTTGATCACAATTGATGTTATAATAGTTCGGCTGACGATATCGTCATTCTATAAGTGGTTAAATAAATGCAAGTGCTGTTTGATTTGTACCGACCATGTCTGCAGTGTCCATTCACTCAGAGCGAGGCGTGGCTCTCTCCATTTCGAGACCCCACACCGGCTACCCAACGTGGGGCTCTTGAAGCACCGGACGACAGTTTTCGCAGTTCTGTACAAGCTTTTGTTAGAGCCGGGGTGTAGTGACACCATCTGGGACGGTGGACGCCGATCGCTTGGTAAGCTGCTGTGTGCGGCGAGCGATAGGGCTGGGCCACCTTACAGAGTGGCCTTGCGGCTGCCTCTTCTGCGCCTAGGCTGGGTGCTGGGTGGATGCCGGTTGTTGTCAAGCGACTCATTAGGCCTAAGGCTCTGCGCAGCCGCCTGTCGCACGTGGCCAACTTGTTGAATCATGTGGTTGAGGTGTTGCTCTCTGCATCCCTCACTTTTTTTATCTTGCGATGCACGGGTTAGGAAAAGTGATTTTGTTTTATTTTGATGGGCATCTCGGCCGCCGTCGATGTATTAGCTAGCAGTATTGACCATTGTACCGCCTGGGCGAGGAGCCCGAAGCTCCATTCCCTTTGGCCAACTGCATTGTTCTTTCGAGTGCTTTGGAATGTACGCAGCGGGAGTGATGTAACTGCGGCTGGCTGTCTTCTGCACCGCTGGCCATAAACCCGGTCGTGAGGTCGGCCGATGGACATGCCTGGGACCTGCACAACTGCCTGCAGTCCAGCTCCCTGGTGAGTACTGGCGGCAATTGGAAGACATGTTGGTGCGAGTGACGGTTCGTCGCGCCGACGGCAACATTGCTGTTGCGTGGCCGGTACTGAGGTGCAGTCGTCGAGTCGGACAGTGCAGCAGTGTCGACCAGCAGCGGTGTCATGATGCATGGACATTACGTAGGGACATGGGTTGTCATGTTTTGTTAGAGCTTGTGTAGCGGATTTCTTGTCTTTCTGGATATGGTTTGAATTAAGGTTGAGAGGAATGCGAGGGTTGCTGACAATCCCTGTAAAGTTGTTTGTGCCTCGTGGCAAACGTGTCTCGCGCAGAAGCCGCATTCAGGGGTCGCAACTATTGTGCGGTAGGTGGTGTTGTGTTCGCGAGAGCTGACCACCACTATCATCATCATGGTTGTTAGAGCGGTAGCGCCGGCGGTGAACCCTGGCGGCAGGCAAGCCTTGGTGGTGGCAGAGAGAGTTAAGCAAGGCTCTTTTTCTGGTGGCGTTTGGCGTGAACGATTGTTTATCGCAGGGCGATCCCAGTGCCCGGCACCGCGAGCCGTCTGCCGGGGGGGCTCTTGTGGTAAGTCAGGCGTTAGCAACATCGCCTTGTTTGTCATGTTGTTTAGTGTTGTTTAATATTGTGTAGGGATGTCTTAGCATGTTGATCACGATTGATGTTATAATAATTTGGCTGGCGATATCGTCGTTCTATAAAGAGTTAAATAAATGCCTGCGATGTTTAGTTTGTAACGACCGTGTCTGCCGTGACCGCTCACTTCAAATACGTGGCGTGGCTCTCTCCTTTTCGAGACCCCCATAATCTTCTTTCGGCATACATTCCACTGCTCTAAGCCAGACTTCTGCTGCGGCTCATCGCATACACACCGCAAAACTTCTATCGTCTGTTGTCGACCATACCATGTCTCTTCCAGCGAACGCGAGATCATCGACAAGCACGTTGCTGATATGATCAGGCAAAATATCATCCGCCCCTCCGCAAGCCATTGGTCGTCACCTGTCGTTCTCGTGTGAAAGAAAGATGGCTCTGTGCGATTCTGCGTTGACTACCGCGCATTGAACAAAATAACCAGTAAAGACGTATATCCCTTGCCTCACATTGATGATGCCTTAGATTCCTTACAAGGAGCGGAATATTTTTCCAGTCTTGACCTGCGCTCCCGTTATTGGCAAATTCTAATGCACGAGAATGACAAGAAAAAAACTGCCTTTGCCATATTCAACGGACTTTACGAAGTTAACCTCATGCCTTTCGGCCTCTGCAATGTGCCAGCAACATTCGAATGAATGATAGACACTGTATTGCTGGGCCTTAAGTGGAAAACATGCTTGTGTTACCTTGACGACATCGTCATGTTTTTTTCAACATTCGATCAGTTGCACTGCCTAGATAAAGTTCTTGACGTTTCTTGCACCTGCTCTTCTGCAGCTCACACCAAAAAGCCCCACTTTGCAAGCAAAAGACAGTACTCGGACAGCGAAGATGGTATCCAGCCTGATCCCTGACAAGATTACCGCCATTCTTTGCTTCCTCCTGGGTCCCTGGTCACTCCAAAGAGCTCCGAAGCTTTCTTGGCCTTGAGTCATACTTCCGGAGCGATATACAAGACTTCGTCACCATTGCTGCACCACTTCACCAGCTCCTTTCTACGGGAATGTAATGCGTATGGTTGGACGAATGCCAAATGGCTTTTGACACCTTGAAACGTGCCCTCACATCTGAGCCAGTGCTTTGTCATTTTGATAATGCTGCACCCACTCTCCTCCAGACTGATGCCAGCAGACACAGACTCAGCGCTGTACTTTTACAATGGACAGAGCGTTATGGCTAACGCGTTATCGCATATGCATGTCACACACTCACAGCAGCCAAGAAAGACAACACCATAACTGAACAGGAGTGTCTCGTTGTTGTCTGGCCATCCAGAAGTTTTGACCATATTTCCACAGCTACCACTTTATCGTCGTCACTGACCCCTATGGGCGAATCATCCAGGGTTCATATGAACTGGGCCTTCTGGTTTTATGGAGCCCCCTCCAAGGGCCAGGAAAGATAGGTGACTTCGTTGTTTTGCCCGAAAAAGTTAAGCCCTCCTACTGGAACCGCAGAAAAAATGTGTGCAATGAAAGTGCTTCCTTCTACTATAGCGCTATGAGAGCGAATATTGCCTGTAAAAATGTTACCGTATTTTATGTATAAAAATAGATTATTTGTGCATAAATGGAAATATCAGTGATAGTTTTTCAAATGTTATTAAAAAGTATTTGTCAAAGTTTTACTTTTTTTTTCCTTTTTTTTTCCGTTTTACTTTTTTTTTACTTTTTCATAGGTGCCATCTTTTCCAAAACATTTGGCCCACTCCCTTTCCATATTGAAAATATTTTAATTTTAAACCATCTGTATTACAATTGTTGTGATCAGTAGGCTTAAACAATATGCATAACAGCACTATATCGGAATGCTATTTTAAAAGGCTTAAATGTGTGTTGTTGTATGAAATCAAAAGTAGCTAAACGATTGGTAATGTACTTACTATAGGTATGTGCGAACAGTTTATGAAAAAGGCCCACCTGTCAATTTTGGCAGTGCTCGCACGCAGGCAACCTAAGCGTGCGCTACTGCATCAGTGAAGCTGACGCACATAGAGGAAGCTATTTTTCAGAAAGGCACTCACTGATTTTCAAGAGAAGATGTCCTCTTTTAAAATAGTGTTAAACGATGCTATAGGTTAAGACGAATGGAAGAAACACACAGGGTGCATGGACTTCACTTCTAAGTATGATATGCATTCCTTCTTTTTCGTCCCAGTTTCTTGCACAGTTTAGTCGTCTTTCAGTATGATCCAACAAACCACACAAACCTTAATGCTGTCCATGTGTCATCGTCTCGTGATATTAATAATTATCACGATGACGATCTCCCCATGAGCTCCGCAAGAAAGAGAACATCCAGGTGATATTAAACACTAAAAAGAGGCTTCGACTAAATATGGCTTGGGTTTTTTGTACCTAAATCTAAAAGGTGCAAAGTCTCATGCATGACAAGCAAGAAAGAAAGGGGATGGGCGAGGGTAGAAGGGCCTTTTTATTTTTTGAACCAGGCCTTCCGCACTGTCGATCCGGCCACGCTTTGTGGTGGTTGCCAACGTTAAAGAATTTGTCTGGACATCTCAGTCGCTGGATACTTCGTCTACAAAAATACGACTTTGACGTTACAAATCCGGCAAGAAACACAATGATGCCGATGCCCTTAACCACTGTCCTTTACCATCCTCATCAAACACTCCTGACATGTCGCCATCCGTGCGACCCCGTCAACGCGTCTTCGTCAGTTCATTCACTGACTGCGGTCGATTTTTCTTCTGCCTTGCGCCACAAGACATTTGCGTCCCACCAACGCAGCGACTCTTACTGCCGCTCTACACTGCAGCGCCTTTAAGGCTCGTCTCGTCCTCCCAACGCCCGCGCCCCTCGACAGCTAGGGAACATCAAGACTGAAAACTCAGTGCTTTACCGCTTTGTCGTCTACCCTGAAGGACAGCGCTGGGTTCCCGTCGTTCCTCATTTCCTAATGGCACAGATTTTCGATGCGTTTCACGATGACCCCATGGCTGGGCATCTCGGTTTTTACAGAACCTATGAAAGCATCCGCAGTTGTATTGCCTGGCCTGAGTTTTCTACCTGCTTAGCGCGATATGTTGCGTAATGCTCGCTCTGCCGACCCTGCAAGCGACTCACTTCATCTCCGGCCGGACTCCTACAAGCTCTCCCATGTCCTGACGCTCCCTTTGATTTCATTGGGATTGACCTCTACTAACCACTATGAATATCAGCTAGCGGCAGGTGCTGGGTTGTCACAGCAGTTGACCACTTGACCAGGTATGTCGAAACAGCTGCACTCCCTTCAGGATCAGCGGAAGACATTGCCACTTTTTTCTTGGAGGCGATTTTTCTAAGACATGGCACGCCATGCATTCTGTTGAGCGACCACGGCAAGGCGTTTCTTTAAACTCCTCTAGCATGTTCTCCAAGCATGTAACACTATTCATAAAACGACTTCCAGTTACCATCCCCAAACTAGCAGCCTCACAGAGCCCTTCCATCGAACTTTGTCTTATATGATATCTATGTATATCGATGCCAATCATACCGACTGGGATACCATTCTGCCATTCGTGACCTTGGCATATAATACCGCTACGCAGCGCACCACAGGCTATTGCTCATTCTTTCTCGTCTATGGCCGTCAACCGACATCTCTGCTCAACGTCTCCTTTTTTGATGTCCTTGTGAACTCCCTGTGAACATAGTAAGGTTTATCTTTTCAAAATATCCTACCAGTGACTCGTGAAGCATCTTAATGGCCCAACACAACAGTCACCATCATTACAACATTCTTAGTTGTAAAAATACAACTAAGAAGAAAAGTTCACAGGCTTAAATTTCTGTTCCTGCTGTATAATAATAAGTTCTGTCTTTCTCCTGCACCTTATATTAAGCCTCTCACTGCTCGCCCAATACCAATAAGACATCACCACTCTGCCACATTAACGCCTTACAATGCCAAAACCAAAATATTTAGGTATTCCTTCTCCCTTGAACAGTAGCAGACTGGAACAGCCTACCTCTTAGTGCACTCAGCAACACAGACTCTATCACATGCATTACATTTTAAACCTAGCCTTGCATAGATACTCTTGTACATTGATTAGATTTTATTTCACTGTTTCACATTTTTCAGTGCTTGTTTACTTGTTGGTACATTCATTTTGTTGTCAATATATTACCTTTGATACCTGCACACTTTTTACTGTTTGTTTGCACCTTTACCTTCCTGCCTGGTCCTTTTCAAGGACTGCAGTATTCCTAAATAAATAAATAAAGTAAATGAAAAAACTCGTCGCCTTCATCGCGTATGCACATAACCTCTCGCTTGGCCGCTTGTTGCCGACGCGCTCGCCTCAATGCAGAGGCAAGCCAACAAGAGCAGAAGACTTGCTACGATCACATCCACCATGTAGTTCATTTCAGTACTGGAGACGAAGTACTGTCGTGGACTCCAATGCGAGCTCCTGGCCTGTGTGATCAGTTTCACTCACGTTTCATCAGGTGGGTCAAATTTCAAGATGAAAGCTGCTCACCCTCCCCTCTACCGGCGCACACGTAGAGAATGAGGGCATGACGTAGGCGTAGGAATGGTCCTACGTACACAGCAATGCGGTGACGTTGGTCCTCTACGTAGACGACTCTGCTCCGACGTTGTCAACAGTATACCACGTGACATGGCAAAAATTATTTAAGACAACATGCGTAGTTTATGTATTTGTTGCTTTAAGAAATGAATCAAACTTGAAATCAGTCATCAGAAGCAATAAAAAATCGAGCACGTTTTTCTTACATTTTTCCCGTGAAATGCTACGAGATGTGGGGCTAATGTGCCAGCGTTTCGCATGCATTCGGGTCCCCGCAGTCAGCGCATTGAGCAGACCACCGTGGAACGCTCCTACGTGTTCGCGCACTCATTGTGCTCATCTACTCTACTGCGTCTAAGTCAGCGTTTCCAAACAATCCCGCAGAAACAGGCAGAAAACCACAAAATAACGCTGGTCAACAAAGCAACGCCGCTCGCGTGCACGGGGGCTGGGCTTGTTCGAGCACGTCATGCGCACGTCACCTCTTGGTCGCATGCCAGAGAGGGTGGGGAAGAGGTTTGGCTTGTGAAGGTTACGCGGAGGAGCGGCAAGGGTTCCGAGCTCGCCTCCACCTGTTTTCTCTGCTCGTAATGAACCGATTCGAGAAATTTTTGTGGAAAAACGTTCCTCATCGGACACCCAACAACTTCCACTGTCTAACTAAAATTCGGTAGGGGCCTGGTGAGTGGCCCTTTAACCTTGTGAGTACTACTTCTGTTTGACGTGAGTTTGATACTGGCAGCCAATAACCAAGTTGCGGCTTGATGATATGCAATTTATTACCTGTGTGTGTGTCCCATGTGCTCTGCCAATAATCCCTGAGCTTTCATTTTAGGAAGGCTTTCAAGTTGAGTGCAGGAACTGGTATCGATGTATTGCTAGCCGTTTTGTTGGCAGATCTAGCTAGCTGGTCCACCAGAACGTTGCCTTGTATTTCGCGGTGTCCAGGCCCCCAGCAGACTACAACATGCTGCTTGGATGAGTACACTGTGCATAGGAGTGAATAAAGCGAGACAAGGACTGGGCTTTTGTGTTTTTCAAGTGTTTTCAGAGCTTTTACTACGCTTAGCGAATCTGTATATATTGTTACGTGAAGGTACACGCGACACTAAGCATTTGAAGATGTATTTACACAGCACCAATGCGCAAGCGAAGATGGAGAACGAGTGCTGAGCCCTACACCTAAATCACATCGTCTTTCTCCGCGCCTATCTAACCGCTTTTGTGGGACATTGTCTCGTAACATAACCCTCGGGTGCTGAAGCACCATCTCGGTGCTTTCTATGATGTTGCCGAGTGGTAAAGCTTAAGGCAAGATACATGAACAATGTCTCAAGATAGTGAAGGGGAGGAGAAGGAAGACACGTGCGGGGCTATCTCGTAGGTCACATCTGTCACCTGGTGCAATACGCGGTAGGGTCCCGAGTAGCGGGAAAGCAGTTTTTCAGAAAGTCCAACGCGCCTGGTCGGAGTCCACAATAGCACAAGAGAACCCAGAGTAAAGGAAACTTGGCGATTATGGGAGTTGTAACGCTGCCGCTGCTGATCTTGCGATGCTAAGAGGCGCTCACGGGCAACTTTTCGTGCTATTGAGCTCTGCGTGAAGGAACTGGAGTAAGGACTTTCTTTAAGCGGTCACAAATGTGCAAGCTCATCACAGAAATATGGGTGCCAGTGTCCACCAAGGCTTCAACAGATAAACGGTCCACTTCAACGATAAACAGGTTCTGATTGGTCAGCAGCTTTAACAGAGGAATTGGAGAGCAAGTCGTATCAGCAGCGTCACCTCCAGGAGCTGCAGCCGTTAGTTTTCCGAAGAAAACTGCCGGGCAGAGGATGGGGACGGGGAACCGGTAAAATCTACGTCGAGGTGAAGGTGAGCGGCTGTACTGGGCAGTGGTCATAAGGGTCGGGTCGTAATTAGCTGAGCCATCACGCCGTGGTAGTTTCTGGACATAGAGATGCGCTGATGAGTGGAGGTTGGAGAAGCTTGAGTTTGCCTGATACGATGAGGTCCACGTGCTTTGGCAATGGCGGGACATATGTACCACTCGTTCACATCGAAAGCAAATCGGCCTGTCGTCAGGCGTCCTCCACGCATTTGTGTCACGGTTAAGTGGAGGAGGGCGGCAATAATGCTGTGGGTGGCTGGAGGTAGATGAAATGACAGCGTCGGGACGGTGCACAGAACAGACCGTGTGAATACCCGCGTTGGCTAGTTCTTGACGAACAACGGTCTGTATTAGCGAAATGGTCGGATGAGGATCACTTGGTGCTAGTGCTTTCAAGGGTGCGAATGATATGGCCTCGATTTCGCGGCGTACAATTCTCGTGATGTCACCAGAGTGTGAATTGGGCTGGGTCGCTATACGAAGATCCTCGCAAGTTGACGTCGCAGCAGTGTTTTCTTTGCTAAGGTTTCCTTCGCTAAGCCCCTCACACGGAGTGAGTAGGGCTCTCTCATAGAAGGCCGTTTTTCAAACACAGCAAGGCTTGACATGTCATTGATTGTGGAATGTGATGGGTGACCCTTGTCTGCGTTTACATCAAGATAATATTTAAAAGATATGTAACACCTCTGTAGGTGGAGCGACCCTTCGTTTGATTCCACGTACAGGCTCTCTACGGGGCTAGTGCGAAAAGCACCCGTGGAGAGGCGGATACCTAGATGATGAACAGGATCAAGCATTTTAAGGGCAGTAGGTGTCGCAGACCGATATGATATTGCCCCGTAGTCTAGGCGGGTGCGTACGAGGCTTTTATACAGAATCATTAAACACTTCTTGTCGCTTCCCCACGTAGTGCGAGACAACACTTTTAGAACGTTCATAGCTTTTATGCACTTGGTTTTTAAATATTTGATGTGTGGTTTGAAGGTTAGCTTGGTGACCAAGATTAGGCCTAAGAACTTGTGTTCGGTATTAATGGAAAGACGTTGCCCATGCAGTTTAATATTGGGTTCGGGTTGAATACCTCTCTTCCTGGAGAACAAGACACACGTGCTTTTCGGTGCATTCAGCCAGAACCCACTTTCTTCAGCCTAATTGAAGACTTTGTTTAAACCAAGCTGAACCTGGCGCTCACACATGGCCATATTTCAAGATCTAAAGCCAAGCTGGATGTCATCGACATATGTATAATAAAACATATTGCGAGGAATGGACAAGTGCAAAGAATTCATTTTGATGAGAAAAAGTGTGCAACTAAGTCCACCACCTTGCGGCACGCCTGTTTCTAGGACAAATGTTTGGGAAAGTATGATGCCTACTCAAACTCGGAATGTCCGGTTTGACAAGTAGCTTTCGATTATAGTAAACATTGACACGCACGCCAAGGTGGAACAGGTCTCTTAGTATTCCAAAGCGCCATGTTATATCATATGCCTTATCGATATCAAGGAACACAGAGAGGAAGAATTGCTTATGAACAAAAGCGTTTCTGATCTGTGCCTCGATACGAACAAGGTGGTCGGTGGTGGATCTACTCTCTCGACACCCGCACTGAAATGGGTCGAGCAAAATGTTTGTTTCAAGAAAATGTACAAGTCGGCAGTTGAACCTTTTTTTCGAAAAGTTTGCACAGGCAGCTTGCAAGCACAATAGGCCTGTAACTAGAAACTAAAGAAGGGTCCTTGCCCTGTTTCAAAATGGGAATAACAATAGCCTCTTTCCAAGAAGTACGGATAGTGCCAGAGAACCAAATAGCATTGTACAAACAAAGTAAAGTTTTTTGAGTTTCGATTGGTAGCTTTTTTAACATTTCGTAAACCACACGGTCAGAACCTGGAGCGGAATCACTGCAGGAGTTCAGTGATGTTTGGAGCTCAGCTAAGCTGAAAGCTTGGCAGTACGCCTCGTATCTCGAACATTTGTGTTCCGAGTTTTCGCTTTTCTATTTTTGTTCTGTATTTTTGGAAAGCGTCAGTATAGTGCGAGGGGCTGGACACTGGCTCGAAGTGTGCACCGAGGAAGTTCGCCTCATCTTCCAAGGTGTCACCCTGTGTGTTTACGAATGGGAGAGTGTGTGCTTGTTTTCCTCCTACCCTACCAACCATGTTCCAGACTTTAGCCTCCTGTGTGTATGAATTGATCCCTGAGAAAAACTCCTGCCAGCTTTCTCTTCTGGCCTGCCGACGTATTCTCCTGCCTTGAGACTTAGTTTCTCAAAGCTGTCAAGATTTTCGGCTGTCGGCGAGTTCCGAAGCAACCTCCATGCTCTGTTTTGCTGCTTGTGTGCATTTCGGCACTCAGAGTTTCACCATGACACACGTCGTTTTCCAGGGTGTCCATTCGTTTGTGGGACGAATTTTGTAGCTGCATCAATCAAAAACGAAGTGGAGTACTTGACAGCAACATCAATGCTTAAAGTACATATGTCGCGCCAACTTAAATGAGTGATGGCATAAAACTGTTCCCAATCGGCTTTGCCTAATAGCCATTTGGGAACCTGTGGCGGGCATTCAGTTGATGTAGGTGTGCTTAAAACTACGGGAAAGTGGTCCCTTCCGTAGGGATTAGTGATGACTTTCCAGTGAAGTAGAGGCACAAGCGATGAAGATACTATGCTTAAGTCTATTGAGGAATAAGTATTGCTAGCGAGGTTATAATGAGTTGGTTCTTTTCGATTCAGAAGACACGCTCTGGAAGAGAGAAGAAACTGTTCAATCAGTCGACCTCGGGCGTCACAACGAGAGTCGCCCCATAGCCTGCTATGCGCTGTTATGCCAGCGAGTCCTCGTCAAACGTCCGTGCCTCTGAAAAAGGCAATCTGGGTCAAGGCCAGCCCGCAGTCCGCCTGGCGCGATCACCTCGACGGCGTGAACACACGCGGCGCCCCTCTGGCCCACGCGCAGTGAGTCAGCTGCGCACGTGACAGCGAGCCGGCGTCCTCGTGTCAGGTGGTCTGACGCATGGCGCGGCAACCCCATTGGAGGAATCTGCCTTGACGACCAGCGGCGCTTCTGATTGGACATTTTGGTTGGACCCGGTGTAAATAAAAGAAGCCCTGCGGCGTGTCGCGATCGGCAGTCCTACGAGAGAGGAGTCCCCATGTCGGAGAGCCGACATGTCTGTGAGTCGGCGGTCTTAGGCGAAAAGTTGACCTATGTATTAGAAGGAGAGCTCGGCTCTTCGAGTCTCTGTCGGCCCCAGTGCCGAAATTGTAACGCCTCTGTGTATATGCTGTACATAAACCTTGTTTAACTCACCGTCGTCTCGTCCGCTCGTCTTATCAGCTCTGCGCAGAAGCAGTCGCGAGCTGATAAACCTACGCTACCAAACGGCTGGTGACCTTCCCGGCGGAGTTGAAAGCAGTGGCGCCTTCGGGGCCGTGTCGGCGTCGCCGTCTTTCGCAACAGTGATGGCTTCGGCGGGATCGGTTCGTCGTTCGCAACAGTGGTGGCAGCGGTGGGATCGGCCGGCGTCAGCGACATCGATGCGGTGAGTGCCTGATGTTTTCCCCTCAGTTCACCAGACTACTCTAGCTCAGGTTGTAGTAGTTTAGAGAAGGGCTGTGTGAAGCATTAGAGTGAGCTTTGATCGTTTCAAGCAAAGTCGAAGTGCTTTGAAACCAAAGTTAATGCGGAGGGGGTAAACACGGGAGAGTGAAAAGTTGCTTGCGCGTCTTGCTAGTTGACTTATAGTGGGTACGGCAAGTAAATTGTTAACAGGGGCAAACAGCAAGAGGCTAGTGTGAACGATGGAGAACCTTAAAGTGAAGGAACTCATCGAAATTTGTGAGGAACTCGGCATTACTTTGGGCCGTGCGAAACGAAAGCAAGCGATCCTTGAGATCATGAAGGATGAGGGAGTGTCGGCTGAGGAAGTCGATGAGGCCTGGGTGGATATTAAAGCACGCCGCGAAGAGGCTGAAAGGCGAGAAGTAGAAGCTCGCGAACGTGAAGAAGCTGAAAGGCGCGAAGCTCGCGAACGTGAAGAAGTTGAAAGGCGCGAACGTCGCGAGCGCGAGGAGGCCGAGAGACAAGAGCGCCTAGAGTTGAAACGACTAGAATTGGCAATCCTACAGTGTTCGCAGGCGCCTAGCGTAGCTTCTCCGACGATTCAGGTCAGCGGTTTTAGAATTCGGGACCAACTGCCACCGTTCGTAGTAGGCGAGGACATGGCGAAGTATCTCGTCAAGTTTGAACACGTCTGTGAGCGAAACGCTTTGGAGCGGCCTCTTTGGGCGCGGAACCTGCTAGCTCTTCTTCCCGGCGAAGTGTCCGACGCGATAACTTGCTTGTCGAGGGAAGCGTTTGAGAGCTATGACGAGGTTAAGGAAGTGCTCTTGAGACGTTATAAGTTGTCACCCGAGGCTTTCAGGCAAAGGTTCCGGTATGCTAGAAAGGGGAATGAGTCACACGTTGACTTCGCGTTTCGTCTTAAAGCCGATTTGATTGAATGGCTCAAGGGCGAAGGTGTTTATGACGACCGCGATAAAGTGGTGGAATGCGTTGCACTGGAGCAATTCTACCGCTGCATCGAGGAGGATGTCAAACTTTGGCTGCAGGACAAACTTGGTGAAGTACAGCTAAACAAGGCAGCAGAGTTAGCTGAGGAGTATTATACTCGCCGAAAGTTGCATAGCAGGGCAGCGCGCGTTGAAAAGGATGAAAAGAAAGAGGGCTTTTCAAGGAAACCTGATCAATGGAAACCCGTTCCGCACCGTAATTTCAAAAAGGACCCGTCTCTTACGAAGGACAGTGTAGGGGAAGGGCAAACAGAAGCGGAGAAATCGAGTGAGGTTTCTACCACACAGGCATTTGAATCGGAAAACAAACGGAAGCCGCTAATCTGCTACAACTGTAAAAAGGAAGGGCACATCGCTAGAAACTGTCAGGAAAAGTTTGCCTTCACAACGATCCGAGAATCAGAAAAAAACATTCGGTTGTTGGAGCCGTATCTCCAAGAAATTAGGGTGAATAAGAAAACGTGCCGAGCACTTAGAGACTCAGCGGCAACCATGGACGTTGTCCATCCTTCATTGGTGTCTCCGGATGACTTCACAGGAGAATGCGCGTGGATCAGGCAGGTCGCCGAGGAGCAGAGTGTTCGCTTACCAATCGCCAAGGTTGTCATTAAAGGCCCGTTCGGTGAGCTTCGCACCGAAGCGGCTGTGTCTGCCGCGCTAAATGATCGTTTTTCTTATCTTTTCTCCAACAACTCGGAGCAGCTTCTCAAAGAGCAGGGCAAATCGTTCTTCCCCAACTTAGCGTGCATGGCTCTCACGCGATCGCAAGCGCGAAAGCTTTCGCGGAAGCTTGACTTGGTTCCATGCGGTGAACTCTCAAGTGACCTTGTCGGCGGGTCGACGGAACCCCAGAAAGGAAAGTTTCCGCATGAGTCATGTGAGCAGTCACGCGAGCGGCCCGTCGCCGAACCTAGCTGCGCGGTTTCCGGAAAAAGGGGAGACGACATGGCGCCATTGAATCAGAGCGAGAGGGCTGCAACGCTCTCGCCTGTAGCGGAAAGTTGGAGCGAGCTGCCGAGAGTTGATCGAGAGACGCTCATTCGAGAGCAGAGTGAGGATCTCTCGATTGAAGCGCTAGTGGAAAGCCAAATTGAAGCGCTAGTGGAAAGCCAAATTGAAGCGCTAGTGGAAAGCCAAATTGAAGCGCTAGTGGAAAGCCAAATTGAAGCGCTAGTGGAAAGCCAAATTGAAGCGCTAGTGGAAAGCCAAATTGAAGCGCTAGTGGAAAGCCAAATTGAAGCGCTAGTGGGAAGCCAAATTGAAACGCTAGTGGAAAGCCAGATTGAAGCGCTAGTGGAAAGCCAGGTTGAAACGCTAGTGGAAAGCCAGATTGAAGCGCTAGTGGAAAGCCAGAAAAACGCGACAAAAGTGCTGTCGAAGGAGCACTACGAGGAATCGGTGAAGAAGAGTACTTTTGAAGTTGATAATTAGGTAACGCTGCTGCAGCCGTCCAAGAGGAACAAGCTTGAGGTTGATTGGGAAGGGCCCGCAAAAGTAGTATCGAAGCTTTCTGATACCAATTGTGAAGAGAAATTAGGAAGGCGGCCGAACAAAATTTATCACAGTAACTTGAAAGCAGTCGTAAATTTACTCTTAAGTGCTTCAGAGGAAGAGGAAGCAGAAATTTTTAGTTCTAGTGAGGTAATCGAAAGGAGATCGAAAGTAATCTGGGAACAGATAAACCTAGAGCCTAGCTTAAGTGAAGGAGGACCTGAGAAAGAGGACCTGAGAAAGATTGGTTCCGAGTTTGAAGACGTGTTTTCGGACCACCCCGGAAACATGAGGGTGATCGAACACGATATCGAGCTAAGCGGTGAGGAGTCAATCAGTAGCAAGCCGTATCGTTGTTCCCCTGTGCAACGTCGAAAGTGTGAGCCGCTCTTGGTGCCGCATAGGTATCGTCGCCTAAAAGTGGCCGGTTACTGAGGTGGAGTATGTTGCTCCACAGCGCAACTTTGACGTTCGCTATTAAAAAAAAAAAAAGTGAAAGCTAAACGCTAATGCAGGTGCATTGAGCAGTGCGTTCTAGCTAGTACCTTCTCAACCTTTCGGTTTCTCGCTGGTGATTCGGGGCAAAATTTTGACCTCATCACGACCTGGGCTGAGCGATCTCGTTCAGAGTGATCTCAAGGGGCCAACTTTGTGGTATTCTAATTCGTTACGTTGTTGTACGTGGGAAAAAAAATTGAGTTGTCATTTTAAGAGTCTTGTGTCCCACATGTGCCTCTTGATGTAGAGGGAACAAAATTCCGATAGACACGTAGATAGGTATATGTTGTACTATACTTTCTCTGGTGTTCTGTCGGGTGACCGAAGGCACTTGCTTGTGTCGTGTGTTGTCTGTTGTCGAACCGTTCTTAGCAAGTTGCAGAACCATCGTCAAGTGCTGAAACCGAAGATGGTCAGAAGAGACGAGCGAAGTTGGCCAGCAAGTTGTGGCGACAAGCCAGTGGAGCTGGGATCCGTCGTCAAAAATGGGATGTGTTCCCGGAACAGTCTGGAGCTGTATTCTCCCCATGGCCCTGGAGGCGAACCTGGAGGGACCTGGCGAACGAGCGCACCTGACATCCGAGCCCCGTGGAAGCAGCTCGTCTTTCCGGTGCATTGTCTGGCGGCGGGGGTGCTGTTATGCCAGCGAGTCCTCGTCAAACGTCCGTGCCTCTGAAAAAGGCAATCTGGGTCAAGGCCAGCCCGCAGTCCGCCTGGCGCGATCACCTCGACGGCGTGAACACGCGCGGCGCCCCTCTGGCCCACGCGCAGTGAGTCAGCTGCGCACGTGACAGCGAGCCGGCGTCCTCGTGTCAGGTGGTCTGACGCATGGCGCGGCAACCCCATTGGAGGAATCTGCCTTGACGACCAGCGGCGCTTCTGATTGGACATTTTGGTTGGACCCGGTGTAAATAAAAGAAGCCCTGCGGCGTGTCGCGATCGGCAGTCCTACGAGAGAGGAGTCCCCATGTCGGAGAGCCGACATGTGTGTGAGTCGGCGGTCTTAGGCGAAAAGTTGACCTATGTATTAGAAGGAGAGCTCGGCTCTTCGAGTCTCTGTCGGCCCCAGTGCCGAAATTGTAACGCCTCTGTGTATATGCTGTACATAAACCTTGTTTAACTCACCGTCGTCTCGTCCGCTCGTCTTATCAGCTCTGCGCAGAAGCAGTCGCGAGCTGATAAACCTACGCTACCAAACGGCTGGTGACCTTCCCGGCGGAGTTGAAAGCAGTGGCGCCTTCGGGGCCGTGTCGGCGTCGCCGTCTTTCGCAACAGTGGTGGCTTCGGCGGGATCGGTCCGTCGTTCGCAACAGCGCATTCAAGTCTCCAAGGAGAACAAAAGGTTCCGGGAGTTCATCAATTAAGTACAGGAATTCATGTTTTTGTAGGTGATAGCTTGGAGGTACATAAAGAGCGCAAATTGTTACAAGTTTGTCGAAAAGCACAGCTCGAACAGCCACTGCTTCAAGAGATCTTTGGAGTTGAAAGTGTGTGCATGCAATCCCTTAATTCATTATAATGGCAACACCTCCGGATGATGTCATGGCATCATCACGGTCCTTTCGGAAAATAACGTATTTACAAAGAAAGTTGGTGTGTTTTGAATTCAGGTGTGTTTCTTGAACACACAGCACTTTTGGTGAGTGTTCGTGTAAAAGTTCTTGGATATCGTCAAGGTTTCTGATAAGGCCCCTGACATTCCGTTGTACAATTTGAGTGTTCATGATGAATGTAAAATAGTGCTCTGTGTACGAAAAGCGAGTGGCTGATTAGACAGGGAGTTTGAGTTCACGTAACAGGGCTGTCACCAGGCCCTGTTATCTCCTTTTTTGTTTTTTTTGGCGCGCTCCAAGGAGCCACACCACTCTTTCAGCACCAAGGATACCGACGTATCCATTGCCTCGTCGCAGGCACTGGATGCCTACACGTGCGAGCTATTAGTTCGAACTTAGGGCCTCGCCTGGTGAGGTGAAATTTTGAGACCCGAGGACTCTGGAGTCTCCGGTGTCTGTTTGGAAGTAGGCGGTGTAGCCTGGACTACAGCCGCCTTGGGGGCAGGTGCCACAACCGCCAGCTCGCCATGCGCGGGCTGAAGGAGTGACGAGGGCTGGTGCGGCGGTGCCCCCTGACACGCCGCATCAGCGTATGTAGGTTCATTGAATGGTGCGACTCTTTGCCGTGCTTTCTTAAATGAAATGTTCTCCTTCACCTTCAATGTAATTATCTTTTTTTCCTTTTTCCAGTATGTGCAGGAGCGTGAATATGCGGCATGGTTTCCTTCACAATTTACACAATGTGGCGGTTGTTTGCAGTTCTCAGATACGTGGCCTAGGACTCTGCATTGTGCACAAGTCTGGCGACCACGACAGCTTTTAGAGCCATGGCCATACCTCTGGCATTGGAAGCAACAACGAGGGTTTGGTATGTACGGCCTGATAGATGTCTTCGTGTACCCTGTTTGAATAGATTCTGGTAGTTTACTGGATGCAAACGTGAGTATCAAGTGTTTCGTCGCTGTTTCCTTCTTATCTTTTCTGATGATAATTCTCTGTACATTAGTGACATTTTGGCTCTTCCACGTCTCCAAAAGTTCAGTTTCGGTCGGGTCAAGTAAGTCTGCGTCAGATACCACACCACGAGTTATGTTCATAGATCTGTGTGGTGTTACAGTGATCGGAACGTCACCGAACGTTGAGAGGCTGTCTAGCTTTACAAATTGTTCTTTGTCCTGAATTTCGAGGAGAAGGTCTCCGCTAGCCATTTTGGTTACTTTGTATCCAGCCCCGAGAGTTTCAGTAAGACACCTGGCAACTACGAATGGTGGTACGGTCCTGGCTTGCTTTCCAGTTTTCTCGCAGTGAATGACGTGGAAGTGGGGAAATGTTTCTTTTGGTTGGTTGAAAAAATTCATGTCATCAGTGCGTACCCGCTTCAAGCCGGCACAATCAGACAGTAGGGGGAACGCTCCATGCATGCCTGTCTTATTTTTGTTCAGCAGCAATGGCGGCCACCCACCACGGAGCCCAACGAGGGGACGCCACAAGTTTGCGGATGCTGAAACCTGCAGACGCCAACCGTACAACGCCACTATAACCCAATGCGCCTAGGCCAAGGTAGGCTATTTGCACAGGGTTAACCCTAGCCGCCAGGAAGTTTGGAAGTAAACGGAAGAGACTAGAAGACAGGACAGATAAAAAGTGAGGGATAAAGACGAAGATGTAGGGAGAGAGAGATGGGAAAAGAAGACTGCCAATTTCCCCTGGTTGGGTCAGCCCAGGGGTGCCGTCTACGTGGAGCCGGAGCCAAAGGGATGTGTTGCCTCTGCCGGGGGGCCTTAAAGGTCCAATCACCCAGCGTCGGCTCAATTCCCAGGATCCCCTTTTCCCCGGACACGGCAAAGCCACGCACGGCTAGGCGTGGGAGGGAGTCGAAACCCCTCGTTAGCTCGGGTCCGTGGCGTCGCTACACACCAAACGCCTACTTGCGCAGGTGCTCCTGCGGGGAGAAAAGGTGTCTTGCCGTACACGAATAACTGTGCGACATGCGATGCGGCAGAATTGTATAAGATTAAAGGATCCCTTCAAGAATCGTCGCATGATTGCTTGCGGGAGCATGTACTGGAGCGAGAAACCGTGTTCATTTCAAGTCCAACCGTACTTCACTGCAATGGTTATTAATGGGGTCAACATATCAGCGCTGCTCGACACAGATGTATCAGTATGTCTTATTAACAAGAAGATGATACCCAAGGATGACATCTGTCCAGGAAAACCAATAAGGTTCTGTAGCTACGATGGAACTTGCAGGGAGTTCACGAAATGGACCAAGGCAGAAGTCCGCTTCCGTGGCCGGGTAGTAAGTGTGAAAAGCCTTGTAATGTCAGGCGTCCATTTTGATTTTCTTTTCTCCCGGCCCAGCATGAAGCCTCTGAAGATATTCTGTGGAATGACATCATAACAACTGAGAAAGTTGCTCCCACATTGAAACAACAGAGCCCAAAATAGTACAGTGCGCCGAGGAAGTCCAGTCGAAGTACGCGGAACTAATTTCTGTGGGAGCGTATCCCACAGCTACCACAGCAATCGAAGGTCCCTTCGAACTACCCGACAAAAACATCTTAAGAAAAAAGCCTAATGCCTTGAGCCTCGAAAAGAAAGCTTTGCTAATACAGAAGCTTCTAGCATGCTAGTCGCGGACATGATTAGGCCATCCACATCTTCGTTTGCGTCACTCATTACGATCGTACACGAAGAAGATGAACCATTCCGGTTATGCACAGACAGCAGACACGTTTTTCTTTTCTCAATGCCAAGAATCGATGAGATAATTGCCGAGACAGCCAGGTGTGAATGGTTCTCCAGAATGGACTTGTGCAAAGGATATTGGCAGGTGCCACTGAGAGCAGACAAAGAAGTTTACGGCATTCACTACACCGTTTGATGCGTTCGAATATAAGCGGCTCCCATTTGGCTGGAAGAATTCTGGTGCATTTTTCAGAAAATTATGAACTATGTACTGAAAGATTTTATTGGCAAGTTCTGTAATGTATACACTGACATCTTAGTTTATTCAAGAACCAGGAAAGACCGTGTGATTCCCGTTTCAGCAGTTCTGCAAGCAGTATAATCAGCAAGCAGTATGTATAACTAAAGATAAATGCAAAGAACGGTGAGTTTTTTGGCCAGACCGTAGTACTCCTCGACAGGCGCTTTGACAGAAAGACAAAAAGTACCAGAGAAGAGAGCGTGCAGTGAATCAGGTCACTTGCGAAACCCCATGACATTCATTCCCTTTGTGCATTCTTAGGACTTCTGGGCATCTATAAAAGACTACACTACAAAGACTAAGTGTCTTACAAACTCAATGCAGAAAGGCGTCCCGTTCATAGGGTCAGAAGCATGCAAACAGGCTCATTTGTAACTGGTTACTACATTTGAAAGAAATTTATGTAGCGCGAGGCGAAAAAACGAACACAGGAAGGAATAGACTCGGGAAGGAATAGCGCTCTGTCTTCTCAGTCTATTCCTTCCTGTGTTCGTTTTTTCGCCTCGCCCTACATAAATTTCTTTCAAATCTTTCACCAACAAGCCCACATCGCCACTCTTGTCGACTACATTGGTTACTACAATTCGGTCTGACCTGTGTTAATGCTTCCGGATTTCATGTTACCATTCGAGCTCTATACAGAAGCTTCGCACAATGGAACTAGAGTCGTTCTATACCAAAGAGATGTCAAGGAGCCTGCGTACTGAAAACTGTAAGTAATCGGCTATTTCTCATAACTGCTTACTAAGGCCTAAGTTAATTACTGTACCACAGAAAAAGAAGCACTAGCAGTTGTCATGACCTTGAGATATTTTAGGATATACTTGGAAAAAGATATTTTCAGTTGTTTACCAATAACCAGGCTTTGACTTATCATCTCGCACAGCCGAAGAGGAGAATCGCACGGACAAGCGAGATCCAACAGTAGACCGAGGTAGCTCATCAGCCTGGACAAAATCACCAGAATTCTGATACCTTGTCCAGACAGCATATACCCCAAGAAACTGATGCTGAACACATAAATTTTGTACAGGAAGGAACAGGAAAAGTGACATTTAAGAACGCAAAGGTGCCTGCGACAAAAGTACAAGCTATTCCAAGGCTGTACCATACTAGTCCAGAATCTGGAGGACATGATGAATTTTAGAGGATGTACACAAAGCTCATTGCAAGATTCACTAGGACAACATGAAAGTGGATGTCGCTAAGTACATAAAAATATGCCACGAATGTCTGGTGTTCAAAGCAAAGTTTAGGACATGAGGGAATAAAATGGTAATGCGGGAGTACTATAAGTAACCCTTTGAAGTTCTGCACCTCAATTTTGCGGAAGTCACAAAAACACGCGAGGGCATGCAAAAAATGCAAGCATTTATGGTTGCCGTAGATGAGTGCAAACGCTACGTTGCTGCTAAAGCCAGCCATGAAGACGCTCATTCCGTTATATCATTACTCGAGCGGAATCTGTTCAAGGATGTCAAAATTATAGTGGCCGACAAAGAACCAGCTTTTCAAAGTCCTAAGCTTCGGCGATGGGAAGAACGAGGCATTAAATGGCGTTTCCCAACAACATACCACCCTTAAGCTAATTCCCTTGCAGAGAGGGTGATTAGCTTCAGGGTGACATGAAGATGTTTCTGTCTTTATACCCAGACTTCAAAGCTGGGTGGAAATGCGCACTAGAGGCTGCTGTAGCACATCACAATTGCTCTATACTGCGGGACTTGGATGCAGCCCCAACTTTGCTGCTTTCGGAAAATCAAGCTGGTTGCCTGTTGATCAACAGCTTGGGTTAATTGACAAAATCGTTCTCAAGCAAAAACCTACGGCGGAAGAATAGAAAGAATGATATCGCCAAACAACGAAAAAGAACTTCAATAAGCGTCATCGATCATAGATCCCGAATATGCAACCTGGAAGAAGGTAGTGGCAGACTAAGATGCAGTGTCTTGATGTTCCGGCGCATCTGCCTCATCAAGACACTGCCCGAACATCAAGACACTGCATCTTAGTCTGCCACTACCTCGCGCACCGAATCGCCGACGGCAGGACTTGAACTGGCAATCAATGAATCGGTTTAATATGGAGGTAGAATGATTCAGCAGAGAGGCCCGCCATTTCTGATACTAGGGGTTGTTGGGAGCAGGCGTCTATTACGTCGAACATGGTTTCTCAACACTCCCGCTGCGCCGCTTCCTGGCTGCTGACGGCTTACATGCAAGCTTCGAGGGAGTCGCGCTGCTAGCACAGCACATGAGGGTGCAGCTGCGATGGACGTCGGCGGCATGGAGATCGGCGGCAATCGCTTGCACGGTCAACTCCAGTGCCAAGCCCCCTCAACAACAAGGAGCCGAGCAACACACAGAGCCATCCAGGGCCCCAGCAGTGACGATGTCGCCACTACCACCAGCGAGGCCAGCGAGCCAGCGAGTCCCACCAGTGAGTCAGAGATCGACGGCAGCTGCTTGCACGGCAAACTCCAGTGCCAAACCCACTCAACAACAGGGAGCCGAGGGACACAAAGAGCCATCCAGGGTCCCAGCAGTGATGTCGCCACTCCCACCAGCGAGGCCTTACAACACCAGGCAGACGAATGCAGCGAAGACCAAGGCGGCGGCTTCCAAATGACACGAGGAAACAAAAGGTATGGCAAGTCTTAAACACGCATGGTCCCATTCATTTCTATCGATTAAGAAAATCATTGAAAAACGGGTGCAATACGAAAAACACGCGGAACTAACCAAATATCTATCTCACGAAAGTGCACCTAAGGGCCTCCGCCTAGCCTGCAACCCCTCAATGTCTACACTAAGTGAAGCAGAAAGGGGGAAGTGGGAAAAAATATTACTAGAAGCGTCCTTGCAACTGACTCGGGTAATTGCGGACCATAGTGAGCGTAAGGCCGCCGAATACAGTGTCACAGAGGCCACGCAGAAATTCGTATGTAATCCCAGAGGGCATGAGGCAAGAGAACTGGAAAGATATGAGCTCAAAAAGAGAGGCGAAATTTCAGTAGTAAAAGATAGAAAATTCAATCGGGACAGCAGAAGCTCCACTGCTCTGCAGCAGGAAAATAGGAATGAGGCCGTACAAGAACGCCAGGGACCACCCGTACCACAACCTAACTTTGAGGAGAAAAATGGGAACTCAAAACTACAGTGCAATCCTAATCAAAACACCCTTACTCTCGAATATGACGCTGACACTCCCGTGCCACGTGATAGCCAAAAGCAGCCGAAAACTTATGAGAAAAATGTCCTCAATCTGTCCAACACAACGCTCACACCCGCTCAGCTTCAACTTTTGTTGAGAGGCTTAACCTTTCGTCCATCATTCGGTAGATTCAATGAATTTGAAGTGTACCAAGACCTCGATAACTTTGCGCGTAATCTCCGCCTCCGTGAATACTTTCATGATCGCAAGGACTGTTTGGACGAGAATAGATTGATTGGTGGTGACAAATCATGATGTCCAGGTGAGCAGACGGACAAACACCTCGATATGTATATATCAGCACTTCAAAAAGATATCATCAGAGCGTATGAAAAAAATCGGCCATCTCAAAACAACATATCAAAGTCAGAACAAAGGGCACTCGATGAACTACGAAAAAACACTGAACTTACCATCAAACCGTCTGATAAAGGGGGCTGCATAGTAATTCTAAACCCGTCGGACTACTTAAAGGAAGGGGAACGACAACTATCAGACACAAAATTCTACAAAAAAACTTTTAACGGACCCGACTCCTGAATTTGAAAGGGAGATAAAAGTAACCCTAAATAATCTCCGCCGGGACGAGAAAATTACCGGCAAAATGTTAAAAGCAATGTTACCGGCCCATCCTGTTCCCAGTCGATTCTATTTGCTCCCCAAAATACACGAGGCAGGCAATCTGGGACGTCCGATAGTATCCAGTAACAGCACATCAACAGAAAATATATCAGAATTCATCACTTCCTTAATAAAAAACATCCCCCCAAATTTTCCCTATTACCTAAAGGACACAAACCACTTCATCTGCGAAACTTCAAGTCTCGACATCCCAGGCGGTATTTTTCTGGTGACCATGGACGTCTGCTCACTGTACACCAACATACCCCACCATGACGGAATAGCGGCTATGGTTTCTGAATATCAGACACAAAATAATAATTTGGGCAAGGCGGCACTCACGGAATGCATCCACCTAACAATCCGCTCGTCTTCATCCTACAGTTCGTTCTCGGACTGCTGCTCCACGTCGGTTCGAGTTCTGGGCCACCAGTAAGGATCGGAGCTACCATCGGCGTCAACGCCACCAGTGTCTGCGCACAAGATTCCTTGTCGGTCAAGCTACGGAATTCCGTGCTGGGTCACTCGTCGTCTACCTGCGTGGATGCTCGGTGCATAACATATGCGCATTGCCTGCGCACAGCGCCACCACTCAACCCAGCTATAAAAGCCCATTTCACGAGGGACGGCACCATTAGGCACGACGGCACTCACGGAATGCATCCACCTAACAATCCGCTCGCCTTCATCCTATAGGTGAGAAGGCGATATGGAAAGTGTATCCGTTCAAATGACCCTTTCTCACTTGTGCTGCCGTGCCCATGGCTATGTGCTGTTGTGATTGACCATGCTGTGCCAACTCTTAAACTTTTACTGCTAGGCGGAGATATTGAGACGAACCCAGGCCCTGCCATCAGCCAGCAATTAAAAGAAATCGCGGCAGATATCAAAGAGATAAAGGAAAGCCGCCTACCTAAATCGACAAGAAACTAGACTCGCTCGCGAGGCTAGAAGAAAAAGTGGATTCATGTCAAGAACAAATAGCAAATATGAAAGTTGTAGTACAATCTATGCAAGAAAAAATTGACGATCTAGAGAATCGCAGCAGGCGAGCTAACTTGATAATATATGGCTTTCCCAAGGTAGAAGGCGAGACTCCCTTGACACTTGAATGTGCAGTGAACAAAAACATAATTGAAGACACCCTAGAATTAAAACCTGCAGCAATTGAACGCATACATCGCATCGGTAGAGCCCAACCAAACAAAACTAGGCCCGTAATTCTCAAGCTGCTAGACTCAAGAGAAAAATTTTCAATATTAAAACGGGGACATAAACTTCAAGGCACAAGCCTATCTATCAGAGAAGACTTTTCGAAACGAGTACGGGAAATTTGGAAAAAACTTTGGAACAGTGCGAAGGCAAATTGAGAAAATAACGAAAAGGTTTCCTTACTTTTCGACAAGCTGTATATTAATAATCATGCCTATGTCTGGAGCAACGAAAAGGATGACAAGGTTCCGCTTAAGAAAAAACACACGGAAGCTGCCTCAGAAACAGCCCGTGTAACGAGAACGACGAACGTACCCGGCGACCAAACAAAAAAGGGAGCCACTACTCGTCGTGCTGCAAAATAGGCGAACTAACACTTCTCACAGTGAATGCTAGAAGCGTAATTAATAAGCCTCACTTAGCAGCCGTCACAGAAACGTGGCTCACGCCTGATGTTTTAGATCACGAATTTACATCACCCAACTATTCCGTGATCCGAAAAGATCGCCCCACACGTGGTGGTGGGGTGGCAATATTGATAAGAAAAGGCCTCTCTTTCGTGGCCCTTCCAGAGGTACAAGATGCTGAAGCGGTTTTTTGTAAACTACTTTGTGACGGTACCAGCATATTGTTAGGTTGTGTTTATCGAAGCCCAAACTCGGATGACGATTCTATCAGTGCAATTCATGATTACATGCAACGACATGCTTACGGTTCACGTGTTGTACTCAAGGGTGATTTTAATCTTCCAGACATTAACTGGGATAGTATGTGCTATACGTCATCAGCTTCGGATGTGTTATTTGACCTCATGCTAACCTTCAGTCTTCATCAGGTCGTTTCGCAGCCTACTCGCTCGCAGGGAGTAACTGAGAACATACTTGATCTAATATTTTTCAGCGACCATTTCGACATAAACCGCATAAGAATTGATGTAACCCGCGGAATATCTGACCACGATGTACCAGTGTGCGTAGTTCCTCTTGGTGGCACAATGACCACTCATTCTTCTGTATCCGTTGTAACAAACTTCGAAAACGCCGATGACGATAGCATACTAACTCATCTCGCCCATGAATTCCTGTATTTCTCAGAAATGGGGTTGAATACATCAGTAGATGTCGATTCCCTTTGGCTTCACTTCAAATCTGTCGTACGTTTTTGTATCGCTCACCACATACCTACAAAAGCCAAACGCCCGCCAAAAAATAATCCATGGATCACGCGAGAAGTTATTCAGGCGAAGCGACGTTTGAAAAGGTTGCGTAGAGCAATAAAAACAAAAGGCGGGGGAGAATCCAGAATTCGAAAGCTACCGGATGCCATCGCGGAATTTAAGCACAAAGCTAAACTTGCTAAACAACGCTATTTTGACGAGACACTACCTACGTTCCTTCTAAATAATCCCTGCAGGTTCTGGAATCACTTTCGCGGCACTAAAACAGCAGCATCACATCTCCTTCCAGAAGAAAAAACTGTTAAGGCCAACGCATATAACGATTTTTTTCGATCGGTGTTTACCGTTGATGATAACGTTATTCCGCCAATAGAAGAGCAACATCGTACGAAAGTTGACCAATTAGACATCGCTGATGCTAGAATTTTCAACCTGCTACCTAAGCTCGACACCAAAAAAAGTAGTGGACCAGACGATATACCGAACAGTTTCCTGAAAAGATATGCAGAATGGTGTAGCAAATATCTTGGTCTCATTTTCCGAAAATCACTCACGACTTCACAACTACCTAACGATTGGAAGATCGCAAAGGTGATACCGATCCATAAAGGAGGAGACGCAGCACAATTTTCAAATTTCAGACCTATTTCATTGACCAGCACATCATGTAAACTACTCGAACACATAATCTTAAAACACATGACAGTATTTCTAGAGCACATAAATTTTTTCTCCCCTAACCAACATGGTTTTCGAAGTGGTTTATCGACGGTAACTCAACTTACTGAACTAGTTCACGACCTTGCCATTACAGTTAATAACCGAGGTCAAACTGACTTAATTCTACTTGACCTATCTAAGGCTTTTGACTGTGCATGCCACAGCAAACTAATAGCTAAAGTAGAAAATGTTTACGGAATAGGAGAACTTTCCGTTTGGATAAAAGCCTTCTTATTTAACAGGTCACAATTTGTACTCTATGAACAGATGTCTTCTAACACAGTAGCAGTAACATACGGCGTTCCCCAAGGCTCGGTACTTGGGCCATTGCTTTTCTTGCTCTATATTAATGATATCACTGCTAACATCACTTGCAACATTAAGCTATTTGCGGACGACTGTGTGATCTATAGAGAAATTAATCATTACAACGATCACATTATGCTTAATGATTCTCTAGCTGTCGTGCCTAATTTGTGCTCTAAATGGCAGATGAAAATAAACACACAAAAATCAGGGATAATGACCGTAAGTAGAAAAACAAAACCAACCAACTTCCCATACAGCATTAATAACACACTTCTTAATAAAGTTGAGGAACATAAATATCTAGGAGTTACACTGACTTCTGATATCAAATGGGACAAACACATCGCTAATATAACTTCGAAGGCGCTACGCAAACTATTCTTCTTAAAACAAACTCTAGCGCTCTCAACAACGCCAACGAAGCTGCTAGCTTACACATCATTCGTAAGACCAGTTTTAGAATATGCAAACACTGTCTGGTTTCCATATTCGCTGACTAATATAACCAAACTAGAAGCAATACAAAGGAAAGCTGTAAGATTTATTTACAACAAATATAGACGCACAGATTCCCCAACACATCTTTTAACTCAGTCAGGTTTACAAACGCTGTCCACAAGAGCGAAACACGCTCGCTTAAAATTCCTTTTCCAGCTAGTAAAAAATAACTACAAGATAGATTCATCCAAATACCTTTCATTTTCACAGGCTCGGCAAACTCGCAATAAACATGCGCGCACGTTGTCAGAATACGCATGTAGGAACGACACATTTAAGTTTTCATTCTTCCCGCGCGCGATAGCGGAATGGAACCAACTTGATGCCACTATCACAAACTCCCAATCGCTATCAGAATTTATTACACAGATGGAAAAAACTGGGCGCGCATAACAGTTTATACGCATGCAGGCGCACCAGTCCAGATCTGCTGTTCGTTAGTTAAAGCAACACCTTTTTCAATGTTCCTTTCACAGTAGTATAGCTATTTTTGAAGTATGCTTTCAGTGCTTGCTATTCCTGTCACAACTGTTCCATTTATGTTTTCCCTCACGATACCAATGCTAACATAAGTTCTTTTCTTCAATCATGTATTTTATTTCTCTCACCTTTCTGCATGGTTTCAGCTCTGTATAATGGCTATAACTTGCTTTGTATCTTGTGATTATTGCATACATTGTGTATTAATAACATAATTAATGTTTAACTTCTCTACTGCTCAATGGTTATATGATCCTCATGTCCTGTTATTATGCTTGCATGTTTTTACGTCTACATCTTTTTTTGTGTGTGTGTGAAAAATTACTGTATTGCCCAACTGCCACGCTCTCGAAGGAGAATAGCAGTGTTGTAAATAAATAAATAAAATAAATAAATAGATCTGTAAAATCTGACTCATCAACTAGTGTAAATGGCGAGGTACTGTTTACACTTCTTGAACTTGTACTAAATTATAACCATTTTGAGTTCAATGGCAAGTATTTCCTTCAAGTCAGTGGCACTGCAATGGGCACAAAAATGGCCCCAAACTTCGCGAGCACCCTTATGGCTTCACTTGAAATACCATTCATTGAGGGATGCACCATGAAACCTTTCTACTACAGAAGATACTTAGACGATATTTTTATGATATGGAACCATGATGAGGGAAGTCTTTTCCACTTCATAGAGGATTTTAACAAGTGCCACCCGTCAATTAAATTCAGGCACAAAATTTCCAAAACTAGCATTAACTTCTTGAACGTCACTGTCACGGTCAAAAATAACCGCTTGTCAACAAACCTTTACAAAAAGCCTACAGACCGTCAAATGTACCTACATTTCAACAGCAGCCACCCAAAGCATTGCAAAACGGGTATTCCATGTTCTCAGGCCTACCGGTACCGAAGAATATGCACCGATATGCGGGAATTTGACAGGCACGCGGAACACCTAAAGCATTCCTTATTGAAACAAAATTATCCGGAAGACATTATTGACGATGCCATACTACGTGCTCGCAACGTGAACAGGAATAATATAATTAAGGGACCAAACAGAGTATCTAAAACGACTTCCCAAACGAACCTTGTACTAACTTACTCCTCATCAGCGCCACGAATCAACAACATACTTTCCCGCCATTTCAACATAATCAGGCAAAGCAAACGACTAACTTCTATTTTCGCGATGCCACCTCACGTGGAGTACCGCAGGGATAAAAATCTGAAGGACATTCTTGTAAGAGCAAAAACAAACACCCCCAAAATTCAATCAGGATGCCATCCCTGCGGAAAAGCTCGATGCAAGGTATGCCCAGAGATGGTCACAACACGTGAATCCAATGCGAACTTCTCGGATTTCAAATTCTGCATAACTGAAAGCCTTAATTGTGACCCCGGTAACGTAATATACATGCTACATTGCAACATCTGCGGACAAGAATATATCGGCCAAACAGACACGCCATTTCGGCTGCGGTTCAATACCGGTACCACACCACTTCACTGCCCAAGCTACCTTTATCTAGACATCTGCGCCTGCCAAACCACAGTTTTGAAAATATCAGCGTAACTCTTTTGCAGTCCGGTTTCTCAAACAGGCGCGAGAGCGAACAGCGTGAGGCATATTTTATTTTCAAATTTCGAACATTAGTAGCCGGCATCAACAAGGACCCCGGAAAACTCTCCTACTTCCGGGAGGTAAGCCAGGAGAAAATTGGCAACAAAGATTCATAACTGGAGACCATGCTTGTTTTCTGACTCGTACGTGTACAGTGCCTTTTTTTTTTTCACATGCACACACAAGGTGAAATGTTTACTCTCGCCTACAACTTGAAGGCCAATGAAGGGAAACGAGCGAAGATGAAAGGTAAACAGCCAACCGACCCATTAATGGGACACTCCTCCCTTGCGTGTGGCGGCAATCTTGGGTGGCACCACACACGTGGAGAACTGGCCAGCACAAGATAAGAACCAGATGTGGACTTACACTTACCTTTGGATATACACAGTCAGGTATTGTGCTCAGTGTCGTTTTTTTTTTTTTTTTCACTCTTGCAAACCTCTTTTAAGGCGAGAGGGACGCGGCAGCAACCATGCTTGAACGTCTACGTTCATCCTCTGACAAAGGAAGGTCCCCTCCCGAAACTGTTAGGAAGTAAGTATGTTTATCCTTGTTGACAATGCTCCTGTTGTGTTATACCCTATATATATATATATATATATCTATATATATATATATATATATATATATATATATATATATATATATATATATATATATATACACACTAAAGATATATCTATACCTAAATATAACTTGCCGTGAGCAGGAACTGAACCTGCGACCTCTTGCTCACGGCAAGTTATCTTTTCACCCACTTTTCTTTCGTCCCACTTACACTACAATTGGTCTGATACATTCCCCTATACATTCCTTGGCATTATTGTCTGTTGGATCTCAATAATATTGTGTCAAAACTCGGAAAAACAAGCCCTTAAGTATACACTCCTTTCCCTTATTCATTAACGAGGGTCTGTACTGGCAGACTTGGTGCCGTTAGAGATTGTATACGATGGACTATTGGTCGGCTGCCAGCTGGTAATAAGTTCTTGTGCTACGTGATGCCAAACAGGCTCATAAATTTATGAGTGTGCCACACTCGCCTCCATGGCTACAGGTGGTGCTGACTGACACTCCCACGTTTAAAATTTACATATAAATCCAATAAAAGTGACTGGGGAATAGCCGCCATGGTAGCTCAGTGGCGGAGCATTGAACCTGTTATTCAAAGGTCGCAGGTTCGGTTCCTGCTTACGGCAAGTTATCTTTTCACCCCCTTTCTTTCTTCACATTTACATTACGATTCAATCTAATAACCTCCCCTATACTTACCTTGGCACTATTGTCTGTTAGATTTCATTAATATTGCCACAGTTCGATATTCGCAGAAGACACGTACAGCGATCTGCGTTCTAAAAGCCGCCGCACAGGTAGCAAGAAAGCCGCGCCATGGAACGCCGTCCTGCACGCGCCACGATGCTACGCCATGGGACCGGCACGAGACTCAAAGTGAAAAGGAAGAGACCAACAAAGCTGAAGACAGCGAGCAAGGGGCATTTTGGCTGACCATTTTGTTTATAGTTACAGGCACAGGTTCACCCTAAATAAATAGTTTGTATAGTACAAGGTGCTATATTTATTGGTAACATTCTGGTCGAGGTGCTGGGTATGACTCCAAGCCCACCACAGGCAAGGGAGAGAAGCCCAGATCCCAGAAGATTGGAGCCAGCAGAATTAACACCTGTGCACCAACGCATGAGTCGCCGACAACTAGGTGAGCAGCCAGAGTTTGGCCCCCTAATTGATCCAGCAAGACCTGTTGAGACTTCAAGCGCAAGCGTTACTGCAATGGCCACCCAGTCGATGCCATTTCTATCTCACCTCATCCTGGATTCACCACGTACACCGGAGGTCTTCCACGGTGACACCTTTGAAGATGCCAAGAACTGGCTCGGAGGCTTCGAGCGCGTTGCACGTTTGAATGGTTGGGACGTAGCCCGGACACTTTGTTACGTTTACGTCGCCCTTTAAGATTCGGCCAGTACGTGGTTTGAGAACCACGAAGCGTCCTTGCTGTCGTGGGACGACTTTCGACGAGAGCTAATTGCAACCTATCCGAACACGGACCGCAAAGAGAAGGCAGAGGCTGCTCTTTAGGCGAGGAACCAATGGAATAACGATAGCGTGGCCATGTACATAGAAGACATGTCGCGGCTCTTCCGCCGAGCCGACCAAAACATGGCCGAGGAAAAGAAGTTGCGGCACCTAATGCGCGGAGTAAAAGAGATTTTTGCAGGCCTGGTGCGTAATCCACCGCAAACTGTGGCGGTGTTCCGGTCCAAAGCAACGACCATGGAAAGGACACTACAGCAATGTGCGCGACTACAACAGAGACTTCGGCGTCTCTTTAGTTAGGGCGGAGTCAAGAACCCTCCTTACCAACGCAGACATCCTCCGAGAAATGGTGAGAGATATCGTTAAGGAGGAGCTCCAGTAACCGCGACTCACCCGAAGTCCTCCAGCGATACCCTCAATCCTGGACGTTGTACGTGAAGAAGTGCGGCAAGCAATTCTTCAACCACAGCCTGAGGTGCCCCACCGCACGCAGCCAGAACTTCAGCCACAGCTCTCGTATGCGCGAGTCGTACGGCAAGACATCAGACGCCCGAACTTTGCACAAGCTCCCGTTATGCCACCGACGTTTGCTTGCAGTACGCCACTGCCGATGCCAGAAGTGAGACCCTGCAAAAGTGATGTATGGCGCACTGCAGACCGGCGGGCGACCCCTCTGCTACCACTGTGGGGAGGCAGGTCATCTTTATCGGACATGCCACTACCGTCAGGTCGGGCTACATGGCTTCCCAGTGAATGCACCTTGCCCTCGTAACAGTGAGCGCCCTTACGAAATCGAAGAATTTTTATCTTCGCGCTATGCCTCTCCAAACACTCAGCGATATGAATCGCGGTCGATTGCACTGATGCACAATAGGTCGCCGAGTCCACGCCCATCATCTACTTTACCGAGGCGTCATTCAGCAAGCCCGCGACAGGAAAACTAGAACCAGCCACTTGTGGAGGCAGGGCCGCTGATTTTAGGAAAACTGAAAGCCCTCTATCGTTAACCAGATCAGACGACGACACTGACACAATAACGGATAAGACAGACAACTGCAGTAATGGCGACGTAACATCCGAGCTATAAGCCAACATTGACGACATCGAGACCTTATTACAGACTACTCTGTAATAAGTAGCATGCTCGCAAAGAAGCTGAAGAAAGTGCTCACTCATTGAACCGGACCGCAGATACGCACCGCCGGAGGGCACTTAGTCAGCCCCGTAGGACAAAGAGGTCTAGTGAACCTGCGGAACAGATATACTCATGTGCTATTGACTAACTTTACCAACAAGGTACAGCATGTGGCGAAGAGAGCAGCCATAGCATCACTTCATGACTACATAGAAGTCTCGGATGTTTGCACCGTAGAAAAAGAACCAACAACTTCCTCAACAGTGGACACTGTCCTCCAGAAAATAGATATTGACCGGGAGCTTTCATCTGTGCAGAAAGACCAGATTGTGAAGTTGATAAAAGAATTAGCAGAGTGTTTTTCCTCTTCATCGAAAGTCTGATGTACTCCCGTAGCAAAACACCGCATTGTAATCAAAGGACATGTTACACCAGTATGTCAGCATCCATACCGAGTAGCACCGAAAGAAAGGGAGGCGATAAAGAAGCAAGTACAGGAAATGCTCGACGACGATGTCATACAGCCCTCTTAAAGCCCATGGGCATCGCAAGTAGTATTGTGAAGAAAAAGGACAACACCATGCGGTTCTGTGATGACTACAGAAAACTGAACCTCGTCACAAAGCGGGACGTGTACCCACTCCCACGAGTCGAGGATACGTTAGATAAACTGCGCAATGCTCACTTTTTTTCATCGATGGACCTAAAGAGCGGGTACTGGCAAATAGAAGTTGACGAACGAGATCGTGAGAAGACGGCGTTTATGACACCCGACAGACTCTACGAGTTCAAACTACTCCCATTTGGTTTGTGTTCTGCTCCCGCTACTTTCCAGAGGATGATGGACACTGCTCTCCAGCCTCAAATGCCAGTCATGCCTTGTCTATCTTGATGACGTAGTAATTTTTTCCACTACGTTTGAGCAGCACGTACAGAGATTGAGAACAGTACTGGACGCTATTCACACAGCTGCACTTAAAATCAAACCCGAAAAGTGCCACTTTGGATTCCGCGAGCTTCGGTTCCTCGGGCACATTGTCAGTTCTTACGGTGTCCGCCCAGACCCGGATAAGATCACTGCGGTCAAAAATTTCCCAAGGCCAAGAGACAAAAAGGCTATGCGACGTTTCCTGGGGCTTTGTGCTTACTATAGGCGCTTCGTTGAAAACTTCTCCAAGATTGGGGAACCACTGACACAGCTTACGAAGGAAGGTTTAACATTCATCTGGCAGCAGGAGCAAGGAGACACCTTGTGTGAGTTACGACGGCGTCTGCAGTCACCTACCATACTCGCCCATTTTGATGAAGATGCCAAAACAGGCATTCATACAAATGCCAGCAACATTGGCCTCGGTGCTATTCTTGTTCAGTGGCAGGACGGGGAAGAAAAAGTTATTTCTTATGCAAGCCGCACTCTGTCGAAAGCTGAGTATGATTATTCAGCTACAAAAAAGGAATGTCTGCAGTTATATGGGCCATCAGTAAGTTCCGTCCATATTTATACGGTAGACCATTTCGAGCCATCAGCAACCATCATTCGTTGTGTTGGCTTGCAAACCTCAAGGTTCCTTCCAGAAGACTGGCTAGATGGAGCCTGCGTCTACAGGAATATGACATCACCGTAGTCTACAAGTCTGGCCACAAGCACAACGACGCGGATTGCTAGTCACGAGCCCCAGTCCAGACCTCATCTCCTGAGCATGAAGAAGATTCCGCATTTCTTGGAGCTGTGAATGTGTCGCAGATGGCTCAAGATCAGTGAATAGACCCAGAGTTACTTCTGCTCATTCAATACTTAGAGGGGCAGCAAGTCGAAGTACCACGAGTTTTGGTTCGTGGACTACGTTCCTACGTCCTCCGCAACAACGTTCTCTACAAGAGAAACTTCGAACACACCGGCGAAATGTTCCTGCTTCCGATACCACCGTCACTGCAAGTGGAAATTTTAGAAGCGTGCCATGATGACCCATCAGCAGGTCACTTGGGCATTAGTAGGATTTTGGGGAAAATCCACCAGAGATATTACTGGCCAAATATGATAGATTCAGTACAGCATTATGTAAGATCATGCCGGGAATGCCAAAGACGCAAAGTACCACCCCTAAGGCCAGCAGGTCTTTTGAAACCGATAGAGCCATTGAAAGTCCCATTTGAGCAGGTCGGAATGGATTTGCTAGGACCATTTCCTATGTCATCGTTCGGGAAGTGCTGGATAGTTGTAGCGACCGACTACATGACCCGGTATGCCGAGACGTCTTCTCTCACAAAAGGAACGGAAAATGAAGTGGCCCAGTCTTTTGTGAACCAGATAGTGCGGCGACATGGCACACCTAAAGTCCTTATAACTGACAAAGAAACTGCGTTCACTGCCAGGCTAGTACAATCTGTCATGAAACTGATGCACACCAACCACAGAACTACAGCGTACCATCCGCAAACTAATGGGTTAACTGAAAGTCTGAATAGGTTGCTTGCTGACATGATCGCGATGTAAGTGGACGTCGAGCATCACACTTGGGACACCATATTACCGTATGCTACATTTGCATACAATACTGCAGCACAAGAGACAACCCATTTCACGCCATTTCAACTTGTTTATGGTCGGACAGTAATAACGACATTAGAGGCGATGCTGCCTGTGAAGAGGACCTTGACATCAGCAAATATGTAGAGAGGGCAGAAGAGGTGTGACAACTAGCACCGAACCGCATCATTTAACAGCAGGACGTCGACGCACACCATTACAATCTAAGACGAAGGAACGTTCAGTACTCCCCTGGAGACCAAGTGTGGGTCTGGACGCCTGTACGTGCACGTGGCTTGTCAGAAAAGCTTATGCGGCGTTATTTTGAACCTTACAGGGTTCTTCCTCAGCTAGGCCCGTTAAACTACGAAGTGATTCCTGAAGTATGCACAACACGACGCCGGAATCTCCCGGAAGTTGTACATGTAGTACGACGACAGGAACTGAACAAGGGAACTGACTCACGTCGTCAAACACAAGGACAAGTCCTATTGTTTACAAACTGTCAGCCGGCAGCGCGCATCGGGGCAATGCGTGCTGAAGGGGGACTAACGCCACAGTTTAATAGTCGCAGAAGACGCGTGCAACGATCTGCGTTCTAAAAGCCGCCACAAAAGTGGCAAGAAAGCCGCGCTATGGAACGCCGTCCTGCACGCGCCACGATGCTATGCCACGGGACCGGCACGAGACTCGAAGTGAAGAGGAAGAGACCGACGAAGTTGAAGACAGCGAGCAAAGGCATTTTGGTTGACCATTTAGTTTTGAGTTACGGGCCCAGGTTCGCCCTAAATAAATAGTTTGTATAGTACCAGGTGCTATATTTATTGGTAACAATACTGTGTCAAAACACGGAAAAACGAACCCTCAAGTATACACTTCTTTCCCTCATTCATTAACGAGGGTCTCGTACTGGCGGACTTGGTGCCTCTAGGTTGTATACGAGGTACTAATTGGTCAGCTGCCGCTCGTAATAAGTTCACGTGCTACGTGACACCACACAAGCTCATAAAAAGGTGCTCCACACTCGCCGCTATGGCTACAGATGGTGCTGACTGGCACTCCCACGTTTAAAATCACATATAAACCAAAAAAGTGGCAGGGGGGATAGCCGCCGTTAAAGCATCGAACGCGCTCAACGACGCAGAAGAACATCACAGCTGCGAGCGAGCACATTTTCCGTGCCGCAAGCGGGCCGAAAAGCAGCATGCACTCCTCGGTGAGCAAAGCAGTGTTCCGTGTGCTCCCTGCCCCATTGAGCTGAATTAAACCGGCGGCCGATCAAAGTACGTGAAAGAGAGCTCACCCATACCGGCGGCGATGGAGGTGCTCACAGCAGACGCGGCAAGCGGTACTCTACGATACGCAAGTATCAATCGGGCCGTAAACTTCGTTTGCGCACATGACGCTTTTACACATAAAACTCACCACCACAGAGAACACCTGTCCCACTTTACAGACCACCATAACAGCACAGAACACCAACACACTAATACCACAGAAATACTACTACGAAAATTACCGGCGACGCGGCCTGTAAATTAAAAAAAAACTACTATTATGACGGCTACCCAGTGTTGCCAAATTGGACATGGTATTGTGGCCGAAAGTGCGAGAAAATGTATCGCCAAAACACCCTGCAGTAGCGCCAGCACGAAACGCAAAGGGAACGACGGTGCCAAAGAGGTTCTATAGCACCTCCTATGACCGTTGCGCGCCTTTGACCCATTGCAGCCAGAGTTATTCAATCATACGAGTTGCAAAACTCTGCATAGGCTCCATGTATCAAAATCCAAAATCCAAACAATGATGGAGGTAAGTAATGTGTATTGCTATCTCTTCACAACAAAACTAACTAGAAAACGCAATATTTTGTGTTTTTGCATTCAGCAAGATTGTGAGCACCGCCGCATTCTGCCAAGTAACATGACAGCGCCTACAATTTCTTCTTAGGTGAGTTGGTGCCTAAGGGGCTGAACATGTTATTTTGTCGCAATATCACCTTGTACTCCCTGGTTTGGTGTATTCCTATGAGCTCCTAAAAGAAGCCTACATATTCCACGTTGCTTTATTTCTAATCTTGCTTGAAATTCTGATCTCATGCACGACTGCTTTGCCGAACGTTAGACAAGGAACCATGACCCCTTTCCAAATTCCTCTCACAACACCATACCAATTGTAATTCCGCAATGCCCTATTTTTCATCACTGCTGCATTCCTGTTACCCTTAGTCGTTACATATATTTCGTGTTCCCTTAGGTACTCGGCCCAATTGCTTATCCATACGCCCAGAGATTTGTGTTTATCTGTTATCTCGAGCGTGACCTCCTGTATCCTAAGCTCACTACCTTCATTGTCATTAAAAATCGTGACTGCTGATTTTTCCTTACCGAATCTAAAATCTAACCTATCTCCCTCATTACCGCAGATGTCCACCAATCTCTGCAAATCTTCTTTGTTGTCGGCCATTAGCACTATATCATCTGCGAACATCAATGCTGGTAGTGCCTGTTCCATGAGTTTTCCTTGTTTGACAAAAGAGAGGTTGAAGCCAAGTCCACTTCCCTCTAATTTGGCATCTAATCCTTGTAGGTACATAATGAATAACAAGGGTGGCAGTGGACACCCCTGCATAAGTACCCGTTTCACCTCTGTGGGCTTGGATACCTGTTTTTCCCACTTTATAACTACCTTGTTACCTCTATAGATACCCTTTAAGAGATTAGTGACTACATGTTCCACGCCTAGTGTGTCCAGTATTCCCCACAATTCCTCTTGAACCACGCTATCATACGCTCCCTTGATATCCAAGAATGCTAGCCACAGGGGCCTGTGTTCCTTTTCTGCTATTTCGATGCACTGCGACAATGAGAACAGATTCTCTTCCAACCTCCTGTGTTTCCGAAACCCATTCTGCAGTTCCCCAACAACCCTCATCTTCTATCCATGCCTGCAGTCTTTCCTATATAATCTGCATCGCCAGCCTGTTGACCACTGATGTCACTGTTATAGGACGGTAGTTGTTTATGTCAGCTTTGTCCCCCTTTCCTTTATAGATCATGCTCATCCTGCTAAGTTTCCATCCATCAGGAACTTCACCATCGATTATTATTTTGCTCACTGCCTCTCTCAAAGCCTGCTTAGACTTCGGACCTAATGTCTTTATCAGCCTAATTGGAATGCCATGTGGGCCTGTTAATGTACTACTCGGAACCCTTTTCTCAGCCCTTTCCCACTCTCGTTGTGAAAATGGAGCCATTGCACCACTTGATTCGTCCTTGTCTATTGTGGCGCATAAAGTACTTCTTTGTTGAAATTTTTCTGTCACCCTTGTTCTTATATATTCAATAGCTTCGTCCCCTTCTAGGCTAGCACCTTGGGCTGTAGTTATAAACCTCTGCTCTAGGCTTGTCTCGTTTCTTAGGGAGTTTAGATGGTTCTAAAATTTTTGCAGCTGCCTTCCTACAATTTTTATGTGCTTCTGCCAGCCACTGAGCTCCCTTTCTTCTCATCTTTTCATTGATCAGAAGGGATACATCCCTTCTACAGCTTAGAAAAATTTCCCATTTTCTTTCAACATCATCTGTCGGTTCACCCCACTGCTTAGCATGTCTGTGTTCTCTCGAGGCTTCATGACGTTTTGCTATAGCTCTCTTAACTTCCTCATCCCATCAACTTTTGGATTTGTGTCTTCTTTTCCGGGGTGACTTGTCCCGTGCCTTGGCAAGTTTTAGCTCAAACAGTCTAATTAGATTCGTGTATGTCCACACTGCTTTATTATCCTCTGTGATTACTTTCTCAATTTGTTTAGTGGCTATTTCAATTAGCCTTTCTGAATAAAAATTTCCCTGGATTTACTCACCTTGTCTCCTTCCCACTTTCACTGCTCTTCCAAAACATAGCTTGATACTTTTGTTATCACTACCCAGACTTCTGGAGCCACCTTAATCTATCTGCATTCCCCTGAGCTTATCATGCATCCTATGTGAGATCAGTGCGTAATCTATCATCGACAGCAGCCTTCCCACCTCCCATGTTATTTGCCCTTCACACTTCTCAATATTGTTGCAAATAATCAAATCAAGCCTTTCACACATATCCATGATCATTTTGCCTGTCGGGTCGGTATACCCATCTATATCTTCTATGTGCGCATTCATATCTCCTAGTATAATTATTTCGCACTCTCCTCCGAATTCCTGAATGTCATTTGATATACACTGTACCATTGCCTGGCTTTCCTCTCTGGCCTTTGCTCCCGTCCACAAGTACACGAAACCAAGGAGTGTCATTTGCCCTGCCACTTTCCCTTTCAGCCATAAATGTTCCTCACACTCCTGCTGGACCCTTTGCCAGTCTGTACTTTTATGAATGAATGCCCCAATACCACCCCCCTTTCTGCTGCCTTCTGTTCTATTACAATATTCAAACGCGTAGTCTGCATTTTTAGAAGGTTGTACCATGTCGCTGAGATGTGTTTCTACAAAACCGTATACCATCGGCCTCTCCTCCCTTAGCTGTTCTTCTATCTCTTCCCACTTCAGCCTGTTCCTACCACCCTGCATCTTAATATACCCTATGTCTGAATTGGCTCGGCGCTCGTGGCTACGTCTATTTCTGCCCCGGACTCTACCTATCTCAGATACTGGTGCCACTATGGAATTGTATCTGTCCATACCACCTGTCAAAGAGTCCCCCTGGTTGTTTTCCTCGTTACTAGCTATCCTGCACCCCGAAGGGCTCGCTTGCCCTCCAAAAAAGCTACTGCTCGTCCTGCAAGCCGCCAACCCACCTCATGAACTAGCTGCCCATCGGAGGGAATTTTGTCTCGTTGAAAACCACCCCACCTATGCACCTCTCTGTTTATTTCAACCACCTCAAAGCCTTTCTCTCGACTCATCTGCCATATCTCTTGGTTTGCGTTGACAACCGCTTTTTGCAGGTTGACATCACTCAACGGTACCGACGGTATCGTGCATATCACTACCTGTACCTGAGGAGAAGTGGCGCGCATGTCATCGACACCTTTCGCCAGTGTGGTTGCTAGTCCTGCTGTATCTTCATTTAAGTCATCGTTTAAACCGCCTGAAATTATCACGAGGTTTCGTCTATCAGCTGTAGTTTTCAGTTTTGCGCCCGATTGCCTCATGACTGCTTCCAGCTTGCGTCCTGGGAATGCCCCTACTGCAACCCTCTTGTGACCTCTTACCGTCTATTTTATGGCTTTTGTGCATCGATTTAAATTCGAGTCCCCGGCGATTATCACATGCTGTGACTTTTCAGCTGGAGCGTCCTGCACCTGGGGGTTACTTGCACCTGTGACGCCATCTGCTTTGTCCCCTCCCAGTCCCACCACCACTACGCTGAAGCTGGGCCTTGCGACTATTGAACCAGCTGAACCTGTTTTGTCCGAACTTGCTTGCTCTTTCTTCTCTGCCGTTCTGGTTGCCGGTTCCCTACTGTTCTCTCCGTAGGCCGCTTCTGTTCTCCCCTTGGCTTGTGCTTCCTCGGCGGACTTCAGCCTTTCTCTCATAGCCCTCGTTTTCTCTTGCTCTGTCGCCAACGCAATCTCGAGCTCGGTGATTCTCATCAGCAGGTTACTCTGGGCAACCATCATTTTCTCCATTTTTTCCTCGACCTCACATTGCCTACACTTCGCGTCAGCCTCTTCTCCTTCCGCTTCTGCACTTGGGTACCCTTTTAAAGCCACCCCACATCCTGAACACTTTACAGTCTTTTTAACCATGTCGTTCCGACACCAATTGTCCCTATGACTTGTCTCACTCTATAATTACAAAACTAAATCCCTGCCCTACGAAAAAGAGAAAGTCTAGGCTCTCCTACAAAATATTGCTGTTCAATGCACGTGCACCTCCTCCGCGGGGTGGCAAAAGAAAAAAGCCGGTGACTGCAGCACCACGGCGAGTCATGGCGCGAACTAATATAAGTGGCCGTGTGCTAGGTGCTTTTTTGATGACCACGTGCGGCCTAGGTACGAAATCGCGCGAACATCCATAGGCGCTTTAGTCCTTAGCGGTGCGCTGACGTAGATTGTCAGCGCTTCCTCTATTTTGGTCATTGTTTTGGTCAAAGTTGATTCCTGTGTTGTGCGGCAGTGCGTATGGATTGCGGTAATATTCCTTGCGAATATGGTGATGCCGCAGTGATCCTCGGCCGACCTATCCTTCAAATGGGGTAGATCAAGCACCGTGGGTGTTTCGTGCAAGCGGTAGCGTTGAATGACCAACATCCCGCGTTGATGTGATCTGCTCAAGTGCTTGCTGTCTTGTGTGTGCTGTGCGGTGGTTTGTTTGACAAATATAGTTCCCTTCACATTTGATGATACATTAGTGTTGGCTGGTTCATGCGAACCGTAGCGTTGCGTAGGCGTGATCATGTTTGTGCAGACATACTTCCGAATGAGATTTAGGGTCCGACACACTGTACTGACGACACCTCTGTCACGCGGGTTCTTGTATGCTATATCGTACCCTTTCATATCGCAGTTAGATGACAGCTGCACCGTATTTGATCCGATTAGTTTGGGCAGTTAGCGGTGACTAATACTGGTGTCCCTGAAATACTTTTGATCGAGATCGACAGGTCTGTCGCTGCTGCACCGGATCTAGTTTAGAGCCGACGCCCTAGCTGATTGCAATCAAAAGTGCTCGTGTGACACCGGTATGATAGCACGTGCGAATGCTCAAACCCTTTCTGTGCGCTCTTGTGGTCTCTAGCTTCTTCTTCTTCATCATCATCATCATCATCATCATTTATTTTTCCTTAAAGGCCCCTGTGGGGTAATACAAAAGGGGGGGGCGGGGGTAGAGTAACATAGAAAGTTAGACATGAGACTCGTCAGGTCACAACTTTGAAACACACATCTCAGTGAAATAGATTACCTGTTTAGGTGCAAAATAAAAACATTACAATTTAAAGAGACATGAAGAACAGTGTAAGGTCGTAATGAATATTACGTGAGGTAATCAGTAAGCAACTGCTTAAACACAATGGGGTTACGCTCGGTGACTACACTATCTGGCAATATATTCCACTCTGCAATGGCGATCTGCAAGAAAGACTGATTGAAGCCCCGCCGCGGTGGTCTAGTGGCTAAGGTACTCGGCTGCTGACCCGCAGGTCGCGGGTTCGATCCCCGGCTGCGGTGGCTGCATTTCCGATGGAGGCGGAAATGTTGTAGACCCGTGTACTCAGATTTGGGTGCACGTTAAAGAACCCCAGGTGGTCAAAATTTCCGGAGCCCTCCACTACGGCGTCTCTCATAATCAAATGGTGTTTTTGGGACGTTAAACCCCACAAATCAATCAAGACTGATTGAAAGAAGACGTTGAACCATGCAACCGCTGGATGCTGCAAGAGTTAGAAAGGCGACGAGATGTACGGTGTTGGGGGTTTAGGAGTAAACCACGAAGTTGAGGGAAGTTGTAATAGATCCTATGAAACAAGCACAGCCATACAATCTTACGTCGAAATGATAATGACTCGAGTCCCAGGGATGACTTTATGGCACTGATGCTTTCATCACGCTTGTACCTGGAAGAGATGAATCTGGCCGCACGGTTCTGTATAGATTCCAAAACGTTAATGAACTATGGTTGATGAAGGCTCCAAATAGTTCAGGCATATTCAAGCTTATTCTAAATGTTTCATACGCCAGTTTTCGCCTGGCTGAGGGACACAAGGAAAGAGAACGTCTAATGTAACCAAGTGATTTAGTAGTATCCGCAGCTAATTTTGTGATGTGATCGGACCATGTCAACTTTTTATTCATTGTGAGACCAAGATAACGATATCATTCGACGGAGAATAAAGCTATCGAGTTTAGGGAGTACGTGTAACTACTGTTTGAGCGCTTACAGAATATCTGAATCACTTTGCATTTCCAGATGTTGAGTTTCATGAATGAATTGGAACACTAGGTTTCAATTTGATCAAGATCATTTTGTATGATATTGTCAAGGGGTTGTGACGTGGCCGAAGACAGGAGACTTCGTGTTGTGATTTAACTGTTTATTTGGGCGAACCTGTGCGTGGTAAACGGAAAGTCCTATTACAGGAGCAGTCTCGCACAGATAGCAGTCTCGGACTGAAAGCGGCGAACGGAGCGTCGGCCTCCGATCAACAACTGACAAGCGGCGAAGCGCGTCGGAATTTATACTCTTGCCGTGGAATGTTCTAGCGTTATCGCTGGTGGTGGCGTAGGTTCCAGAACAATCTGTACCGTTCGCACAGTGGGCGGGATCTTATCGAAATGATCTACTACAGTCCGGAACCTTCTCGAAAACTGCAGGCGCGGTTTGCGCTGAGAATCGTGTGGTGTTTTGGGACGATAACAAAAACTTGGGAAATGGAACGTGGCATTGCCCCCCCTCTGAAAAAAGGCATTGTCCCGATGCTTTAACTAAAGATGAAGGGTACAATAATAAAGCAAGAAAGTACAATGAATAAATTACGATACAACAATAATACAAAAAAAACACTGTTTCAGTTTGTTAACGCGCATGAAACGGCTTGAGACGCGCGACATAGACGACTTCAGGTCGCGACCGGCGTCGTTGAGAGTTCGTGATGCCGTCGGGGACAACCTCGTAATCAAGTGGGCCGAGATGTCTAACCACCTTGTACGGTCCGAAGTACCGTCGCAGAAGCTTTTCACTTAGTCCACGTCGGCGTATCGGCGTCCACACCAGAACACGTTCACCGGGCTGGTATTCCACGAAGCGTCGTCGAAGGTTGTAACGGTGGCTGTCGGTCGTCTGTTGATTCTTGATACGGAAACGCGCAAGTTGTCGGGCTTCTTCGGCGCGTTGAAAGTACTCGCTCACACCGAGGCTTTCTTCGTCGGTAACGTTGGGTAACATGGCATCGAGCGTCATTGCCAGGCTCCTTCCGTAGACCAATTTGTATGGAGATATCTGCGTCGTCTCCTGCACCGCTGTGTTGTATGCGAAGGTCACATACGGAAGAATGGCGTCCCACGTCTTGTGTTCAACATCGACGTAGATTGGCAGCATGTCGGCGATCGTCTTGTTAAGCCGCTCGGTGAGGCCGTTGGTCTGTGGGTGGTACGCTGTCGTCCGGTGGTGGTTTGTCTGGCTGTATGCCAAGATCGCTTGAGTTAAGTCGGCAGTGAATGCCGTTTCTCTGTCGGTGATAAGGACCTCCGGGGCGCCGTGACGTAGGACGATATTTTCGACGAAGAACTTAGCTACCTGGGATGCACTGCCTTTTGGCAGGGCTTTTGTCTCGGCGTAGCGGGTGAGGTAGTCGATAGCTACCACGATCCACTTGTTTCCGAAAGCCGACGTCGGGAACGGCCCCAGTAGGTCCATACCAATCTGCTGGAAAGGTCGGCAAGGTGGATCAATTGGCTGCAGAAGTCCCGCTGGCCTTGTCGGCGGTGTCTTGCGTCGCTGACAGTCTCGGCATGTCCTCATATAACGAGTGACGTTGGTGGTAAGACGTGACCAGTAGTACCTTTCTTGTATCCTCGCGAGCGTGCGAGAAACACCGAGGGGCCCTGCCGTCGGATCGTCGTGCAGGGCCTGCAGGAGTTCTGGTCGCAGAGCTGAAGGCACCACAAGGAGGTACTTAGCTCGAAGCGGTGAAAAGTTTTTCTTTTGTAGAAGACCGTTTCGTAGAAAGAACGATGCAAGTGCGCGCTTGAATACCTTCGGGAATTTGGCGGTCCTGCCTTCGAGGTATTCTATTAGGGCCTTAAGTTCCGGGTCGGCCCGCTGTCGTTCAGCGAAGTCGTCGGTAGTTATCGTTCCCAAGAAGTAGTCGTCATCCGGGTCGTCGGGTAGCGGTTGGTCGACAGGCGCACGAGAGAGACAGTCGGCGTCGGAGTGTTTTTTGCCGGACTTGTAAATGACAGTAATGTCATATTCTTGAAGTCTCAGGCTCCATCGTGCGAGGCGACTTGAAGGGTCCTTCAAGGTGGCTAGCCAACACAAGGCGTGGTGGCCGCTCGCAACTTTGAAGGGCCTGCCGTAGAGGTAGGGGTGAAATTTCGACGTAGCCGAGATGATGGCGAGGCACTCCTTTTCTGTTGTGGAATAATTTGCTTCTGCTTTGATAGCGATCGGCTGGCGTAACTAATAACCCTTTCAAGTCCGCCAGCCCTCTGCACAAGAACGGCGCCAAGACCTACGCTGCTTGCGTCAGTATGTATTTCTGTCTCGACGAATTCGTCGAAATGGGCAAGTAACGGAGGCGTCTGGAGGCGATGTTTAAGCTCCTGGATAGCGTGTTCCTGTGGCGTTTCCCACTTGAACTCCACGTCGGCCTTGGAAATATTAGTGAGAGGATCGGCGATGCGGGCGAAGTTTTTCACGAACCGCCTATAATAGGCGCACAGGCCCAGAAATCGGCACACGGCTTTCTTGTCAGTGGGCGCCGGGAAGTCGCCGATGGCGGCCGTTTTCCGTGGATTGGGACGGACTCCAGACTTGCTGATAACGTGCCCCAGAAACAAGAGCTCCTCATACGCAAATCTGCACTTTTCTGGCTTCAGTGTGAGTCCGGAAGTCTTGACGGCTTGAAGTACAGCTTCAAGGTGCTGAAGATGCTCGTCAAAACTCGAGGAAAACACGACGATGTCGTCCAAGTACACAAGGCAAGTCTGCCACTTCAATCCTGCCAGCACTGTATCCATAACGCGTTGAAAAGTTGCAGGCGCTGAGCAAAGGCCGAAGGGCATCACCTTAAACTCGAAGAGGCCGTCCGGTGTTATAAACGCCGTCTTCTCTCGGTCTCTCGTCGACTTCGATTTGCCAATAGCCAGTCTTGAGGTCAATTGACGAAAAGTACTTGGCATTATGGAACCGATCAAGTGCGTCGTCTATTCGTGGGAGAGGATACACGTCCTTTCTTGTGAATTTTTTCAGGTGGCGATAATCGACGCAGAAACGTAGGGCTCCATCCTTTTTCTTCACTAACACCACGGGGGATGCCCATGGACTCTTGGACGGCTGGATAATGTCATCCCACAGCATTTATCAACTTGTCTCTTCATGGCCTCACGTTCTCGCGTCGAGACCCTGTACGGACCCTGACGGAGTGGTCTGGCATTTTCTTCGGTTATGATGCGATGTTTCGTGATTGGGGCCTGCCGAATTTTCGATGACGACGAAAAGCAATCTTCTTATTGCAGGAGCAGGGCCTTGAGCTGTTCTTGCTTATAGTTCGGAAGTCTGGGATTGACGTCGAAAGATATGGGAGGGGCTTGGTTCCTCTGAGCAGGTTCCGCAGAATCGGCGAGGGCGAAAGCACTGGTGGCTTCGACAATTTCTTCGATGTATGTGACCATTGTTCCTTTGTTCACATGTTTGTACTCATTGCTGAAATTCGTAAGCATAACCGTTGCTTTGCCTCTCCGCAGCTCTGCAATTCCTCTTGCGACGCAAATATTTCGGGTGACCAATAGATGCTGACTGCCTTCAACGACGCCTTCCAAGTCAGGTGATTTAGGAGCGCCGACTGAAATAATGACGCTTGAGCGAGGCGGAATGGTGACTTGTCCTTCTAGCACATTCAAGGCTTGGTGTGCTGACGGCGTGCGTGGTGGTAGTGCTTCTTCTGTGGATAACGTTATCGACTTTGTTTTTAGGTTGATTACAGCACCATGGAGGCATAAGAAGTCCATGCCAAGGATGACATCTCTCGAGCAACGCTGTAGGACTACGATGTCTGTAGGATAAATACGGCCGTTAATTGTGACTTTCGCTGTGCAGATTCCTGCAGGCGTTACGAGATGTCCTCCCGCTGTGCGGATTTCAGGGCCTTTCCAAGCTGTCCTAACTTTCTTTAACTTCGCGCGAACGACCCACTGATGACAGAATAGTCGGCTCCAGTATCGACGAGAGCGGTCACACTGTGGCCGTCAATAAGAACGTCGAGGTCGCTAGTTCGCCATCTCGCATTACAGTTAAGGCATGGCGTCGGGTCACGGTTGCGTCGGCTTGTTCCGCTTCTTCCATGTTGCGTCGTCAGGCCACCTTCGGTCAGTGAGCTTTCACCGTCAGGGCTTTGCCTGGTTGGCGTTGTGTTCGGAAAGCTCTGTCGCGTCGTCGTCGTCGGAGGAGGATCTTCGGTAGTTCGTCGCACAGCAACCGCACCTCCACCGGTTGCTGCCCTTAGTTTCCAGGATACGGGCTAGGAGACCAACCCCGCGTTGGGCCAGAGTACTGCCGGTGGTGCGGTGACGTGCGGCGGCTGGGCGACGGCGAACGCGAAGGGCTTCGTGGTGTCCACCGAGTACCTGTCAGGTAGTCGGCGATGTCACGTGGTCGTTCTCCTGGCTGTGGACGCGGTGCATTGCCACGTTCCATTTCCCAAATTTTTGTTATCGTCCCAAAACACCACACGACTCTCAGCGCAAACCGCGCCTGCAGTTTTCGAGAAGGTTCCGGACTGTAGTAGATCATTTCGATAAGATCACGCCCACTGTGTGAGCGGTACAGATTGTTCTGGAACCTACGCCACCGCCAGCGATAACGCTAGAACATTCGACGGCAAGAGTATAAATGCCGACGCGCTTCGCCGCTTGTCAGTTGTTGATCGAAGGCCGACGCTCCGTTCGTCGCTATCAGTCCGAGACTGCTATCTGTGCGAGACTGCTGCTGTATTTGGACTTTCCTTTTACCAGGCACAGGTTCGCCCAAATAAACAGTTAAATCCCAACACGAAGTCTTCTGTTTTCGGCCACGTCATGACCCCGTGACATCGGGTGGAGGTGCTGCTTCGTTCACGTACCGGACGCCCCCGTCAAGCCGTGTACCCAGCACCTAGCAGAAGACGAGAGCGAAGAAGTGAATGACAGCTGTGGCTGAGTAAACAGTCCTCCACTTCGAGTTCCTGCCTATCGTTTCCTCTCGCGACAGACTGGTGGACGTGCTGGGTACTTTACTGTAACGTCTTATGCCTGCTGGTCCTGAACCGGAACCAACCACTGCCAGTGCACTAGGGTCTGGTGATATCTATCGAAGCAGCCGCCACCTTCAAGGACTACCACCACAGTACGGTCCCTTGGCAAGTTCCATGAGGACAATGTTTGCCACATCCACAACCCAAACCGAGCATGACCCACTCGCTAGCGTACCTTGTGTCATCAACACGCCTCGCACACTCAACCCATTTCATGGTGATGCCGGTGAGGATGGCGAAGACTGACTTGACCATTATGACCGGGTTGCTGCCATCAACGAATGGGAAAATGGCCGTAAGTTGAAGAATGTGTATATCTCCCTCTTAGACGCTGCAAGAGTGTGGTATGAGAACCACGAAACTTCAATCACAAGTTGGCAGGAATTCCATCGGCAGCTTCGCGAGGCGTTCAGTAACCCCGAACGGAAAGAGAGAGCGGAGCAGGCACTTTCTTCGCGGCTTCAAATGCCGAACAAGAGCGTCGCCATGTTTGTCGAAGAAATGTCGCGATTGTTTCGACGGGCTGACCCCCACATGCCAGAAGACAAGAAAGTGCGCCTGCTAATGCGGGGCCTAAAAGAGCAACTTTTCGCGGGCCTTGTGCGCAACCCTCCTACGACTGTGTCCGAGTTCCTACGTGAGGCCACAATTATGGAGCGCATGCTTCGGCAGCAAGTGTCACAGTATGAGCGTCAGGTGGTCATGTCCGCTGCAGTACCAGGAGGTGATAACAGGGAGGTCCTCACAGAACTCATACGGCAAGTTGTACGCGAAGAACTTCGGAAATTTCATGCAGCGTCCCCTCCCAGTTGCGCTGGTCTCACGGACGTCGTTCGTAACGAAATCAGGCAGGCAGTTCACGCCTGACCACCTTCGCAAGTCGAACCTCCCACGCTTTCCTACGCGGATGCCCTACGCGTCTCTACGCCGTCGACGGCTCATTTTGCTCATCCACCTGCTGGGACACCCAGACGCTTTCCAAGTCCAGCCCATCACCTGCCTTCTCAGGCCGATTTTCGTCCTGGCGCTCGGAAGTCCACCGTCTGGCGTGCACCTCACAATCGTCCTTTGTGCTACCATTGCGGCGAAGTTGGACACATGTACCGCGACTGTTACTACCGACGAATAGGCCTGCGTGGATTCCACCCAGATGCACGTTGTCCACGCTATAATGAACGCCCACAAGAAATTGAGAATTAGTTGGAAGGTAGTCATGAAACTCTTGTCCCGCCGCGACGACAGTCACGGTCGCCATCACCCTGTCCGTCCACATCAATGCACCGCGCCCGACCCGCCTTTGGGTCCCCTGGTGTCAGTGGCGCAAGCCCACGCCGGGGAAACTGAAAACCGTGACCTCCGGAGGTGAGGCCGCTGTCACGCGAACTGACAAATACCCTTCGCGGCTGCCTTACGACGTGCCGTTAAAGCCTGTTTGTGAAACCGCCAACAGAACGTCCGCTGCCATTACCGTTTCCGTCGACTGTTATCCGGTGACTGCGCTTGTCGACACGGGAGCTGATTACTCAGTGATGAGTGCTTCATTGGCCACCCGTCTACACAAGGTGCTGAGAACGTGGGACGGCCCTCAACTAATCACCGCTGGAGGACACCTCGTATCCCCTATAGGAAGGTGCACGGCCAGGCTTGCGATTTGTGCGTCGGCTTTTGTAGCATCGTTCCTTGTACAGCCCAATCGTTCTCAGCCGGTCATTTTGGGCATAGATTTTCTGCAAGAGTATGAAGCGATAATTGTAATCTGCGTGATTTGTTCGTCAGTTCTGTTAACTGTGTTTCTCCAGATTCCGACACCGAGAACAAACATCGTGGCGTAGCCTTACGTGTAGACGATGATTGCATCACGTTGCCACCTCGCAGTAGTATCTTCGTGCTTGTTGAGTGTTCACGGGAGCAGTCGATTACGGGCATCGCCGAAAGTAACCTGACGTTATTGCTTGATCGGGAAGTGGCCATTGCTCGAAGTCTCGTACAACTCCGAAATGGCCAGACTACGGTTTTAGTTACGAATTTCGGAGGCGAACACAGGCATTTTGCGAAACGCTCAACCATAGCTTACTTGGAGGCATTGGATAATTTGGACGCCTTTCCTTTGGTAACGACGATCTCGACTGAGAACAGCTGCGATACTGACGTGACTAGTCGCCTCAACGTCAATCGCCAGTTAGAAGAACCTAAGAGGGCAAGGCTCCTCAGTCTCCTCTCACCCTTTAGTGACTGTTTTTCCACTACTTCAAAAGTCCGGCAGACTCCTCTAATGAAGCACAAAATTATAACTTAGTCCAACGTGCAACACATGCGCCAACATGCCTGCCGCGTGTCGCAGAAGGTGCAAGAGGCTATCAGTCACCAAGTGAAACAAATGCTCGACGACGACGTAATTCAACCATCGACTAGTCCTTGGGCGTCACCAGTTGTTCTGGTTAAGAAGAAAGATGGTTCATTATGATTCTGCGTCGACTACCGCAAACTGAACAAGATAACGAAAAAAGACGTGTATTCTCTTCCTCGTATTGATGACTCCTTGGATCGCCTGCGACACACCCGCTGTTTCTCTTCCATGTATCTTCGTAGCGGATATTGACAGATTGAAGTAGATGAACGGGACCGAGAAAAAACAGCGTTTATTACACCGGACAGTCTCTATGAATATAAAGTTCTCCCTTTTGGCCTGTGCTCCGCTCCAGCCACGTTTCAACGAATGATGGACACAGTTTTATGTGGCTTGAAGTGGTACTCTTGTTTAGTGTACTTAGACAACGTAGTAGTTTTTTCTACGGCTTTTGAACAGCACATTGAGCAGCTTGAGGCGGTTCTTCTGGCTATTCGCACTGCCGGCCTCTCTCTGAAACCAAAAAAGTGTTATTTGGATATGAGGAACTGAAATTCCTTGGCCACATTGTCATCAGCAGCGGCGTTCGCCCCGATCCTGACAAGGCTAGGCAGTTGCTTTGTTCCCGATGCCGATAAAAAAAGCATGATGTACGCCGCTTTCTGGGACTTTGTGCTTATTACCGCCGCTTGGTATTGAACTTTTCGAAAATCGCCGACCCTCTACAACAACTCGTCAAGGGTGACGTCGCCTTTGTCTGGGGCACCAAACAATTCGGCGCTTTCCGTGACCTTCAACAACGCCTACAAACGCCACCGATTCTTGGTCACTTCGACACCGAAGCAGACACAGAAGTCCGCACTGACGCGAGCAACCTTGGCCTCGGAGCTATTCTCGTGCAATATCAAGATGGCGTGGAACGCGTCATCGCCTACGCTAGCCGCACGTTGTCATCTGCGGAGAAGAACTACTCGACGACTGAAAAAGAATGTCTGGCGGTTGTATGAGCCATAACGAAATGCAGGCCCCACTTGTACGGACGCCCGTTCTGAATCGTTAGTGACCACCACTCTCTCTGCTGGCTAGCGAATCTGAGAGATCCTTCGGGCCGTCTCGCAAGATGGAGCCTTCGGTTACAAGAATTCGATATAACGATGGTTTACAAGTCTGGCCAGAAACACACCGATGCTGACTGTCTTTCCCACGCACCCGTCAAGGTCGCTGAAGAAGACAATGATGAAGACTTCAGCTGCCTTGCTATCCCCGCATTAAACGTGGCTGAGAAGCAACGCGAAGACTTAGAATTACAATAACTGATCGAACACCTTGAGGGACGTCGCCCACAACCCCCCCATCAGTTCGCGCTTGATTTGTCGTCTTTCTGTCTACGTCAAGGCATCCTCTACAAGCGCAACTTTCGTTCAACGAAAACTGTTTACCTCCTCGTCGTTCCTGCTCCTCTCCGCGATGATATTTTGCGTGCTTGTCACGACGAGCCTTCGTCAGGGCATCTTGGCTTCGCGCGTACTCTGGCGCGGATCAAGGACAAATACTACTGGCGGAAACTTATGAAAACCGTCCGGCAGTACGTCAAGACATGCACAGCCTGTCAGCGCCGCAAAACTACAATGACGAAACCAGCCGGTCTTCTTCAGCCTTTGCGACCCCCTCACGCACCTTTTGAAAAGGTCGGGATGGATTTACTCGGCCCCTTTCCCAAATCTACGGCTAGTAACCGCTGGATTGTGGTTGCCACCGACTACTTGACCAGATATTGCGAAGCACAAGCCACCCAGCGAGCAACTGCTTCCGAGGTGGCTGACTTTCTCATCAAGAACATCGGTCTCCGCCACGGTGCTCCCGCTGTCGTCATCACAGGTCGTGGTACTGCTTTTACGGCACAGTTGCTCCGACAGATCCTGTTGCTGAGCGGCACGACACACCGAACAGCAACTGCGTACCACCCGCAGACTAACGGGTTAACCGAACGCCTTAAAAAAACGATTGCAGATATACTTTCGATGTATGTCGCCAAGGAACAGAAGAATTGGGATGAAATCCTCCCGTATATAACATTTGCCTACAATACGGCTTTGCAGGAAACCACCGGCTTTACTCCTTTTCGTCTGGTTTGCGGCCGCGACGTCACAACAATGCTTGACACCATGCTGCAACCAACTCTGCCGGACACGATTACCCCGGACGCAGATGTATTTGTTCAGCGTGCCGAAGACGCCCGGCAGCTGGCGCGCTTTCGCATTTTATCGCGGCAAAATCAAGATGTTCGCCGGTACAACACCCACCACAGAGCAGTAATATACGAACCCGGTCACCTAGTCAGGGTTTAGACTCCTATACGTCAACGTGGACGCTCAGAAAAATTGTTATGTCGGTACTTCGAACCCTACCGAGTTCTTCATCACCTCAGCGAAGTCAACTACGAAGTTGTCCCAGCAGACACGTCACACCGTTCTCGCAGACCCCGCTCCTCGTATGTGGTTCACGTCTCCAGGATGAAGCCATACTATTCGCGTTGACTGCAAGTCAAGAACTTTGTGATGCGGCAATAGCCTTCAAGGCAATTGTACATCACTTTCTTACTTCTTTATTTTTCATCTTGTCCTTTTTCTTTTCAATGGACACAGACATTTCTGACTACCTTTCGTAGTTTTTCGGAGCCGTGGCATTCATGCGATGCTTCTTCTTGTTTTTTTTTTCTTTGGGGAGAGGGTAGTGCCACGCTGTGTTGGTAGCAGAAGACAAGAGCGAAGAAGTGAATGGCAGCTGTGGCTGAGTAAACAGTCCTCCACTTCGAGTTCCTGCCTATCGTTTCCCCTCGCGACAATATTATGAATAACTTCATTTCTTGAAATAGGCACAATGATAAAGTGATATGGCTCTTGTATTGAACGAAATTTCTCGAAATTTCGTTGAGCCTTGTAAAAGACAAGTCCACTTGTCAAAACATCGTCTCCAGCACCCACCCCCCGTTTACAAAATTTTCATGGCTCCCCAATGTGCAATTTTCACTAATAAGTACTAATGAAACTCTATCTAGTAAAACCATCTTACGAAGTTTCTAATCTAACGAGGAATTTCCTTTCACCAGCAAAAATCTGTAGAATGTAACGTTGTCCTTACACCGACCTAAAGTTTCTTTAAAACGACTAGGCAAAAAAGCAGTAATTTTTTAATGATTTTGCCGCAACAGAATTGATCATGTGCTGTGACACTACCACATTGAACCATTTATGTGCACTCGCTTTACTTTTATGAAGCTGCATGCAGTAAGCCTGTGCAGAAGGACAATGAATGCAGCCTTTGATGGTGCTCTTACCTTGCAGATGGTGGCAGAGGTGACGGTGGTTGCTTTTATTACTTCATGGCTTCTACGACAGAAGGCACTGATCACTTCTAGCCTTTTTCTAGCTTGGAATGCTCGTACAATCACTGGATTCATTCTCCTTGTCATTACATATCGGTAACTTGTCATAGCCTCATGTTTCCCTGGTCTACATCACCCAGACACAATGTCCCTCTTCTATGTCAAATTTGCCCCTACGGATTCTTAAGACTCAAAGGTCAGGCTAGAAGTACTCTTTGATATTCTAATTGGTTCATGTTATTGTAGAAGCCACAAAGAAATGGCTGTTTTTCATGACGAGATAATGAGAAAAGGGGTCTAGAGGAGCTCGAAGTTTCGCCAGTTTATTCCTCATATCCTGCATTAAAAATTATAGGCACACACGTGTGGAGTAAGCTAGGCTCACATTGAGAGCATACTAACTAATCACAATAGGTGAACTTGTTCTCTACCTACCAGAAAGACAAAGTAACACTGGTACCTAATGAACCTCGTGATTTTATACAGAATGCATCCATGCATTCTCGAGTGGTTGTGTCCCTGCTTCTGCCAATAATCCAAACCTTATCCAGGTACGGCTCACCCTTATGAGAATCACAATACGTCGTCAGCAAATGGGCCCCATCTTCATCCTTTAACGAAAGCTCATGTTTATGTGCATGCTCATTCACGCATATTCTTGCCAGGTCAACATTCATCTTCTGTGTATGCATGGCGTGCCTCTTGCCATACCCACCTTCGTTGCTTCCATCAGATAGTATGCTAGTATACATGAGAAAGCTTAGATGATTTTCGTGGCGAAGAAAAAAGAATCGGCATGCCATCTCTGTTTGCAACCATTTTTAGGTCGTGTGCAACTCTGTGCATACACGGTACAACTCGGGTCTCGCTGTTATGCGCTCTTGCTCTACCCTAGCACCGTGGTGTTCTCTCTTGATAGTCTGGTGGAGCAACTCAGCTACAGCGTTAAGGAGCATGTGAAGGAAACCAACCACAGACAACCTGTCCAACTGGTTTTGCAAAGTCTTCTGCATAATGTGTGAGCACGACCCTGCACGTGCATACTCTGAGCATTGTTCAGCTATGGCCCTTTTCACCGTTTTTGAAAGCATCAACTCGTATGGAAGCGATTTTTCAGCACACCTACACAAAAAAGCCAACAGCCGTGACGACTCTGCAAGGTAATGCACAAAGCCAAAAACTGCAAAGAGCCACGTGCCTTCAACTCGTGTGTAAACACCAATCCTTTTTCAGTCTGCAAAAGCCTGCTAGAACAATGTTAACTATGGGCTAATATGTGACGGTGGCTTCTTTAAAATAATAAAAAAATATCATTATACGTAAGAACTTCCGAAACCTCCCACTAATTAAAAAATGTTGGTGGAACGTAATAAACGCGGTTTTGGTCAAACATAAGAAATTGCACAACACAGGAGCAACATACGAGCTACCTTTAACATAAAACTTGAGAAGGGCCATAAAAGCTTATACTACCATGCTCGCAGCGTTCCTGAAGGCAACCACACCACTCTCGTCTGTGCAACTTCTTATGTAGAAAAACAATTCACCGTGCAGGACAGAATAAAATAGGTCCTCAACATGAACCAAGAACAGGTACCCAACGAAGAATTCTTTGAAGAAAGTGGATGATTTATGAAAAATTCTCAGTTTAAAATGGGCCTCTTATGACAACTAAGTCTAGCCACTTCATTAAAACTGACTAATCACATTCTGCCAGATACCTCAATCACTCACAATTGTCCTGAATGAAACACCCGGCTTATGCATATTGGCTGTAAAAAAAAACAAAACAGAAAGGGTGTTTTGCTGCCTCTTTGCTGGCTGCACTATGCAATAGACTCTGCTAGTTGTGCAAGTTCCAAGTCCTTACTCAAAGCCACTGCCTTGCTTTTCAAAACTCTTGTTTTGATGACTCCTAACTTGACGAAGTTCATGTAGACTGCTTGTCCTGCCTTGAAGTTGCACAAATCTACATCCATTGCTACGGAGCCACTGCTTTTATCCACTTTAAATGGACTCAAATTGTTGCACTTGAAGAATGACAACACCCACCAACGTGTCCTCCTGACGAAGAGGGTTTTTCCCCTGTTCTTGCTAGAGCTTAGACACTGTTTTGTAAGCAATAGTCCTTAACTGCAACATCAACTTTTGCCGCAACTCGTCGGTGCAATACCAGTAAACAGTGAGCCAGCGACAGAGGTTCGTGGCTAAATTTTGGGTCTTTGTTGAGTACATAGCATACACTTTCTACAATGTGAACATTTCCCAGCCCAGTGAGGCCTTCTCAGGTCATGTGAGCAGGCTTCTTCAGTATGAAACATGCCTCACCTTCAGGTTCCAGTTTGCCTCAGTGATGTGGTCTGCTGAAAGCTTCGCATCGCGAAACTTCTTCAGTGCCAGCCACTCTAGGTCCAAACTGAAGCAATGTGCGCGAAGCAGGTAAAGAAAGCACGCCTGCTGCCACAAATTATGATTTCACATACTTTCGTAACATGACCAAATGAAGGTGTGACTTCCTCAAAAAGAGCACTCACTTCTTGTAGAACATGGCCTTTCGGGGAAGCCATGCCTTCATTTGGTTGTGTTAGCAAGTATTTAAAATTTTAAAACCCGAATTGTGGTGGCAGGTGCACTTATTTTTTTACCTCCTTCATGCAATGTGCTTTAGTTTGAAACTAGAGTGGCTAGTGCTAAAGAAGTTTTGCAGTGCCAACCGTATCATTCTTGACCAGGTACAATAACAAGTGCCTAGTCAGGCATGTGTTATCAGTCGAAACTCGTCATCTTTCAGAATTCACGTACTGAAGGAACTCTGAGGAACCATGCTTCTTCGGGTAAACAGGCACACCTTTCAACATGGTCACTCTTGTGCAAAGCAGCCCAGCAAGTTTATAAGGTCACGCGTGCTCCCGGGCACAACCAGTCGGAGCCCCCACTTTCCACAAAATACCACGGATCAAGCCTGGCTGCAAGTGCACTATACAGAGTCAAGGACATGGCTGTACATGGTTCTGATAAATGTCCCATATATGTTTCAACGTTGCTAGAAACCTGTCGAAAAGCAGTTGGTAGAACAACTACAATACGTAAGCAGCAGGACTGCGATGTGAGTTGAATAACCTGTTGGTATTGAAACCAACCTGCGATGTGCAACAGCTCGATAACACATGCTCTTCTTGTATATCAGCCTTTTTTTATGTCCAACGCTATACAAAGGCTTCCCCCAGTTACCTACAATTTTTCCAACCCTCTGCAAGCTTATTCAACCTAATGCGTGCAAATTTTTCAGTTCATCATCCCATCCAGCCCTCTGCCTTTCTCAGCTATTTTTCCCATCTTTTCGTAGCCACACAATCTCTCTAACTGGTCACTTTTCTTTCCCTCACATTGCTTTACCTGCCTAGATCCACCTTTTTTTTTCCTATGTCAGCTAGACTGTCATCTAGCCCTGTTTGTTCTCTGCCAAGCTCTGCTCTTTTAATATCTCTATGTTATGCTAATCCTTCTCTGTTTCTATTTTGCATAGTTCTTGATCTGTTCAGGACTTTTTTTCTTCTTTTTTTACTATCATTAGAGTTTCTGCACCATATGTTAGTACTCGCAGCATACAATAGTTGACCACTTTCTGCTTTAGGGACAGTTGTAAACTGACTTTTATGATTTGGGAATGTCTGCCATTAAAGCTTTAGCCCATCCATATTGTTTGGTGAATTTCCTTTTCATGAAGAGTGTGTCCGGTGAATATCTGACTTAAGTACATATATATTGTAAGGATTCTAGTGTACCATTGCAAACTCTCGCTCTCTTGTTTGGTCTCCTTACATTAGGTCCTTGTCTTTTACTTATTTATCTGTAACCCTATTTGAACACTTTCGCGGTTTAGACCCTCAGTTCATTGTAGTTCATCGGCACCACTGCTGAAAAGCAAAGCGTCATTTGCAAAGCGTAAGTACCGAGATATTCTTTGTCAATGTTTATTCGTGTTTCTTATCAACATGGTGGCTCGAATACTTCTGTTAAGCATGCTATAACTATTGCTCAGATTTCACCCCCTTTCCAGATCGACTTCACGAATAAAACTTTTCTGCTCTGCAACGGCTCCTCCCCCATATAGGGACTTTTATAGTTGTCCCTCAAGACCCTAAAAAAGTTCATTGTCTGTCTGTGTGCTGTGGACTCTCTGTAGATGTTGGCTAGGGTATTCATGCATAGATTATGCACTAGCTACTCTAAGACTGCTGGTATCTCTACCGAGTCGAATGCCTTTTATTAGTCTCTGCAAGGTAAGTAAATGGATGTGTTCCGTTTCGCAGACTTTTCAGTTTGACAGCGCCTGGCAGCGGGACATCTGTTGATCTGTGTATGATTCTTTAAATCTTTCATATCTCTTTTTTTCTGTATTTATTTGGTATAATATTTATATAGTTCGGTTGTATATTTGATTTGCCAGTACATGAGGCATTGTGAAGAAAGTGTTGGAAGCTTGTTAAACACGAGATCTCCATCTTTGATCGGGTCATCAATTTCGCTGCATGATTTTTCGTTGGGCATGTTTTGTAGGGCTCTATTCCATTCTCTCAGGGTAGGGTATCCAACGAGATTTGTTCCTGGTTGGACTTCTGATTTATAGTTTCTAACTTTGTTTATAGTTACTCATGGAATTTAAATGTTTTGTTGAACTTTAGCGTCTTTCTCGGTTAGGTAACTTATTCGTGAGTTGTAGTAAAAGTCTTCTGCCACCTTACTATAGATGTTGAGACTGCTGATTATATTACTTTATCTGTTTGAGTGTGCATTCGTAAACAGTTTCCTGTTGTCATGCTCTGTCCTTTCTTTGGATTCTTCATCTAATTCATTGGGGCTATAAATCCCCATGTCGGCAATTTTCTTTCTGTTAATCAGCCCTTTTAGCTCAGTCAATTCAGCTTTAGATCTTGAGTGGGTAGCTTTTCTAGATTGTTGTTTCTTTTTCTCGTTTTTTTTTGTGATATGGGAGAGTTTGCTTACTTCTTGCCCTAGTGCTTTAACCTAACTGCAGTTGGGTTTTAGGAATCAATGTAGTTAAGGTTTTGTTCATTTCCTCTATGTCATAATTTTTTTCTTGTTCTAAGGCCTCGTATACGAGTGTTCTAAGGCAGTGCTGAGAATGTGCGTGACTGTGGTTCTGCTCTATTTTCAAAAGAGCTTTACAATTTCTCTGCAAGTTATAATAATAATAATGAAATAGGATTTTTGGGCGTCTTGAAGTTATGCATTCAATTTGGCAGGCTTACTGATGATGATGACTATGGAATTCAAGCATGTGAAGCGATTGTTTTCGTCAAACATTTAAAATGGAAGATTAAAGACGAAAACTTATGCAGCACGAATCGCCGGTCATCGCTGCTGTATCTGAGGTGGTAGCTGCGTTGAATTTTGCTTGCAGCAACTTAGGTTTTTTGGCTCGTTGCCACTGCGTCTGTTTCCTGTGAGGAAAAGTGTCATGGCGGCTTCCAGTTTTGTCATTGGACCAGCGCGAAGTTCAAGCTACGTATTTATTTGCCGCAAGCACTCTTCCTCGCGATAAATCTACTCTTGCGTGACGACAGTGATGAACACAAATGTTCACAGCTTCAAAGTGCAGCTCGTGTCAAGGACGGGTAAGCTGTCAACCTCTAACTAATCTTCGGGTGAACGCGCTTTTGCACCATTAATTTCGTGGCAGTGATGGTAATACTGCTGTGTGTTAATGTATCACCATTCGAAAACGTTCTCTCTGCGCAAGTTCCTCGGTTTGTACAGCAACCTGATGAGATTATTTAAAGGCTAATAAAGATCTTGAGAACAAAGGTGAGACTTTCATTGTTTACCGTACTTCCGCCGTACGTGTTGCGTATTTTTCCTGTTGCGATACGTGTAATCATGATGTACATTTATTATGTGTGTAAATTAAACACGTTGCTGGTTTTAGGATCACGTGTAGCTCTTCTGCTGTGTTCCGATCTGCAGCGGGAGCGTTTCAACCGGGTAAAATCGGCTGCGCTGACACTGAGTGATGGACGAGTCAGCTGCTCAGTGCCACAAAACAAATTAGGGTGATACGTCGCATTTGGCCCACTTTTCTAATTGGTGTACGATTTGAAATAATAAACCACCGAAAAAAAATTGCAGATGAGCGTCGGCAAGGGGATAAAATGTTTTTCACTTTCACCCAGGAATGAACTTTCCATTGGTTAGCCAGCAGTCATGCTTCCGGCACTTGACACGCTGGCAATAAAATAAAAAAGATGCAATTACTAAATATTCTAACTTCGGTGGCTCGGTGTAAAAACATCCTTCTTTTTGTTTCTTTCATATTTTCAGTCTTAGTATAGTAGTACTAGTCTGTAGATGCAAAATGGCAGGAAATAAACAAAAGAGTGCAGGAAATAAACGATGAAGAGCAATCGTTCACTCACTAACTCAGTCAAATGATTGCTCAAAAGAAACCAAGACAATAGGTGCATTGAAGATCTACCAAAGTACAGACAAAAAAGAGCTATTATTAACACGGATTATACAAGCAGTGGCAATTGTATTATTTTTTTATTCATAAGTGTCATGTTATGAAACCAAAAAGGACAGAAGTTAAGAGAAAGACACAAGGCTAAATAGATGAAAAATATGTGAACAAAAGTTGTCGCTAGAGCTATCATCTCAACATGCGGACTTCTTCAAGGCTGCAACTGCCAACCTATCTGAGTTGTGTAGGGCAGATTTATCAAGATGAAGGGAACCCACATACAATGGTGCTAACAATCAGCAAATCACCACAAAACATTTCACATATGTTGTACCAACAAGGCCAAAATTCATTTCTTGCCTACCTTAGTGCATTTTGTATATTCTCATACTCTCTCCTCCAACTTAAACAAAGGAGGGAAGGCCACGTGCAAAAACGGGGAGATGAAAACGGGGAGTCGGCATGCTAAATTCGGTGAGTTAAAAGCCGATCCCCCGTAATGGGTTGCGCCTGGGTAAAAGAGGCAATCAATCAAAAGCCCACGAAACAGACAGAAATGAGGGGCAGGTGGGAGCAACGGTTTTGCATGGATGGGTATAAAAGGAGAAGACATTTTGCTGAATTATCTTTGCCTCGAAGAAGCACCACCTGACAATGGAAATAATTAGCCTTATAAATTTCTGGAAGAATGGCTTATTTTTTATAGGTTTTCGTTGTGTATGTGCCAAGTCCAATTGGTTGAAGTGCCCCCTTTAAAACATTTATACTTGTTGGCTGGAACGTGTTAAACTTGCGAATAAGGTGCGGCATTTTTTTTCCGAAACGCTGGTTACTGTATTTAAGGTTTAAGATCATTGAAGATATGTCCTGCCACTACAAAATGCTGCGTCATTGCTTCCCGTTATTTACCATGCTTGCTTGATGCCTATTTAATGAAACGTTAACAGGTTGTCCTGATTGTTCTGTAGAGTTGAGAGCTGGGCTAGTTGGTGAGATCATTTTACCATGTGGTGTAGTTGCGCAACTTTGACGAGGACACAAAGGACAAGGAAAGGGAGTGTCGTGTTTTTTTGTACTCTGTGTCCCAGTTGAAGTTGTGCTACTACACCATGTTAAAATGTTCTGTTTGTGACGATATCCATATTTAATCATGTTTATAATGATTAAACTAGTGCAGGTAAAACTAGATTTTATACTATGCATAAATCACTTCTAGTGCTTTTGCTTCTAACATAATCCTGAAGGGGCTTGCAGGTCTTAAATCTTGGATGATGGCTTGGATGACAACTTATGTGTAAGAAAAAATGCGGGTTTACTTTCGCATGCACTAACATGTCGCGGAACGTTTTCCAAAGCGGCTCGTTGCTTGTTAATGTTGGGTAATACTTGCGAAGGATATTATTTAAGTTTGAAAGTGCGTTTCCGTATTTGATTGCAAAGGCTAGCAGCTGGTTAGGCTTTGCTATGGGACATGCTCAACTAGTGATGATTTGCTAATTTTCAAGCTTCATTTTGGATTTTGTTCAGAGTGTTGTGCAGGTCTTTTCGCCAAATGTCTTCTTTGGCTTGCTTAATTGGTGAGCATAATGATCGATGTTGCCACAGACGCTTTTTAAACGCTTTGCCTGTCTGACAAATATTTCTTGTTTGCCGTGTCACAGATGATAGCTTGTGTAGTCTATGTATTATATGGATATACTTCTTACAATGGCCAATTAACGTAATTGTCATGAATGCACGTCAAAAAAGAGGCTACCAGCAGAGCTATTGAATGTATTCTTCAAAATGGTACTTTTTTCAATATCATCAGTGTTACTTCAAGACAACTTATCCATTGACATATCAACAAACAATATTTAAACCAACATAAATGCATGTCTTAGTTTCTGCTTATGATAGAGTTGTAAAGAACAAGTGGATTAAATGTCATGTTTTGCCACTATTGAACCCACGTGGTTGGAACTGTGGAAGGAAACTCTGGAGGGATTTATAAGCCTCTCCTGCTATTGTCTCGAGCAGTTTGGTACCCTTCACTGCAGCAATGTGGCACGGTTGAAATCACATTGTACAAACTCCGTACTCCAACACCAGCTTGCTGTGCAGCTTTGCACTTGACTCGCAAGCTTCTTACGTGTGTTTCACAAAAGCATTACAATGATACTTAAGAGAAACACTGGCCTTGTTCAGATTGACAAACTGCACCCTGAGAAGTCTAATGCCAATGTCATATGCTTCACTATCCCAAGTTCATTATTAAGGGAGAAAATTAAGATTGAAGTTTGACTATTGAAATTTGTGCCGATATGTCCATGCTTGACGTCAAAAAGTTCTAAATGGATTTTTCATATTTTTCCAATTGGCTCGGTAATATTTTCTGAAACTTCGTATGCTAGTTCTATGACATGCACAGATGACAATGTCCTTCAACTTTATGAATTATAAGCTATGTAGAACCCAGTAAACGCCATGAAAAATTACGAGGTCACGGTGTTTGGTGAGACATTTTCTTTTCGCAGTTTCACGCTTACCAAGTGAAAAAGGGCTTATTGGCATGTGTTGCGACGGAGACCCTACGATGAAAACACGATCGGGGCAGAGCGATGGTGAAGCAGATGCCGGCGACGATCAGCCCGAGGCGAGCGAGAGAAGCCCAGAACCCAGTACCCAAGCGCGGTGGTGATATTGCTTGCCAACGATGCATTTTCTTCTTCAGAATTTGCCCCCGCCGAAAAAGAGCCATCCTGGCGACCTAAGAGTTTTGAAGCACAGGACTATAATATGGCTTAAGGCGGGCGACGTGTACGATGTCATGTCCACGCCGGCGCATGTCGTCAGATGGGGAAAGTGGCTCAATGAGAAAATTCACCGGTGAGGTTTGCTCCAAAACGCTGTAAGGGCCCTCGTTCTTCGGGACGAGTTTTGAGGAAAGGCCGGGGGTTTGGTAAGGAACAGCCAGCCATGCAAGTGATCCCAGGAAATAGCTGTGGCTTCGTGAAGAGACGGCGTTGTTTTCTTTCTGGCGCTGCTGTTCTTGAGACGTAAAGGTGCGTGCGAGTTCACGGCACTCTTCCGCTTTTCGGGCAGCTTCGGACACAGATGGGCATTCGGTTGCGTCAGGATGGTATGGAAGGAGAGTGTCGATGGTGTGGGATGGTTGGCGTCCATAAAAAAAAAAAAGAAAGGTGAAAGTCCAGTGGTAGACTGCGCCACGGTGTTGAATGCGAACGTGGTGAATGGAATAATGCGATCCCAGTTAGTATGATCAGATGTCACACACATCGCGAGCATAACGCCGAGGGTGCGGTTAAATCTCTCCGTGAGCCCGTTAGTCTGTGGGTGGTATGCCGTGGTCTAGCGGTGAACAACATGGCATTCAGAAAGAAGAGCCGTGACGACTTCTGATAGGAAGGCTCGACCTCGGTCACTTAGTTGTTCTCGAGGTGCACCAAGTCGTAGTATGAAGCGATGGAGGACGATGGCTGCACTTTTCAAGGTTCAGTTGCAGCCCAGCATTGGTTAAACACGTCAGAACCAGTTGGAGCCGAAGCAGATGTGTAGGAAAATCGGGAGAGCTAACGACAATGTCGTCGAGGTAGCACAGACACATAGACCACTTCAGTCCACGCAGTGTGTTGTCCATGATTTGTTCAAACGTGGCAGCAGCATTACAAAGCCCAAAATGCATTACGTTAAATTCGTACAGGCCATCTGGTGTAATGAACGCAGTTTTCTGGCGATCAGCTTCTGCCATAGGAACCTGCCAGTATCCAGATTGTAAGTCTAAGGAGGAGAAGAATTCGGCTCCTTGGAGGCTGTCAAGAGCGTCATCGATGCGCGGTAATGGATAGACGTCTTTCTTCGTTACCTTGTTTAATCGCCGGTAGTCGACGCAAAATCGAATCGATCCGTCCTTCTTTCGAACTAGAACGACAGGAGATGCCCAAGGAGATGCCCAACTACAATTGTGCAAATTTTGGCTTCGCCAAAATTTGCACAATTGTAGTCGATATGCCCAGATATCAAAAAGCTAGGTTCAAACTCAAACGCTAAACTCAAACGCTAAAAGACATCAAGTGGATGGGCGTTTTTGGACTGCTACCGACAAAACGGGGATGATTTGTTTTCGCACACTGTTGAACAGGTGACGACGCTTCATATTGTACGCAATTGCAGCACACAATCTCAGAGGCCATGCCTCTTGCCTTGTGTTACGAGCGGCCGCGGCGTGAGACCCCTCGCCTCCGCATAGGAGGCGAGTGGTCTCAGGAGAGGCCCTATCCTATCCCAATGCATTGCGAGAAGTGTGGCGGAAGTGACATCAAACTTATGGGGCAAACAAACTCGTATGGGGCAAACAAAACGGCAGACGCTCCTCGGCATGGGTTCGTTCTTCCGCAGATTCGAAGGTCCGTTGAAATTTTGACGATTGATTTGCAGTCTGTACGTTGTGAAATGTTGTAAGTACACATTCACCTGACTGTTCGTGGGTAAAAGGCGTGGCGTTGCAGGCCGAAATGCTGCGAGGAGCGACATTGTGCCACCGTCCAGATTGTCGAAATCACGGGGGAGGCCGTAATGAAAATGCAGGCAGCGCCTGCAGCATCGTGTTTGAACTTACTTGACAGAACTTTTGCATTCTTCATTTGATAGCATTTCATGTGGGGACGAATAAGCTATTGCAAATTATGGTGGGCGTTAGGGAATTTGTCAATATGGTTGACTGGGCGAGCTGGTGATACACGACTGTTTTGACATGAGAGCGCAGTACTTAGACGCTGTCTTTCTGTCCGCGTCTAAGTAGTGCGATCTTATTTCAATACAGTCACGTTCAAGAATGTTTTTTTTTTCTTTTCACGTCGCCCAATATTGCAATCGAATGGCCGAACAGCCATGTGTACGCTGTACGTGCATTTGCGAAGTGCGTGCGGCGCTGAATTATCTTCAGCGCCGATTTAGTGGATGATCGCCGCTACTCCGACGTGCGCGTAATCGACTTCTTTGGTCCAAAAAGTACGTGCACACCGCATATTAAGTGTACACAATCCAAGAACAACTAAACATTTATTGCACTTTAGGGTATTCAGCGCCACGTACTGAGCAGGACACGATACAAACAGCGACTCATTATGGGTGCAGCACCTCCAACTGAAGAGAAAAAAAAAAAGGATATTGCTGGGAAAGTAATAGGGTTCACAATCAGTGTATCACATATAAGCTACTACAAGCTTTCATGACCAATCCCTCAGAGTGGGTATGTGCCAGTGCTCAAACAAACAGCATAGAAAAACTTCTTACAGCCAGTGCCCTACTAATTGGAGCTATTACAAGTATACCAAAGCAATGTTTAAAAGAACTATTATCGTGGTGAGATCTCAACAGGAAACGATATAAACAGCAATTCATCATGTGTACAGTACCTCTGACTAAAAAAAAAAAGAAAACGGTGAAGAAGTAATGAGCAAAACCATTATGCATTTCTTTTTAAAAGCTGCAACAAAAAACTCTCTTCAGATTTCTTAGGTCCTAAAAAGTAATTCCTTCATCCATAATTATGAAGTATGTTGCACTGACTTCTAAAGAATTCGCTGATGTCTTAGATGAAATCACATTGGTATGACAATTGCGCTTTATAACACATTCACAATTGTTCTTCCCAAACCTTGCTTTGTAGGTAATTTTGTGAGCTTAACTATAGAAGAACTTGCTCATGTTGTTCAGTCTCTCCAAATCCAGCTCCCGGGCCATATGGCATTATGGCATACATGCTGAATGCTACTTGAGGTGTCTTCTCAAGATCTCCTTAATTTCGTCAGCCATTCACTTGGGAAGGGCTGGATTCCTCCAGACTGAAGAATCGCAAAAATATTTCCCTTGATTAAAAAAAATAGTGGATGCACATATCGATTACATAAGGCCGATTGCATTAACCTCTCGTGTTACAAGATAATTGAAAGAGCTTTATACTTTAGAATCTATACATTTATTTCAAACAACTCATTACTGAGCCTTTGTCAGATAAGATTCCGACCTGGATGTTTCATATGGGATGCACATATAGATTTAGAGGGACGCATAAAGCTTGCTCGTCACAGGCGTCAATTTTCAGCATTAGTAACACTTTATTTCGCTAAGGCATATGACAGTGTTGAACACGCTATCCTGCTCAATTCATTAGAAAGCTCGCACTTCCTGGGATATATTATTAATTTGGTGTACGAGTTTCTAATGGCTAGGACATTTTATTTTTACCACAGAGGTATATCTGCCCCAAAATATCACCAGTACAGAGGGGTTCCTCAAGGTTTCATCCTCTCTCCTGTTCTATTTAATATTTTAATAAGTTCAGTCCCAATTAACAATAATGTCCATGCGTACATATATGCAGACGACGTTGCGTTCTTCGCAGTTGCAAGTGATATTATTTCTTTGCATGCAACATTACAGTCATACTTAGGATCATGAGAATTATGGTTCAAACATATTCAAATGTATCTACTGTTCTATTTTAATCGTACTTGACTTTAGCATTGTCAAATTTCGTATTCCCTAGATATCTATTTTATTCATTTCCATTAATAAAAATTAAAATTCTTTTATATTTAAATTCTTAGTGAATACGAGCCAAACATCAAGCAAGGTAACAAGATAGAGCAAGTCAAGTGCTGTCTCCTTTGTGTCTCTTCTGTAAAGAGGAGGAAACAATTAGTCATTACTCTCTTTCCTGTCACCTGTACACGTCATTGAGGAAAAGGTTCATAGCAACACCTTTTCGAAACTTTGGTCTGAAATTATCTGAATCAGTTGTTCTATCATTTGGCACCTCTACTCTGGGCTACAGTCACAGGGATGTTTACTACACCATTGAAAAATTTATCAGCTGGACTAAAAGATTATTGAGTTAAAGTCTTCACCCTTTTAAGCATTTCAATACTAATATTTTGTAATTAGGTTTGTTGTATTAACTATTTCTACCTTATACAAGAAGTATTGCAAGGAAGCACTTGTAAAAAACAAAAAATTCACCTAACACTCGGCCAATTCTCTGCATTGGGTAAGAGCCATAAGAAGGGGTGAAGAAGAAGAAACTAGAAAAGGTTAAAATTTGTAACGTAGGTCATTACTACCCTTTGAATTGGGCCAGCTTCCTGAACATTTGTCGGACGCAACCATCTTGCAAAGTTTGTGTTGTTTCTCTGCCAAGATGAATAATACCTGTGTCACACGGGCGCGCAAAAAGTCTTTTAAGTAAGCGGTCTTTTACGAAGTTGAAAGACTTTTAACAAAGAGGTGTTTGCGGCGCAGACACACGGCAGCAACGATCTCCTTTTAGTGTTTTCGTTCGAAGACGCTAGAGAAAGCGTGGCGCTAGCAGTTAAAAGAAAAGCAATGAAAATTAAACGATGTATCACGATGTACAAATTAAAGACTTGTTGCACTGCTCATTTCTTCAAATAAATTTAAGAATAAGAGATGAAAGAACACCAATCTGAATGTTTTTTGCACTAGATAAGGAAGCATTCATATAACTAGCGACGTGCACAAGTCCGTCTGGCACCACTGTGCTTTTATCTACCGTATTTGTTTTTCGCTGCTCTCGGCTGCTCTCGGCACGTTATGGGCGACCGTACGGGAGAAAAGGCGAGGATCGCAAGCCTCACGGCCTGCCTTCTCGCTCTGGAAAGCGAGGCAGACGCTGCAAAGGCCGCCAAGGAGAGGATAAAGCAGTGCAAGACCGAGCGTCACCACGTGATATTGCCGACGCGTTGTAGCTGCTTACGAGAGTAGAAAAGGAAATAACCATTAAAAGAGTTCATTACACCTTCTGCAGGAAATGAAATTTGTTTTTACAAAGAGTTTTGGTGACAGAAAAATAAGCATTCGCTCTTTTTTTCCCAGCACTCGAAAATTGCTGGCGCCCACTGGTTTCGAGGCTACTCATTCGGAGCCGTAAAAGAGATCGACGAACGCCGTTTACAAAAAAGACCGCTTTTGAAAATGAGTTCGCTCTGTGCCGTGTGTCTGCTGTCAGGAACTCCTTTTCGGAAAAAGACCGCTTACTTAAAAGACTTTTAAGTGCCCGTGTGACAGGGGTATAAGACGCATATTTAAATAGCACTCGGCCACACTTCGCACGTGGTGAACATAATGATTCTCCAGTGGGTTGTTATCGAACATGTGCCCATGGAGTTCATTAAAGATCTTTGTTCCATGAAAATCTTCAAGAACCTCATGCAAGAGATCATCCAGTAATGTCTTCGATGCGAACATCCTACAGTCAAGTACCATTCGCACAAGTGATTCACACTTGCGGCATATTCTGATGACACTTTCTGAAGAACACTGCAACCCTCCCCTAGTCTTTCTCTTTATGAGAGAAAATAACATAGAAGGAGGTTTATCTGCAAGTAAAGCGGAAGAGCACTGCTCGCACATTAGCTTGGTAGAGAGCTTATAAGCAACATAGCCGGCCATGTATACAACTATGCGACTCCCACATTCACTGATGATCTGGGGGGCAGGGACATAGTCGTGGTCAGTGGCATTACTTTTACGTACAGTCTCGTCATCAACAAGTCTTTTGCGTTGTGTCGAGGAATTCAAGAGGTGTGTAGGTGAAACTGTTGCAGAACTGCATGCTAACAGAACTGTATGCTAACATTGTCAAGAAGAAGAAAGTTTCCCGTTGCAACATCAGAGAGCTCATTCTGAATAATAACTTTCTTGAATGCAGCACAAAACTGCTGCGTGTAAGGGTTGTCATTGTGGCCACCATGTGCTCGGATAAGACCAAAAAAAGTTCCAAGGGATCCTGACAAATTTTATGAGCAGGAATATATTTCATAAAATTTTTTTCTAGGACAAGATAATTGAAAAGGGCAAGCAGGCTTTGCATACAGATAAAAAATCCGAGAAATACAGTTTTTCTACTCGCCTCTACTACTTTTCTTCCATTTGGTGACTCCCTTAAAGAACACAAGTACTGTGCTGTCACTTTGAAAAGTTCTTCAATTTGTTTCGCATTTTTCTCATTTATAGGTTTTTCCCAGCCTTTTTGATAAATGCTTCTTGAGTTTAAGACATAAAAGGTGTTGTTAATGATTTGGAGGAACTTCTCAGTTCCTGCCCTGCACTCTGCTAGAGCACTTGGCACAGAAATGCTTAGCACTTGGGCAGCAAGCCTTTCATTGTCTGCCTTTTCCATTCAATGTGTGCCTTGCGCAGCCTGTTGGCTAGGTGCAGGTTCTCTTTTTGTGTGAAAGCGTGTAGTTTTTCTATGTGTCTCCATGCCATGATTCTGCCACATCGATCAACAAAAGACCCTTTATGAGCTAAGGCATTTCGTACAAGCTTTAGCATATGGCATGGGTCTAAGAAGGCTTCTACTGGCTGATGTGTGGCTGGGCGTGGAAAAATTGTTCTTAAATTGTTGAGATTGCTAAGGTCGCCGCCAAATTTGTGCAGCATTGCAATATTAGCAGCTGCTCCATCGCATATAACGGCTCCAACTATAGCCCCGGCATCATGCATAAGTAGCAGGCATTGCTTGACAAGATTCGCTCGCTGTTCTCCAGCAATGTCATCCACTAAAATATACCCTAAAAGTAGCTTCCACCTGCCATTCATACTCACTGCCATTACAACAAAAGCTGCCTTTGCTTCTGGCATTGAGTCACTATCGTCCGCAGTGCCAATATCGACAAAGCCTTCAAATTTACCAGTGCCCCATTGTATTTGTTGCCTGATTGACATCTCATCAAAAATTAGAGTGCACACTGTCTGCTGGCCTCTTGATTGTGTTTCATTGCACTTCATTTGCAGTGCACGAAAGGCCTCGGTTGAAAATCCAGGGTTACCATCAACAGTCTGATGCCATTTTCTTATGGTTCTTGGGTGCGGTAGGCACGTATAAAAAAAAACCTTTCTCACATAGGTGTATGGACGAGGGGAATAAAAGTTCAATGTGAGAGCAAATGACCTTAGCTCAGGAGAATATTGCTTTGCTGCGGTGGCCCCTGTGCACTTTGCAATTTGTCTCTCAAGAAGGTGCCTGTTGGCAGATCCAAGACTGTTGAGAGTGTCTACTTGTTGTTCCTTCAGGAGGATGTTATCTTTGATCAGTGAGTGTAGAACCGATTTCATCACTACATTTTTTTTTTGAAGTCGCCGCCTCGATTGTTGCAAATTTTTTATGGTCTTTCTTGACGATGACTGTAGTGCAGCAAACTGTGCTGAACGGGCTCGCAGGAGTGCCTTCTCTGGTGTGTCCTCGTATGAAGTAGAAGCAAGTCATTTGCATGACAGCTTGATCGAAAGAAAGGCGAATTTTTTTGGTGGGGGGCTCATTTTGTTGTAAAACACAACCTAATAAATTTAACAGATGAATAGGCTAGTAAAAGTGTGGGCCCAATACTGTTGTTGTTAACTGTAGTCTATTAATAATGTAAATATAAATGAGTCAAAGTGGGCGAAATATCGCCATTTATTTCAGGGAAATGACAACGGTGATTTTCTGTCCACTTTGACTGAGCTGGTTGTATGAAAGCTCATGACATACAACCATCATACGACACAAGAATGCACTTTTTAGTGCATTAGACTGTTCCATGTCTGGATCATTCTGTGCCCAGCCCTAGAGAATCGTGGACAAGTTCAACTCGTGCGCAGCAGTTTTTTTATTCTACTGCCATACACAAGTTGGCTTTAGCTTGATGTTTTGCTGTGGTTTTTATAGGTGGTAGACACAATTGTAATAAAGTAATAAAAGCAGCACTGAGTTTATTTGTATAGATGACTTCACACATGCAGCAAAAATGCGAAATCTGGAATAGAAAAATACAAACATTTCTAGCCAGATTTCAGGGTAACAGTGGGGCTCAGGAATAACCAAATACAGTTGAAACCCGCAATAACGAAACCCCGCGAGTACGAAATCCCCGCGGCAACGAAATGTTTCCGGATCCCCGTCGAACGTTCATAGAAGCCCATGTATTACGTATCTCGAAGCAATGAAATGTTTTTTGGCAGTGACTGCTGCCAAAAACATTTCTGTGGCAGTGGCAGCACAGAAGTGCAGCACAGGAGCCACACAGAAGTGGCTCCCGTGCCGCGCGGAAGTGACGTCACAATAATTGTCACGAAATACGTCGTTTCCGATTTAGCGCGTTGTTTGAATTTACCGAATCGGCACGTGACTCAGCTGCTCGGCAGACGCTCACTTGCTGCTGCTGTTGCTGGAGTACGGCTGGTTGCTGCTTCTGCAAACTGTCTACAGGCCTTGTTCTGCTACACATTCGCAAGCCTCGAACATCGTCTTCCTCTAAGCTCAACCGCTCATTTTCGCTGCTATTCTATATTTACTAACGTTGTTTATATCCGCCCCAATACGTATTTTTGTGATTTTTCGCGTATAGGCTGATTTAGCAGTATTTGTACGCGGCCCTTTCTTTGGTCATCCATGTTAACGTGCTTCGTATATTTGCATAATTCATTCTTCGTTTGCATAATTCACAGCCATGTTTAAGATTAAATATTCACTCTCTTGTCTCTTTTTTTTTCATGGTGTAATTCTGAATTGAAAGTTTGTGCAACATGACGCGTTTGTTGGTCGCTGGCGATTAGATGGTGAAATACGTGGACCAGTGTTTCCCATCGCGCCGTGGCTTCTCTGTTAGCGTTGCCGCACACAGAGGAACAATGATTGAGCGCTTGCTCTCAATGATTGCGGACAAGCTGGCCAGTTTTGTTGTTGTCATTGTACATGTTGGTACGAACAAAACACTGTTGACAGTGTCAACATGTGCATGGAAAAATATCGCCAGCTCGCTCAGGGAATCATCGAAAGCAATCCCACGTTGCATGTAGCTTTTTCTGCCGTTCTTCCTCGGGGGCAGAATCGGTACCGCGAAGGGGAATAACAGTTGTCGGATGTTTGTCATTTGAATGACCACTACAGGAATGTGAATGCCGCACTCGCACATCTTTGCCTGGAGAGGCACTTCACTTTTCTGGATAGTCTTGTGGACAGCTGGCCTGAATTCTTGAGCAGGGATGGTATCCACCCCAGCCGGCTTGGCAACAAGGTGCTGGCAGACTTCCTGCACCGGGAGGCCTGTGCCTTGTCCACGCATCTAGAGAGGAGACGCATCTAGCAGTCCTACAAGGAGTCCAAGGCATCTGCATGGAGTGGATGGGCTCGGCATGAACGCTTTGCCATCAACTTGGAAGCCGATTTTCCTGCACTTGGTATACATGCACTTCAATATTCTCCTACGGTAGGTGGACCTTCCACTGCACCAGCTCCTGTCTGGAAAACCAGCAGTGCTCTCATGTAGAGACACGACACTGACCAACTGGCCAGTACCATTCATGGCATTGGCTTTACGCTCGTTGGCGGTGTCCGCGTTCGCTGCAAGGGAAGCAAGGCTTGGTGGACCTGGGACAGCCTGCCTTCCCCCATTTTCCATGGCACAAGTGTACCATGCAAGTGTACCATGCAAGGGAAACACTGAGGAGTGGCCTGTTCAGCCAATGATCCCTAGTCGAGGTGCAAGCACCACTTGTGACAGGAAAATAAGGAGAGCCTTACAGGAGCATGAGAGTGCTCTTGTGTGCTCTTGTGGGGGGAAGAGGAGGCCAGTGCTGGAAAAGCAGCTTTGCCACAGGCTGTCGGCCAGTGTGGCGACAGTGAGGAGAAACTGGTGCAATCAAAGAAGAGCCGGCGGAAGGCTGCGACACTGCACAAGCAAAAACAGAGCTCTAAACTGTGTGCAGACAGTAAAGGCAAAGTTCTTGCTGTGACAGCTGCCAAGTCCATAAGGTTCACTTCACCTATGACAGCAGTTGTGAGCCAGAAACAGATTCAGTCTGCTTCTTCCGCTGTCTGTGGTAGAAAGCCTGAAGGACGAGCCAGTGTCTCGCACAACGTCATTCGTGATTGTTTTAAAAAGGTGCAGCGTGTTACTAGCAAGCAGTTGAAAGACTGCTCAGTTAGTTCCGCGACACTTTGTGAATCTGTCACGAATGACGCTGTGAAGGAGGTTTCTGTCTGCAAAAGCCATCTACCAGCACTGACTCGGGATTGCATGCGAATTGAGCGTGATCCTGGCACAGAGGCTGGTGACCCTATGGAAGCTGGGTACACTTCAGCTGTGCAGTACAAGTATTGTGAGGCTGCTTTGACATCCAGAAGCAGGCCTGCCAGCCCTGGTGCCCAGGCTATTTGTGTAAACACTGGTGCCAACCCAACTGTCCCCAATAACCAAGTAAATGCACTACATGGGGGGGGGGTAGCAAAGTTTATTTAAATGCGACATTTGATAACTTTCCTTCCTTTAAGCAAAGCTTTCATGAGTGGTGCAGGGAGGGCAGGCATGTAGTCATGATAAATAAGAGTAATAAAAGTCCATTCACATCAGAGGATAAGGACTTCCAGTACATTAGGATTAAATATAGCTGCATTCACGGTCGCACAATAAAGCCAAGGGGATAGGAAAGCGACCAAAGCAAGCTAACAATGGTACTGGCTGTGAAATGACAGTATTGTAAACCTGTGTAAATAGCCTACTCTGCATTACGAGATAACTAAACTACAAGCTAAGCATAACCATCCCACAGAATATTATGATTTGTACCCTCAGAAGAGGTTTCTGAACTATGGAGAAAAACAAGAATTCTTTGACTTAGCTAAATGTAATATTGGCGCAAAGAATTTTAAAAACTTGGTCGAGCAGGAAACTGGTAAGAAGTTAACTACAATGGACATTATAATTACAAGCAACGATTTTCTATTCCTATCCGCAATGAGCAGGCTCATGGTGAAATGGTTTTAGAGAAGATAGAGACCTTGCTAAAAAATAATCCAAACTGGGTTATTCACTATGAAATGAATCAAAATAATAACCTGCAATTCATACTTCTTCAAACAACGCACATGCGTGAGATTTGGGAAAAGTATCCAGAGATTCTATTTATTGATGGAACGTATAAAGTGAATATTGAGGGTTATATTCTTTACTCTATATTAGTTCAGTATAGTCGTGGTCGTGGGAGACCTGTGTGTTATGCCTTCTTACGAAATGAGACGACTGAATTTGTTGAGCCCATGTTCACAAAGTTTGTAGATTTCAACCCATTTGTTGTGTCTGCTTACAAAGTAGTGATGATTTATATAGATCTCAATGAACTGCGCATTTTAACCAATATTCTTCCTAATTCTAACATACTTTTGTGTACGTGGCATGTGTTGCATTGTTTCCCGCAAAAGGTTAATGAAAAAGCTAGACAGCAACGTGATCAGTTGCTTTCTCTCTTAAAAAGCTTAGTTTATTCCCCCACTGAGCAAGACTACTTCGATAAGCTTGTTGACCTCCAAGCTATGACTTGCACAGATTTCATTTCTTACATACTGGCACTTGTGTAAGGAAATATGGGTACATGCATATTGGCAAGCCCTTCCTACATTTGGTAATAATACTAATAATCGCATCGAGTGCCACAATCAAAAAACTAAAAATTATCTCTCTTCAAGCATGCATTTGGTTCAAGCAATAGAAGCATCGGTAGGTTACATTGATAATGATTCTTTATCTCTACAGTTCTCTAAGCTTAAAGAAATGAAGCTAAACGTAAATTTAAATGATTTCAATGACCCATTTCAGCTAGAAGTGTCCCGTAATTGTACTTCTGAGGCTACAAGTAAAGTACTAGAACAGCATGAGAAGTTTAAAAATGGAAGTTATCAAGTCACTTCGACTCCTAATTTTTATGTTGTAGTTTCATCAAGATCACAGTACAGTGTTTCATTGTGCTTGGCTTCTTGCACATATGCTTTTTATAACCATTACACTCTGCCTTGCTCAAATATTTCAGCAGTGCGTGCCTTTACCAAGCAAGATCTTTTCGACAAGGCTTGCATACCGGACAGGTGGTGCAAGGATCATTTCCTGAGTGACAGCTGCACAACCACTAGTGCCACACCAGTGGTAACAAGCAGCATTTTTCAGTCACCAAGTCACCACCCTGTGTGAAAGTTGACACTGCACTAGAGAAGTATACTTATGCTTATAAGAGCCTTTGCGAAATGTCCAAAACCGTGGCTAACGTATTATCTAATTTTGGTGAGAAGGAGTTAATAGAAAAACTTTCGTCCAGCGAGGCTTTCTCCAGAAATTTAACCACATTTTCTCGTAACCAAACTTCAGCAGGCATAAAGGCTGCACCAGCTCAGTTAGCACAAACTACTGCCACAAGTTATCTTGGGCATTCTGACTGTACAAAACTTGTGGTACCTTTTGTTGAAGGAAGAAGGGAGCGGCCAAAAAAGTGAGAGCTGTCAAGCAAAAATTTTTCCCGAATCAAGTAAAAAAAGTAGGCCTTGCGACGGTTAAAGTGACATGCTAAATGTCTACAAACGGTATTCTCTTTCACATGCAGATTTAAATGTGCTGGTACAGGGCATCTCCATATCAGATAGCGTAATCAGTGTCGCAATGTATTTAATTCAGAAAACTATCCTACTTGTGTCGGCTTTCAAGATGTCAAACTAGGCCAACAATTACAATTCACTCAAATCAAAGGCCATTTTGTTCAAATCTTGCATGTTCGGAACCCTAATCATTGGCTTACAGTAACAAATGTTGGTACCGACAAAAACACAGTCCTCCTATATGATTCAATTGATCAAGATACCCCTCTTGACGCTGTCAGGCAAATCTGTCATATTCTAAAATTACAATCACCCAAATTAACCATTCAAACAATGAAGGTGCGAAACCAGTGCAACACACTTGACTGTGGTTTGCGATTGCTAACATGTATTACATAGCATCAGACAGAAAACCAGAAACTTTGAATCTTAACCAAGTTATGCTACGCAAAGATTTGCTGCAATGCATACAGAATGGTATGATCGAAGGCTTTCCCCTCATAAACTCCATGGCTGCTCGCGTACAGCCAAGAGATAGTATTTACAAGTTACATTGTGTCTGCCGGCAACCGCTGTATGGTCGGGTAGTATTGGACATTACTTGTGCAGGTTGTTCAAGAGGACTTCACGGAGCTTGTCTTGGCAGCTAACTTGGACAAAAAAGTATTTGTGTGTTCTAAATCATGTTTGCTGGTTGCCAAGGAAAAGAAACATTCTCCTAATTAATAATAGCATTCCATTTTCGTGTAGACACACAGCAAAATTTCTAACCAATCTTCATGTCTTTTCCTCTAATTTTTGCTTTTTTTAAAGGGCCACTCACCAGGTTTGACTATTTTGAGCTGACAAGCGCAATGCGTACACCGGGAGTTTACGGTCACGTCTTGCAAACTTTGCAATGCTATGCGCCGCGGAAATGCGTCAAATTTCAAGACGAACGCTTTTCCCCCTTTCTTTTGCAGGCGCGCGCCCAGAAAAGGAGGTTATGATATGCACGTATGAATCGCCCTACGTACACAGCAGTGCAGTGACGTTGGTCCTCTATGTAGACGACTGTGCTCTGACGCTGCCAACAGCGGCACGTGACATGGCGAAAATTTTTTAATGCGACATGCGTAGGTAATGTAATTTGTTGCTTGAAAAGATGAATAAAACTTGGGATACATATTGAGATGCAATAGGAGAATGTGTTTGTCTTTTTCATTTTTTCCCCGCGAATTGCAACGAGATGCGGAGCTAATGTGCCGGCGTTTCGCATGCGTTCGTGTCCCCACGGTTAATGCATCAAGCAGACGCCTGTCCTGGAAAAGAAATTAATGGTCCTGCGCATTCGAGCACTCATTATGCTCATCTTTTTAACCGCATCAAAGCCAGCGTTTGTAAACAATCTCGCAAAAACAGGCAGTAGACACAAAATAATGCTGGTCAACAAAACAACAACGCTCGTGCGCTCGAGGGTTGGGCTTGTTTGAGCACATCATGTGCACGTGACCTCTAGGTTGGATGCTGGAGAGGGTAGGAAAGAGATTTGGCTTGTGAAGGCTACACAGGGGAGTGGCAAGGGTTTTGAGCTTGCCTCTTTTCATCCTTGTTTCCTGTTGTTAAAAAAAAGAAACTGTTTAGCTTAGCTCGTAACGAACCGATTGAAAAACTTTTTGTGATATAATTCTCTCCGTCAGGCACACAACAACTTCCACAGTCTAACTAAATTTTTTTATGGGACCTGGTGAGTAGCCCTTTAAGGACTGACTTCAGGGATTGAAAGTATGAAGTTAGGCATGTTGGTAATGCATAACTGATCACACCGCACAAAAATTTGACCCAGGACAAGAGAAGGAACAAATACGAGGGCTCACTTCCAAGAAAATTTATCTTGAAAAGCGAACACATATATACTTCTGAAATGTGAAAATCAGGAATATCATTCAAGAAGCCCACAACTACCATGCGCAAATATCTTATATTCTCAAGAAAGACAATTCGTTTTGACAAAGCCACAGAGAGACAGAGTGCTGACGCAGTTCAGCTCTAGTCTTCAAATCCTCTTTGCCACGATAATTTCTCTTGTCAATTTATTTGTTGTTTTTCTTCCAGCTATAATGGTGTTGTGCAAAAGCAGTTTGCAGCCACATGTGCTGCAATAAACACGCTTGTAACCTCGAGAACAGTCGCAATCGTTTTTTGGCCTTGCACTGCAGCAGGTGTGGCTCCAAACTACTCTTGTGTGACACCATTATCATTGAAAAAAAAAACTACACGAGAAATTGTCGTGGCGAAAAAGGATTTATAGACTACAGCTGAACTGCATCAGCACTTTCTCTCACTCTCTCTCTAAGGATTTGTCAAAACGAATTGTCTTTCCTGAGGATGTAAGGTTTTCGTGCATGGTAGTTGTGGGCTTTTCGGATGATTTGTCTGTTTTTGCATTTCAAGAGCCTATATGTGTTTGCTCTTCAAGATAAATCTTGTTGGAAGTGAGCACTCGTCTTTGTTCCTTCTCTTGTCCTGGGTCAAATTTTCGCGTTATGTGATGAGTTAACTTTCTGCATGCACCGCCTTATTTTTCTCCCTTGCTGTAAGTGGTGGAGCGTTAACTACGAGTAAATAAAAACATTGCCAAATGTATGTTACCCCGACGAACCGAATTCCTTTGTTGAGGCAATTCTTTCACTGGCATTCCTTCTTTATTGACTTCTCATCACGCCAAACCTGTCTCTTCCATAAAAGTTCTAGAACTAGTTCTTGCTTTGTTCTGTTTTTTTTTCGCCAAAAATAGAAAAACTATTCTTCGTTCAGCAAATTTTCCTGAACAAAAATATATTCATATCCACCGCCAGGAATGAAAAATAAAAAAAAACAGAAGAAAAGTCATAGGCTGATTGCTAAATGTCAACTGAATAAGAATTTCGGAAATAATATCACGGATGGCGCACAACAAACACTCATGCATGCAGCTTTTTACCATGTGCAGCTGTAGACCGCAAAGAAAAAGTATCAGATATCGTATGTGATTTGCTTTTTTTTCTTTTCAGGAACACTAACTTGCCCTTTAGGAGAAAAATATGAATATCACATTTTTAAAAATAGTCATTTTTGAAAACCTGTCAATATTCAAAATGATTTAGTTGATTCATGATTATGCAAGCAGTTCTTGCATGCCTGTGGCACTGGGATTGTTAATTTGGGCAGGTTGAGTTTGTAATGTTCTAAAGCCTCAACATTTTGGCGTTATATTACATTCAAAAATTTTATGAATTCAATTATGAAATTCGCTCACAATGAGTTTGCTACAAATTAAGCAACCAAAGTCTGTGTATATATTGCCTACATTAACATCACACTGCCACAAGTCTCTAGGCGGAGCCTGCCCGCTACAGAGCGCGTTCTCGGGTGGCGGATAGAGAAAAGTCTTGCAATAAAGTGATGCTAAGCAGCTTCAATAAACCACACTGGCACTTGTGCCCGCGGACCAACAGGCAGAAAATACATATGAGAACAGGAGTCTTTTCACTTCTGTGGTGGGCAAGTTGAACGTTTTAGGTGCCATTTTTTATAGTCTTTGATTTATCTGTTGTTTTCTTCGTCTGTTTTGCTCATCTCGTACAGGTCCAGTACATTGTGGACTCACCCTGTTATCAAGTCGTCAGGACGTTGGATGATGCCGTCTTCTTCCACCTAAATTATGCACGACTAAGACGGGGATCAGAATTTTATTTTGTAGCAGTTATTTTACAAATAAATGTTAGTAAATTTTTCTTGGTTTTAGTAGTATCATTGTATATTCACAGACGGTAACCTTACATTAGACAGGAATTCAAGTGCACAGCAAAAAAGTGCTGTTATGAGCACCTGTTATCAATATCGGCTGGCCATTCTTAAATTTGGTATTTTATTTATCTCACATTAGGTAACCGCGAGTGCTTGGTTTACAGAATGAGAGAAAATTTAGCTCCCTTTCTTGCACGTCAAAGGTTGCTGGCAGTGAAACAGCGTTGTCAGCATTTTGATAGATACTTTGAAAATCAACGTGAAAACGACGGAAGCACAAGACAAAGGCGAAGTACTGAGTCTTTCTCAGCTCGTGTCTCCGTCGTGTTCGTTGCCGTTTTCCAAGAATGCATAGTTTCCAACTCGACCTTACAGATAGATTTTGAAAACTTTATAAAAAACGTGAATCCCCGAAGGTAAGTATCAAACTTTCACATAGAATGCATCACTTCTAGCGTCAACAGTTGAGCTATTACAAAACTTCGATAAGTCGCAATACACATAAAACAAGTATAGTGAAGCTTCACTGCATTGTGAAAGGACTGCGGTAAAGCCAACGTTGGCAGAAGAGCATTGCATTATACGAAATGAATGAATGCAGAGGCCACTTGTGCATCAAACAAATATAATCATTTGCGACTGCTCATGCCAAATATGCATCTTGGCACATTCTTTTCAGGGAGACAAAAGAACAATTACCAAAAGATGATTAAGCTTCACTGCATCGCGAAATCACTGCGGTAAAGCCAGCGTAAGCAGAACAGCATTACATAATACGAACATGATACGAAATGAATGCATGTACAGGCCACTTGTGCATCAAACAAATATAATCATTTGCGACTGCTCATGCCAAATATGCATCTTGGCACATTCTTTTCAGGGAGACAAAAGAACAATTACCAAAAGATGATTAAGCTTCACTGCATCGCGAAATCACTGCGGTAAAGCCAGCGTAAGCAGAACAGCATTACATAATACGAACATGATACGAAATGAATGCATGCACAGGCCACTTGTGCATCAAACAAATATAATCATTTGCGACTGCTCATGCCAAATATGCATCTTGGCACATTCTTTTCAGGGAGACAAAAGAACAATTACCAAAAGATGATTAAGCTTCACTGCATCGCGAAATCACTGCGGTAAAGCCAGCGTAAGCAGAACAGCATTACATAATACGAACATGATACGAAATGAATGCATGCACAGGCCACTTGTGCATCAAACAAATATAATCATTGGCGACTGCTCATGCCAAATATGCATCTTGGAACATTCTTTTCAGGGAGACAAAAGAACAATTACCAAAAGATGATTAAGCTTCACTGCATCGCGAAATCACTGCGGTAAAGCCAGCGTAAGCAGAACAGCATTACATAATACGAACATGATACGAAATGAATGCATGCACAGGCCACTTGTGCATCAAACAAAAATAATCATTTGCGACTGCTCATGCCAAATATGCATCTTGGCACATTCTTTTCAGCCAGACAAAAGTACAATTACCAAAAGATGAATAAGCTTCACTGCATTGCGAAATCACTGCGGTAAAGCCAGCGTAAGCAGAACAGCATTACATAATACGAACATGATACGAAATGAATGCATGCACAGGCCACTTGTGCATCAAACAAACATAAGCATTTGCGACTGCTCATGCCAAATATGCATCTTGGCACGTCTGTTTAAGGCGGATAAAGAGACAAATACTAAAATCTGATCAAGCTTCACTGCAATGCAAAAGCACTGCGGTAAAGCCAGTGTGAGCAGCAGATCATTACATGATACGAAATGAATGCATATACAGGCCACTTGTGCACCAAACAAATATAATCATTTGCGACTGCTCATGCCAAATATGCATCTTGGCGCATTCTTTTCAGGGAGACAAAAGAACAATTACCAAAAGATGATTTAGCTTCACTGCATCGCGAAATCACTGCGGTAAAGCCAGCGTAAGCAGAACAGCATTACATAATACGAACATGATACGAAATGAATGCATGCACAGGCCACTTGTGCATCAAACAAATATAATCATTTGCGACTGCTCATGCCAAATATGCATCTTGGCACATTCTTTTCAGGGAGACAAAAGAACAATTACCAAAAGATGATTAAGCTTCACTGCATCGCGAAATCACTGCGGTAAAGCCAGCGTAAGCAGAACAGCATTACATAATACGAACATGATACGAAATGAATGCATGCACAGGCCACTTGTGCATCAAACAAATATAATCATTTGCGACTGCTCATGCCAAATATGCATCTTGGCACATTCTTTTCAGGGAGACAAAAGAACAATTACCAAAAGATGATTAAGCTTCACTGCATCGCGAAATCACTGCGGTAAAGCCAGCGTAAGCAGAACAGCATTACATAATACGAACATGATACGAAATGAATGCATGCACAGGCCACTTGTGCATCAAACAAATATAATCATTGGCGACTGCTCATGCCAAATATGCATCTTGGAACATTCTTTTCAGGGAGACAAAAGAACAATTACCAAAAGATGATTAAGCTTCACTGCATCGCGAAATCACTGCGGTAAAGCCAGCGTAAGCAGAACAGCATTACATAATACGAACATGATACGAAATGAATGCATGCACAGGCCACTTGTGCATCAAACAAAAATAATCATTTGCGACTGCTCATGCCAAATATGCATCTTGGCACATTCTTTTCAGCCAGACAAAAGTACAATTACCAAAAGATGAATAAGCTTCACTGCATTGCGAAATCACTGCGGTAAAGCCAGCGTAAGCAGAACAGCATTACATAATACGAACATGATACGAAATGAATGCATGCACAGGCCACTTGTGCATCAAACAAACATAAGCATTTGCGACTGCTCATGCCAAATATGCATCTTGGCACGTCTGTTTAAGGCGGATAAAGAGACAAATACTAAAATCTGATCAAGCTTCACTGCAATGCAAAAGCACTGCGGTAAAGCCAGTGTGAGCAGCAGATCATTACATGATACGAAATGAATGCATGCACAGGCCACTTGTGCATCAAACAATTATAAGCATTTGTGACTGCTCAGGCCAAATATGCATCTTGGCACGTCCGTTTCAGGCAGACAAAAGGAGAATTACTAAAAAATGATGAATCTTCACTTCATTGTGAAAGTACTGCGGTAAAGCCAGCGTGAGCAGAAGAGCATTACACGATACGAACATGATACGACATGAATGCATGTACAGGCCACTTGTGCATCAAACAAAAATAATCATTTGCGACTGCTCATGCCAAATATGCATCTTGGCACATTCTTTTCAGCCAGACAAAAGTACAATTACCAAAAGATGAATAAGCTTCACTGCATTGCGAAATCACTGCGGTAAAGCCAGCGTAAGCAGAACAGCATTACATAATACGAACATGATACGAAATGAATGCATGCACAGGCCACTTGTGCATCAAACAAACATAAGCATTTGCGACTGCTCATGCCAAATATGCATCTTGGCACGTCTGTTTAAGGCGGATAAAGAGACAAATACTAAAATCTGATCAAGCTTCACTGCAATGCAAAAGCACTGCGGTAAAGCCAGTGTGAGCAGCAGATCATTACATGATACGAAATGAATGCATGCACAGGCCACTTGTGCATCAAACAATTATAAGCATTTGTGACTGCTCAGGCCAAATATGCATCTTGGCACGTCCGTTTCAGGCAGACAAAAGGAGAATTACTAAAAAATGATGAATCTTCACTTCATTGTGAAAGTACTGCGGTAAAGCCAGCGTGAGCAGAAGAGCATTACACGATACGAACATGATACGACATGAATGCATGTACAGGCCACTTGTGCATCAAACAAAAATAATCATTTGCGACTGCTCATGCCAAATATGCATCTTGGCACATTCTTTTCAGCCAGACAAAAGTACAATTACCAAAAGATGAATAAGCTTCACTGCATTGCGAAATCACTGCGGTAAAGCCAGCGTAAGCAGAACAGCATTACATAATACGAACATGATACGAAATGAATGCATGCACAGGCCACTTGTGCATCAAACAAACATAAGCATTTGCGACTGCTCATGCCAAATATGCATCTTGGCACGTCTGTTTAAGGCGGATAAAGAGACAAATACTAAAATCTGATCAAGCTTCACTGCAATGCAAAAGCACTGCGGTAAAGCCAGTGTGAGCAGCAGATCATTACATGATACGAAATGAATGCATGCACAGGCCACTTGTGCATCAAACAATTATAAGCATTTGTGACTGCTCAGGCCAAATATGCATCTTGGCACGTCCGTTTCAGGCAGACAAAAGGAGAATTACTAAAAAATGATGAATCTTCACTTCATCGTGAAAGCACTGCGGTAAAGCCAGCGTGAGCAGAAGAGCATTACACGATACGAACATGATACGACATGAATGCATGTACAGGCCACTTGTGCATCAAACAAATATAAGCATTTGCGACTGCTCAGGCCAAATGTGGATCTTGGCACGTCCGTTTGAGGCAGATAAAAGAACAAATACTAAAATAGGATTATGCTTCACTGTATTGCAAAAGCACTGCGGTAAAGGCAGCGTGTGCAGCAGAACATTACATAATATGAAATGAATGCATGCACAGGCCACTTGTGCATCAAACAAATATAAGCATTTGCGACTGCTAATGCCAAATATGCATCTTGGCACGTCCAGTTCAGGCAGATGAAAGGACAATTACAGAAAGATGATCAAGCTTCACTGCATTGCAAAAGCACTGCGGTAAAGACAGTGTGAGCAGAAGAGCATTACATGATACAAACATGATACGAAATGAATGCATGCACAGGCCACTTGTGCATCAAACAAATATAATCATTTGCGACTACTCAGGCCAAATATGCATCTTGGCACGTCCTTTTCTAACAGACAAAGGAACAATCACTAAAATAAGGTCAAACTTCACTGCATTGCAAAAGCATTGCGGGAAGCCAATAAATAAATGATGTGCAGCAATCAAAGGATATATGCCTTATTCATCGTACCCACCTGTTGTTGTATTAAAACTGCTTACATTCGTCTGGTTACTATGTGAATGAGAGGCAATACCTGATGTGATAATAGCTGTTATATTTCTTTAATTGCTCACTTTGGGAACTATAGCTGGTTGATCGCAAGTTGAATTTGCGTGAGTCCTTAAGTAACTTAGCCACGTGCCAGCTTTGCACATGATGTCCTAGCTGTCACAGAGTTCTATAGATAGAATTATGTGGCATGGCTTTGATTGCGTGCGCAGTGCTGTTTAGGTTAACTGCTGCAGATGGAGAATAAATATTTAAAATATCGTGGTGCGTGATGCATTTAGTCAGGCATGCAGGGCTTATTCTTAATGTACGGCTCCTGCTTACGAGCTGCACATTCTGCGATCTGCGCCGATAGACCATCTGATGGTGGAAGAAAAATTACTCTCTCCCACTAAAGGGAACCATGCATACATGTGAAGCAGTGGGCGCTAACACTTACACAGGTGGCGCCGTTGCCGCTGGCTCTCATGGCGGCGTTGCGCAGGAGATCAACCTGGGGACGAGGCGCTAAGCACGCAGTGATGGAGCGGTTTTTTTTACTGTAACATGCCAATCACTGCTAATGGGTGAGAGACACAAGACTCCTATTGGACGCAGAGACCCTCAGTACACTTTTAACTGAGTATAACGCGCACTCTGCTCATTTTCATTGTTCAACAACGCACAAGAGAAATTTATCACCAGCACTATCTTGGAGGTCAAGACTCAGTGCCTAATACGGGGTGGCCAGTGAACGGTTGTGCAGTGCTAGTAGTCGTTTTTTTTATCAAGGAAATCGCTATCAGATGCTGCTTGCGTCTGTGGTAGGAGTCGCGAGAAGGGGGAGTGTAGGAGAGAAGAGAGACGGGGAGGGGACGCGCATGCGCAGCAAGGGAGGTCACGCCGCACACAGCATTGAGCTCGACCATAACACGCTTGGCATCCAAAAATGGCAACAGTGTACGAGGGAAAATTGCTGGATCTGCAGTCGAAGATTTTCCACCAAATAATGTAGACTGCAGACTCTAGATCACATTACCGGCTGCCATTCGGCTCAGCACATTAAAAATGTCAGTTAATTTGCATGGAGCATACTACGAACTATAGCTACATGTACTTTTTAAATGTGCCCGCAAGATCACTTGTAAATTTACACGGTGTACACTAACGAAGAGTTCCCGCCTGTTTCTGAATCATTGTTACAGCAGAATACTGAAAAACATTGCTGCAGGTGCACATATATATATAGTTATATATATATATATTCACAAAGCAATACATACACGCCATTCTAACAACCTGACACATACACATGGCCTCTCTCATGGGTTGGCTACTGTGAAGAGCATGCACAGTGGCTTTCGTTGACACTCGCAGTGCATCATGTTACTGTAACATACACAATAGCGTCATAAGGCTAGACTATATTTTAGTCATGACATTCTTTGGCTCTCAAGAAGCAGGATGCTCTTCTTGAAAAGAAAAAGTGAAGGCAGATGCCACGCACAGTATACAGGAATCGATGCATAATGCGGAGCAGCTGGGAAGGAAGAAACCATGCTGTACAATTAAGAAGTAGATATTATGATTTGCATGTTAGAAAATGTCATTTATGCTCATCATACAGCGATATGCAATGCGAATTTCGCTGTAACTTAAGCTAGCGAAATTCCTGCAAGTACACCAATTAAGAGCCCGGCATGTAAATCACGTGGTGCATGATTGTATGTCATTATTTCCAAGTTACCATTTGCTGTTTATGTTCATCATGCAGTCACGTCCATAGGTTGACGAACTCACCCACGAGTCGACTCAAACTCAGATCAAGCCGTGAGTCTCAGTCTGAATGAGCTGCATAAGTTTTGCTGACCTATGGTCACGTCATATTAATTTTGGTATAAACCAAGCTATACCAAAATAACCACAAGCACACCGTGAGCGTGACATGTATGTGAGCCCATTCGTGACGTGCATGTCATGGTGTGAGGCAGGTTTACGGTTTAATAAATTGTTGCTCGGAGGGAAAGCCTCGGAGCTAAGAGATGACGAAGCCGTTTAAGGTGTGAAAAGAAAAGTAAAAACTTTAAGCCTAATTAACAAAAAAAGAGATGAGGTTGCGATGTACAGACGCTGAGTCTAAGCAGACAAACTAAAAATTGTCCTAAAAATTGTCCAGATAGAATGTTTATAAAATCAACAGTCACCGGTGGCGTTGATGGCGGCGGTGGCTCGGTAAGTTGAGGCGGCAGACGCTGGCGATGTCTGAGCAGGTGGAGCCACGCGCTGACCAGAGCGGCGACGCTTGGCGGAAGACGAGGTAGCCCTTGCCTTAGCAAGAACTGCGGCCGCTTGCCGATGCTGGCTCATGTCGAAGAGATGATCATCCCGCGGAAGGTTCCACCCTCCACGGGTGGTTCGGGATCGGAGTCTAAGCCCGGACAACTGGGACGTGACCTTGAACTGTCACGGCCAGAACTCTGGAACGCCGCGTACCTGCGAGTACACCGTGGGCAGCTGGAGCGTCCTGGCCTTGCCTGACTTCACGCGGTCGAGTCCGGAACCCGACACCGCAGTCGCGCGACACCCAGGATCTGCACTCCAGCCAGCTCGATCTCGTTCTGCCCCGCCTCGTCCTCCTGTTCTTCTCTCCCGTGCATTGGCAGCGCAACCTTTCGCGCAAACTTCCTCTTCCTTTTGGCGGGCCGCAGTTTCATGCGTGACGTTTCGCGCCAACGTCCTCATCGTCTTTCCGCTGCTCAATCGAGAAGCACCACTGCCGTCGCCTTCAAGCACGTTGTACATAACACCACGGTGCCACCACACTTCACCGACACCACCACCTCACTATACTACACCACAACGGTTTTCGCATTACCGCACCCTTAATTGATGTTATTTGTACAAAAATATCTTGTCATATCATATTTGACCTATACCTTTTAATGAAATGGCTGCGAGTGAACCAATCAATGTATAACGGTATGTATACCAATTTTGGTAAACATCCCTTTAATGATATGCTGAGGAGAGCACAACATATATATATATATATATATATATATATATATATATATATATATATATATATATATATATATATGTGTGTGTGTGTGTGTGTGTGTGTGTGTGTGAGATCTAACACACAGTAATGCCAAGGAATGTACAGGGGAAGTTATTAGAACCCATGGAATGTAAATAGGAAGAAAGAAAAGTGAATGAAAAAGTAACCAACCGTGAGCAGGAATCGAGCCTACGACCTTCGAATAACAAGTTCGATGCTCTAACCACTGAGCTATCACAGTGGCCTTCCCTCCATCCACTTTTTGGGGTTTATATGTGAATTCAGAAGTAGGAGCATCAGTCAGCGCCATCTATAAGCCAAGCGACGAGTGTGAAACAGTCTTTTATGCGCATTTTGGCGTCACGTAGCACGTGAACTTATTACGAGCGGGCAGCTGATTAATACTCCCTCGTATAGATGGCGCTGACTGACGCTCCTACTTCTAAATCAACATATAAATCCCAAAAGTGGATGGAGGGAAGGCCGCTGTGATAGCACAGTGGTTAGAGCATCAAACGCGTTATTCGAAGGTCTTAGGTTAGATTCCTGCTCAAGGCTGGTTATTTTTTCACCCAATTTTCTTTCTTCTAATTTACATTCCATGGGTTCTAATAACTTCCCCTGTACATTCCTTGGCATTACTGTCTGTTAGATCTCATTAATATTGTGTCAAAACACAAAAACGAGCCCTTAGGTACACACTTCTTTCCCTTATTAATTAACGAGGGTCTCGTACTGGCAGACTTGGTGTCATTAGGTTGTATACGAGGGACTATTAATCAGCTGCCCGCTCGTAATAAGTTCACGTGCTACGTGACGCCAAAATGCTCATAAAAGAGTGTTTCACACTCGTCGCTTGGCTTAACGATGGCGCTGGCTGACACTCCTACTTCTAAATTCACATATGAACCCAGAAAAGTGGATGGTAGAAGGCCGCTGTGATAGCTCAGTGGTTAGAGCATCGAACGCGTTATTTGAAGGTCGTAGGTTCGATTCCTGCTCACGGCTGGTTATTTTTTCACCCACTTTACTTTCTTCTTATTTACATTCCATGGGTTCTAATAACTTCCCCTGTACATTCCTTGGCATTACTGTCTGTTAGATCTCATTTTATTGTGCCAAAACACGGAAAAACGAGCCCTTAAGTACACACTTCTTTCCCATATATATATATATATATATATATATATATATATATATATATATATATATATATATATATAGAGAGAGAGAGAGAGAGAGAGAGATTGTTTGATTGATTGATTGAAAGTCACAAAAGTTCACTAAGAAATGCATTGCATTTGAAGTTAAACAATTGTAAAAGGTCACCTTTTATTAGTATATTACGTGAATGGCACCAGTGCTCTATTTGGCTTAATAAATGCAAATTATTTAATTTATTGTTATATAAATATTCAAAACACACCTATTTCATTTGCAGAACCCTCTGAAGAAAGTAGCATGTTGTGATCGTAAATATTTTGTGGCTGAATGGCTCATTGGGATGTTGTCACCCACTGACCACATTGCTTGTATTGCCTCTGTTGCAATAAAACACCAATGATGACCCCATTTCGTTCATAGACAGTGCCAAGTTCACTGCCTACATCCCAGGTCAGTTGGCTTGGGCTGAAGGCTGCTGTTGCGAACGCGTGTTGCCACTTGCATTACATCGTAAAAAAGCTTACAATGTTACAAAGTTGAAAAAAAATAAAGTATTTCTCGAGTTCATAAATAATACCTCCCTGTAACTTCACATATCTTTAGCTAATATATATAACTTTATGTACAATTTTAGTCCGCTAAGTGACCAGCAAAGTTTGTTTTCAATGAACACTGAGCGTTTTACTAAAAAAAGCGAAATTGGAATTTTTTTTTTCAGACGATATATCTTGACCACCTTAATCGTTTTCACTTCATAGCATGTTGAACAGGCTGCTATGACATTTTATTTGTGCCGTTTTATTTTGACATGCTTCCACAGTGAATATCGAATTTCAGAAATTTATTCAACTTGGCTCATGCCAAAGTCACTTAATGAATTCATATACATAAATAAGTAATTTATTTACAGTTACATTATTTCATTAGCTTGCCATAAACACCATTTTATCGAGTGCATCCTATAGACATCCTTTGAATGAAAATTGTTGTTTGATACTCTCTAGCTGAGTGGGCGAAAAGCTATAAACTAGCACAAGCAGGCAAGAAAATTTTCGTCTACAGAAATTAGCAATCAGAGCAAGTTTTAAACCCTAAGAAAAATGTGGAGGTTTTTAAGCCAGATTCTGCAAAAAGCTGTTGGAGAGTGAGAATCGTTTTAGTGGAGAGTTGTAGATGTTTGTCTGGCTTTTCTCCTGACATGTTACTCCAGATACTGGGTGATAACTATGATATAGGCAGTGATAAACACATAACACATACACTCACACACGTTCACTACACTATTCACGATGTTTAGTTCAGATTCGGGGTCCAAAAGAATGTCAGTAGCTTTTTTGTGGCATGTAACGCACTGGAGCTACTTTGCCATGGGCCTAAAATATTTGGTGAAGTTGCACAGAATGACTCTCCTTAAAAAGTATTAGTGATTGTTGTCTGTATCTGACAAACTCTGGCATTCTGGATTATTTTTGTCATACCTTTATATACAGTTTGTTTGATACTATTGAGATTTTGCTGTACTTTTAAACAATCAAAAAATATTCCCCTAGAGTTATTCAAACAAAAGACCAAATTTAATGGTACTGCATAATATTACTTGCACTTTTAAAATACTTTCACACCAATAATTCTGACACGTCAACTCTACCATGCTGTGTCCAAACATTATTGCATGACTTCATCAGTGCACTGTTATGATTTACTTTAGAGTTTTGCCTCTAAATTTAGGTTTAAAGACTTTAACAAAGTAGTACGACCTTTTCGAGACAGTGTATTGGAAGGCTCCAGACAATTTGAACCCCATTGGGTTCTTTATTGTGTCCTATTATTCCACCTGACGTGGTTCTCTAGGATTTCACCTCTACAGAAATGCAACCGTGGTGTCTGGGTTAATCAAGCCTGCATCTATTGGGCGAGTAGGTGAGTACTGTATGAGTCACTGAAGCGGCACCAGCTCTGAAAATATAAGCGCATACATGTGCACCAGCCTATTATACATGCAAGCGCTTCTCTTGAATAAAAAATGATTTTTTCGTGGCTAAATTATTTTCTTCCTATTTTTTTATTCAGGCTTAAAAATGACATAAAGAACATTCACAAACTTTATGGACAATGACTAAGCAGCTCAAAAATTGATAGCGGGGTTTCGTTTCAAAGGTAAGGGGACTTTGGTGCAATAGGATTGTCATTTACTGATTTTATTGCAAGAAACGCCTCAAGGCCCTTACTTGTAGGGATATATTACATAAAGAGGAGGGAAAAACAGATAAGCTGTAGCATCAATAAAAAGCAGAACGACAATACTCATCAAACAAACACCCAAAAAGAAGTGTTACATAACAAACAAAAAATGAAATTCTGAGAATAGAAAGGCTCTAGTGAGACAGACTACAAATAAGTAGTATTTTTTATAAGTTTATAAAATTTAAGTGTATTCATTTCAGTTGCAATATAAGGAGGCAGCCGGTTCAACTCGATAATGGTTTTAGGGATGAATGGTTTAGCAAAGTTGGAAGTACGGCAAGCTATGTGCTTAATTTTGAAAGGACGATGTTTATGTGGAAATATGATTGAAAAAGAGAAGTAATGAGTGGCAGTATATTTTATAAAAAAGGGGTAAACAAGCTAGTGTACGATGATGGTAAAGGTTATCAAGACCAGCACAAGCCTTTAGGACTGACACGCCAACGAAATAGTAATAATTAGGGAAAAAAATAAAATCTGTTGCATTTTTCCGGAGAGATCGATGTTACCTATGATGTAGGCCTAATCCAGGTGCCACATCTACGAAGTATACTCTATATTTTAGAATGAATAGAAGTAAAGTGGGTGAGTTTATGCACCTGTGCAGGAGCATGTTGTACATTACAATTTAAGAGGCAAAGACGTAGTGGCACCTACAAAGCGAAATAGGTATGACGGTTCCATGTCAGGTCATACGTAGAATGAACATTTAAATAGTTGTCAGTGGAAGCTGAATCAACATTTATGTCATTAGGAGTATATGAAGTTCAGAAAGTAGCATGAAACTTTTTGTAAACGGGACAAGTTTAGCCTTACACTTATTTAGAAATGTAGCCATGATGAGCACCAAGTTGTAATTGAACAGAGGTTACTTTATAATAACTGATAGACAGAGTTACTTTTCATGGCTCAGTGCACTACAAATGTGGTCATCACTGAAAAAGTCTAATTTGAGAAAAAATACATTTAGGCAAATCATTAGCAAATATAAGGAAAGAACAGGGGACCAAGGAAACTTCCCTGCAGTGTGCCAGATGTTAATTGAGCCGTCGAAGAGTTAGAGCCATTAACAGAGATGAATTGACTGCGATATCAGAGGAACCCTTTTATACTAAGATGCGTGTCTGAATGTTCAGTTGTGTTAACAGCAGAGTCTATGGCCCGTATTCACAAATCAACCTTGGCCTGTCCTCGAGTTCTCCTCAAGCTTCTGTACCCTCTACATGTGTTATAAAGGCACAAAAATGTTAAGGAGGTAAAAAACTACAATAAGACTGGTTCACGAATACTGGCCAACTTTTTACATCAAGCGCAATAAAGACTTACAACCGGTAAGATAAACTTGAGGTAACACCGAAGACGGTTAGTGAATACGGACCTATGGTCGGAGACCCAATCAGTGCATCGAAAATACTGGGAAACAAGGCTTCAACTTGAAAAGCAGTGTCTATTAATAAGTCATGAGTAAATTATGTCCGCTGATGGTCACAAGGAAATTCATTACAGAAACTGTGCTATTTAAACATGATGTAATCTTTGAAATAATTATTTATTTGAGTTTTAATGATGCCTTCAAGTAGCTTGGAAAACGTGTAACTTAAAGGAATGGGTTTGTAGCTTAGAGAATCAGGGCAGGTACCTGATTAGAACATTGCATAACTTAGTTTCACACCAGTCATGAGGAATGACGCAAAAGGATAATGATCAATAAAGAAGTGCAGTGAAGGCTTCAAAAATACTCCCAAATATATCTTTATTATATCGTTGCTAAAAACAAGCACATCCTACTTGTAGCATCTTTATTGTTTGTAAATAAAGAAAAAATACCATCTTTACTGATGACTACAAATTTATTGCATAGAATAGAGAAATCATAAAAGGAACTAAAGACTCGAATAGGAGTAACCATTTCAAGAGTGAAAAGAGATGAGAACGCTTTTATAATAAGATAGGCACAATGGACGTCATCCAGCTAGTCAACGTTCAAATGCATCGGGATGTAAATGTGACTTATATTACACTCCAAAATCTCCAGGGTTTAATACATAGCCTAGTGGACACGCAAGGGCGTCTGCGTAAGCAGGCGTTTGGTGTGTAGCGACGCCACGGACCCGAGCTATTGGAGGGGGGGGGGTTCTCACCAGAGATTGATTGGCCACCCTGATGCAGTATCTGGCCACTACCTCTCACATGCATACGTCAATTAACTCACGGCCCTCAGTCCCCAGCAGCTGTGAAGCAACTGACCACGGCGGCGGTCAGATCTGCAACGCAGCAGAGGGTGCTAAGAATCTCTGGATCCGAACAGGCCTCCATTGGAACCTGAACTTGGCAACATTTAATGGTAGAATCTTATCTAGTGAGGCAAGCCTAGCTGTACTATTCGAGGCGCTAGAGGTTGTTAAATGGGATATAATAGGGCCCAGTGAGGTTAGGAGGACAGATGAGGCCTATACGGTGCTGCAGAATGGGCACGTCCTTTGCTATCGGGGCTTGGCTGACAGATGAGAACTGGGAGTGGGGTTCTTAATTCGCAGAAACATAGCTGGCGACATAGAGGAATACTAGAGCATTAACGAAAGGGTGGTATGTGTCGTAATTCAACTGAATAAAGGATACAAAATGAAGGTGGTACAGGCTTATGCGCCTACATCCAGTCATGATGACGCGTCAGTTGAAAGCTTCTATGAAAACGTGGAATCGACAATGAGTAAGGCAATGAGTACTATACTGATGGGAGACTTCAATGCAAAAGAAGGGAAGTAACAGGCTGTAGACCAGGCAGTAGGAGATTACGGCATCAGTACTAGAAATGCCAAAGGAGAGCTACTAGTAGAATATGCAGAACGCAATAATTTACGGATCTTGAATACCCTCTAACGAAAACGAGGAAACCGTAAGTGTATATGGAGGAGCCCTAATGGGGAAAGTAAGAACGAAATAGACTTTATATTAAGTGCGCACCCACGCATCGTGCAGGATGTGGAAGTGGTTGGCAGAGTATGATGCAGTGACCATAGAATGGTACGGTCTCGGATTCATGGAGGAGCCCTAATGGGGAAAGTAAGAACGAAATAGACTTTATAATGAGTGCACACCCAGGCATCGTGCAGGATGTGGAAGTGGTTGGCAGGGTATGCTGCAGTGACCACAGAGTGGTACGGTCTCGAATTCAGCTAGACTTGAAGAAAGAATGACAGAAACTGATACGCAAGAAGCCAATCAATTACCTAGCAGTGTGAGGGAAAGTAGAGGAATTGAGAGTCTCACTTCAGAACAGGTGATTGGCTCTTATCGAGGAAACCAGCCTTAGCATTGACGCAATGAATAATAATCTGACGAGTATCATTATAAAATGTGCAGTGGAAGTTGGAGGTACGGTACTTAGACAGGACACTGGCAAGCTGCCCCAGGAGATGAAGAACCTCATTAAAATGCGTGAAAGCATGAAAGTCTCAAGTATAACAGACAAAAGGGAACTGGCAGAACTTTCGAAGTTGATTAATAGGCGTAAGGTATTCGATGTAAGAACATGGAGAGAATTGAACATGCGCTGAAAAACGGAGGAAGCGCCAAAACAGTGAAGAGGAAACCTGGAATAGGGAAAAATATGATATATGCACTAAGGGACAAAAAGGCAAAATAACTACCAATATGGATAGGATAGTTAAAATAACGGAGGAGTTTTACAGATATATGCACAGTAGCCAGGACAACCACAACCCCAATACTATAAGAACTTGCAGTAACCCAGATGACACCCCACCAGTAATGATAGAAGAAGTCAGAAAAGCTTTGCAGAGCATGCAAAGAGGCAAAGCTGCTGGTGAGGATCAAGTAACATCAGATCTGCTGAAAGATGGAGAACAAATTGTGTTAGAAAAACTAGCCACCCTGTTTACGAGGTGTCTTCTGACGGGAAGAGTATTAGAGTCTTGGAAGAATGCTAACATCATCTTAATACATAAGAAAGGAGATGAAAAGGATTTGAAGAATTACAGGCCGATCAGCTTGCTCTCCGTAGTATACAAGTTATTTACAAAGGTAATTGCTAAAAGAGTAAAGAAAACATTAGAATTCAATCAACCAAAGGAACAAGCAGGACTTCGAACAGGCTACTCAAGGGTCGACCACATTCATACTATCAATCAGGTAAGACAGAAATGCTCAGAATAAAACCAACCACTATACATAGCCTTCAGAAATTACGATAAGGCGTTTTATTCAGTAGAAATATCAGAAGTCATGCAGACACTGCGGAATCAGGGCATCGATGAAGCATATATAAACATCCTGGAATAAATCTACAGGGGATCAACTGCTGCCATAATGCCTAATAAAGAAAGCAACAGAATACCAATCAAGAAGAGTGTAAGGCAGGGGGATACAATTTCCCCAATGCTATTTACCGCGTGCTTACAGGAGGTTTTCAGAGGCCTAGATCGGGAACAGTTAGGGATAAGAGTTAATAGAGAATACCTTAGTAACCTCCGCTTTGCTGATGATATTTCATGGCTGAGTAACTCAGGGGACTGATTGCAACTCATGATTGAATAATTAGACAAGGAGAACAGAAACTTTGTCTACTTAGTGCAGGTAATAACCGCGCAGCCGAACCAAGAGATTGAAGTAACTAGAAGAATAAGAATGGGGTGGAGCACATTTGGCAAGCACTCTCAAATTATGACAGGTAGATTGCCACTATCCTTCAAAAGGAAGGCATATAACAGCTGTATCTTGCCGGTACTTATCTACAGAGCAGAAACCTGGAGACTTACAAAGAGGGTTCAGCCTAAATAGAGGATGATGCAGCGAGCAATGGAAAGATGTAACCTTAGGTGTAACCTTAAGAGACAAGATGAGAGCAGAGTGGATTAGGGAACAGACGGTGGTTAAGGATATCGTAGTTGAAATCAAGAAGAGCAAATGTACATGGGCTGAGCATGTAGCACCTAGACAGGGCAACTGCTGGTCATTAAGGGTAACTAACTGGATTCCCAGAGAAGGCAAGAGAGTTAGGGGGAGACAGAAAGTTAGGTGGGCAGATGAGATCAAGAAGTTTGTTGGTGTAAAGTGGCAGCAGCAAGCACAGGACCGAGTTAACTGGCGGAACGTGGGAGAGGCCTTTGTCCTTCAGTGGACGAAGTCAGGCTGATGATGATGATGATGATGATGATGATGATGATGATGATAGTGGACAGCACCTCAACTGACGGCTTGAGGCTTTCAGCATTTTTCTGTAATCCATATCACTTGCTGTTGAATTCCTAAGGATAAATAGGGTACATTGTAGACCTACACAGGCAGTTTTGTTTCTTATTTTTATTGGCTCTTTGAGGCAAAAATGCACATTTACTACACCGTACTCGTGTAACAGTTATAAGTCGTATAATGAGTTGGGGTAGTTTTGAGCGGTGTCTACTTTTGTTCAATAAAATGGGGAGAACATACAGCTAAAAGGCTCTCAGAAAAAGAAGTTCAAGGTTTATCTTATCAAAATCAGAACCTACAATTTGTATAGGTTTCGTAATAAACTGAGCTAGGCGAAAGTCTAAACAAGCTTTTATAGTAAGGCATGTGCTACCTTATCACTAGCCGAGATAGATAAAGTGACAAAACTGATACCTGGAAGTTTAAACTCCCCAAACGTTTATAACAAACACTAAATTTGGTGTAGGTGAGGTGGCGACAATATTTGCGAGTAGACCATCATATAAGGTCAGGAGGATTTTGCCCGGTCCTTTTAGACCCCCATGTTTTTGTCCTGCCACTGTTAGGCTTCAGTTATTGACTAAGTAGCCAAGAAGGACATCTTTTAATCTGTCTATTTTATGAGAGATTAAGGTGCATGTGTCGTATCAGTTTAGGTCATCGTGCACAATGAACATATGGATCCAATGCAAGCAAATCAACGCAATACAGCCATCACACATGAAGAAAGCACTTCAGCTCTTTATTCAGATATATGATCGCAGCACTTCCAACCATGCCCTGGTCACTTCAATAATGAGACATGAGGACTTCATAGATCGTGAGTTTTTTGACAAATTTGTGGTGCTTTTGTAATCTAGCTGCTATAGGCAACATTGAAAGAGGCTCTCGTGCAGTGCCAGGATTGCAAGCCTAATGTCGACTGTAGTAACATTGCCGTTACAGGTGAAATTAATGAATTAGCGTGGTTTTAGTGTTGGGTGTTGCATTTATTAAATTGATGGCAACCTGTACAGTATGGCCTGTGGACCACTGATGTCATTGTTATAGGACGGTAGTTGTTTATGTCAGCTTTATCCCCCTCTGCTTTATAAATCATGCTCATCCTGCTAAGTTTCCATCCATCGGGAACTTCTCCATCGGTTATTATTTTGTTCATTGACTCTCTTAAAGCCTGCTTAGACTTCGGACCTAATGTCTTTATCAGCATAATTGGAATGCGATCTGGGCCTGTTGAAGTACTACTAGGAAGCCTCGTCTCAGCCCTTTCCCACTCTCGCTGGGGAACGGAGCCATTGCGCCACTTCATCCATCCTTGTCTGTTCTGGTGCATAAGGCACGTCTTTGTTGAAGCTTTTGTGTCACCCTTGTTCCTATATATTATATAGCTTCGTCCCCTTCTAGCCCAGCACCTTGAGCTGTAGTTATAAACCTCTGCTCTAGGCTCGTCTCATTTCTCAAGGAGTTTATATGGTTCCAAAATTTAGCAGCTGCCTTTCTATCTTTTTTATGTACTTCTGCCAGCTACTGAGCTCCCTTTCTTCTTACCTTTTCATCGATGAGAAGGGATGCATCTCTTCTACAGCTTAGAAAGATTTTCCATTTGCTTTCGACATCATCTGCCGGTTCACCCCGCTGTTTAGCATGTCTGTGTTCCCTAGAGGCTTCCTGACGTTTTGCTATGGCTTTCTTAACTTCCTCATCTCACCAACTTTTGGGTATGTGTCTTCTTTTCCGGGGTGACTTGTCCCGTGCCTTAGCAAGTTCTAGCTCAAACAGTATAATTAGATTCGTGTATGTCCACACTGCTTTATTATCCTCAGTGATTATTTTCTCAATTTGTTTAGAGGCTAGGTCAAATTGCCTTTCTGGATAAAAATTTTCCTGTAGTTGCTCATCTTGTCTCCTCCCCACTTGCACTGCTCTTCGAAAACTTAGCTTGATACGTTTGTGATCACTACCCAGACTTTTGGAGCCACCTTCATCTATATGCATTCCCCTGAGCTTATCATACATCCTATGTGACATCAGTGCGTTATCTATCGTCGACTGAAGCCTTCCTACCTCCCATGTTTTTGCCCTTCACACTTCTCGGTGCTGATCAAATCATGATCAAATCAAATCAAAGTTCAAAGTTTATTTACATCCTGAAGATGTGGGCAAGCTTGGGCGAAAAGCGAAACAATTCGCTTGAGGAAAGCCCAAGCCCCCACATACGAGGCATAACAGTAGAGACACACAAAGATGTGAAAACGCTATCAGAAAACAAACTAGCGCGTTACATACATGAAAAAAATACTAACACAGATACTCTCACGGAATACTCTCACAACAATGATACAGGGTATGTGTAAATGTTCATGCCGATAGTCAATCGATAGAGATAATGATTTGACCCAACAATTTATTCAAAAACAACAGGCAAACATCAAACAAACAAAAGCAATGTAAATATATCTCTCTTCATACAGTACAGCAAATTATTTTTTACGGTGATTGGTTACAGGAAGTGTTTTTTAATATGACTTATACTGCGTTTCTCTACTTCTATTTCGCTTCTGAGGAGAGTATTTAGCAAGTGAGGCAAACAATACTGTAACATTTGTCGTCCGTATTCAGTTCGGCAGAAGGGGATGTTCCAGAAGTCTTGTTTGCGGAGAGAATAGAAAGGAACATTTCCTCTTAGATTAGCAAGATTTAGAAGGTCATGCTGATTTTTATAAACAGCCTTTTTATATCTGATAGCTAGTTTCCAATCATAAAATTTTTCTATGGGTACAACGTTAAAACGATGAAACAAATCCTTTGTGTGCGCATGATATTCAACGTTTGCTATGGACCGAAGAGCCCTTTTTTGTAACATTAATATTCTATGGTTATTTCTCTGTGTGAAATTTCCCCACACCAAAAAACAATAATTTATGTGAGATAAAAAAGCGTGTTGTACAGCATGAGTTTTATCGATACAGGAAGAATGTGTCGAAATTTTGCAATAGCACCCACACTTTTGCGACAGGCATCATTTTGCCTGTCGGGTCGGTATACCCATCTATATCTTCTATGCGCGAATTCATATCTCCTAGTATAAGTATCTCGCACTCTCCTCCTAACTCCTGAATGTCATTTGATATACACTCTACCATTGCCTGGTTTTCCTCTCTGGCCTTTGCTCCCGTCTACAAGTACACGAAACCAAGGAGTGTCATTTGCCCTGCCACTTTCCCTTTCAGCCAGAAATGTTCCTTCCACTCCTGCTTGACCCTTTGCCAGTCTGTACTTTTAAGGATGAATGCCCCAATACCACCGCCCTTTCTGCTGCCTTCTGTTCTATTACAATATTCCAACGCGTAGTCTGCATTGTTACGAGGTTGTACCATGTCGCTGAGATGTGTTTCTACAAAACCGTATACCATCGGCCTCTCCTCCCTTAGCTGTTCTTCTATCTCTTCCCACTTCAGCCTGTTCCTACCACCCTGCATGTTAATATACCCTATGCCTGAATTGGCTCGGCGCTCGTGGCTACGTCTATTTCTGCCCCGGACTCTACCTATCTTAGATACTGGTGCCACTATGGCATCGTATCTGTTCATACCACCTGTCAAAGAGTCTCCCTGGTTGTTTTCTTCGTTACTAGCTATCCTGCCCCCCGAAGGGCCCGCTTGCCCCCCAATAAAGCTACTGCGCGTCCTGCAAGTCGCCAACCCACCTCATGACCTAGCCACCCATCGAAGTGAATTCTGTCTCGTTGAAAACCACCCCACCTATGCACCTCTCTTTTTATTTCCACCACCTCAAAGCCTTTTTCTCGACTCATCTGCCATATCTCTTGGTTTGCATTGACAACCACTCTTTGCAAGTTGCTATCACGCACCGGTACCTCTTGTATCGTGCATATCACTACCTGTACCTGAGGAGAAGTGGCGCGCATGTCATCGACGACTTTCGCCAGTGTGGTTGCTAGGCCTGCTGTATCTTCATTTAGGACATCGTTTAAACCACCCGAAATTATCACGAGGTTTCGTCTATCAGCTGTAGTTTTCAGTTTTGCGCTCGCTTGCCTCAAGACTGCTTCCCGCTTGCGTCCTGCGAACACCCCTACTGCAACCCTCTTGTCACCTCTTACTCTCTCTTTGAAGGCTTAAGTGCATCGATTTAAAGTCAAGTCCCCGGTGATTGTCACATGCTGTGACTTTTCAGCTGGAGTGTCCTGCACCTGGGGGTTACTTGCACCTGTGACGCTGGCTGCTTTGTCCCCTCCCAGCCTCACCAGTACTTCGCCGAAGCTGGGCCTTGACACAATTGAACCGGCTGAACCTGTTTTTTCCGAACTTGCTTGATCTTTTTTCTCCGCAGTTCTGGTTGCCGGTTCCTTACTGTTCTCTCCGTAGGCCCCTCCTCTGTTCCCTTTGCTAGTGCTTCCTCGGCGGACTTCAGCCTTTCTCCCATAGCCCTTGTTTTCTCTTGCTCTGTCGCCAACGCAATCTCGAGTTCGGTGATTCTCATCAGCAGGTCACTCTGGGCAACCATCACGTTCTCCATTTTTTCCTCGACCTCACGACCTCACATTGCCTACACTTCGCGTCAGCCTCGTCTCCTTCCGCTTCTACACTTGGGTCCACTTTCAAGGCCACCCCACATCCTGAACACTTTACAGTCTTTTTAACCATGTCTTTCCGACAACAATTGTCCCTATGACTTGTCTCACTCGATAATTACAAAACTCGAGCCCTGCCCTACGAAAAAGAGAAAGTCTAAGCTCTCCTACGGAAATTTGCGTGTTCAATGCACGTGAATCTCCCCCGTGGGGTGGCAAAAGAAAAAACAACAACACAAGCGAAAAAATTATACACGCACACACGCACAAACTAATAAATACCTGGTGAATTACCCCCGAGAAAGCCGTACAATAAAATAAGCGCTACAGAGAATTTAACTGCTGCCTTATAATTATAAATGCAAGATCAAAGCATGCAAAACAACTTATCAGCGCAGTCGATCGGTAGCGCTAAAAAAACCCGTACATCGACCATGACAGTCCGAACCGAACTTTCTATATAACTACGACACCAGAAATAACTACGACACCAAATCTCACGGGAACGCTGCCGACCTATTCGGGAACTGAATCAGACAACTTCGCTCAGTGGAAGACTGCCGTAGAATCAATGCGCGAGCGGTGCGCATGGACTGAGGCAGCAACAATCAACGCAGGAATGTCTCGACTTAGGGGCCGCGCAGCCGCTTGGCACCAAACTACCGGGCACCTGCAGGCCGACTGGACATCATGGGTGACGGCATTAAAAACTGAACTTGACAAGCCTCTCCTATTCTGCCAATGGGTCACCTACGTCGACGCAAGAGCTCAATGAGAGAACGAAACTATGACAGACTATATGTACGTACGCCTCCAACGCATCAGACGAGCCTCGTATAAACTGTCCGACGACGATGTGGTTGACTGGCTCATACAGGGAGTACGGGCAACAAGCGTAAAACCCATGTTATCAGCTTTTCATGACCTGCGACGCGGAACTATCACCGAGTTCTTGCATTACGCCCAACAGCTGGATAGACGAGATGTTGGAATCAGCGACGAAAAAAAAACCTCCGACAGTCAGCAAATCGTCAAAGCTCAGCGAGAGAAATGCAGCTGAACCAACGACCACAACGACGCCCTAAGTATGCATGCTTGCCGGCTGACACGTGCGCACATTACAAAAAGAAAGGACACGGAGCAATCGACTGCCCTGATCCAGACACATGCACAGAAGATGAAAAAGCAGCAGCTGTGCGACGTCGCAGAGCGAAAAGCTCACCACAAGGCATCAATAGGGTCGCCATCGCAGAGACGAGTGGGCGAAGGATAATACTACTATAGGCCAGTGTAAATGACATCACATCACAAGCACTTTGGGACACAGGCTCTGCAGTAACGCTCATCAACGAGCAGTTTGCACAAAAGGACAATTTCGAGGTGTCTACTGGCGTGGACTGTGTATTGCGTGGTTCATTTGGCAACTCGTGCAAGCCAACCGGTGTGACTCAAGCGAGGATCACCATCGGGGATGCCTGTGCTACAGTAGAAGATAAAGTGATCAAGAATCTTCCATACGAAGTTATGGTAAGCCTTGACTAGAGACAGACCATTCCCTTTGGCTATATTAAACGCTATGATAATGGCATTCACAGTATCGAGTTCATACAAAAACTGAAAAAGAATGTCGGTATATCAACCAGCAGTGACTCGGACACACAACCGTCTCTGTCAAACTTCGTGACAGAACTGAGCACGGACAACCTCGTAAAGAGCGAAGGCTTCAAATACTCCAAAGAAATGTCCAGCCAACCAGAAGTCCACTCAACAGACGTCATCGAAGTGTGTGGAGCCATTGATGCGAAGACAACATTGACACGTGAAGTGCCCCAACTACTATCAGCGGAAGAAATCGCCCAGTTGATTCAACGTAAACCTGTTCCCGAAGATTTCACAGAGAGTCAAACAAAAATGTTGAAAACGTCTCTGCTGAACAACATTAATGTCTTCACCCACCTTAACAATGACATGGGTCTGTGCACACACGTCGAACATGCAATCGAGCTCACTGACCAAAAGCCGGTCAGGATGCAGCCCTACAGCACAAGCGATGCCAACAGGAGATTCATCCAGAAAGAAACACACGAGTGGATAAGAAGAGGTATCATTCGCCCTTCAAAGTCCGCCTACGCCTCCCTTGTAATCGTTGTCGAGCAACCACACCATGAGACTACACCAAAACGATTGTGTGTGGACTATCAATTTTTGAATGCGAAGACGGTCAAGTGAGCCTGCTCGATGCCAAAAGTCGACACACTCATTCGGAAAGTGGCCGGATCACGATATCATTCGAAGCTAGATGTCAAGAAAGCCTTCTTGAACATACCACTACGTGAAGAAGACATTTCGAAAGCTGCTTTCGGCACAGAACATTGACACCTCGAACCACTACGAATGCTTTTTGGCCTATGCACAGCACCCGCAACAATGCAGAGCGTCATGAATGAAGGTCTTCACGAACTCATTGACAGTGGTCATGTGATCGTCTACATCGATTATGCGTGCATCTTCACTGACACTAGTGAGTAACACATTAAAGTGCTTGAGAAGGTACTGAAGGCTCTTCATGACTTAGGACTGCGTGTTGTATACAGCAAGTCTATGTTTGCAGAAAAGCAGATACCATTCCTTGGATTTCTGATATCACAAGGAGTGAAGATCGATCCACAACGCATTGCAGCGATAAAGAACTACACGGCCCCGAAAACAAAAAGCGAAGTGAGATCATTCTTTGGACTCGCATCACATTACCGCAAGTACATAAAAGACTTCACAAAAATTGCTCGACCACTGACACTTCTCATGAAAAAAGATGTCATCGTTCATTGGACGCTTGAATATCAAGGTGCCATGGACACGCTGAAGAAACGACTGATGGAGCCACCTATCTTGGCGACGTTCAACCCAAACCTGCCGACACAAGTACATGTCGACGCCTCCCACACAGCGCTCGGAGCAGTCCTTACGCAGACACACGGTGACACCACATAGGTAGTGGAATATGCAAGCAAAGAGGTCTCCGTCAGCGACAGCCACAAGCAGTCGACGGAACTTGAGGCAATTGCAGCTCACTGGGCCATAACCCAACGTTTCCACTGTTACCTGCAAGGACTAGAACATTTCGAGCTCATAACAGACCATTGGGCTGTTACGCATGTTATGTCCAAAAAGAATCCCAACAGGCGATTTGCACGCATGGTCCTAGACCTGCCCACATACCATTTCACTGTGCGTCACACATCTGGCAAGACAAATACCGTGGCAGACACACTATCGAGAATGGTGAACGCAGTGTTTGTGCTGAGGGCAAATGATTCACGTCTGTGTGAAGTCCAGCGCAAAGCTGCAAAACTGGTCACTATTCTCAAAGATATCAAAGCTGCCACTGAAACGAGAAACAAAAGCAAAGCTGGCAAAAGCTACCAGATCGTCAATGGCATGCTCATGCACAGTGTAACCCGATATGGGAAGACAATACAATGGGTTGTCGTGCCCAAATCGCTACAATCTGCTCTAATGCAAAGTCACCACGATTATGCTGGTCACGGAGACGCACTGCGAATGAAGTCCAAACTATCCAAACGTTACTACGGTCAGAATATGGGCCAGGACATCGCACAGTATGTGAGAGAGTGCCGGGTATGTCAGCAGCACAACAACGCAACAGGCGTACAACCAGAAACTCTCAACCCGAGGGAGGTGCCACAAACACCCTTCCATACAGCGGCCGTCGACCGTGTGGGGCCAATCAACACAGCTGACGAGAACAAATATGTCATAACAGCTGTAGACGCAGCTACGAGGTTCATTGTCACACGGGCAGTACCGAGCAAGTGTGCATCACATGTGATCCAATCCATTGAAGAATAGATTGCCACCAAACTCGGAGTTCCAACAACCATAATCAGTGACAACAACAGCGCGTTCACGTCCAAGACAACGAATGACTATCTACATCATCACATCGAACACACGCTGACAGTGCCGTACGCACCACGGACAAACGGACTTGTTGAGAGAGCCAACGGTCGAATTCTCCCACCTTTACGCAAGAATGTTAATGGAGACGTCGATCACTGGAGTGAATACCTTGCCAAAACCACCTTCGAAGTGAACACACAGTTCCACGCTGGACTCAAGATTTCACCATTCGAACTGTTGTTTAATTACACACCTCGAAGGATAATTGAACACCAGCTGCAGGTAGACATCTACGAGCCCCAACAAGAAATTGAGATGGTCCGGCAAGAAGCATTTGACAACATAACAGCCTGCCTAAATGGTATGAAAGCCAAACACGACCGAAAGCATCCGCCAGCACCCTGAGAAGTAGGTGATAAAGTCTCGTACGAGACATCATCCAAAGCCGGGAAGTTTTATCCTTGGTACAACGGACCATACACGATTACTGACCGCGACAAGGAAACTTTCACGATCACCAGAACGAAGAAAATCGCACAGAAACAAGGCTGGCCAGTGCAACGCAGTTAAAGTGCTTTCATGAGAAAACACAAGACACAACCCCACAACTGCACGAAGACTCTGCGCAATCCCCACAAGCACCTGATGACCGGCACAGACTGAGAAAACCACCACGTTGGCTTCAAGATTTCGTCACGGATTATTAATGCGAAGACGCATTAGTCCAGGTGTGTTAGCCAATTACATCCGATGGATGGACGGATGGATGTGGCTGTGCCCCTTAGATCGGGCGACAGCAAAATATCTGCACTGAAAACCACACAGAAGTGCTTCGGGAAATTCATTTCACCTACCTGGGTAGCGAAATTTTTTCTGGAAATCGCTGTTTTCGATGAGCTGGCTTCTTGGGCTCATTGAAAAGAGCATTTCCCATGTTTAACTTTCCACCTTCAGCTGGCTCCTCGCGTTAAAAACAAGTGCACAAAAAGCAAATGTTTGAACAACGCCTCCTCTAGGAAGATGCCTGCCGCATGAGAAAAAAAAACAGCTGCTACACCCTTTCTCTCCTTCAATTCGAAAACGTTCTTGGTCGCTAGCAACACCTGTGGCGGACGGTGCAACAACGCAACACTTTGCATAGCCTCCGAAACTGTAGTGCACAGTTGCAGGTCTTGAACAACTCTAGACTTACGCGCCCCTATGGGCCGCAGATGAAAAACGCTTTGCTGGTACCACCCATAGAGTTTCTCAAAATTAACTAGAGGGAACTCTGGCGCTGAGATCGTTCAGCGACCATGGGAATGATGAGTAGTACACACATTTGCCTAGTCTTCGTACTTGCGGGCGGCGAATCGTACTTGCAGCTTTGTTTATTGCTGTGCTTCGGTTTTGTTTTGCAAGAAAGAACGAACCCTTTTGAACTTAGGGACTTGATTCAAAATAGTATGCTTAAAAGAATAAGGCTTTGAAGCACAAACGGTAAACTTTTGCTAATTTATGTTTTAGTGAAAAAACAGCTCCAAGCCACACGAGCACACACGGAGCCAGAAACAGGCCAGAAGTATGAAAATTAGACAAATGTGTGTATTAACCCATCATTCCCATGCTCGTTGAAGTGCCGTGCGTTGCAGCTCCCAGAGACACTAGCGCCAGCGTTCCCTCTAGTTAGTATTGTGGGAAACTCTATGGGTACCGTGCGTCACCGTGCTGATAGTGTCGGTCGCGAGCGCCACCGCGCAGAGCTTGTTTAAAACTGAAGGCAGGCCAACTGTGCTGGGAGCGTGAGCCATTCCTCAGGCATCTTTCTGGAGGAGGCGTTGGTTTGAAGGTGGTTTCGAGGCACTTGATTAGCTGTGGCCGCCTTGTTGCCTCAACTCGCCTCGCCATTGGCCCTATGCTCCCTCCGGGAGATCGTCGTCTGCTGCTTGTGCGTCGCGAGGACATAGCTCTCGAAAATCGCTACTTCGTGACGTGTTCACAGCTCGATGATCACTTAAGATATAATTACGCTTTAGTTAGGAGCAGTAGGCGAATGCGCGATCAGGTTACGATGAGCGCGGCGCGTCATCGGAGTCGTCTTTAGCCCTCACTTCACCGACATCGAGACTGTGGGCAGGAACGACGCGCTAGCGCACTCGTGGCGACGTGCTTCGTCGCAAGCAACGAAGCTGTAAGCGGCGGCACGGTCAGATTACTACCTGTGGCCGCACCGGATGTACGATCAGATTACTACGAGCGCGGCGCGTCATCGCAGTCGGCTTTAGCCCTAACTCCGCTGACAGCGAGACTGCTAGCTGGAACGACGCGCTAGCGCATCCAAAACAACCCGCGTCGAAGAAAGAGCGAAGGGTGGGCTGGACACCCTTCGCTCTTTCTTCGACGCACATGATGACGACGTAGCAATGGACCACTTTTTCCAGTGCGAAGGGAGAGCTTTGAAGTTGTTGCATGGCTAGGGTCGGCAAAGTAAGTTGATCGTATTTTTGGCAATAAATTTTTGGTCTGCTGGCCGTATCACTGTTTTTATGCCTCATACTCGCGGCAACAAAATTCTCGCGAAAACGAAATTTTTTGGTTTCCCCAGCAATTTCGTTATTGCGGTTTTCGACTGTAGTATATAATTTGTGTCATTAGTGGTTACCAACATTCGTTGAGTGATCCCCTGGTGCTAATTAAAAATGTTCCGCAACAGCCTCTACAGGTAAAAATGCAGGCAAATCACATGTAAGAAACCACTGGTTTATGGATTCAGTCTTACATGTATACATGATGGATGTTAGTACATTGTTATGAAAGTCATAGTGAGCACGTTGAATGTTATCTGAACATTCTTCATTAGTCAGCTATATTTCAAGGAATGCCACAACTTCACCAACACATACACAAACAGACGCACACTTGCACGTGCAGATATTCCTCATGACTGAGCATGTGACAATCCATTTTATTGGCAGCATCGTTTACCATGATGCGCTTCCTTTTTGTCCTTAGTGTTTCCAGCATAGCAGTTGGTATGGGCAGCTCCTGTGAATATTTACATCTTACTGTAACTTTAATTGGCTCTTCTATTTGATGAGTACGATGAACATTATGATGAGTCACTGAGAGCAAAATAGCGAAATCCTCTCTTGACTTGTATAACTGTGATTACTCGACAGCACACCTACCTTCTCAGTTGCTCCATCTGATAATTAAATGCCAGCAATAGAGGTAATACTGGTTAAAGACTAAGTATAGGAATCGTAAACATGCATAAGGTCCTCACACTTTTTTGATGCAATAAGAGAATGCATCCGAGTAGCAAAGAATGATTGCAGTCTGACCTATACAGCACGCATATACTGTTACATTGCCCAGCCTTTCCTCAGGCTTTCCAACTGCACGTATTTTTTACTGTAGGTTATGTCAGCAATAGTGAGACATTGCACAGAAATGCCAGCGTATGCCATGGGCACATGCCACAATGGTTAATTTGATTATTCTATTTTTGTGCCTGATTTAAAATGCTGGCCCTGATGGGCTTCTGTGAGATGGGCAGTGGCGTCACAGAAAGAAAGCAAAGAAGAGAACAGAGCATGAAATTTCTATTTATACTACGCAGTTGTGCTGATGAGGATTGCATGATTGTCGTATTGATTACTATTGCAATCCCAGTTTTTTTTTTAAATTGCTGTTGCAATAGCCTCTAGTCTATTGCCGTCCCATTCCCGGTATTATATTATTACGACGTGTATGTGCCGGATTGATAAGAGGGAATAGAAGTGTGGACTTGGGAAGAAGAAGATCTCTCGCCAGTTTTATCCGGTGCGGCCTCGCCATCCCAGCTTCCGTTCAATAAACCCCCGTACCCCTACTTCAGGCGTAACAGAGTGGTGGAAGGTGCTGGGTACAGTATACGTCGACGAACCACGGAGCCACAGCTGTTCGAACTTCGCCGGAGCCGTCGTATTGCCGGTCTGCCACCGACACCAACTGCCATGGCCGAGAGCGAAGGTCACACCTTCTCAACCACACAAAGGTCAGTGCCAGCTGCACCTCGATATCACTATATGGAACCCCGCCCGTTTGCGGGAAGAGCAGGAGAAGATGTGGATGCGTGGCTGACACAGTACAAAAGGGTGAGCCGGTACAACTGCTGGGATGCCACCGACCAACTGGGAAATGTCGCGCTGTTTCTCACGGAAACAGCTCTGATGTGGTACGAAAACCACGAAGATTCCTTAACAACGTGGGATCGTTTCACTGAAGAGCTCAAGAAATGCTTCGGCGACTCTGATTCAAAAAAGAAGAGCGCGGAGCGCACGTTGGCTCAAAGAGCTCAGACTCCTGGAGAAACGTGTACCACCTACATCGAGGAGGTCCTGATGCTCTGCAAGATCATAGACCCGTACATGACTGAAGAGGACATGGTCGGCCACCTTCTGAAGGGTATAGCAGAGGACGTCTACAACTTTTTGATAGGCAGGGAAGACCTGACTTCCGTCTCCGCCGTCCAACGCCACTGCCGTACTTTTGAGAAGCTAAAGACCCGTCGTATTGCCCCGAAATTTGGTAGGCTGGCAAATGTAACAACGGTCGCCAGCGTCGACGTGAGCCCGCCCGCCGACCTTGCCGCCACTATCCGGACAATAGTGCGGGAAGAACTACAGCGACAAGACACACTGTTCCACGACACCATCCGTCATACGCCTACCTCTTCATCCTACTACCCAGCACCTCCACCACTCTGTTACGCCTGAAGTAGGGGTACGGGGGTTTATTGAACGGAAGCTGGGATGGCGAGGCCGCACCGGATAAAACTGGCGAGAGATCTTCTTCTTCCCAAGTCCACACTTCTATTCCCTCTTATCAATCCGGCACATACACGTCGTAATATTGAGCACAACGAACGCGTGGACATTGTTCTGGAATGCATTAGAAACGCTGGCCTTGTACTTAATTCGAAGAAGTGTCATTTCGGCGAGCGACAAACCTTAGTACTTGGGCACCTTGTGAACAAAGATGGGATCAGGCCTGACCCGAGCAAGACAGCAGCTGTGAAAGCGTGCAAACCACCTCGCTCAACGAAAGAGCTTCGCAGCTTCCTAGGCCTGTGCTCGTACTTTCGCCGATTTATTCCTGCATTCGCCGACGTTGCCTTCCCCTTGACCAATCTGCTACGTCAAGGTACTAGCTTTGAATGGACACATGACTGTGAGACGTCTTTCAACCAACTCAAGTTCTTACTCACATCGCAGCCCATTCTCCGGCACTTCGACCCTTCGGCGCCGACCGAAGTTCATACTGACGCCAGTGGCATTGGCATAGGTGCAGTTCTAGTACAACGACACAGTGGAAAGGAACATGTCATTGCGTATGCCAGCAGAACTTTAAGTAAACCAGAACGGAATTACACAGTGACTGAGCAAGAATGTTTGGCACTCGTCTTCGCTGTACAGCGATTCCGTTCATACCTGTACGGTCGCCCCTTTCAAGTGGTCACAGACCATCATTCCTTGTGCTGGCTTGTAAGCCTCCGAGACCCATCTGGCCGCCTGGCACGCTGGGCCCTCCGCTTGCAAGAGTATGACTTCACGGTGTCATACAAGAGTGGCAGGAAGCACGCTGACGCTGACTGCCTTTCGCGGATGCCGCTTACTACAACACTTTGCGATGCCGACAATTTCGATCACCTAATTGCGTCAGTGACTCCAGTATTCCCGGACAAGACCACCTTTGAAAATGAACAGCGGAAGGATGTCAGCTTGGAGCCATTATTTGCTGAAGCACGAGCGTCCACTTTGGCCGGACGCTTTTGCGTTCGTGAAGGATTACTTTACAAGAGGACCTTCTCGGCCACGGGTTCCCGCTTCTTGCTGGTGGTGCCACACACACTCCGTTCCTCCATCCTGCGCGCCATGCACGACGACGCAACTTCGGGTCACCTGGGAATGACGCGAACACTCCTTCGTACACAGGAGCGATTTTACTGGCCACGCATGCGCCAGTCAGTTGAGCAGTACGTGGCCAGTTGCACTCAATGCCAGACGCACAAATCAGTCACGACTGCTCCGGCTGGACTTCTACAGCCTGTGACGCCTCCCAGCACTCCCTTTGAGCAAGTTGGCATTGACCTCGTGGGCCCTTTTCCACGCTCGGCAAAAGGCAACCGTTGGATTGTAGTGTGCGCCGATTACCTGACCCGCTACTGCGAAACGGCCGCCCTGCCATCTGCGACTGCTGGCGAAGTATCCTCCTTTCTCCTGCACTCTATCATACTGCGCCACGGACCTCCTCGCGTCATAATAAGCGACCGCGGCCGTCAGTTTACGGCAGACGTTGTTGAGGAACTGCTCCGTATGTGTGGCTCGGAACTTCGTCATTCGACACCTTACCATCCACAGACGAATGGCCTTACTGAACGAACGAACCGGACACTGGTGAATATGCTTTCAATGTACGTGGCGTCCAATCACAAGAACTGGGACGACGTCTTACCGTTCATCACGTATGCCTTCAACACTGCCCAACACGAAACCACCGGCCACAGCCCTTTCTTCCTTCTTTACGTTCGACCCCCTCGTTATACCCTGGACACTATCTTTTCGTTTTATGACAATGACGATCCTTCATTAGCTGAAACACTATGCCTTGCAGAAGAAACTCGGCGTCTTGCCCGCCTGCGTACTATAGCATCGCAAGACCGCTCAAAGCTCCGCTACGACAGCAAACACCGCCACGTCACATATGAACCGGGAGACCTTGTAATGGTGTGGAAGCCTATCCGCAAGCGTGGCTTGTCCACAAAACTTCTCGCCCACTACACTGGCCCATTCGTTGTCCTTGAGCGCCTCAGTGCAGTAGATTATAAAATAGCACGACTGACAGCTAGTGGGAGACGATCAACCAAGACCGAGGTTACCCATGTGGCTCGCCTCAAAGCTTTTAGACTGCGGGACGATGCATGAAACGCGCGGTGCGCTTCGTCTGCGAAGGGGGAAATATTACGACGTGTATGTGCCGGATTGATAAGAGGGAATAGAAGTGTGGACTTGGGAAGAAGAAGATCTCTCGCCAGTTTTATCCGGTGCGGCCTCGCCATCCCAGCTTCCGTTCAATAAACCCCCGTACCCCTACTTCAGGCGTAACAATATACTGGACTAATATATCCCTTTATTAGCCAATTCCACATCGTGTGTCTGAGTCTCTCTCATGTACCGACGTAAGCTGAAGGATTCATACACCCAGAAGATAATTATATATATGGTGTACATGTTTTACCTGCATAGCACAATGAATATTTTAATATTACATTTTATGTTGATGATCGGTTGATAAACAAGTTGATGATCGCTGTGTCGTCGTCTTTCTTTCCCAGCTTCGGGCAGCCAGCCTGTTCACCCATCTTCGTTTTCTTCCCAGGCATGCGCAATATTCCTCCCCTCGCTGACCTAGCCCGCCGGGCGAGGTAATTGATTCACCTTGGTGTGTACAACTTCAGTCGAGCGACATGGACTGCTTGGGTTTTAGCAGCTCTTCTACCACTTCTGGTGAGGCGAGCTATTGTGTATGTGACTTCCGTGATTTTGTCGAGAACGACAAACGGTCCGTCATATGTGGCCAAGAACTTTTGGCATAACCCGCGTCTTCGTACCGGAGTCCGCAGCCACACTAAGTCGCCTGGATGGTAAGTTACAGGCCGGTGGCGGACGTCATAGCGTGCCTTCGATTTTTCATGTGATGCCAAAGTGCGTCGACGAGCAACAGGACGCGCCTCTTTTGCAAGGCAGATGATTTCGGTGACTCAGAGGTTCTCGTGCACCGAGAATGGCAAAACTGTGTCGAGTGTGTGCCGTGGTGGTCGTGCGTACATTAAGAAAAAAGGACTATAGCCTGTTATCTCATGCCTAGCGGTGCTGAACGCGTACGTTATAAATGGTAGCACGTCATCCCAGTTCTTGTGGTCGAATGTCACATACATAGAGAGCATGTTTACAATTGTTCGGTTGGTGCGCTTCGTGAGCCCCTTTGTTTGCGGATAGTATGGCGACGAGTGACGAAGGCGGGACTCACTCAATCGAAGCAGCTATTCTACTATATCTGCCGTAAATTGTCGCCCACGATCATTGATGATCACGTGGAAGGGCCATGTCGGAGGATAACGTGCTGCAGCAGGAACACAGAGACGTCGCTGGCAGTTGCGGTTGGTATGGCCGCCGTCTCGCAGTAGCGCGTGGGGTAATCGACACATACAATTATCCAGCGATTGCTCTAAGCCGACTTTGGAAAAGGGCCCACGAGGTCAATGCCCACCTGTTGGAAAGGTGTGCTTGGAGGTGGCAAGGGCTGTAGAAGACCAGCCGGAGCAGTAGATGGGCGTTTGTGTCGTTGACACTGCGTGCAGCTCGCCACATACGCCTCGACTAACTGTCGCATTCCTGGCCAATAAAAGCGTTCCTTAGCACGATAAAGCGTTCGCGCCGAACCTAAATGTCCGAACGTAGGATCCTCGTGCATAGCACCTAAAATCGCTGTCCGAAGGCTTTCTGGCACGACCAGGAGGAAAGTGCACCAGTGCTGGAAAATTTCTTCTTATACATGAGTCCGTTGCGTACACAGATATGGCATGCCATAGGAGCTGTGCAGAGCGATGATAGCCTGGTGTCATTTCGCTGTTCATCTATAAAGGTACTGAGGTCGGGAAACTTTGGTGACACAGAAGCTACGAGGTGGTCGAGGTCATCGGCGTCACACTCTGTAGTGCTGAGTGGCATGCGCGAAAGGCAATCTGCGTCGGCGTGTCGTCTACCACTTTTGTACGAGACTATGAAATTATACTCTTTGAGCCGAAGTTCCCAGCGCGCCAGACGGCTGCAAAAGTCCCGAAGGTTGACCAGCCAACAAAATGAGTGGTGGTCGGTGACTACTGTAAAAGGGCGTCCGTACAGGTAAGACCGAAACCGCTTAATCGCAAATACTACCGCGAGGCATTCTTGTTCTGGAACAGTGTAATTCTGCTCGGGCCTACTCAAGGGGCGACTTGCGTATGCAATCACGTGCTCGTGGTTACCATAACGTTGAACTAGGACGGCACCAATTCCTATGCCGCTGGCATCCGTGTGCAGTTCTGTGTGAGCTGATGGGTTGAAGTGTTGAAGAACAGGCCGCGACGTCAGGAGGAACTTCAGTTGACGAAAAGAGGAGTCGCACTCTGGAGTTCACTCGAAGGGAGTATTCTTCCGTAGTAAACATGTCAGCGGATACGCGACATCGGTAAATTTAGGTATAAAGCGGCGAAAATAGGAACAAAGCCCCAAAAAACTGCGGAGCTCCTTGAAAGAGCGCGGCGCATTGAACGTTTCAACGGCTGCTGTCTTCTGGGGATCTGGATGGATGCCATCTTGATCGACTAGGTGTCCGAGAACAAGGGTTTGTCGGTCTCCGAAGTTGCATTTATTTGAGTTAAGAACAAGGCCAGCGTTTCTTATGCAAGTCAGTACAGTATCCAGACGTGAATTGTGTTCGCTGAAGGTGCGGCCAAAGATGACGACGTCGTCGAGATAGCACATGCAAATGCTCCACTTCAAGCCACGAAGAACAGTGTCCATAATTCGCTCGAACGTCGCCGGGGCGTTGCACATTACAAATGGCATCACGTGGAATTCGAAAACGCCACCAGGCATTACAAAGGCTGTCTTTTCTTTATCTTCAGGATGCATGGGAATTTGCCAGTAGCCCAATCTTAAGTGTACAGAGGAAAAGTAAGAGGCCGAATGCAGACAGTCTATGGCATCATCAATACGTGGAAGTGGGTACACGTCTTTTTGTTACAGCATTCAATCGGCGATAATCGACGCAAAATCTCCAGGACCCGTCTTTCTTTTTAACGAGAATTACTAGAGCTGCCCATGAACTTACCGTCTCTTGAATGATTCCGTTTTCAATCATTTCGTTCACCTGCTCATTAATAATCCGCCGCTCGGATGGCGAAACACGGTATGGCTTTTGTCTAATCGGATTGGCCAAACTCGTGTTGATAGTGTGACATGTCTGAGAAGCAGGGATTAAGGGCGCTTTGTCTTGCTGCGCAAAGTCGAATGCAGAGACGTGCTTCAAAAGCACATTGACCAATGTTCGGCGTTCACTTGTGCTCAGCGACTTATTCACCATTGACAGAAGAGCCGTTTCAAAACTGTGACTACGATGCTCTTCCGGCGCATCTCTAAGCTCGGTCACCAGTAAGGCCTCGTGTTGTCCACCGACGACGGCTAACTTTAGACCATCTGGTAACATCACGGGTTCTGTGGAGCAATTGACAGTCCATAAACCAGCGCGTCCACGTCTGATCGACACCACACAATGTGGGATCAACACATTCTTTTTCGTGCAGTTGGTCTAAACTGGTTCTACGTTGGTATCAAAGTTGGTGGAATAGCTGTCACTGCAACCAACAGGTACAGGAACGGTTGATAACGGTGGTATGATAGTGTCACAACAGACACACAACGCCGTCTCACCATCCACAGGGTTTTCCAAGAGTGCTGGCGGAACGTGATCACTCAAGACTATAGTCCCTGTGCTTCGGTCGACAGTCGTACTACACTCCCTCAAAAAGTCCATAACCAAAATAACATCATGTGTCGCTTGCGGAATAATCACGAACTCCGTTGGAATAACGCGGCCTCCGAGAAACACGTCAGCTTGACACACACCAACAGGATGAAGTGCCTCACCACTCACTCCGCGAAACTTCGAAGCTTGATTTCACTTAAATAAAACCTTCCGCCCAAAGGTATCTTTAAAACACGCACTCATGACCGAAATGGTTGCCCTCGTATCCACCAAAGCCATTACAGACACATGGTCAACAAAAACACGTACTTTAATCTTGAGCATCAACACAGGAGGTATTTCTGATATTAGCACGTCTCCGGCGACCTCACGTCCATCGGCCGCGCTTGCTTGTTTTCCTGTGGCAAAGGAGACGTGTTGCGACGCCGTGGTGAAGGAGAACGGAGAACACGAGGTGGTGGAGGCGTCAAGCCCCTGTCAGATGTAGGGGAGTGGTTCCAGAAGCTGCGTGTCCAGTAGTCTTCGCGAGGCAGCAGGTGTGTTGCCCTAGGGTCGTCGTGCGGTCGATCAGACAATCGTGTGGAGTGTTGAGGTGGGCCACAGTACGTTGCTCCCGGGTCGTCGCGAAGTCATCCGGAAGGCCGTGCAAAGTGTGGTGGGTGGCCATACCGTGGGGTTACACGTCGACGGTTGCCAAATTGCGAAATATGTCCTGGGATACCACAGGAGTAGCAAACCATGAGAGGTCGAAACTTCGTTTGTTCGTCAATGAATCGAACATCGTCTTCCCTGGCGTAGTGGTTTGGTTCGTCCCGTATATCATAAGGATAGACCGGGCGTCGCGAAGAAGGCGGACGCTGAGGGCGCCGGTCAAAGCGAGGAGTTGGCAAGCGTGGAGCTCTCTTTGGTTGTGGGGGCGTGCTGTACTCAACAGCTGCTGCACTGACCATCGATTGCCAAGGAGTCGTAGAAGGTGGCGGCGCAGGCACAGCCTCACGTGGCACATATTTTGAATGTTGGTCGTTTATAGAATGGTGATCAACTGCTGAGTGTGTCTGTTCTCTATAGCAAAAAAGTTCTTCGTGAACGATCTGTCGAATCGTCGAGGACAGGTCTGGGCAGGAACTCGTGTCGATGCTGGCAACCGTTGTAACATTTGTGAGCCGGCCGAACTTTGGAGCAATCCTGCGCATTTTCAGCTGTTCGAAACTTCGGCAGAGCTTCAGCACATCCTCTATATACGTTGTACATGTCTCACCTGGAAGCTGCGCGCGTTGATACAATGTCTGCTCAGCACGCTTCCTTTTTATGCTCGAGTCACCGAAACACCCTTTCAGCTCCGCCACAAAAACGTCCCACGTCGTCAGTGTGTCCTCGTGGTTGTCGTACCACACCAGCGCAGTGTCCGTAAGGCAGAAGACCACATTACTGAGCTGAGCGGCGGCATCCCAGCCGTTGGACTTGCTGACTCGCTTGTACTGGACGAGCCACGCGTCGACATCTTTTCCTGATTTTCCTCCGAAGGCTGGTGGGGCTCAGTAGGAGGGCACGGAACCCACTGTAGTTGTCCTTGAAGTGTTAGATGACTGATCTTGGGCCATTAAGATCGGCACAGGCGGGAGTCCGGCAAGGCGGCGGCTGCGGCGAAGTCCTGGTAGTGAAGCTCTCGTCGTTGGGTTTGTCTTACCCTACACCTCCACGAATCTGTTACGCACAAGGAGGACCAGGACGTACACGGCTGAACGGGGCCGTTTATTTTAGTCGCGAAGAGAAGCGCCGGAGCGGCCAAAGGATTGATGATCGCAGTGTCGCTGTCTTCTTTCTTTCCCAGCTTCGGGCAGCCAGCCTGTTCACCCATCTTCGTTTTCTTCCCAGGCATGCGCAACAATATATTGGCTCATTTACACGTATCACTTGTGTCCGATCTTGAAGTTACGGTGCTTGTGCCTGGTACTGTAACCAGACAAAGCTATGCCGATAATATGAAGTAGCTGGGTTGAGTGATATGCCAATGTAATAAGATGCACGAATGTCATTTTTCTAGCTGTCCTTTCAGTATTTCTCGATGCTTATTTCTTTAAGTTTTTCTAAACATAACATTATTGTCTAGCTCTTGTGCTGTTGTATAAAAAAAGAAACTGTTTTTGTGAAAGTCTGAGGGAGAGAGAGTTAAACGAAGTAAAAGGTCAGAAAAGTTATCAACCATGCTTGGCTCAATGTGTGGTAGGGGAAAGGTAGAGTAATAATAAAAATAATGAAAATAGAAAATAAAGAACACGAGGAAAAAATTGATATCGTGCCCATTACTACGACAGATTATGTGCTTTATGAAAATAATTATTATAGGAATTATTGAAGGTACACATGAAAATGTAATACAATTGTGAAACGCACATTTGGCATACGAGCAAAAAATTTGCTAGTTTCTCATAAAATGGTACTTAATTCACTGGCTCCTATATCAGTATCCTGCTTTCCATAGACTATGATTACCTTAGAAGGCTGCTCAGGTGCTAAAACCCTGCTGCAGAGTCCCAAGGGCCCTCGAAGCACTGCGTTGAGCTCCTCAACAATGGGAGTAGTTACCTGTAAGAATGATGAGTGTCTAGATCATTTGTTTTGAGACTTGTGAAACTGTTGTCATACTTCAAATGAAAGGGAAGTTACATTGAGTAGAGCATTTGTTCAGGCAATTTGACAATCCATTGGTGGGGCCCTAGAATTATCAACGATTAAAGACTCTTCTCATGTTTCTGTTTTTGCTATTGATTCATTGTAAAAAAAGCTCATACCTCACGAACTGATACACACAATAGAACCGATGTGTAGACAAACCAAACCTAATGAAATGTCGCTAAAGCGATTCTTAACGCTTTAGTTGAGGGGAAGCAAAATACTAGGTTACACATGAACAAAAGCCAATAATTGCAGATTTTCAAACTGAACATGTTCAAGCTGTCTAGCTTGAGGGTGTTACAATTGAGCCGGCACTGCTGTTTGCAGGTATATTAGAATCTTGGTGGTTGGTATCTATGTTGAAAGCTGTCAGTGCCTAACATACCTATGCTTTCGATAGGGCTTTACACTATTACTGACGTGGTAATAATTTAATCTTTCTAAATGCATTCGAATCACCATGAAAAGCAGTAGCAGAGAGAAATAAAATTATGTATTAATGTACGTACTTGTGCACACGACAATACATCCATGCGAGTTTCGAAGATCAGGGAACGCCTCATAGCAGCCTGCTCGCTTGCACTTCAACAGCCATGGGCACCTAAAAGCAAGGCCCATACTTTGCAGGTTTTTTTTTCATGGCACACTTAGGAACAGTGTTGTTGCTTCATTTCAAATTGCAGTAAAGGAAAGGTAATGAACGTACAGGTGATAATTCTGTTGATGCAGCCTCTTTGGAATGTTCTGGCACGGGTGTTATGCTTTGAGCTGGTGCATGTTTCTCCTGGTTGCTGTAGCCGAGACATGCGTAAAGAAATCCATTTACAGCAAACATTGTTAATATATATGAACCTGCTCAAAACATACCGACGTCTATAAATGAAGTTTGCAAAAATGCTCAAGCAAACGTCCATGAGGCCTAAACTTTGGCTGAATGCGTACGTAAGCTGCAACAGCTAATTTGAATATAATTAATCACAGTATTTTCACTGTGGTTACTTTCTGTTTTAAAAAGGCAGTCTTGCGACCTCAACTCCTAGTGTAGATGATGTCAAAGTGTGTCACAGAAATAAATTTATGAGCTAGGGTACTTTCACAAAATGTGGTCGATGAACGATTTCATCTGGGCTCAGTGCAAGTAATATTAAGCGATATAGAAACAAGGATGGAACTGCGAAACATGGAACATATGTATTTTCCAGGAGCAGGGAAGGTGAAGACCCCTGGATACTGCGCCGTACGTAGGTGCGGTACGGCCGGCGACTTTCGCAGACAGCAGAATATCGCTTGTTCTCGCCATCGGGCACGCCAACCGCAGGTGCCGCGATAGCTATCTTCAGTTTGGCGCAAAGCGGTTACCTCGCAGCGCCGTTAATTACTTTAGTACATGATAGCGACGAGGCGAGCTTCCTTAAGATAACGCCTTCCGCTCTTTATCCGAAACGCGTGTTTTTGTTTATCTTATGCTTTGCTGTGCGTATGGCTTTTCATGCCGAGTGTTTTGTGTTTCATGTTGGCCCGCAACTGTCGGCATCGAAGGCCTGTCACGCGAGTGCGCGCACATTTCTCGGCGTTTCGTATTCTATAGACACACTTGAAGCACAACCACAGCCCGCCTAAGCATCCCGTGCTGCAAGAGACGAATATTACGGATCAGCAGGGCGCGGGCCTCAACAGATATGTGACAAGAAAAAAATAGGAGGGGGGGGGGAGATCTTCAAAACGACCTAATTTTTCATGATGCTTCAAACAATTAGGAGCAAATAAACAACCACTGGGAGTACTTAGGTATTAAGTTATATGATCGTTATGGAAATGCTTATGGTGTCAAAATAATTCGGTTGCAGTTTTCTCTCACCAGAATTCTGGGAACAGCATCATCTCGCAGACGAGTTCTTAATGGCGATCGGGGACAGAAGTCCTCTGGAGCAAAATGTTTCGAGCACACAAGAAGAAACGTCGTTGGTCGCCAGTCATTATCGGGTGGCCGTACTGCAGAAGCCCATCTCCTTCGACGTTCTTGATCACAGGGAAATCTAAAAACAGTACGGCAACACGCACCAAAAACAAAATTTATGAGCATTTTTAGCTGAATCTTAAGACAAAGAAAAACATATAGCGCGACAAAGAGCCTCTCATGCAATAATGGTTTTGTAAGGAATAAAATTTCGGATACGTATGCATGAAAAGTGACGCCTATTTCTTTCCGCAGTGAGTGCGACTTGCACCCGGGTGCACCCACAGCTGGACATCGCTTACCTTTGCTGCAAAATACAGCACGGGCCTTGGGCGTTTACACAGCGAGAAATGCCAATAAAGTTCTGTTTTATGCGCGGCCGCGCTTGTTAACAGCGCGCCAAAGATAGCAGACGACCTCGAAAAAACAGAGGCAAGGGAAATGAAAGAACTTCCGGCGCAACAGTTTCGCCTTCAGGGAAGCTGCAGATTGAGATTCAGTGAAGAGAATTCAGTGAATGAGCAGTGTGAAGGGCAAATAACATGAAAGGTAGGAAGGCTGCAGTCAACGAAAGATTACGCACTGATGTCACATAGGATGTATCATAAGCTCAGGGGAATTCACATAGATGAAAGTGGCTCAAGAAGTCTGGGTAGTGATCACAAACCTATCAAGCTAAGTTTTGAAAGAGCAGAAAAAGTGGGAAGGAGACAACATCAGCAACTACAGGAAAATTTTCATTCAGAAAGGCAAACAGAAATTGCTACTAAACAAATTGAGAAAGTAATCACTGAGGATAATAAAATGTGTGGACATACACAAATCGAATTAGACTGTATGTGCTAAGCTTGCTAACGCACGTGACAAGTCACCGCGGAAAAGAAGACACAAGCCCAATACTTGGTGGGATGAGGAAGTTGAGAAAACCATAGCAAAAAGTCAGGAAGCCTCTAGGGAACACCGACATGCTAAGCAACGGGGTGAACCGACAGATGATGTTGAAAGAAAACGGGAAACCTTTCTAAGCTGTAGAAGGGCTGCATCCCTTCTGATCAATGAAAAGATTACAAGAAAGGGTGCTCAGTGGCTGCAAAAGTACATAAAAAGGACAGAAAGGCAGCTGCGAAATTTTGAAACCATCTAAACTCCCTAAGAATTGAAACAAATCTAGAGCACAGGTTTATAACTACAGCTCAAGGTGCTAGGCTAGAAGGGGACGAAGCTATAGAATATATAAGAACAAGAGTGACAGAAAAATTTTAACAAAGAAGTGCCTTATGCACCACAATAGACAGGGATGGATCAAGGGGCACAATTGCTCCATTTTCAGAACGAGAGTGGGAAGGGGCTGAGAAGAGGGTTCCATGTAGTACATCAACAGGCCCAGATGGCATTCTAATTATGCTGATAAAGACATTGGGTCCGAAGTCTAAACAGACTTTGAGAGAGGATGTGAGCAGAACTATAATCGATGGTGAACTCCCTGATGGATGGAAACTTAGCAGGATGAGCATGATCTATAAAGGAAAGAGGGACGAACATGACATAAACAACTACCGTCCTATAACAGTGACATCAGTGGTCTACAGGCTGGCGATGCAGATTTTTAAGAAAAGACTGCAGGCATGCATAGAGGATAAGGGGGTCCTGAGGGAACTGCAGAATTGGTTTCGGAAACACAGGAGGTTGGAAGAAAATCTGTTCTCACTGACGCAGTGCATCAAAATAGCAGAAAAGGAACTCAGGCCCCTGTGGCTAGCATTTTTGCATATCAAGGGAACGTATGATACCGTGGTTCAAGAGGACTTGTGGGGAATACTAGACACACTGGGTGTGGAAGATGAAGTCACTAATCTTTCAAAAGAAATCTATAAAAGTAACAAGGTAGGTATAAAGTGGGAAAAACAGGTATCCAAGCCCACGGAAGTGAAACGGGGACTTAGGCAGGGGTGTCCACTGTCACCTTTGTTATTTATGATGTACCTACAAGGATTAGAGGCCAAACTAGAGGGAAGTGGATTTGGCTTCAACCTGTCTTTAGTGAAACAAGAAAAAATCATTGATCAGGCACTACCAGCATTAATGTACGCAGATGATATAGTGCTAATGGCCGACAACAAGGAAGATTTGCAGAGATTGATGGACATCTGAGGTAATGAGGGGGATAGGTTAGATTTTAGATTCAGTAAGGAAAAATAAGCAGTCATGATTTGTAATGATAACGAAGGTAGTGAGCTTAGAATACAGGAGGTCACGCTCGGATAACAGATAAATACAAATATCTGGGCGTATGGATAAGCAATGCGACCGAGTACCTAAAGGAACACGAAGAATACGTGACGACCTAAGTTAACAGGAATGCAGCGGTAATCAAAAACAGGGCACTATGGAATTACGATAGGTATGATGTTGTCAGAGGAGTATAAAAATGTGTCATGGTTCCTGGTCTGACGTTCGGCAATGCGGTCTTGTGCATGAGATCAGAAGTTCAAGCAAGATTAGAAATCAAGCAACGTCGAATAGGTAGGCTTGCTTTAGGAGCTCACGGGAAGACACCAAATCAGGGAGTACAAGGTGATGTGGGATAGACATTATTTGAGGGCAGGGAAGCTAGCAGCAAGATAAAATTTGAGAAGTGATTGAGAGAAATGTGAGAGGAGCGTTGGGCTAGGAAGGTATTCAGCTTCTTGTACATGAAGAATGTCGATACAAAATGGAGGCAGGAAACCAGAAAATTGACTACAGAATACTTGATTGCTTTGATTGCTTTATTTGCTTCGTCACAGTACAGTGTAAGAGGAGGCGGAGGGAAAAGCCGTAATGACGGCTTGAGGGATCCTCCGCCCCCTTTGTGAACAATGGCAGCAGATGAAGGACATCACAATATCATACACTTTCACATTGTTTTACGTAAAGATCATGCCACAAAGGAAGGAAAACCTGAAAACGTAGTTGATACATAGCTTACACAACAAAGGAACTTGCAGCAGTCTTCTGCACCTGAATAAATACATAGTTTATAGAACATATAACATAGTTTGCTACATAGTTTATAGAACAAAAAGAGCCGCTAATTCTGCGACACTTAAATGAGACACATCTATACCTTTGCTAATATAAGTATTCAGAATTCGCGGTAGAGTACATCGAAGCATCTGGAAACCATAATTAGTGCGAAAGTACGGAACGTTCCACTTAGAAAACAGCAGGTGGCAAAACCAAAAAGAACTATCAGTCCAGAAGAAAGTGAAGGAAACGGAGACTTAATTGGCATGACTAAGAAGTCCGCACTAGAGATCTATCGAACTTTTAGCAGGAAAATGCCAAAGAAAGGATCTATAATAATACTCGGAGTAGTTCTGTACTGTTTGAGGCCAGGACGGGAGTGTTGCGAACCAAGACATATCGGGCCAAATACGAAGGGGTAGACATGGTATGCAGTGCGTGTGGAGAGGAAGAAGAAACTGCCGAACACTTGATAATGTTCTGTAAAGTGCTTCACCCTATAGTTCAGGATGATCGCGCAGAGTTTTTCAAAGCACTGTGGTTTAGAAACAGGGAGGGCAAAATAGACTTTAAGCGGGTAGACTTTACTAGAAGGAGGTTATCTGATTGGTGGCTAAAGTCAAGGTACGAGTGAAAAATGAACCCTTCACTGAAAAGTACGAATAGACGGTATACTGGCATCTCCGATAAAATATGTATCGGATATCATATCTACAGTCCTAGCCCATGTTATATATAGAATGTTCGAATGCGTAATTTTTCCAAGCAAACTTAAAATATCCCATGTCTCTCCAATTCACAAAGGGGGTGCAGACAATTCTGTAAACGATTTCCGACCTATTTCAATACTACCAGTCTTCTCAAAACTTTTTGAGGCTGTTATTAATTCACGACTGGAACGTGTTTTAAGTAAGTATGCTATAATTAGTGCATCTCAGTATGGATTTCGGAAGAATAAATCATGTGACGATGCACTCCTCAAAATAAAACATCAAATACTACAAAACATTCAAAATTGTTTATACATGGTCGGTTTATTCCTTGACCTCCGTAAAGCATTCGACAGTGTGAATCATGAAATACTGTTATCTAAACTTCATAGCTATGGGATACGTGGTACAACGTTAGATCTCATGCGAAGCTACTTAACAGATTGTTTTGAGTATGTTTCACTTAATCAGGTGACCTCTCCATATCTTAGAGTACAGACTGGCGTACCGCAGGGATCCATACTTGGCCCGATAATATTTAACATATACATCAATAACCTTCCAAGCATTTCACCTACACCGAACATAGTCATGTATGCGGATGACACTAATCTTTTCTTTTCAAATTCATCCCTACAACAGATTGAAAAAGAAATTAATGATTATTCAGATTTATTATCTGACTAGCTGAAGTTAAACAAACTTCAAATAAATGTCAGCAAAATTAAGTATATAATATTTAAACCAATAAATAAGCCAATGCCTGTCGAGATTACTGTTTTATTTAAAGGAGAGCAGATAGAACAGGTAACAACGCAAAAGTTCTGGGGGGTATGTTATCAAGAAAACCTCTCTTGGGACAATCATATTGTTACGGGGAAGATTTATTCACCGAGAGCTGGTCTTGCTAACAGCTTAAAGAGCGCACAGTCATGCAGGCCAACGGGAGAAACTCGAGAGTCCAACCCACTACAACCACGTTGTCGTCTTCTTCATTTGGGTGCCAATTCAGCTGTGTCGGGGTGACAGTTTCATACACGTATCATCACCCCGGCCCGTAAGGCACCGTCTCGGTGCCTGTTAAATGAGCGAGTCGGCGTTGTAGGGCTTGAGACGAGAAACGTGGACTACTTCCGTTCTGGGTGCCGCAGCTGATGAGTTTGTGGTAGCGGAAATCTCGTAGGTCACACGTGTGACCTGACGAATGACTCGGTAGGGCCCGGCGTATCGCGATAGTAGTTTCACGCAGAGGCCAACACGTCGAGATGGGAGCCACAAGAGAACAAGAGATCCCGCAGAAAAAACGGCATCTCTATGTCGACGGTCGTAAAGGGACTTCTGTGCTGTCTGCGACGACGATAACCGAGCGCGCGCTACGGCGCGTGCCGTGAGGGCCCGGGTGATCGCATCCTGAGCGTACGAAGTGGAGGATGGGTGGTCTGATGAAAGCAGTGTGTCGAAGGGCAGTAAGGGATGACGTCCGAAGAGTAGATAAAAAGGGGAGTAGCCCGCTGTTTCATGACGCGACGAGTTATAGGCGAAGGTTACGAACGGAAGAGCTATGTCCCAATCAGTGTGGTCGGTAGATACGTACATGGAAAGCATGTCCGTCAATGTGCGGTTTAGGCGCTCCGTAAGGCCGTTAGTCTGAGGGTGGTAAGATGTGGTGAAGTTGTGACGGGTAGCACAAGATCGGAGTAGGTCATCAACCACACGAGATAGAAAGTAGCGACCACGGTCTGTGAGCAGGTGAGTCGGAGCGCCATGCTGGGGAATAATGTCGTACAGCAGGAAGTCGGCAACGTCGGTTGCGCAGCTGGTTGGTAGCGCTCGAGTGATTGCATACCGAGTGGCATAGTCTGTGGCTACTGCAATCCATTTATTTCCAGTTGTAGAAGTAGGAAAGGGACCTAGCAAGTCCAACCCTACTCGATAAAATGGCTCGGCTGGAACTTCAATAGGTTGAAGAAGACCGGCAGGGGGAGTCGTGGGCTTCTTTCGGCGCTGGCAGAGGTCACAAGATGTGACGTAACGGCGAACAGAGCGGTACAGACCCTTCCAGAATACTCGTCGTCGAATGCGGTCGTAAGTTCTGGGGACTCCTAGATGTCCACAAGTTGGAGCGTCGTGGAATTGTCGCAGAACATCCTTTCGCAGGTGGTGCGGTACGACGAGTAAAAGTTCCGCGCCGTCGGGGTGTAAGTTGCGGCGGTACAAAATGTTGTCTTGAAGCAGGTATCTGCTAAGAGAAGGGTCAGCATAACGCGATTGAAGGCGGTCAATGATGGTGAGCAACGATGGATCTCGGCGCTGTTCGTCAGCCACGTTCAAAAAGTCAGTGATGGCTAAAACGCAGGCATCGGATTCCAAATCAGTGGAGCTAGGTGGATCAACGGGGTGCCGGGATAAGCAGTCAGCATCGCTCTGCAGCTTTCCAGATTTGTAAACAACCGAGAACATGTACCCCTGTAATCGAAGAGCCCATCGGCCGAGTCTTCCTGCAGGGTCCTTAAGCGTCGACAGCCAGCAAAGCGCATGATGGTCCGTGATGACTGCGAACGGACGTCCGTGTAAGTACGGACGGAATTTCGCGATAGCCCATACGAGGGCTAAGCATTCCTGCTCAGTTATAGAATAATTTTGTTCCGCTTGCGACAAAAGGCGGCTAGCGTAGGCTATCACACGGTTGGTGCCATTCTGTATCTGAGCGAGTATAGCACCAATGCCATGGCCGCTTGCATCGGTTCGAGCCATTGGATCAAAATAAGCCAACACAGGTGGTGAGGTGAGGGCGGTAATTAGCGACGCGAAGGAATGTTCTTGGTCCCTTCCCCAAGAGAAGGCCACATTCTTTTTGAGAAGATCCGTGAGGGGCCTAGCAATATCCACGAAGTTGAAGACAAAGCGACGGAAGTATGAGCAGAGCCCAATAAAACTGCGAACTTCTTGTGTGGAACGCGGAACCATGAGTTCTCGGACTGCACGGACTTTGTCAGGGTTGGGTTGAACACCAGTGGCGTCAACAAGGTGGCCGAGTAGTTTAATCTGCCGACGTCCAAATGAACATTTCGACGAATTCAGTTTGAGACTAGTGCCACGAAAAACGTCAAGAATTGCCGAGAGACGAGACAGGTGGCTATCGAAGGAGGGCGAGAAAACTATTACATCATCCAGATAGCAAAGGCAGGTCGACCATTTGAAACCGCGAAGAAGAGAGTCCATCATACGTTCAAACGTAGCCGGGGCATTGCACAACCCAAAAGGCATGACCTTGAATTGGTAAAGGCCGTCGGGTGTGATGAATGCTGTCTTCTCGCGGTCGCGGTCGTCGACCGAAATTTGCCAGTATCCGGATCGAAAGTCAAGGGTCGAGAAATAGTTGGCGCCGTGGAGGCAGTCGAGCGCATCATCGATTCGGGGTAAAGGATAAACGTCCTTCTTGGTGATCCGATTCAGGTGGCGATAGTTGACGCAAAAGCGCCAGGTGTTGTCCTTCTTTTTAACTAAGACCACAGGGGAGGCCCAAGGACTCGATGAAGGCTCAATGACGTCTTTACTCAACATTTTCTCGACCTCCGTCTGTATAACTTGGCGCTCAGCATGTGACACGCGATAAGGGCGTTTGTGGAGTGGACTGGCGACGCCGGTGTCGATGCAGTGGGTTACGGCACTTGTACGGCCTAGGGGACGGTCGTCGACGTCAAAGATATCCAGGTAAGAAAACAGAACACCCCGGAGCGCCGCAATTTGGGAAGGTAAGAGGTTGCTGGATATCATTTTGTCGAGGAACGCCTTATTTTGCGACGTAATGACAGGTTTCGCCATGGTCTTAGTGTCAGGTGTAAAAGGACAAATCGAACATTCATCAAGGGTGGAAAGATCGGCTAAAGTGATGCCTTGGGGAAGAACTTGGGTCGACGTAGAGAAGTTCAGAACTGGAAGTAGCACCGTGTTGTTAGCAACAATCACTATAGTATGTGGTAGTGCGATGTGGTGCGTAAGGGTCAAATCAATGAGGGGAGCTACCAGATAGTCTCCATCAGGAACGGACGGGAAGGGCAACAGAGGAACGTACATAGCAGCCTGGGGCGGTAGCCGTAGAGACTCCACGGATCGTAGCCGAGTGCGACTTGGAGGAGTGGACGAGCCGTAAGATACCGGTAGAACAATCGATGAGGGTGGAGTGGGTGGTTAAAAAGTCAATTCCAAGGATGACGTCGTGTGGGCAAGCATCGAGGACTGCGAAGAGAACGGAAGTGTGGTGGCCAGCAACAGTAACGCGGGCAGTGCACATACCAAGTACCGATGTTCGACTTCCGTTAGCAACTCGAACAGTAGAGAACATAGTTGGTGTGAGAACTTTTTTCAGGCGAGATCGATGTGTAGAACTCATAACAGATACTTGGGCACCAGTGTCAATTAGAGCAGTAACGGCGTGGCCATCAACGAACACCCGAAGTAAATTGCGTCTTGAAATTGTAGCCGGTTGAGGGTTTTCGTTCCGAGTCGTCAACGCAGCGCCACCTCCAGAAGCTGTACTCGTCAGTTTCCCGGAGAATGGGCAGAATAAGCCGGTGACGGAGAGCGGCGGCGTTGAGGGGAGCGTGACGGCCGACCCTGAGGTGACGGCGAGCGGCTTGACCAGTTTCTTTGGGCGACGACGTCAGCGTAGGACGGTTCGGAGCGTGGAGATGAACGGTGAGCTGAAGAGTCCTGAATATGGTCATCCGAAAAAGCGGGTTGCGAATAGTGTCCACGGTCCTGACGGCGGTCGACATTACGAAAGCTTGGCCGGAAATACCCCCTGTTGCGACAATGGCGGGAGATGTGCCCAACTCGAGAGCAAGAAAAACAGATGGGCCACTGAGATGGATTTCGGTAGCGTGGTGGAAACCGAGGAGTCGAAGCTGCCGCAGCGACAAGTCGGGCAGAGTGGTGGTCAGCGTTGTGGACAGGAGTGCTCATGGGCTGCGGCTGGGGAACCTGGACACCCAGGTTAGCAAACTCCTGGCGTACGACGGCTTGAATGAGCGAGACTGTTGCCCAGTGGTCTTGCGCAGGGGGCTGATAGGAAGCGGGTGCCATGGCTTCCAGCTCCTGGCGAACAATCCTTGCGATATTGGCAGGAGGCGCAAGTGAACGGGGCGCTGCAGAATCCTCGCAAGACGAAGTCGCAGCAGTGTTTGGTAGTCTCGCGATGTGGTGGGTGATTCGCCTGCTTTTTGCTTGTTCAAATCGTCGGCATTCGGATATGATGGAGTCGGCAGTGGTGCAGTTCTTGCACATTAGTATGTTGAAAGCATCATCAGCAATGCCTTTCAACACGTGGCTGATCTTGTCCGCCTCGGACATGTTTTTGTCCGTCTTCCGGCACAGTGCCAGTACGTTTTGGATGTACGTGACGTACGACTCCGTCGATGATTGAACACGCGACGCGAGGTCCTGCCTGGCTGCCATCTGACGAGCAACTGACCGACCGAACAAATCGCGAAGCTTTTGCTTGCATGTGTCCCAGCTGGTTAATTCTTCTTCATGCGTCTCATACCAGGCGCGTGCCGTACCCCTTAGGTAGAACAGAATATTTGCCAGCATAAGCGTTTCGTCCCACCTGTAGTGCTTGCTGACGCGCCCGAATAATGCGAGCCATTCTTCGACGTCCGTGCTGTCCGTCCCGGAAAACGTGCCAGGGTCGAGAAGATGGGGGGGGAATCACAGGTGATGGAGCCGGCGCGGATGGCGAAGCCTGAGTGCCAGTTTCAGGCATCGTGGCTGAAGAAAGCTGGCGTCCACTGCGGAGTTCCAGAGCCTGGTTGTGTGAAGAACCCGCACCTATATCAATAAACTCAGCAGCGACCTCAGTAAAGTAGTACACTCTATGTATAAAATTAGTAGTCTTATACCACTAACACTAAAAAAGGCAATGTACTATGCCCTCTTCCACTCAAAACTTAGCTATTGTGCTTTAATATGGGAAACAACAACTGCAAAAATACACAACAAATTAATAAAACTACAAAAAAGGGCAATGCGAATTTTAAAAAACTATCACGGTAGACCGCAAGATTTACCCACACACAATCTTTTTGAGAAACACTCGTTAATCAGAGCAAATCAAATCAACTATTATAGATTACTTTTGCACATAAAAAGCGCAGGCTCCGTGTTAGTAGCCTGCCCGTTTCTCCCCCTCGATATCAATTACGCCACCAAACGAGAAGGCCACCACTTATGCGAACTGACTACGGGTGTCACGACCTTGAATATCAAGTACCCCGGCTATTGAACATTGTTTACCATCATATAGATTTTCATGCGCCCCGCTTTAAAAATTTATGAAGAACTTTCTGTTGCATTCCATGATAACTTATCAATAAAATATATCTGTCTAATTTTCTACGTGTACCGCATATACAGTTTGTGCTACAATTTGAAAGTTCGCAATTTAATGCGTATAGGTATACATTCTTGGAGTGTCTGTATGATATGTTTGTTTTCATGAAGAGTTTTCATATATTATGCCTACCTGTAATGGTTTATTTGCAGTGACAATTATGTACATGCATGTTTCGATTTTCCCGGTTGCCCTATATTTTGTATACTCGCATCGCATGCAAACATGTACACGCATGCCGAATGCGCATGGGAGTAGGAGCCTCTGTCAGTCAGCCTTTAGCTCTTCTCCTCTTTCTGTATCAGAAAGAAATAAAAAATAAACTTCAAACATCAAGCCTCAACCTCGCTATTTAAAGGGAAAAAAGATAATTTTAATAGTTAGTTTACTAAGTATTACGGTTAGGTGGCGTTAGCCGCCGCCCGATCTAAAGGGCACAGCCACATCCATCCATCCATCCATCCATCCTCGCTATCAAGTTTTTTTACATCATATTTCGTGGGATTTTTCGTGGCATTATGTAGCAACTGAAGCTAGATTTGAAAAAATAAAAGCCAACCAAGACACCTTTGCAAATAAAATTAAAATGAAAATTATCGTCCACAACTGGAATTCGAACCTGGGTCTTTCGAGTGGGAAGCGACCAAATCTACCCCTCAACCACTTCGGGGGAACCACGCGCGGCTTTTGAAACGATGACATAATACACACTGCCGATCGCAGTGCTACAAGCGGATTGACCTTCTTTGGGCTTCACTTTTCGGAGCTCTGTCCGGGCGTTCCCCTTGTTCTAGTACACTCAACTTAGGAGGAACGCGGCTTTGGGATCGCGAAAAATTGCGAAAAACAAATCGTTTTTGAAAACCAAGTTTTCAGTTTCTGGAGCCCTTTTTCAATCTGTTTCCAAAACATCTGCACTGAAAACCGCGCAGAAGTGCTTCGAGAAATTCATTTCACCTACCTAGGTAGCGAAAAGTTTTCTGGAAATCGCTGTTTTCGATGAGCCGGTTTCTTGGGCTCATTGAAAAGAGCATTTCCCATGTTTAACGTTCCCGCTTCAGCTGGCTCCTCGCGTTAAAAACAAGTGCACAAAAAGCAAATGTTTGAACAGCGCCTCCTCTAGGAAGATGCCTGCCACATAAGAAAAAAAAACAGCTGCCACACCCTTTTCCTCCTTTACTTTGAAAATGTTTTTGGTCGCTAGCGTCACCTGTGGCGGACGGTGCAACAGCGCAACACTTTGCATTGCCTCCGAAACAGTGGTGCACAGTTGCAGGTCTCGAATAACTCTCCACTGACGCGCCCCTATGGGCCGCAGAGGAAAAACGCTTAGCTGATGCCGCCCGTCGCCGTGATGATGGATGGATGGATGGATGGATGGATGGATGGATGGATGGATGGATGGATGGATGGATGGATGGATGGATGGATGGATGGATGGATGGATGAATGGATGGATGGATGGATGGATGGAGGTATGGATGGATGGATGGATGGATGGATGGATGGATGGATGGATGGATGGATGGATGGATGGATGGATGGATGGATGGATGGATGGATGGATAGATGCGGCTGTACCCTGTAGATCGGGCGGCGGCTAACGCCACCTAGCCGTAATACTTAGTGAACTAACCATTAGATTTCTCTTTTTTTTCCTTGAAATAGTGAGGTTGAGGAATCGTACTTTGCAGTGAAGGGTGTAATTTTCACTCGGGCCTTGACTTTATCCACCAATCAGATAACCTCCTTCTAGTTAAGTCTACCCGCTTAAAGTCTATTATGCCCTCCCTGTCCCTCAACCCCAGTGCTTTGAAAAACTCTGCGCCATCATCCTGAACTATAGGGTGAAGCACTTTACAGAACATTATCAAGTGTTCGGCAGTTTCTTCTTCCTCTCCACACGCACTGCATACCGTGTCTACCCCTTCGTATTTGGCCCGATATGTCTTGGTTTGCAACACTCCCGTCTTGGCCTCAAACAGTAGAGAACTACCCCGAGTATTATCATAGATCCTTTCCTTGGCAATTTCCTGCTTAAAATTTCGATAAATCTCTAGTGCGGACTTTTTAATCATGCCAATTCTTTACATGTCAGTCTCCATTTCCTTCACTTTCTTCTTAACAAATAGTTCTTTTTGGTTTGACTACCTGCTGTTTTCCAAGTATTCACCAGTCAATTTCCTGGTTCGCTTCCTCCGTTTTGTATCGACATTCTTTATGTAAAAGTAGCTGAAAACCTTCCTAGCCCAACGATCCTCCCCCATTTCTCTGAATCGCTTCTCACATTTTATCTTGCTGCTAGCTTCCCTGCCCTCAAATGATGTCCATCCCATATCACTTTGTACTCCCAGATTTGGTGTACTCCCGTGAGCTCCTAAACATGGGCAACATGGTGCAACATCGGCTGACCCACCCCTTCAAAAGCGCGCCGGCTGCATCGATACTTCGGGCCACGGCACTGCCGCTGCGGATCGATGCTCACCCATCATGTATCTGCAGGTGCTGCTTTTTGCCGTCGTGGGCCATCTGTCGTCTGCCTCATCGGATGGCCTACCGACTACAGTCACCGAAGATTCTGGCGTGTGCTCGGGTACACCTTTGAGCAGCTTTTCCGCGCACCACAGCCAGTTTTTTCGGGTTTCGGATGGTTTGCCGCCAAATCTGGACTTTACGGTGTTCGCCGTCCGGCAACCTGGTGCAACATCGGCTAACCCACCCCTTCAAAAGCGCGCCGGCTGCATCGACACTTCGGGCCACGGCACTGCCGCTGAGGGTCGATGCTCACCCATCATGTATCTGCAGGTTAGTTATTACAACTGTTGTTCCTACCGGAACGATGATATTTGCCTTTTAGCGGTGTCCTGGCCTTCTGGGTTTTTGAAGTTTGCTCGGAGTGCAGCGCTGTTCCTCAGCCGCCTTTTGTTACTTCACGGTGACGTGGAGGAAAACCCTGGACCAATGAATAAGCCCCAGGAAGAAAAATTGAATTTCGCGTTCGATGCTATTAAGCGCCTAGAAAACAACAACGCTACCTTACTGGAATCCGTAAATAAGGTTTTATTATTACATGCTACTATTCAAAACGATGTCGAACAGCTCAAAACTCGGGTGCAGGCTATCGAATCTAAAATGCAAAACAACGATAAAAGCGTAATTCTACCAACTCACGATCATTTTTCTACATTACAAGGCAAAATCGACGACATGGAAAATAGATCTCGGCGTTCCAATGTTCTTTTCTTTGGCGTAGATGATAAAGAACCATCTGAAACGTGGGATGCAACTGAAGGTCTCGTTAGGGACTTTTGCTCGTCAAAGTTCGGCATAACAATAGATTCCGTTGCCCGAGCTCATAGATTAGGTCGTTTTGTACGAGACAAAAAGAGACCCATTATAGCCAAGTTTTTCAACGATAGGGAAATCGTAGCAATTTTGAACAAAGGACCTATCATATGTTCCTCCGCGAGAAAGAAGTTAGGATTTCTGAAGCATAGATTAGGTGATGCCCCCTCGTCGCTTAGACTCATTGCATACAAATCCATTGTAAGACCCACCCTGGAATACGGAAGCATTGTATGGGACCCCCATACTATCACTAATAAAGAAAAGCTTGAAAAAATTCAGAGATTGGCAGCTCGCTTTATTTATAAACGTTTTAGACGTCGCGACTCCCCTTCAGCTATGTTGGAGCTCGCACACCTAGAGCCATTGGCCAACCGACGTAAAAGTGCCCGTCTAAACTTTCTACACCAGCTATATTTTAACGAATTGGGAATCCAGTCACAAGATTACATAGCTAATAACCCTAGTCGAGCGTCTCGTCACAAACATAGCCGAAGTATTACACCGTTTTTTGCCCGTACAGACCAATACAAATATTCATTTTTTTCCAGAACTGTTTCCGATTGGAATGTTTTGCCAGAGTCTTCACCCTTGCTGTCATCCAATGTATAATGATTGTATACTTACCTGTGGATTATGTACCCTCACATTCATGTGTCGATCTTGCATCCGTACGCATGTCTTCTGGATGTGTACATCCCTCTCCTGCTTGGACCTCTCAAGGTTCGCAGTATTGTACAAATAAATAAATAAACTAAAAAAAACACGCCCTTCAGCATCTCGCGCGATTACTCGGTGCCCGTTCGCGACAAGCGTCGAAAGCTTGCCCAGTTCAAGAAATCTGTAGTCAGGGAGGGTGACCATTGCCGCCTGGTATTCACTAAGCTGTTGGTGAATGACGACATCTACGTGTGGGACACTGTAAATGAATGCGCTGTCCGATTAAATCCTCGTGAGAACGCACACGCGGCGGAAACCCCCGTAAACGACACGTGCAAATGACGTAGCTCTCCCCCGATAATTGAGTATTCTTCGCCTCTCATACCCCGCCCGATAGTCAAACATTTTCCATTCTTGTTTACAAATATCCGTAGTGTTCTTTCTAAAACTGTCCCTCTTTCTTCACTGATAGACTCGTTGTCAGCATCAGTAGTAATATTAACCGAAACATGGCTTAATGACACTGTTAGTGATAACAATATCTTTGTTTGTGCATCTGAATTCAACTTTTTTCGTTACGATCGAAAGCACCGAAGGGGCGGTGGTGTCCTCCTTGCCGTCAAGAATGATCTTGTTGTTACCCCCATCTCAGTATGTTCTTTTCTGGAATGTGCCTTTGTTTCCTTGAAGTGTGCTGGTAGCCATGTTATAATTGCTGTTTCTTACCGTCCCCCCGATATGGGCTGCACGTTTTCGGATGAATTTTCTCGTGTTATGGGCGATATTCACACTGTTACGACCGGCCCTAGGGAACCAAGCACGAAGAGTTTGGGGGAGAACCGGTTCTTGACCGACGGGGTCGTCCACCCCCACCTCCCCATTCAGGCTCCTCCTCTCGCCGGGAGAACTCCGGAATCTGCTGTGCGTTCGTCACCATGTTTGGTAACATTTTAGGGCGCCGTGACCATATATGGACCTCGTGTTAGGTTGTGCCACTCCATGTGTTGTGAGGTGTGTTTCCCCTCTCTCGTAGCCGAGGTGCCGGAGCCACCGTATTGGCTGACGATGCGGACAGTGCGCCCAGTGTCGGCAACGCGGCGCTATAAAATGCCGAAGACGTTTTGTATCTCTCACTCTTCTCTCTTTGGTTCAGTTGACCACTTCTCCACATGTAAATAAATCTCTGTTGTTCGTTCGGGCGCTTCTTCTCGCTGAATTGTTGGACGATGGATCCTGCGACGGGGCCAGCTACCGAAAACGAGACCGGCAGGACCCGGAGTCCCAACAACACCCGTTTTCTGAACGCTGTACTTATCATTTTCGGTGATTTCAATTTTCCTGCCATTAATTGGAGTGCCCTTACTGTTCCACCAAGTGATGTTGAAGCGCACAAATTTTTGCAGAGTTGCCTGGACTTTTCATTAACTCAACTCATCAATTTTCCTACACGCTGCTCAGCGACAAGTTCAAATACCCTTGACCTAATTTTAACAAATGAACCCGATCTTTGCTCGAACATTAATATTTTTGATGGTCTTTCCGACCCTGCGATTATTACCGGAACCTTGATTCGCCCACTTGTCGAAAGAATATCAACTAACAAATCGATTACGTGCTATAACAGAGGTAGGTTTGATTGCATAAATAATGAATTGTCTGCCTTTTACAAAGAATTTATACATGGTCACCTCCAGCGCACTATTCAAGAAAACTGGTTGCTGTTAATAAATAAACTTACCGGCCTCATCAATAAATTCATACCTGTCATCACCGTGAAAACCCGAAGCACGGTTCCTTGGTTTACCCAGCAGCTCCGACGGTTGAACAACAAAAGAAACGTTTATATAAACAGGCCGTCCAAAAGGATACCTTTAACTCTTGGACGAAATACAAAAAATGCGATAAAGAATATCAGTCGCTTTTGAAATCTACTCGCCGCCATTTCTTTAACCATGATTTATCATCTATACTTGCGAATAATCCGCGCAGATTCTGGCGCGTTGTTAACCCCAAATGTTATCCTGATATAGTCCTAAGCAATAACGATGGTGTTTCAGTTCCCACATCTCAATGCGCAGATGTCTTAAACCAGGCGTTTTCCTCAGTTTTTACCAGAGAAGACGTTTCATCCGCTCCCATATTGCATAGTTTCAGCAGCACAGTCATGCCGGAGAATGTTATCAGTGAGGCCGGTGTTCTGTCCCTTTTACAGAAACTAAATATTTCTTCCACCTTGGATAATATAGGCTTAAATAAAATTCTGAAATTTATATCATTCAGTATCACCCCCTTCTTATGCGCTCTGTTTTCACAGTCTATGTCTACCGGAACTCTACCCCAAGATTGGCTATCAGCTAAAGTCGTCCCCCTCTTCAAATCAGGTGAACATTCCTCACCGCTAAATTACAGGCCCATTTCCTTAACTAGTACCATTTGCAAGCTCATGGAGCATATCATACACACTCAAGTAATAAACTATCTCGAACGTCACAATATCATTTTCAATTTTCAGCACGGTTTTCGCAAGGGATTTTCATGTGACACCCAACTTGCCGGTTTTGTTCACGACCTTCATAAATCCATGGATGCTGGTTGCCAGGTCGACGCCATTTTCTTAGATTTCGCTAAAGCTTTTGACCGCGTTCCTCACCACAGATTACTACTAAAACTAGAACAACTTAACATTCACCCTATAGTTCTTGCATGGATACAAGTTTTTCTTTCCTCCAGGTCTCAATTCACCTTTGCTATGAATTTTTATTCTTCCTCTTTACCGGTAACATCTGGTGTACCCCAAGGCAGTGTTCTTGGTCCTCTACTCTTCCTCCTTTACATTAATGATCTACCGAATTCTTTATCTTCACACGTTCGACTTTTCGCGGACGACTGCGTAATATACCGTAACATTTCTTCTGATTCTGACCGCTTAGCTTTGCAATCTGACCTTAACAAAATTAATCATTGGTGTTCAACTTGGCTTATGTCGTTAAATGTTTCTAAAACAAAGTGCATGTCCTTTGTAAACGCTGCTACACGTTTTCCTAGTCAATACTCGTTGAATAATATGACACTTGAGTTAACATCTACCTACAAGTACCTCGGTCTCCATTTTCAATCGAATCTATCTTGGCACCATCATATAGAAGTCACTCTTGCAGCTGCTAACCGGTCTCTCGGGTTACTGAAACGAAATCTTAAACGAAATCCATCGCAGTTAAAAAAACTTGCTTTTATTAGTTTAATTCGCCCTAAAATAGAAGATTCCAGTGCCATTTGGGATCCTCATCAAGCCTACATCGTATCAAATATGGAATCTTTGCAAAACCGAGCTGCTCGTTTCATTTACTCAGATTATTCTACCTATTCCAGCGTAACTAACTTAAAAAACCGTGCTGAGCTAGAGGATGTGGCCATTCGTCAGAAATATGCACGCCTATCACTTTTCCACAAACTTTACAATCACCCATCATTACATGACAGTTTCTTTGAACCCGCCTGTTCCATCTTTCCCCGCCGTGATCATCCTAACAAAGTCAAACGCCCGCTATCTCGCACACTTCGTTTCGCTCAGTCATTCATCCCGCGCACTATTTTCGAGTGGAACAGTTTGCCTGCACATATCGCCACCGAGAAAGACTCGGTCAAGTTTTCAGAGCTCATGCGCACTACGGTGACTAACTAAATATTTTTTTTTTTGCTTTTGTTGTTTTGTTTTCTTTCGTTTTTCAACTATTGTATAACGCCATGCAATTGCTGCCCGTATTCATGGTTTGCGCTTTGTTGCGGTTGTCAGGTTGCACTGTATCTTGCTGTAAACCATGTTGTATTGGCCCCCCCCCCCTATGTAATACCCTCTTCTAGAGGGCCTTTAGGGGTAACCTGAATAAATAAATAAATAAATAAATAAATAAATAAATAAATAAAAAAATAGGCCTACCTATTCCACGTTGCTTAATTTCTAATCTTGCTTGAACTTCTGATCTCATGCACAAGACCGCATTGCCGAACGTCAGCCCAGGAACCATGACCCCTATCCATATTCCCCTCACCACATCATACCTATTGTAATTCCAAAGTGCCCTATTTTTCATCACTGCTGCATTCCTGTTACCTTTATTTGTCACGTATATTTCGTGTTCCCTTAGGTACTCGGTCCCATTGCTTATCCACACGCCCAGATATTTGTATTTATCTGTTATCTCTAGCGTGACCTCCTGTATTCTAAGCTCACTACCTTCGCTATCATTGAAAATCATGACTGCTGATTTTTCCTTACTGAATCTAAAATCTAACCTATCTCCCTAATTACCGCAGATGTCCATCAATCTCTGCAAATCTTCCTTGTTGTCGGCCATTAGCACTATATCATCTGCGTACATTAATGTTGGTAGTGCCTGATCAATGAGCTTTCCTAGTTTGACTAAAGAGAGGTGGAAGCCAAGTCCACTTCCCTCTAATTTGGCCTCTTATCTTTTTATGCAAATCATGAATAACAAGGGTGAGAGTTGACACCCCTGCCTAAGTCCCCATTTCACATCTGTGCGCTTGTATACCTGTTTTTCCCACTATATACCTACCTTGTTACTTTTATAGATCTCCTTTAAAAATTTAGTGACTACATCTTCCACGCCTAGTGTGTCCAGTATTCCCCACAATTCCTCTTGAACCACGCTATCGTACGCTCCCTTGATATCCAAAAATGCTAGCCATAGGGGCCTGTGTTCCTTTTCTGCTATTTCGATGCACTGCGCCAGTGAGAACCGATTGTCTTCCAACCTCCTGTGTTTCCGAAACCCATTATGCAGTTCTCCCAGCACCCCCTCATCCTCTATACATGCCTGCAGTCTTTCCTTTATAATCTGCATCGCCAACCTGTAGACCACTGATGTCACTGTTATAGGACGGTAGTTGTTTATGTCACTTTGTCTCCCATTCCTTTATAGATCATGCTCATCCTGTTAAGTTTCCATCCATTGGGAACTTCACCATTGATTATTAGTTTGCTCACTGCCTCTCTCAAAGCCTGCTTAGACTTTGACCTAATTTCTTTATCAGCATAATTGTAATGCCATCTGGGCCTGTTGATGTACTACTAGAAACCCTTTTCTCAGCCCTTTCCAACTCTCTTTGTGAAAATGGAGCCATTATACCACTTGAATTATCCTTGTCTATTGTGTTGCATAAAGCACTTCTTTGTTGAAATTTTTCTGTATCCCTTGTTCTTATATATTCAATAGCTTCGTCCCCTTCTAGCCTAGCACCTTGGGCTGTAGATATAAACCTCTGCTCTAGGCTCGTCTCATTTCTTAGGAAGTTTAGATGGTTCCGAAATTTCGCAGCTACCTTTCTATCTTTTTTATGTACTTCTGCCAGCCACTGAGCTCCCTTTCCTCTAATCTTTTTATGGATCAGAAGTGATGCATCCCTTTTACAGCTTAGAAAGGTTTCACATTTTCTTTCAACATCATCTGTCGGTTCATCCCGCTGCTTAGCATATCTGTGTTCCCTAGAGGCTTCCTGACGTTTTGCTATGGCTCTCTTAACTTCCTCATCGCACCAACTCTTGGGCTTGTGTCTTCTTTTCTGAGGTGACTTGTTACGTGCCTTAGCAAGCTCTTGCCCAAACAGTCTAATTAGATTCATGTATGTCCACACTGTTTTATTATCCTCCGTGATTACTTTCTCAAATTCTTCAGAGGCTATTTCAATTTGCCTTTCAGGATAAAAATTTTCCTGTAGTTGCTCATCTTATCTCCTTCCCACTTGCACTGCTCTTCCAAAACTTAGCTTGATACGTTTGTGATCACTACCCAGACTTCTGGAGCCACCTTCATCTATGTGCATTCCCCTGAGCGTATCATACATCCTATGTGACATATATCGTTGACTGCAGCCTTCCTACCTCCCTTGTTATTTGCCTTCACACTTCTCTGTACTGTTGCAAATAATCAAATCAAGCCTTTCACACATATCCATGATCATTTTGCTGTCGGGTCGGTATACCCATCTATATCTCCTATGTGCGCATTCATGTCTTCTATTATAATTATCTCACAGTCTCTTCCTAACTCCTGAATGTCCTTTGATATGCACTCTACCATTGGCTGGTTTTCCTCTCTGGCCTTTGCTCCCGTCCACAAGTACACGGAACCAAGGAGTGTCATTTGCCCTGCCACTTTCCCTTTTAGCCATAAATGTTCCTCGCACTCCTGCTTGACCCTTTGCCAATCTGTACTTTTATAAATGAATGCCCCAATGCCACCCCCCTTTCTGCTGCCTTCTGTTCTATTACAATATTCCCACGCATAGTCCGGATTGTTCGGAGGTTGTTCCATGTCCCTGAGATGTGTTTCTACAAAACCGTATACCATCGGCCTCTCTTCCCTTAGCTGTTCTTCTATCTCTTCCCACTTCAGCCTGTTCCTACCACCCTGCATGTTAATATACCCCATATCTGAATTGGCTCGGCGCTCGTGGCTACGTCTATTTATGCCCCGGACTCTACCTATCTTAGATACTGGTGCCACTTTGGAATCGTATCTGTCCATAACACCTTTCAAAGGGTCTCACTCGTTGTTTTCATCGTTACTAGCTATCCTGCACCCCGAAGGGTCCGCTGCTCCCCAAAAAAGCTACTGCGCGTCCTACAAGTCGCCAACCCACCTCATGACCTAGCCGCCCATCAAAGTGAATTCTGTCTCGTTGAAAACCACCCCACCTAGGCACCTTTCTGTTTATTTTCGCCACCTCAAAGCCTTTCTCTCGACTTATTCGTCATGTCTGTTGGTTTGCGTTGACAACCACTCTTTGCATGTTGCCGTCACGCACCGGTAACTCCGGTCTCGTGCATATCATTACCTGTATCTGAGGAGAAGTGGTGCGCATGTCATCGACCCCTTTCGCCAGTGTGGTGGCTATTCCTGCTGTATCTTCATTGAAGACATCGTTTAAACCTCCTAAACTTATCACGAGGTTCCGTCTATCAGCTGTAGTTTTGAGTTTTGCGTTCGCTTGCCTCATGACTGCTTCTGTCTTGAGTCCTGGGAATGCCCCTACTGCAATCCTCTGGTCACCTCTTTAAATTTCGAGTTTAAATTTCTAATTTCTAATTTAAATTCGAGTCCCCGGCGATTATCACATGCTGTGAATTTTCAGCTGGAGCGTCCTGCAACTGAGGGCTACTTGCACCTGTGACGCCGGCTGCTTTGTCCCTTCCCAGCCCCACCACTATCTCGCTGAAGCTAGGACTTGCGATAATTGAACCAGCTGAACCTGTTTTTTCCAAACTTATTTGCTCTTCCTTCTCCGCTGTTCTGGTTGCCGGTTCCCTACTGCTCTCTGTAGGCCGCTTCTTTGTTCAGCTTCGCTAGTGCTTTCTCGGCGGACTTCAGTCTTTCTCCCATTGCCCTCGTTTTTTCTTGCTCTGTCGCCAACGCAGTCTCGAGCTCGGCGATTCTCATCAGCAGTTCACTCTAGGCAACCATCATTTTCTCCATTTTTTCCTTGACCTCACTTTGCCTACACTTCGCGTCAGCCTCTTCTCCATCCAATTCTACACTTGGGTCCACTTTCAAACCTGCTCCCCATCCTGAATACTTTAGAGCCTTTTTAATCATGTCTTTCTGACACCAATTGTCCCTATAGTTGATAATTACTAAAATCAAGCCCTGCACTACGAAAAAAAGAAAGTCTAAGCTCAACTACAAAAATTTGCGGGTTCAATGTACGCGCACCTCCCCCACGGGGTGGCAAAAGAAAAAAAGCAATAACAAAAAATTCAAACAAACACACCCGCACTAACTAATAAATACCTGGTGACTGGCCCCAAAAAATCGCTACCATAAAACAAGTGCTACGATAATTTCAACTGCTGCCTTGTAACTAAAAAGACAGGCTCAAAACATGCAAAAACACTTATCTGCGCAGTCGACTTGGAGCGTTCAAAAAGCACGTCCATCCACCGTGACAGTCCGAACCAACCTAGTGTTGGTTGGATGGATGGATGGATATGGCTGTACCCTTTAGATCAGGCGGTGGCTAGCGCCACCAAGCCATAATACTTAATGAACCCAAAACTATATTTATTTTTTTTTCTTAAAAAGTGAGTTTGAGGATTCGTACTTTGCAGTGAAGAGTTTAATTTTCACTCGTGCCTTGACTTTAGCCACCAATCAGATAACCTCCTTCTAGTTAGGTCTACTTGCTTAAAGTTTATTTTGCCCTCCCGGTCTCTAAACCCCAGTGCTTTGAAAAACTCTACGCCATCATCCTGAACTATTGGGTGAAGCCCTTTACAGAACATTATCAAGTGTTCGGCAGTTTCTTCTTCCTCTCCATACGCACTGCATACTGTGTCTATTCCTTCGTATTTGGCCCGATATGTCTTGGTTCGCAGTACTCCCGTCCTTGCCTCAAACAGTAGAGAACTACCCCGAGTATTATCATAGATCCTTTCCTTGGCAATTTCCTGCTTAAAAGTTCGATAGATCTCTAGTGCGGACTTCTTAATCATACCCATTTTCCACATGTCAGTCTCCATTTCCTTCATTTTCTTCCTAACTGAGAGTTCTTTTTGGTTTGGACAACTGCTCTTTTCTAAGTATTTACCATTCAACTTGCTGGTTCACTTCCTCCATTCTGTATCGACATTCTTCATGTACAAGTAGCTGAAAACCTTCCTAGCCCAACGCTCCTCCTTCATTTCTCTCAATCGCTTCTCAAATTTTATCTTGCTGCTAGCTTCCCTGCCCTCAAACGATGTCCATCCCATATCACCTTGTACTCCCTGATTTGGTGTATTCCCGTGAGCTCCTAAAGCAAGCCTACCTATTCCACGTTGCTTAGATTCTAATCTTGCTTGAATTTCTGATCTCATGCACAAGACCGCATTGCCGAACGTCAGCCCAGGAGCCATGACCCCTTTCCATATTCCTCTCACAACATCATATCTATTGTAATTTCACAGTGCCCTATTTTTCATCACTGCTGCATTCCTGTTACCTTTAGTCGTCATGTATATTTCGTGTTCCCTCAGGTACTTGGTCCCAATGCTTATCCATACGCCCAGATATTTGTATTTATCTGTTATCTCGAGCGTGACCTCCTGTATCCTAAGCTCACTACCTTCGTTGTCATTGAAAATCATAACTGTTGATTTTTCCTTACTGAATCTAAAATCTAACCTATCTCCCTCATTACCGCAAATGTCCATCAATCTCTGCAAATCTTTCTTGTTGTTGGCCATTAGCACTATATACTGGACACGGCAGCACCGCCGTGACGATGTCGCCTTACGTGCCTCTACTTGTGCAGGTTTTGGCGTGGTTCTTCGCGGACGCAGCAGCGGCCCATGTTATCACTGGACAACACAACTAATGGTCCCCGATGAAGAATGCGCACCAGCCCTCGAAAGAACTCAACCACTGCGCAACCAGATCATCGCCAGTGGCGTCAACGATGCTGTTCCACGTGGACTCGGTCGATTGCGCACCCCCGTGGAGCACGATGACGTCCTCCGCCTCCCCGATAGCAAGCTGCCCGGAGCATATAAAAGCAAGGGCCATGGTCTCGACCTTCAGTGGACAACACGGCAGCACCGCCGTGACGATGTCGCCTTACGTGCCTCTACTTGTGCAGGTTGGTGATCCAAAGTATGGTTTTCGTAGTAACTGTACCTGCCTGATTGTGCTGCCGTGTCCACACACTGTTCTTGGTTGCTTAAATGACTGTGTTTCAGTTGTAAGCCTGTTACTGATGTTGTCCGGTGACGTAGAGGAAAATCCTGGGCCCGAGGTTGAAAAAATGCTGGAGGAAATATTAAGTAACCAGTGTAAACTACTAGCAAAAGTTAATGAAATTCAGGCCAAGCAGACATCTACGGATGCCAGCATTTCCGACATGCATGTTAGGCTCCAGACTATTGAAAAACAACTTGAAGGGTTGGGTGAAACACAGAACCGGCTTACAATGATAGAATCAAGTGTTGGTCGCCATGACAGTGAATTGACGGCTCTTGCCAGGCAGATCGATGACTTAGATAATCGTTCTAGACGCAACAACCTAATTGTACGCGGAGTGGAAGAAGAAGAATCTGAGGATGAGGCAGTACTCTTAAGTAAGGTGAATGACGATATCTTTGACAAATTACTTGGCTCAAAGTGTAGCTCCATTGAGAGAATTCACTGTCTAGGAAAGAAAATACCTGAAAGAAGCCGTCCGGTCATCTTGAAAGTAGGTGACTTCAGGGACAAAACCAAAATACTGAAAAACTGCCACAACCTCAAGGGGACACAATTCAGTATCAGCGAAGATTACTCTAAACGAGTAGTTGAAATCAGAAAACAACTATGGATTTCATCAGCGGATGAAAGAGCAAAGGGAGCAAAGGTTAAACTAATCATCGATAAACTGAAAGTAAACAACGTTCTCTATGGCTGGAATGAGGCTACCAACGAGCGATTCAGGTATGCTAGCCCACGTCTCACCAGCTCTGACTGACGCAAATCGAGACCAACAGCATCTGTTAAGGTTATTAATGTAAACGCCAGAAGTTTGCTGAATAAAGCTGATGCAGTTGAATCCGCAATCCTGGAGCATGAACCGGATATAATGGTCGTAACAGAGACTTGGTTACATACGGATGTAGCAGATTTTGAAGTAACACCTACAGGTTACACAATTGTTAGAAAAGACCGGCAAGGAAGAGGTGGTGGTGTTGCGATTCTTATTAAAGACAACATTAGGTTTTCAGTGTTGGATGATAACTGTGACATAGAAATGTTGTGGATTAGGTGTGGGTTCAGCGAGCGAACTGTGTATATTGGAGGGATTTATAGAGCGCCGAATTCCTCTCTGGATATAATCGCAAAGCTAACAAATTTTATGGATTCTAATTTTAGTCTCCAAGATAACGTATTATTATTAGGGGACTTCAATCTTCCGGATATTAATTGGCTATCCCAGTCTCCTGGATCGGAGCAGGTTGCAAGTGCTGAGTAACTACTGGAGCTGGCATTCTGCTACGGGCTAACGCAAAGTGTCACTGAATTTACTCGGATAGGGACTACAAGGTCATCTATCCTTGATTTGGTATTTGTGTCCCCAAAGCTGTTGCCGTTACTCAGCCGTTGTGAAGTTGTAGAAGGCCTGTCCGACCACAGAATGGTAGTAACGCACCTAGCATTGTCCCCAGACACCTTGGGTAAACCCACACTTAGCACTGTACTGAATTTTATGGCGGCTGATGATGTGTCTATTTTGGACTATCTTGAAAAATCCTTTGATGAATTTCAGGTCCTTTACAACACTGACTGCAGCACTGATAGGCTATGGCATTTCTTTTCAATTGTTGTAGGGAAGTGCATAGACAGCTATGTACCCAGGATTAGAAAACGCATTTGTAAAACCAATCCCTGGATTACCAGAGAAATCATTCACACAAAAAGAAAACTAAAACGGAAACAAAAATCTTGGGCAAAAAATTGTACCCCTGAAGGAACAGCTTGCATTTTTTCAATGAGACAAGAACCGAAACGTCTGATCAAGCAATCCAGGGATCGGTTTTCAATGTGACATTGACGAAATACTTGAAGGAAGCCCCCTCAAGGTTTTGGCGCTTTATAACTACCCCAGCAAGCTCCCCGGGGCCACCTGAAATTACTCAACAACGTGTTGATGATTTCAATTCTTTTTTTGCTTCTGTGTTTACTCATGATAATGGCATTTTGCCCGAGTTTTCTACGTCATCATTGCAGCGGCCGATCGATGATGTGGTAATTAGCGAAGAGGGTGTCCTAAATCTTTTACTTAATATAAATACAAGAAAAATCCCCGGCCCTGATGGTATACCAAACGAATTTCTGTACAGATACACTGAATGGGCGGCTCGCTTCCTTACAAAAATATTTCAGTCGTCCCTGCGCAGTGGCTCTTTTCCAGTAGCGTGCTAGCGGGCTAAAATTAGCCCTGTTCACAAAAGTGGCTCCTCACGGGACGAGCGCAACTACCGTCCTATTTCGCTTATCAGTACATGTTCAAAGATACTCGAGCACATTATTAACAAACACCTGATGTCCTATCTTGATACGCACAACCTATTATTTTCGAAGCAGCATGGCTTCCGCCGAGGCTTATCTACAACTACACAGTTAATCGAATTTGTTCATGATCTTTCAAAAACAATCAACTTGCGTGGTCAAACTGATGTGGTATATTTGTATTTTTCAAAGGCATTTGATAAAGTGTCGCACTCAAAGCTCCTGTTTAAAATTGACAAAACGTTTCAAAATAATCACTTGACAAAATGGTTTTCATCCTATCTCAGCTGCCGTCAGCAGTTTGTTCAAATAAAAAATAAACAGTCTAGAGCAGTTGCAGTTAATTCCGGAGTTCCCCAGGGGAGCGTGCTGGGTCCCCTTTTATTTTTGTTATATATAAATGACCTACCAAACCGGGTTACGGTCCCGATAAGGTTGTTTGCCGACGACTGTGTTGTTTATAGCAGAATCGAGACTGAACATGACCAAGTTAATCTAAACAACAATCTTCAAAGAATAAAGGATTGGTGCGAAGAATGGCAAATGAGTTTGAACAAAGAAAAAACAGTCTTTATGACTATAACTAGAACGAAAGCACCTCTAGATTACAACTACCAGATTGGCAATGCTTTCCTTAAGCGTGTACAAAACTATAAATATCTTGGGTTATGGTTCACGCCCGACCTCCGGTGGAACACTCATATTGATAATGTATGCTCCAGGGCTACCAAGGCACTGTATAGCCTTAGACGTAACCTTTATACCGCCCCACCTGATATAAAGTGTCTTGCTTACAAAACCCTTGTCAGACCTATTATCGAATATTCTAAAATTGTCTGGCACCCTTACACAAAGACAAACTGCAATAAAATAGCAAAAATACAGCGACTTGGTGCGAGATTTATTTTTAATAAATATCGCCGACATCATTCACATACTGAACTTTGTAAAAAAGCTGGACTGGATAGTCCTGAATTTACGACGAGGATTGAGCGTCTAAATTCCTCTTCCAGTTTTTTCATAATCATTTTAAACTAAACTATTCAGATTGCTTCCAGCTCAGCACACAAGAACACTCCAGACATCGCCATAATATGTACATACCACCCCTAGTCCCACGTAACGATTGCTTTAAGTACAGTTACTTTCCACGTGCTATTGAAGATTGGAATATGCTGCCAGAGTCTATAATTGGTTGTTCCTCGCTTACATCATTTGAACAGAATCTAAAACGTTTATTACCTGAATAACAGTGACGTGCGTGTGTACATTTTGTTGGTTGCATGAGACTGCAGTAGTTGTCTTTCAAATCTTCAGCGCGGTGCAAAAGTGCCGCCTCAAGTGCGTCATGTGCTGTTCTGCGCGTATGTATTGCATCGAATGTGTGTTTCATTTTTTGTTATGTATAACTTCGAGTTGCTGCTCACAATAATACCGAGAAATTATCTCGAGACCAGTACGGTACTTTTTTTTCGCAAATAATTGTTTGTACTTCCACCCTGTAACGGCCCACTTCTGGGCTAACAGTATAAATAAATGAAATGAAATGAATGAAATATCATCTGCGTACATTATTGCTGGTAGTGCCTGCTCAATAAGTTTTCCTTGTTTGACTAAAGAGAGGTTGAAGCCCAGCCTACTACCTTCTAATTTTGCCTATAATCCTTGTAGGTACATCATGAATAATAAGGGTGACAGGGGGCACCCCTGCCTAAGCCCCCGTTTTACCTCTGCAGGCTTGGATACCTGTTTTTCCCACTTTATAACTACCTTGTTACTTTTATAGATACCCTTTAAGAGATTGGTGACTACATGTTCCACGCCTAGTGTGTCCAGTATTCCCCACAATTCCTCTTGAACCACGCTATCGTACGCTTCCTTGATATCCACGAATGCTAGCCACAGGGGCCTGTGTTCTTTTTCTGCTATTTCGATGCACTGCGTCAGTGAGAACAGATAGTCTTTCAATATCCTGTGTTTTCGAAACCCATTCTGGAGTTCCCCCAGCACCCCCTCATCCTCTATCCATGCCTGCAGTCTATTCTTTATAATCTGCATCGCAGCCTGTAGACCACTGATGTCACTGTTATAGGACGGTAGTGGTTTATGTCAGCTTTGTCCCCCTTTCCTTTATAGATCATGCTCATCCTGATAAGTTTCCATCCATCAGGAACTTCACCATCGATTATTATTTTGCTCACTGCCTCTCTCAAAGCCTGCTTAGACTTCGGACCTAATGTCTTTATCAGCCTAATTGGAATGCCATCTGGGCCTGTTGATGTACTACTAGGAACCCTTTTCTCAGCCCTTTCCCACTCTCGTTGTGAAAATGAAGCCATTGCACCACTTGATTCGTCCTTTTCTATTTTGGTGCATAAAGTACTTCTTTGTTGAAATTTTTCTGTCACCCTTGTTCTTATATATTCAATAGCTTCGTCCCCTTCTAGCCTGGCACCTTGGGCTGTAGTTATAAAAACTTTGCTCTAGGCTCGTCTCATTTCTTAGGGAGTTTAGATGGTTCCGAAATTTCGCAGCTGCCTTTCTATCTTTTTTATGTACTTCTGCCAGCCACTGAGCTCCCTTTCTTCTAATCTTTTCATTGATCAGAAGGGATGCAGCCCTTCTACAGCTTAGAAAGGTTTCCCATTTTCTTTCAACATCATCTGTCGGTTCACCCCGCTGCTTAGCATGTCTGTGTTCCCTAGAGGCTTCCTGACGTTTTGCTATGGCTCTCTTAACTTCCTCATCCCACCAACTTTTGGGTTTGTGTCTTCTTTTCGGGGTGACTTGTTACGCGTCTTAGCAAGCTCTAGCTCAAAGAGTCTAATTAGATTCGTGTATGTCCACACTGTCTTATTATCCTGCGTGATTACTTTCTCAATTTGTTTAGTGGCTATTTCAATTTGCCTTTATGAAGAAAAATTTTCCTTTAGTTGCTTATCTTGTCTCTTTCCCACTTTCACTGCTCTTCCAAGACTTAGCTTGATACGTTTGTGATCACTACGAAGACTTCTGGAGCCACCTTCATCTATGTGCATTCCCCTGAGCTTATCATACATCCTATGTGACATCAGTGTATAATCTATCGTCGACTTCAGCCTTCCTACCTCCCATGTTATTTGCCCTTCACACATCTCGGTACTGTTGCAAATGATCAAATCAAGCCTTTCACACATATCCATGATAATTTTGCCTGTCTGGTCGGTATACCCATATATATCTTCTATGTGCGCATTCATGTCTCCTAGTATAATTATCTCGCACTCTCATCCTAACTCCTGAATGTCCTTTGATATACACTCTACCATTGTCTGGTTTTCCTCTCTGGCCTTTGCTCCCGTCCACAAGTACACAAAACCAAGGAGTGTCATTTGACCTGCCACTTTCTCTTTTACTGCTTTCTGCTTGACCCTTTGCCACTTTTCCTGCTTTGCCACTTTCCCTGCTTGACCCTTTGCCAGTCTGTACTTTTATGAATGAATGCCCCAATACCACCCCCCTTTCTGCTGCCTTCTGTTCTATTACAATATTCCCACGCGTAGTCCAGATTGTTCGGAGGTGTTTCCATGTCGCTGAGATGTGTTTCTAATAACCGTATACCATCGGCCTCTCTTCCCTTAGCTGTTCTTCTATCTCTTCCCGCTTCAGCCTGTTCCTACCACCCTGCATGTTAATATACCCTATGTCTGAATGGGCTTGGCGCTCGTGGCTACTTCTATTTATGCCCCGGACTCTACCTATCTTAGACATTGGTGCCACTTTGGAATCGTATCTGTCCATAACACCTGTCGAAGAATCTCCCTGGTTGTTTTCCTCGTTACTAGCTATCCTGCACCCCGAAGGGCTCGCTTGCCCCCCAAAAAAGCTACTGCGCGTCCTGCAAGTCGCCAACCCATCTCATTACCTAGCCGCCCATCGAAGTGAATTCTGTCTCGTTGAAAACCACCCCACTTATGCACCTCTCTGTTTATTTCCACCACCTCAAACCCTTTCTCTTGACTCATCCGCCATATCTCTTGGTTTGCGTTGACAACCGCTCTTTGCAGGTTGCTATCACGCACCGGTACCTCCGGTATCGTGCATATACCACGACCTCGTGCTATCACGCACCTGTACCTTAGGAGAAGTGGCGCGCATGTCATCGACGCCTTTCGCCAGTGTGGCAGCCAGTCCTGCTGTATCTTCATTTAAGACATCATTTAAACCACCTGAAATTATCACGAGGTTTCGTCTATCAGCTGTAGTTTTGAGATTTGCGCTCGCTTGCCTCATGACTGCTTCCAGCTTGCGTCCTGGTACCGCCCCTACTGCAACCCTCTTGTCATCTCTTACCCTCTGTTTGATGGCTTCTGTGCATCGATTTAAATTCGAGTCCCCGGCGGTTATCACATGCTGTGACTTTTCAGTTGGAGCGTCCTGCACCTGGGGGCTACCTGCACCTGTGACGCCGGCTGCTTTGTCCCCTCCCTGCCCCACCACTACCTCGCTGAAGCTGGGCCTTGCGACAGTTGAACCGGCTAAACCTGTTTTTTCCAAACATGCTTGCTCTTCCTTCTCCACCATTCTGGTTGCCGGTTCTCTACTGTTCTCTCCGTAGGCCGCTTCTTTGTTCAGCTTCGCTAGTGCTTCCTCGGTGGACTTCAGTCTTTCTCCCATTGCCCTCGTTTTTTCTTGCTCTGTCGCCAACGCAGTCTCGAGCTCATCGATTCTCACCAGCAGTTCACTTTGGGCAACCATCATTTTCTCCATTTTTTCCTCGACCTCACATTGCCTACACTTCGCGTCAGCCTCTTCTCCATCCGCTTCTACGCTTGGGTCCACTTTCAAACCCACTCCACATCCTGCACACTTTACAGTCTTTTTAGCCATGTCTTTATGACACCAATTGTCCCTATACACGATAATTACTAAACTCGAGCCGTGCACTACGAAAAAAAAAAGAAAGTCTAAGCTCTACTACTAAAATTTGCGTGTTAAATGCACGCGCACTTCCCCCACGTGGTGGCAAAAGAAAGAAAACAACAACAACAATTTCAAACACACACACCCGCACTAACTAATAAATACCTGGTGACTGGCCCCCGAAAAAGCCGTACAATAAATAGTTAGTGTCGGTCGTGTTACTGTCGGTCGCGAGCGCCACCACGCGGAGCTTGTTTAAACCTGAAGGCAGGCCAACTCCGCTGGGAGCGCGAGCCATTCCTCAGGCATCTTTCTCGAGGAGGCGTTGGTTTGAAGATCGTTTCGAGGCCCTTGATTGGCTGTGGCCGCCATGTTGCCTCAACTCGCCTCGCCATTGGCCCTAAGCTCGCTCTGGGAGATCGTCGTCTGCTGCTTGTGCGTCGCGAGGAGATGGCTCTCGAAAATCACTACTTCGTGACGCGTTCACAGCTAGATGATCACTTAAGATATAATTACGCTTTAGTTAGGAGCAGTAGGCGAATGCGCGATCAAGTTGCGACAAGCGCGGCGCATCATCGGAGTCGTCTTTAGCCCTCACTTCACCGACATCGAGACTGTGGGCAGGAACGACGCGCTAGCGCACTCGTGGCGACGTGCTTCGTCGCAAGCAACGAAGCTGTAAGCGGTGGCACGGTCAGATTGCTACGTGTGGCCCCACCGGATGCACGATCAGATTACTACGAGTGCGGTGCGTCATCGCAGTCGGCTTTAGCCCTAACTCCGCTGACAGCGAGACTGCTAACCCATCTCCTTCGACGTTCCTGATCACCGGGAAATCTAAAAACAGTACGGCAACACGCACCAAAAACAAAATTTATGAGTATTTTCAGCTGAATCTTAAGACAAAGAAAAACATATAGCGCGACAAAGAGCCTCTCATGCAATAATGGTTTTGTAAGGAATAAAATTTCGGATACGTATGCATGAAAAGTGACGCCTATTTCTTTCCGCAGTGAGTGCGACTTGCACCCGGGTGCACCCACAGCTGGACATCGCTTACCTTTGCTGCAAAATACAGCACGGGCCTTGGGCGTTTACACAGCGAGAAATGCCAAAAAAGTTCTGTTTTATGCGCGGCCGCGCTTGTTAACAGCGCGCCAAAGATAGCAGACGACCTCGAAAAAACAGAGGCAAGGGAAATGAAAAAACTTCCGGCGCAACAGTTTCGCCTTCAGGGAAGCTGCAGATGGAGATTCAGTGAAGAGAATTCAGTGAATGAAAAGTGTGAAAGGCAAATAACATGAAAGGTAGGAAGGCTGCAGTCAGCGATAGATTACGCACTGATGTCACATAGGATGTATGATAAGCTCAGGGGAATTCACATAGATGAAGGTGGCTCCAGAAGCCTGGGTAGTGATGACAAACCTATCCAGCTAAGTTTTGAAAGAGCAGAAAAAGTGGGAAGGAGACAACATGAGCAACTACAGGAAAATTTTCATTCAGAAAGGCAAACAGAAATTGATACTAAACAAATTGAGAAAGTAATCACTGAGGATAATAAAGTGTGTGGACATACACAACTCGAATTAGACTGTATGTGCTAAGCTTGCTAACACACGTGACAAGTCACCGCGGAAAAGAAGACACAAGCCCAATACTTGGTGGGATGAGGAAGTTGAGAAAGCCATATCAAAAACGTCAGGAAGCCTCTAGGGAACACCGACATGCTAAGCAACGGGGTGAACCGACAGATGATGTTGAAAGAAAAGGGCAAACCTTTGTAAGCTCAAGAAGGGAAGCATCCCTTTTTATCAATGAAAAGATTATAAGAAAGGGTGCTCAGTGGCTGCAGAAGTACATAAAAAGGACAGAAAGGACGCTGCGAAATTTTGAAACCATCTAAACTCCCTAAGAAATGAAACAAATCTAGAGCAGAGGTTTATAACTACAGCTCAAGGGGCTAGGCTAGAAGGGGACGAAGTTATCGGATATATAAGAAAAAGGATGACAGAAAAATTTCAACAATGAAGTGCCTTATGCCTCATATTAGACAAGGATGAATCAAGTGGCGCAATGGCTCCATTTTCACAACGAGAATGGGAATGGCTGAGAAGAGGGTTCCTAGTAGTACATCAACAGACCTAGAAGACATTCCAATTATGCAGACAAATACATTGTGTCCGAAGTGTAAACAAACTTTGAGAGAGGCGGTAAGCAAAACAACAATCGATGGTGAAGTCCCCGATGGATGGAAACTTAGCAGGATGAGCGTGATCTATAAACGAAAGGGGGACAAAGCTGACATAAACAATTACCGTCCTATAACAGTGATATCAGTGGTCTGCAGGCTGGCGATGCAGATTATAAAGGAAAGACTGCAGGCATGAATAGAGTGTCTGGCCACAGCACGGAGGCTCCGAGAACATACAGCTCAATGGCGCAGCATTTTCAAGCACGGCAAAAACACTGGACAGACGGCAGAGAGAAACAGGTGAAGCAAACAGGGGCGCCATAATAAACAGGAAGCCAGCGATTGGAGCGTAGAAAGGTCCTAGTGGTGGGGGACTCTAACGTGGCCAGTGCTAGGGATGGCGTCTTCAAGACAGTGAAGGAAGACGGGAGAGTCAGGGTGGGGGCACTGTCAGGGAAGAGCATGGTGGATGCACTGGCCAAAGCTCAGGAGGTTTTAGAAAACAGCATGGCGGGCAAAAATCTAGTCATTATTCATGCTGGGCTCAATGATGTGTTGAAGGGCAAAGATCGCAACCTTCAGAGAATGTGAGAGGATGGGATGCGTAAGCTCCGAGAAGCCTCTGGGAGTGTGCCTGTGACCATATGCACAGTCCCAGAGGTCTTGGGGCCGCCTCGTGGGATTGAAAGGAAGGTAGTGGAGGCCAATTGTGTAATCAAGGGTTTGAGCCTTCAACTCTGATGCAGCGTAATGGATGTTAACCAAGACGTATACGAGCCCGGTGCTCGCCCCTTTGCACAGCATGGCATTCACTACAGTGGTGTGACGGGCAGGAGGGTCGGTAACAGAATGGGTCGCCGAGCCATATCTTCTTTAGGGGGACACAGAGCCCTGAGACCTAGGTCACCCTGGTGGTGTAGCCAAAGACGGGCATAAAGGGGCACAACTATTCAAGCCACACAAAATCCGTCAGAGAAAAAATTGACGTAAGCGCAAAGGCCGAGCTAAGTCAGACGTAGGCTAAATTAACATGCAGGGTGGCAGGAATAGGTTAAAGTGGGAAGAGATAGACGAGCAGTTGAGGCAGGAGGAGCTGATGGTATATGGGGTTGTGGAGACACATCTTCGGGACATTGAGCAACCACCTTGCAATCTGGACTAAGTATTGGTTCATTGCAATAGAACAGAAGGCAGAAAAAGGGGGTGGAATCGGTGCATTTATACATAAGAGCCTGGGTTGGCAAAGAGTCAAGCACGGATGGAAGGAACAATTATGGCTAAAAGGGAAAGTGGCAGGGCAAATGACACTCCTTGGTTTCGTGTACTTGTGGACGAGAGCAAAGGCCAGAGAGGAAAACCAGGCAATGGTAGAGTGTATATCAAATGACATTCAGGAGTTAGGAGGAGAGTGCGAGATAATTATTCTAGGAGATATGAATGCACACGTAGAAGATATAGATGGGTATACTGGCTCAACAGGCAAAATGATCATGGATATGTGTGAAAGGCATGATTTGATCATTTGCAGTAGTACCGAGAAGTGTGAAGGGCAAATGACATGGGAGGTAGGAAGGCTGCAGTCAACGATAGATTACGTACTGATGTCACTTAAGATCTATGATAAGCTAAGGGGATCGCACATAGGTGAAGGTGGCTCCAGAAATCTGGGTAGTGATCACAAAAGTATCAAGCTAAGTTTTGGAAGAGCAGCGAAAGTGGGAAGGAGACAAGATGAGCAACTTTAAGAAAATTTTTATTCAGAAAGGAATAGAAATTACTACTAAACAAATTGAGAAAGTATTAACTGAGGATATTAAAACTGTGTGGACATACACAAATCTAATTAGACTGTTTGGGCTAGAGCTTGCTAAGGCATGTGACAAGTCACCCCAGAAAAGAAGACACCAGCCCAAGAGTTGGTGGAATGAGGAAGTTAGGAGAGCCATAGCAAAATGTCCGGAAGCCTCTAGGCAACACAGACATGCTAAGCAACAGGGTGAACCGACAGATGATGTTGAAAGAAAAGCGCAAACCTTTGTAAGCTCTAGAAGGGAAGCATCCCTCCTTATCAATGAAAATATTAGAAGAAAGGGTGCTCAGTGGCTGGAAGAAGTACATAAAAAGGACAGAAAAGCAGCTGTGAAGTTTTGGAACCATCTAAACTCCCTAAGAAATGAGACGAGGCTAGAGCAGAGGTTCATAACTGCAGCTCAAGGTGCTAGGCCAGAAGGGGACGAAGCTATTGAATATATAAGAACAAGAGTGACAGAAAAATTTCGACAAAGAAGTGCCTTATGCACCACAACAGACAGGGATGGATCAAGTGGCACAATGGCTCCATTTTCACAATGAGAGTGGGAAAGGGCTGAGAAGAGGGTTGCAAGTAGTACATCAACAAGCCCAGATGGCATTCCAATTATGCTGATAAACCATTGGGTGTGAAGTCTAAACAGACTTTGAGAGAGGCCGTGAGCAGAACTATAATCGATGGTGGTGTCCCTGATGGATGGAAACTTAGAAGGATAAGCATGATGTTTAAAGTAAAGGGAAACAAAGATGACATAAACAATTACCGTCCTATAACAGTGACATCAGTGGTTTACAGGCTGCGATGCAGATTATAAAGGATTGACTGCAGGCATGGATAGAGGATGAGGGGGTGCTGGGGGAACTGCAGAATGCTTTCAGAAACACAGGAGGTTGAAAGACAATCTTTTCTCACTGACGCAGGGCTTCGAAATAGCAAAAAAAAGGAACACAGACCCCTGTGGCTAGCATTTTTTGATATCAAAGGAGCGTACGATAGCGCGGTTCAAGAGGAATCGCGGGGAATACTGGACACACTAGGCGTGGAAGATGTAGTCACTAAATTTTTAAAGGAGATCTATAAAAGTAACAAGGTAGTTATATAGTGGGAAAAACAGGTATACAAGCGCACAGATGTGAAACGGGGACTTAGGCAGGGGTGTCAACTGTCACCCTTGTTATTCATGATTTGCATAAAAAGATAAGAGGCCAAATTAGAGGAAAGTGGACTTGGCTTCCACCTCTCTTTAGTCAAACAAGGAAAGCTCATTGATCAGGCACTACCAACATTAATGTACGCAGATGATATAGTGCTAATGGCCGACAACAAGGAAGATTTGCAGAGATTGATGGACATCTGCGGTGATGAGGGAGATAGGTTAAATTTTAGATTCAGTGAGAAAAAATCATCCGTCATGATTTTTAATGATAACGAAGGTAGTGAGCTTAGATTACAAGAGGTCACGCTAGAGATAACAGATAAATACAAATATCTGGGCGTATGGATAAGCAGTGGGACCGAGTACCTAAGCGAACGCGAAATATACGAGACGATTAAAGGTAACAGGAATGCAGCAGTGATAAAAAATAGGGCACTGTGGAATTACAATAGGTATGATGTTGTGAGAGGAATATGGAAAGGGGTCATGGTTCCTGGGCTGACGTTCGGCAATGCGGTCTTGTGCATGAGATCAGAAGTTCGAGCAAGATTAGAAATTAAGCAACGTGGAGTAGGTAGGCTTGCTTTAGGAGCTCACGGGAATACACCAAATCAGGGAGTACAAGGTAATATGGGGTGGACATCATTTGAGGGCAGGGATGCTAGCAGCAAGATAAAATTTGAGAAGCGATTGAGAGAAATGGGGGAGGAGCGTTGGGCTAAGAAGGTTTTTAGCTACTTGTACATAAAGAATGTCAATACAAAATGGAGGAAGCGAACCAGGAAATTGACTGGTAAATACTTAGAAAACAGCAGGTGGCCAAACCAAAAAGAACTATCGATTAATAAGAAAGTGAAGGAAACGGAGACTGACATGTGGAGAATGGACATGATTAAGAAGTCCGCAGTAGAGATCTGTCGAACCTTTAAGCAGGAAATTACCAAGGAAAGGATCTATGATAATACTCGGGGCAGTGTTCATCTGTTTGAGGCCAGGACAGGAGTATAGCGAACCAAGACATATCGGGCCAAATACGAAGGGGTAGACACAGTATGCAGTATATCAACTGGTGCACGTTCCCTGCCTGACATTTGCCAACGCAGTAGTAGTCTGCTTGACAGCGACCACCAGAGAATGGCTGGAGCGGCGGCAAAGAGAAGTTGGCTGTACTGCTCTTGCGTGCCATTGAAGAGTGGCGAACGAGGCAGTAGAGGGATACCTCGGCTGGTCTGGTTTTGAAGCAGCACGTGAGGCCTCCAGCAAGCTAGTGTACAGGGTCGCCTTCAATTCATGTGCAGAGAGCGCTGGGCAAGACAGGTACTTGAATACCTTGCGGCAATGTGTATGCATACAACTTGGGTCAACCGGGTGTGTCGACTGGAAAAGAAGTATGTCTCATTCACAGAGCCAGGACAGGTGGAAACTGCAAGGCTCTATACCAAGGAGGTGCGTGAACGCGTACGCGACAGGGAGGAGGAGCTATGACAACACGCAATGAGTGAAAAACCTACCCTTGGACTTTACCACACCGGTAAAAGCACAATAGGCTCAGCTCGCAGTTACGACAACAGCACCGGGAGATCGCTTGTCTTCAAGGCACGAGCTGGCGCGCTTCAAACCCTTACATACAAGAGAACGATCGGCGGGGAGACGGCTTCTGTGCTGTGTCATTCCTGTGGAAGTGCGGTCGAGACAATTGCGCATTTCGTGATTGAGTGCGGACAGACAGGGCTCCCGCGCATGGAGTCATTGCGCTCGCGCAGGGCTTTGCGGAGGGACATGGAGAGACTGATCTGCAGGCAGCGAGAGAGTAGAGTCGGCACCTTGAACGTTGGAGGGCAGTGGTTGTGGCACAGCGGTCGAGAAGACAAGGTGGCACAGTGTAATGACTAGTTAGAGGCAGTGCAGTGTCACAGCGTGGTTGTGTTAGCAAACACAAACTGAGCGTGCCCTTGTGCCTGTGCTTTCTTCTATTTTCCCCACCCTTTTCTGTTTGTTCGGTTTTCTTCTCTCTTGCTGGGCGCGTCCGTGTGGTTTTTAAATGCGAAGAATTTCTTAGCGAACTTCGGTGACTTTGAGCCTATCTATCTATCTATCTATCTATCTATCTATCTATCTATCTATCTATCTATCTATCTATCTATCTATCTATCTATCTATCTATCTATCTATCTATCTATCTATCTATCTATCTATCTATCTATCTATCTATCTATCTATCTATCTATCTATCTATCTATCTATCTATCTATCTATCTATTTATCCGCCTACGACTTTTTCCTCTGCTGACCACTTCGATAATGGTATCGATACCAAACATGGTATGGCACAACATGACTGTATAGAAAACATATTTGACTAGTCATAACGTGAAAATCTTATGTATGTACTGAATGTCATTATTTACATTTCATGGTCCTGCAGCTCTAGCGGCGGTTTTGTTCACATTACATGTTGCAAAACTAGTATGGTATGACATGATTGCATGGAAAACACAAGCGACAGACCCTAACATGAAAATCATAACATGTGTGTCATGTAACAACGTAACTACATGCTAAGCTCAAGATGCGCTCGCGGTCGTTTCGCTAGCGTCACATACACCAAATTTTGTATTACGGTACGCGCAGGGATGACGAAGGTGCGTGACTGGTGCAAGCATGATAATCATAAGATGAGTTTCATGTAACAACGTGACTACATGCCACGCTCATGATGCACTGACGGCCATTTTGCTAGCTCCACTTGTACCAAATTTGGTATTACGGGACGTAAATGGATGACGAATGTATGATACTGGAGCAAACATGATAAACATTAGATGCATGTCATGTAACAACATGACTACATGCAACGCTCATGATGCGCTCGCGGTCGTTTCACTAGCTTCACATGTATACCAAACTAGGTTATACGTGACGCGAACGAGGGACATAGGTAAATGACACATCCAGACATGATAATTACGACATACGTGTCTTGTAACAACATGGCTACATATGCCACACTCATGATGCACTCGTGGCCGTTTCGCTAGCTTCACATATGCCGAAATTTGTATTACGTGACGCCAACGGATAACAAAGGTATGTGACTGGTGCAAACATGATTATCATGAGATGCATGTCAAGTGAGAACGTGACTACATGCCACAGTCAACGCCCCGCCGCGGTGGTCTAGTGGCTAAGGTACTCGGATGCTGACTCGCAGGTCACGGGTTCATATCCCGGCTGCGGCGGCTGCATTTCCGATGGAGGCGGAAATGTTGTAGGCCCGTGTGCTCAGATTTGGGTGCACGTTAAAAAACCCCTGGTGGTCGAAATTTCCGGAGCCCTCCACTACGGCGTCTCTAATAATCATATGGTGGTTTTGGGACGTTAAACCCCCCATATCAATCAAATCAATGCCACAGTCAAGGCGCCAATACATTTCGACGTGACGCGGTGCGAGCGCTCGCCAGCGTTGATTTCGTCGCGTCACGCCGGCGTTTCCACGCCAGATGCCGGTACTGCCATATAATCACAGGCGCGCACCGCACTGTGCTGCTCTCACGCATGCATGTTTCACCGCGTCCGGCGTCCCTCCGTCAAGAAAAGAGGGAGACACAGTGTTGTCTGCGTAACGCATCGGCGCGAAATACAGCATGTCGCGTTTCGCGCCGGTTGCCGTCGGGCCGCAGCGATGGATGCTGGTCGAGCCGGTCGCGCCTGACGTCAGGCTATAGAGTGCTCGCGTTTTGCTAACGTAACGTCGCTGTGCCCAGAATACGCGCGAGTCAACGCTACATTCGAGTATGTTGGGTCTTTCATGATGCGCTCGCGGCTGTTTTGCTAGCTCCACATATACCAAAGTTGGTGTTACGGGACGTCAATAGATGACGAAAGTATATGACTGGTGCAAACATGATAATCCTGAAAAGCGTGTCATGTATGAACATGAGAACATACCATGCTCATAGCGTGCTCGAGGCCGTTGCGCTAGCTTCACATTTACTAAAATTGGTATCACGTGACGTGAATAGATGACGAAGGTAAACAACACATCCAAACATAATAATCAAGCCACATAAGTCATGTAGAGCATCATTTACCTCCACCTCTAGACATTGTGCTGTTTTGAAGTGACATATCAACCTTTTTCATTCGTGCTTCGCATATCACCGATTTTCACTGTACGTGGGATCTGCGAATTTTTTTGTTTTTTATTGTTCTTTACTTTTGCAATTTTTGTTTAATTTTTACATCTGTGTGCTAGGGTGTCTTTACATATTATAAGTACACCCACCCGTTAAAAAGGCAAGAGCAGCAAATCATCATCATCATCTTCTTCGCCCTACCTCCAAGCTGTGCGAACGTGTTTTCGCGCGCTCAACCTGTTCGACAGATTCAAGGTCGTGCAAGGTTGTGCAAGGTCGGTTGGTGCAGAAGGAGTGTGCAACGAGAGCTACGTTCCCCTTCATTTATTTGTGTTTGTGAACACCATTATTATCTTTTCTCTCCTAATCAATAACTTGCGTTGCGAGTATTTTAGGTGTGCGACACGGGCAACGTCACAGTGACGTTGACCACGTGAACGATGTAGGCGGCTGTTTTGAAGAAGTTCGGGGTGCCAGGTTAGTTGTTAAAACTAGAGCCGAACATGAAGGGGACCCAGTGAGAGGCTACTAGCCAAATGAACATGTCTGTGCGCGTTGTAGGCGGCTGCTTCAAACAGTAGTTGAGGTAGGAGAGTTAGCGGAGGCGGCTGGATAGCAGGATTAGGGTTTAACGTAGGCCTGTTGGGAACTCGGTCCGATGGTCGGGCGGGTGATGGCCAAGGAGGTTAGGAAAACCACGAGCGAGAGTGAGCTGGTGCGGTGCGAAGAATGCAAGCACTGGTACTACTTAGACGAGACAGCATTCACGAGTTTGGCCGACGCGCAGAAGGCGAGCTTCGTGTGCAGGCTGTGCGAGGCACTGAAAGCGGCCGTGCAGCGCACGGAGGCTAGCGTCGACGGGCTTGAGGGGGAGCCTAGGGCGGAACGGGAGCAGAGGATAGAAGTCCAAAAAGAGCTCGGAGCGTCGTGTGAGTGGGAGGAGGCTACCACCAGCCTATTAGAGCAACTGAAGGGCGACCTTCAAAAAGAACGGGAAGTGCGGACCGAGCTAGATCGGCGGGTAAAGGAGCTAATTGCGCTTTGCCCCGGCCCCGAGCGGTGTGAGACGGAAGGCGTGGGTAGCGGAGAAGACGACAGGCGAGAAGGGAGGTCAGGGGGCCTCAGTGTCTGGCCACAGCACGGAGGCTCCGAGAACATACAGCTCAATGGCGCAGCATTTTCAAGCACGGCAAAAACACAGGACAGACGGCAGAGAGAGAAACAGGTGAAGCAAACAGGGGCGCCATGATAAACAGGAAGCCAGCGATTAAAGCGTAGAAGGGTCCTAGTGGTGGGGGACTCTAACGTGGCCAGGGTTAGGGATGGCGTCTTCAAGACAGTGAAGGAAGATGGGAGAGTCAGGGTGGGGGCACTGTCTGGGAAGAGCATGGTGGATGCACTGGCCGAAGCTCAGGAGGTTGTAGAAAACAGCATGGCGGGCAAAAATCTAGTCATTATTCATGCTGGGCTCAATGATGTGTTGAAGGGCAAGGATCGCAACCTTCAGAGAATGTTAGAGGATGGGATGCGTAAGCTCCGAGAAGCCTCTGGGAGTGTGCATGTGACCTTATGCACAGTCCCAGAGGTCTGGGGGCAGTCTCGTGGGATGGAAAGGAGGGTAGTGGAGGCCAACTGTGTGATCAAGAGTATAACCCGGCAACTCGGATACAGCGTAATGGAAGTTAACTAAGACGTGTACAAGCCTGGCGCTCGCCCCTTTGCACAGGATGGCATTCACTACAGTGGTGCGACGGCAAGGAGGGTCGGTAACAGAATGGGTCGCCGAGCCATAGCTTCTTTAGGAGGACACAGAGCCCTGAGGCCAAAAGTGTAGCCGAAGGAGGTTTTAATTGGACACAAATATTTAAGCCAAACGGAGTCCGTGGGAGAAAAAATTGACGTAAGCACAAGGGCCGAGCTAAGTGAGACGTAGTTGCTATTAACATGCAGGGTGCCAGGAATAGGTTAAAGTGGGAAAAGAAAGAAGAGCAGTTGAGGCAGGAGGAACCGATGGTATATGGGGTTGTGGAGACACATCTTCGGGACATTGAGCAACCACCTTGCAAACTGCACTAAGAATAGGTTCATTCCAATAGAACAGAAGGCAGAAAAAAAAGGGGGGTGGAATTGGTGCATTCGTACATAAGAACATGGGTTGGGAACATAAGAACATGGGTTGGCAAAGAGTCAAGCAGGGATGCGTGGAATATTTATGGATAAAAGGGAAAATAGTTGGGCATGCAGATGACACTCCTTGGTTTGGTGTACTTGTGGACGGGAGCAAAGGCCAGAGAGGAAAACCAGGCAATAGCGGAGTATATATCAAAGGACATTGAGAAATTAGGAGGGGAGTGCGATATGATTATACAAGAAGATATAAGTGCGCACAGAATATATAGATGGGTATACTGACTCAACAGCCGAAATGATCATGGATATGTCTGAAAGGCATGATTTGATAATTTTCAGCAGTACTGAGAAGTGTGAATAGCAAATAAAATGAGAGGTAGGAAGGCTGCAGTCGACGATAGATTACGCACTGATGTCACATTGGATGTATGACAGGCTCAAGGGAATGCACATAGTTGAATGTGGCTCCAGAAGTCTGGGTAGTGACCACAAACTATCAAGCTAAGTTTTGGAAGAGCAGTGAAAGTGGGAAAGAGACAACATGAGCAACTACAGGAAAATTTCCATTCAGAACGGCAAATAGAAATTGCTACTAAAGAAATAGGGAAAGTAATCACTGAGGATAATAAAACAGTGTGCACATACACAAATCTAATTAGACTGTTTGGGCTAGAGCTTACTAAGGCACGCGAGAAGTCACACTGAGGACGAAGCTAGGGTTCGAATTCTAAACAGACTTTGAGGGAGGCAGTGAGCAGAACAATAATCGATGGTGATGTCCCCGATAGATGGAAACTTAGCAGGATGAGCATGATCTACAAAGGATAGGGGGAAAAGGCTGACATAAACAACTACGGTCCCACAACAGTGACATCAGTGGTCTACAGGCTGGCAATGCAAATTATAAGGGAAAGACTGCAGGCATAGATAGAGGATGAGGACGTGCTGGGGGAACTGCAGAATGGGTTTAGGAAACACAGGAGGTTGGAAATCAATCTGTTCTCACGGACGCAGTGCATCCAAATAGCAGAATAGGAACTCAAGCCCCTGTGTCTAGCATTTTTGGATATTAAGGGACCGTACGATAGCTTGGTTCAAATGGAGTTGTGGGGAATACTGGACACACTAGGTGTGGAAGATAAGGTCACTAATCTTTTAGAGGACATCTATAAAAGTAACAGGGTAGTTATAAAGTGGGAAAAACAGGCATCCAAGCCCACAGAGGTGAAACGGGGGCTTAGGCAGGGGTGTCCTCTGTCACCCTTGTTATTCATGACGTACCTACAAGGATTAGAGGCCAAATTAGAGGGAAATGAACTTGGCTTCAACCTCTCTTTCGTCAAACAAAAAAAAACTCATTGGACAGGCACTATTAGCATTGATGTACGAAGATGCTATAGTGCTGATGGCGGAGGACAAGGAATATTTGCAGAGATTGATGGACATCTGCGGTAATGAGTGAGATAGGTTAGATTTCAGATTCAGGAAGTAATAATGAGTAGTCATGATTTTAGTGATGATGAAGGTTGTGAGCATAGGATACAGGAAGCCGCGCTAGAGATAACAATTAAATACAAATATCTGGGCGTATGGATAAGCATTGGTACCGAGTACCTAAAGGAACACGAAATATGCGTGACGACTCAAGGTAACAGGAATGCAGCAGTGATGAAAATTAGGGCACTGTGGAATTACAATAGATATGCTGTTGTGAGAGGAATATGAAAAGCCGTCATGATTCCTGGTCTGACATTCGGCATTGCGGTCTTGTGCATGAGATCAGAAGTTCAAGCAAGGTTAGAAATTAAGCAACGTAGAATAGGTAGACTTGCTTTAGGATCTCACGGGAATACACCAAATCAGGGAGTACAAGGTGATATGAGATGGATATCGTTTGAGGGAAAGGTAGCTAGCAGCAAGATAAAATTTGAGAAGCAATTGAAAGAAATGGAGGAAGAGCGTTGGGCTAAGAAGGTTTTCAGCTACTTGTACATGAGGAATGTCGATAATAAATGAAGGAAGCGAACCAGAAAATTGACTGGTAAATGCTTAGAAAACAGCAGGTGCCCAAGCCAAAAAGAACTATCGGTAAAGAAGAAAGTGAAGGAAACGGAGACTGACATGTAGAGAGTTGGCATGATTAAGAAGTCCGCACTAGAGATCAAACATTTAAGCAGAAAATTGCCAATGAAAAGATCTATGATAATACTCGGGGTAGTTCTCTGCTGTTTGAGGCCAGGACGGGAGTATTGCGAACCAAGACATATCGGGCCAAATATGAAGGGGTAGACACGGTATGCAGTGCGCGTGGAGCGGAAGAAGAAACTGCCGAATACTTGATAATGTTCTGTAAAAAGCTTCACCCTATTGTTCAGGATGATGGAGCAGGGTTTTTGAAAGCACTGAGGTTTAGGGACAGGAAGGGCAAAATAGACATTAAGCGGGTAGAAATAACTAGAACTTGAGTGGGCATGAAATGGAAGCAGCAACAATGGTCATCAAAAACCACTTCTCTCTTTTCACCCAGTTAACCCTCGTCTTCGGAACATGCATCCCTGTCTGCGTGGATTGTGCTGCGAAAGTACCCAAGTCTGGCACGTGCCCTCTTCCGGAGGCTTGCAGCGATATCGATGCATATTTCCTGCGACCCCCTCAGCCACTGTGTGATGTGACACCGGAGCGTTTGAGAAAGGCCGCAGTGACATCGACAGCGACAATGGTGGACTACATAAGATCGTCCTCGAAGCAACACCCGTTCAGTGGGCATGGGATGGCAGCAGCGAAAATGGTCGCTAAAAACGACTTCTGTCTTTTCACCCAGGTTGCTTGTTATTCTATGATGTAATAACGTATGTTTGCGGCTATTTCCATGCCCACACGTTTTAATTGTTACTGCTGGTGTATGTGTTCATGTTGTGAAATTACTTTTGTTAGGAGGTGACGTTGAACTGAATTATGGTCCCCCAAAGCCAGACCCCAAAGTATAGGATAATGCAGTCCTATTAGCTATAGGTCGCCTAACGGAGCACCTCGATGAGCGGCACGACAATCTTCTAGCATCCATTGAAGTAGTCAAAAATAACCAAAAAGTTGTTGATAACAAAGTGTCCGACCTTACAACACGTTTAGCGAACCTTGAAGAAAATTGAACGCTATTGAAAACGCATCCGAGGGATTGAGTTTGGATTGTTCACTTTGGATTGCGTCAGCGGTTAGTAGTGAGAATGCTGCTCTTGGCGCACGACTTGACGACTACGAAGACAGATCGCGACGAGACAACTTAATCTTCGACGGAATTACTGATGCTGCAGCCGAAACATGGTCAGACACAGAAGCAAAGGTTAGGGCAATTCTTTCAAGTTCTTTCGAGATGCAGCTTTCAGATGACGCGATATTTCGAGCCCACACACTAGGAGCATTTTTACCAAACAAGTGCCGCGCTGTGTTCGTACGGTTTGCGCCATTCAAAGTTAGAGATAACATCTTTTCCCAAAAAGCAAAGTTGCGCGGTACGAACATCAACATTAACGAAGATTTTCGTAAAGCCACACGGACAGCCAGGAAAAAACTAACTGATTTCGGTAAAGCCAGCGGTCAAAAGTATTCAGTAAAATACAGCAAGGTTGTTATTAACAAGAAAAGTTACGTGTACTGCCCAGTCACTGATCATGTCTTGTCTGTTGTTCCAGTTGACAATAACAACGAAAACGACACTAACCTAAGTCCTCCTAGCTCGTCGGTTCAAGCGTCTTCGTAGAAGAAAAAATCCACGACGTGGTACTGTCAAACACATTTTTTTCTTTCTGCTTAGTAGTGTGAGAAGTGTAATGGGCAAGCGAGACGCCCTGTCATCTCTGAATGACACCTGTCTTGCAGACGTCGTCGTATTGACAGAGACGTGGCTTTCCGCGGAAGTAGACAGCTCCGAAACTCTAAATTGCGAAAAAAATACAAGTTTTTGTCGATGCGATTGTGGATCGCGTTCCGGGGGTGGTGTCCTCATAGCTGTTGCAGACGATCTGATTTCATCGCACGTAGCTCTCTTTTGCCCTCTAGAATTAGTGCGCGTTAGTGTTCGCTTACACAATTAAGACGCTCTCGTTTGTGCGTGCTATCGGCCTCGTAATGTACCTGCTGGTTTTCCTTCAGATTTGTACGATGCCCTTAACAGGCTTCATGTTCGGTTTCCCGCCTCGCATATTATTCTTTTAAGCGATTTTAATTTCCCCGACATCCGTTGGAATTTGCCTTGTACCTTACCTGGCTCCAGTAATTCTGAATCCTCCTCTTTTATTATTACATGCTTAGAGTTTAACCTTAGCCAGTTGGTTAACTCCCCAACCCGTATCACGTCTACTAGTTCTACCATATTTGACTTGGTGTTTACAAATAACCCTGAGATCATCCAGTTTCTGTCAGTCGTGTCAGGTCCCAGCAATCACTCTGCCATTCACCTTCTCGTACCGAACACGCCGTCAAAAATTAGTAAAACTACAAAAACAATCGGAGATTACGGGAGAGCTGACTACAGGTAAATTAATGCTGAACTGGAGACATTTTCACACGAATTTTTTCCTAGCTTTTCTGAACACTCGGTAAACAAAAACTGGCTACGTTTTAGAGCTAAAATCGAAGAACTTACCGACCGCTTCATACCGCACCGTAAATTAACCGATAACAATCGGTCTGCTTGGTTTACGCCTACTTTAAGGTGGCTACTTATTAAAAAGAAGCGCATATTTTGAAATGCAAAGCTCTCGGGCAACATCAAAAGATGGGATGACTATCGTTGCGTAGCCGACGAGTACGCACGCGCACTCTCACTTGCCAAGCACTCATATTTTGAAAAACGTTACCTTCTTTGTTAGTAACTAATCCTCGTAGATTTTGGCAGGTAATCGGTGGAAATAACAAAAAACAAATCGACTTAGTTTCAGGGAGCGAATCATTTATTCCAAGAGAAAATTGTTGCCTAGCTCATAACAGTGTATTCGCATCATCATTTGTAAACGTGGCGCCTACCACTGTTTCTAACTTGTCTACTCACAACTACGATCTAATGGAGCCAGTACACCTTGATTTGGAGGGTATAAGGAAATTAATTGAAAATCTAAAGCCTTCTCATTATCCGGAGATCACGGAATTAACGCTAAGTTTCTTAAAAACGCCGCATTGTTTTTGTCCTTAATACTGTCCAGAATTCTTTCACAGTGTTTGGAATCGATTACCCTGCCAAACGACTGGAAAGTGGGGAAGGTGGTTCCTCTTCACAAGTCAGGTAACACCAACGATCCCCACAATTAGAGACTGATCTCACTAAGTTCAGGTGTGCCTCAAGGCTCTGTTTTGGGTCCCTTACTTTTTTAATATATATTAATGATTTGCCTCATAACATTTTCTCCTCCATTAGGTTATTTGCTAACGATTGTGCTATTTACCGTGAAATTTTGACCTCTAACGACACTTACACCCTGCAATCTGACCTGGACAATATTTCTTCGTGGTGTAAGAATTGGCTAATGAAACTTAACACAAATAAATGCAAATCAATGAGGATAGCTCATAACCCTTCAAAAGTTGCGTCCCCTTCGTATCTACTTAATAACACTCCCCTAAACAACGTTTCTTCTTACAAGTACCTCGGTGTTAACATTTCTAACAACCTGTCATGGCAGGATCATGGGGACTACATAACATGCAACGCTAATCGAACTCTCTGCTATTTACGTGGAAATTTTTCTGTTGCTCCAATTAACCTAAAGCTTCTCCTGCATAAATCATTAGTGTGGCCAAAACTCGAATATGCGTCGTCTATATGGGATCCTCATATTCACATGCTCATAGACAACATTAAATCCATTCAGAATCACTCGGCACGTTTCATATTGTCCAAATACTCTCGAACTGCAAGTGTCACATTATTGAAGGCTCAACTCAATTTGTATAACCTCTCAGTATGACGCAAAAATTCACGTCTCTGTCTCTTTCATAAGATCTATCACACTAACAGAAGCCTCTGTGATTCACTGTTTTTTCCACCAGCCTACACATCAGCACGCAATGACCATCAATACAAGGTTGGGGTTCCCTTCTGCCATATGAACCAGCACTTCAACTCTTTCATCCCTAGAACATGTACTTACTGGAACCACCCTCCCGCATCGATCGCTTCAATCACAGACGCCAACGCGTTCAAATCAATCATTTCTGAAAGTGCATTAGAATTTATTCTAATTCTGCTGTTTTGTTTCACTTTTTATTGATATTTGTTGTACCACTCCTCTCTGTAATGCCCACTGCCTTGAGAGTGAATAAATGAAATGAAATGAAATGAAAGAAGGTTATCTGATTGGTGGCTAAAGTGAAAGCACGAGTGAAAATTAAACCCTTCACTACAAAGTACTGGTCCTCAACATCACTATTTAAAGGAAAAAAGATAAATCTAATGGTTAGTTCACTAAGTATTATGGCTAGGTGGCGTTAGCCGCCACCCAATCTAAAGAGTACAGCCACATCCATCCATCCACCCATCCATCCATCACAAATGTGGTGCCATGCCATCTCCTTAGTTTTTCCTTCCTCCATGCCTCCGTTACAGTGTACCTCCGTACCGCTCAGTCGCATGATATAACCGTACCACTCTGTCACGTGACATCATAGCTGCTCGGAGGCAACTGTAGGTTTTTTCGATTTGGCTGCACTGGTGGCACCAGTTCAACAGGTGCAGCACCTTTCTCCTCGATTTACTGGTGCAGCGCACGCGCTCTGCACTGGCTTCCTCGTTTTGTCGCGGCACAAGAATAGTGCTGCACGAGTTCTCTGCCGGCCTGCACTTGCTCAAAAGGAGGTGCAGAGAGGGGCATCATGGCGTGCCCCCCTTCCTCTCCCCAAGCTTGGAGCGGACGATGCTGCATGTTGTTCAGAGCGTGCGTGCGAGCGTCAAGCACTCGTCGCTCGCTAGATTTCGTGCCGACCGGTTGTGCGCCCGCGCGGTCCGCGCGCTTCCGATCCTCGGCGTCACCATAGCTCTAGCCGACTGGGCTCGCCCTACGTCACCTCCTGCCACCGACGACCTTTGACGACAGTGAAGCTCTGACTTACTGGACCTGCTCTACGCCATCTACAGACGCCGACAACATCTCTCGCAAGTGTACCCCTTCCTCGGACTCCAGTGACCGTGCTTCCATCTTTCCTGTCTCTCCTATCCCCTCAGTTTGTTGTTGCTTCTTCTTCCTCTTTTCTATACCTTTATTTCTACCCTTTTATCCCTCCTCACCCCCATTCCTTGTGAGCCCTGTGGTGGTGTCGCTCACTGAAGCAGACAATAACGGGGCTCACTTTTCTCTTCCTTTCTCCTTCTTAAGAACCACTTACGAGCGTCAGGCACGTGCCACGAACGGGTAATCTTAGCCGTATTTTATCGGCAGCTATTAAGACGGATTCTTTTACGTGTGTGTCTCATGAGCAGAAAAACTCACCGTGGTTGACTGCAATAAGAATCGCAGAAAAAAGAGAAAAAGGTGATGTAATGAAGATGCAGCTCGAGATGCAAGCTGCGCGCTCACTTCGTCTTTACAAAAGCGTGAAACAGATGCGGAAGGAAGCCTTCAAAAAGACTACTTCAAAATATGTGTTCAAGGGAGCTTGCTCACGTGTCTTATATTGATATAGTGTGAACACAATTGAGTGGCTCTGTATAGACAAAAACTTCCGGGATTTTTTTCTTTTTATTGCTCTATGGCCTTTCACTCACTTGAACAGAAGGCTGATAGTATAAGATTGAATACTGAACCGCTAAATCATCGTTCTAGACCGTATAAACCGTCTCTTGAAATCATACTTATGTAACCGTCCGACAGCGTTCCTGTACCTGAGAACATGACTGACATTTTCACGTACAATGAGCACAGGACCAACACACACCCCGTGAACACCTCCTCTACACATATCGCCGTTTTCGGAATCATGGACATTGTCAAGCAGTTTTCTTTATACGGCAGGAAGACAGCCATCGCGGCCGTGTTTTGGTGAACAGCACCATCGATACACGCCGCGTTGTCCATTCGATTAACACTATACCTGTACTTGCATCTTTGTTCTGGCAGTAGACGCCGTGCTGTAGTGTCGAGGCTGCACCTGCACTTGCTGAACCGGTGCTGTGCTCCCAAGGCACCGTTGGCACCATCTTGACACTTTTATGAACTATTGCAGGCAGTGCAAGCCAAATAGAAGAGACGCAGGGTGCGACCGTCGGAGACGCTCGCCTTCGTACCGAAGAAGGAGGGTGAAATCAGAGGGTACAGTAACGCGTTCACAGCTCACGTTCCAGGCATAACTTTTTTAGGAGGCGTTGACCGAGGCACGGATGCTCAATGAACACACGGCACAGTAGTGTCCGAGCAACGCCTCCTAGAAAAACTATGCCTGGAACGTCGCTCGATCTCTTTTTAATTGGAGCTTCCTGCTAGCACACCATCTCGGAGGCCATACCTCCTGCCTTGTATTGCGACCGGCCGCCGCGCGAGACCGCTCGCCTCCCTACCGCTCAGTCAGGTGACATCATGGCTGCTCGGAGGCAATGGTGAGAGCATTGCTGTGTTCGCAGGTAGAGGTGTGCGCCGAGGTGGTTTCGACTGGCGGCGGCGTGGAGGTCGTTCCGAGTCGGTGGCGGCGTCGTCGTCGGCGCGCGCTGGGCAAAATGATCGGCGGTGGCACACGGCCACTTTTCGTCGTCGGCAGCGTGAAAACTGAAACTACAATTAAAAAAAGGCAACTTTACTGTGTTTTTTTTCTGCTTATTTAGCTGAAACTCACTACTTTTAACAGCAATGCCTGAGAGAACACCTTGGAGATGCAAGAGAACTGGCAAACGTTCCGTAAATGTTTCGTTTTTGAGCATACATATTAAATATGTTCTTTCAGTGCACCCCGTTTGTTCACATAGGTAACACTGTATCACAGGAAATTTCATTTTTTATTACTCTCACAGCAATGCTGTTATATCTGCTAGGTAGTTTTTTCTTATTTACTTACGCTTTATATTGCCACGTTCCATTTCCCAAGTTTTGTTATTGTCCCAAAACACTACACGATTCTCAGCGCAAACAGCGCCTGCAGTTTTCGAGAAGCTTCCGGACTGTGGTAGATCATTTCGATAAGATCATGCCCACTCTGCGAACGGTACAGATTAATCTGGAACCTACGCCACCGCCAGCGATAACATTAGAACATTCGACGGCAAGAGTATAAATGCCGACGCGCTTCGCCGCTTGTCTGCAGTTGATCGACTGCTGGCGCTCCGTTTGCCGCTATCAGTTCAAGACTGCTACTGTAATCGGACTTTCCGTTTACCGGGCACAGGTTCGCCCAAGTAAGCAGTTAAATTCCAACTCAAAGTCTGTGCAGCCTGCAGCACTCCTGCTCCGGCAACCCAAAGAGCCGCCAACTTTCCGCGGTTCGCCACTGGAAGACCCAAAAAGCTGGATCAAAAGGTTTGACCACGTCGCCGCCTTCAATGACTGGACAGACGATGACAAGCTCCGGCATGTGTAGTTCGCCTTAGAAGATGCTGCTCAGACCTGGTTCGAGAATCAAGAACGAAGCTTTGCAACGTCGGACGTCTTTCGTGCCAGGTTCCTCACCACTTTCGCAAGTGTGGTGCGCAAGTAGAAAGCCGCAGCTCTCCTCGAAACCCGCATACAGATGCCAAATGAAACCGTGGTGCTATTCACGGAGGATATGATTAAACTCTTCTGCCACGCTGACTCCGACATGTCCGAGGAGAAGAAGGTCCGTCTGCTCATGCGAGGAGTAAAGCAGGGACACTTCGCCGGGCTGATCATAAACCCGCCAAAGACGGTCACCGAATGCATCTCGGAAGCATCTACGATAGAGAAGACGCTTAAGATGCGCACGTGGCAATATAACCATAGCTTCTCGTCTACAAACTACACCGGCATTGAAGCGCTAGGAACCACTGACTTGCGTGAGACGATCCGGGCGATCGTGCAAGAAGAGCTGCGAAAATTACTTCCTTCAGCGCAGCCTAACGTGGAATCTATCGCGGACGTCGTACGCCAGGAGATCCAGCAATCGCTGGGCGTCTCTCAGCCTCAAGAGCCTCAGCTGCAAGCCATGAACTATGCTGCTGCAGCCCGCCACCACACCCCTCCTCCACGCGCACGCTAAAGCACTGCCCCATCGCACTTCAATCACCAGACGCCACCACCACCACCACCCTTACCGACGTCCTACCGTTCGCCAACGGCCCAGGGCAGTGCGCCAAGGAAGACTGACGTCTGGCGCACCCCTGACCACCGCCCGCTCTGCTACGACTGTGGCGAGGCCGGACACACATACCGCCATTGCAAGTACCGACAGATGGGACTGCGTGGCTTCGCTGTCAATGCACCACAATGCAGCCAGGAGAACAGCCACGTCACGTCGCCGACTACCTGAGAGGAACTCAATGGACACCTCGAAGTCCTTGCTGTTCACAGTCGCCCAGCCGCCGCATGTCACCGCACCCCCGGCAGTACTCTGGCCCAACACTGGGCCGGTCTCCTAGCCCGTATCCGGAAAACTAAGGGCAGCAACCGATGGAGGTGCGGTTGCTGTGCGACGAAGTACCGAAGATCCTCCGACGACGGCGACGCCGCGACGGAGCTTTCCGAACACAACGCCAACCAGGCAAAGCCCTGATGGCGAAAACTCACTTACCGAAGGTGGCCTGACGACGCAACATGGAAGCAGCGGAACAAGCCGACGCAGCCGTGACCCGACGCCACGCCCTAACTGTAATGCGAGAAGGCGAACTAGTGACCTCGACGTTCTTATCGACGGCCACAGTGTGACCGCTCTCGTCGATACTGGAGCCGACTATTCCGTCATCAGTGGGTCGTTCGCCGCGAAGTTAAAGAAAGTTAGGACAGCTTGGGAAGGCCCTGAAATACGCACAGCCGGAGGTCATCTCTTAACGCCTGCAGGAATCTGCACAGCGAGAGTCATCATTAACGGCCATATTTATCCTACAGACTTCGTAGTCCTACAGCGTTGCTCGAGAGATGTCATCCTTGGCATGGATTTCTTATGCCTCCATGGTTCTGTCAACAACCTAAAAACAAAGTCGATAACGTTATCCACAGAAGAAGCACTACCGCCGCGCACGCCGTCAGGAAACCATGCCTTGAATGTGCTGGAAGAACAAGTCACCATTCCACCTCGCTCAAGCATCATTATTTCATTCGGCGCTCCTAAATCACCTGACTTGGAAGGCGTCTTTGAAGGCAGTCAGCATCTGTTGGTCACCCGAAATATTTGCATCGCAAGAGAAATCGCAGAGCTGCGGGGAAGCAAAGCAATGGTTATGCTCACGAATTTCAGCAGAGTGCAAACATGCGAACAAAGGAACAACGGTCGCATACATCGAAGAAATTGTCGAAGCCACCAGTGCTTTCGCCCTCGCCGATTCTGCGGAACCTGCTCAGAGGAACCAAGCCCCTTTCATAGCTTTCGACGTCAATCCCAGACTTCCGAACGATAAGCAAGAACAGCTCAAGGCCCTGCTCCTGCAATAAGAAGATTGCTTTTCGTCGTCATTGAAAATTCGGCAGACCCCAATCACGAAACATCGCATCATAACCGAAGAAAATGCCAGACCACTCCGTCAGAGTCCGTACAGGGTCTCGACGCGAGAACGTGAGGCCATGAAGAGACAAGTTGATGAAATGCTGTGGGATGACATTATTTAGCCGTCCAAGAGTCCATGGGCCTCCCCCGTGGTGTTAGTGAAGAAAAAAGATGGGACCCTACGTTTCTGGGTCGATTATCGCTGCCTGAACAAAATCACAAGAAAGGACGTGTATCCTCTCCCACGAATAGACGACGCACTTTATCGGCTCCCTAACGCCAAGTACTTTTCGTCAATGGACCTCAAGACTGGTTATAGGCAAATCAAAGTCGACGAAAGAGGCCGAGAGAAGACGGCGTTTATAACACCGAATGGCCTCTTCGAGTTTAAGGTGATGCCCTTCGGCCTTTGCTCAGCGCCTGCAACTTTTCAACGCGTTATGGATACAGTACTGGCAGGATGGAAGTGGCAGACTTGCCTTGTGTACTTGGACGACGTCGTCGAATTTTCCTCGAGTTCCGACGAGCATCTATGGCACCTTGAAGCTGTACTTCAAGCCATCAAGGCGTCCGGACTCACACAGAAGCCATAAAAGTGCAGATTTGCGTACGAGGAGCTCTTGTTTCTGGGGCGGGTTATTAGCAAGTCTGGAGTTCGTCCCGATCCACGGAAAACAGCCGCCATCGCTGACTTCTCGCCGCCCACTAACAAGAAGGCGGTGCGCCGATTTCTGGGCCTGTGTGTCTATTATAGGTGGCTCGTGAAAAACATCTCCCGCATCGCCGATCCTCTCACTAACTTTACCAAGGCCGACGTGGAGTTCAAGTGGGAAACGCCACAGGAACACGCTTTCAAGGAGCTTAAACATCGCCTCCAGACGCCTCCGTTACTTGCCCATTTCGACGAATTCGTCGAGACAGAAATACATACTGACGCAAGCAGCGTAGGTCTCGGCGTCGTTCTTGTGCGGAGGGCTGATGGACTTGAAAGGGTTATTAGTTATTCCAGCCGATCGCTATCCAAAGCAGAAGCGAATTATTCCACAACAGAAAAGGAGTGCCTCGCCATCATCTGGGCTACGTCGAAATTTCGCCCCTATCTCTACGGCAGGCCCTTCAAAGTTGTGAGCAACCACCGCGCCTTGTGTTGTCTAGCCACCTTGAAGGACCCTTCCGGTCGCCTCGCACGATGAAGTCTGAGGCTTCAAGAATATGACATTGCTGTCAATTACAAGTCCGCCAAGAAACACTCCGACGCTGACTATCTCTCTCGTGCGCCTGTCGACCAACCAGTACCCGACGACCCGGATGACGACTACTTCTTGGGAACGATAACTACCGACGACTTCACTGAACGACAGCGGGCCGACCCGGAATTTAAGGCCCTCATTGAAGACCTCGAAGGCAGGACCGCCAAATTCCCGAAGGTATTCAAGCGTGCACTGCGTCGTTCTTCCTGCGAATAGGTCTTATACAAAAGAAAAACTTTTCACTGCTTCGGGCTAAGTACCTCCTTGTGGTGCCTTCAGCTCTGCGACTAGAACTCTCTCCTGCAGACCCTGCACAACGATCCGACGGCAGTGCACGTCAGTGTTTCTCGCACGCTCGCGAGGATACAAGAAAGGTACTACTGCCCACGTCTTACCACCAACGTTACTCGTCTGAGGACATGCCGGGACTGTCAGCGACGCAAGACACCACTGACAAGGCCAGCGGGACTTCTGCAGCCAATTGAACCACCTTGCCGACCTTTCCAGCAGATTGGTATGGACCTACTGGGGCCGTTCCCGACGTCGGCTTTCGGAAACATGTGGATCATGGTAGCAACCGACTACCTCACCCGCTACGCCGAGACAAAAGCCCTGCCAAAAGGCAGTACATCCGAGGTAGCTAAGTTCTTCGTAGGAAATACCGTCGTACGTCACGGCGCCCCGGAGGTCCTTATCACCGACAGAGGAACGGCATTTACTGCCGACTTAACTCAAGCGATCTTGGTATACAGCCAAACAAACCGCCGCCGGACGACAGCGTACCACCCACAGACCAACGGCCTCACCAAGCGGCTTAACAAGACGATCGCCGGCATGCTGTCAATGTACGTCGATGTCGAACACAAGACATGGGACGCCATTCTTCTGTACGTGACCTTCGCACACAACACGGTGGTGCAGGAGACGACGCAGATATCTCCATACGAATCGGTCTACGGAAGGAGCCCGGCAACGACGCTCGATGCCATGTTACCCAACGTCACAGACGAAGAAAAACCTCGATGTGAGTGAGTACCTTCAACGCGCCGAAGAAGCCCGACAACTCGCGCGTCTCCGTATCAAGAATCAACAGACGACCGACAGCCGCCGTTACAATCTTCGACGACGCTTCGTGGAATACCAGCCCGGTGAACGTGTTTGGGTGTGGACGCCGATACGTCGACGTGGACTAAGTGAAAAGCTTCTGCGACGGTACTTCGGACCGTACAGGGTGGTTCGACGTCTCGGACCACTTGATTACGAGGTTGTCCCCGATGGCAATACGAACTCTCAACCACGCCGATCGGGACCTCAAGTCGTCCATGTCGCGCGCCTCAAGCCGTTTCATGCGCGTTAACAAATCGAAACAGCGTTTCTTATATTATTATTGTATCATAATTTATTCATTGTACTTTCTTGCATTATTGTTGTACCTTCTTTCTTAGTTAAAGCATCGGGACGATGCCTTTTTCAAAGGGGGGCAATGCCACGTTCCATTTTTCAAGTTTTGTTATCGTCCCAAAACACTACACGATTCTCAGCGCAAACCGCACCTGCAGCTTTCGAGATGCTTCCGGACTGTAGTAGATTATTTCGATAAGATCACGCCCACTCTGTGAACAGTACAGATTATTCTGGAACCAACGCCACCACCAGTGATAACGCTAGAACATTCGACGGCAAGAGTATAAATGCTGACGCGCTTCGCCGCTTGTCAGTGGTTGATCGACGGCCAGCGCTCCTTTCGCCGTTATCAGTTCAAGACTCCTACCGTAATCGGACTTTCCGTTTACCGGGCACAGGTTTACCCAAATAAACAGTTAAATTCCAACGCAAAGTCTCCTGTCTTCGGCAACGTCATGACCCCGTGCAATATTGTTTTTTTTACTTTTAAGTAACTGTTAATCTTTTATTAATAACAAATGTACCACTTGCCTCTGTAATGCCTTCTGGCTTTGAGGCTATAAATTAATTAATTAATAAAGATTGAGCTTTACAAAGTGATTCTAAAAGAAAAGGAAGAGAAAAGTGAGCCCCGTAACTGTCTGCTTCAGCGAGCGACACCTCACCAGTAGCTCACAAGGGATGAGGGTGAAGAGGGATTAAAAGGACAGGAATAAAGGTGTAGAGAGAGAGAAAGAGGCATGAGGTGGTAAGCCAGAGAGCGACGACATATTTTTCTACGCGTCACTCTTGTCAGCGACAGGAGGTGGCGTAGGGCTAGTCCAGTCGGCCAGAGCTGCGCTGTAATCGGAGATCGCGAGGGCACAACCGGTCGACACGGATTCCAGTGAGCGAGTCCTATTTCAACGAAAGAGGGGAAGACTGGACGCTCCCTGGATTTCGTGCCGACCTGTTGTGCGCCCGCGCGCTCCGCGCGCTCGCGACCTTCGGCGTCTTCGTAGCTCTGGCCGACTGGGCTCGCCCTACGTCATCTCCTGTCGCCGACGACCTTCGACGACAGCGCAGCTCTGATTTACTGGTCCTGCTCTACGCCATCTACAGACGCCGACAACATCTCTCGCAAGTGTACCCCGTCCTCGGACTCCAGTGACCGTTCTTCCATCTTTCCTGTCTCTCCTATCCCCTCAGTTTGTTGTTGCTTCTTCTTCCTCTTTCCTATACCTTTACTTCTACCCTTTTATCCCTCCTTACCCCCATCCCTTTGTGAGCTCTGTGGCGGTGTCGCTCACTGAAGCAGACAATAACGGGGCTCACTTTTCTCTTCCTTTCTCCCAAGAACCACTTCAGAGGGGAAGACTTGTACGGGATGGTGTACGAGCTTCAGCGGCGTTCTTTGAACGGGTCACGCATATTTACAACGCCAGAGAGATCACAGGAGCGGCAACAAAACCTTCGTTGAAAAGACTTGTCGACGTGGTGATTCACTTGCACGTGGTTTTGTGCGTCCACCTAGCCAGTTAGCTTTGCACGAAAACCTAGGATTCGTTTCCTCTATGCGAAAATACCTCTGGGTCCCGCCTGTGGAACCTCTCTCTGTGGAACCAAGACTTCAACAGTAAACACCGCGCCTTCGCGCAAACGAGCTTTCTAGCCGTGCATTGCAAAAAAGCGTCATTTTTTGCGTAAGTGCCTTTTGCTCATAGAGAAAAAAAATAAAGGCTATTTATGACGCACACCAGTCTTATCTCCTATCGCAATGTGTTTGGGGGGGGGGGAGGGATGGGCGTTATGTACAGCTGGAAGGGGGGATGTTTGTAAATAAATGTCTGCCGGAAACGCTTTAGCAACGCTTCATTGCGCAAAAGATCCCGTCTTTTCATCTTCCTATGCTATTTCCATGCCTTCTCATCATCCATGCCGCTCAGCTTTGTTCTGTGCTTGCCAGCTGTGTCTGAGGCGAGTTTTGGCTAATCCCACCAGCTTCACAGACCAGTTACTGCTGGCTTCCCATGAAAAGCGACCATACCCGTACAAAAATGTTCGCAATAACCTTTTTTGGGCAAGGATAAAAAAATTGAACAAACGTGAGAACTCCAATCAAAATAACCAATCACCCAATCACCACTACTCACCACAGCGGAGGAAGAGAGAAAATAATCCGTGACCTCGGCACCAACGGTTATTTCGAAAGGCGTTTATTCGCAGAGCCCTCCGTAGGGGAAAACGGAAAAATGTGGCACCACCGCGCCGCAACAAGGCCACGTGTGGATCCCCTACATCTTGGGCGCCCGAGAAGTTAAAAAGGCAGGAGTCGACGTTCCCACAAGCTTTCCACCACCATCGGCAGTTTCATCCACTGGTCCAAAGACCTGCGGGAAAAGCGCAAGGCGTCGTGTGCAGGATCGCGTGCGCCAACTAAACCAAGAACTTCCATGAAAAATTTTGAATGTATGTGTGTGGTTGAAGCCCTTGCGGGAGCACAGCTCGACGCGTTGGAGGGGCGGGATTTGAAGTAAGTAGAAGAAGGTTTGGAAGAATGTGATGGCCATGTCATGTATAGAGAAAGCGGATAGAGCAGATGGAAGGGTAACACGAGTCGTAAGACTTGGAAGTGTGGGGCGGCAGGAGATATCAAGTGGTCCTACAGCTTGCAAAAATTGTGGCAGCACAGGAATGACTTCGGTCAGACGAACAGTGGACCGTGCGCAGAGGCAGAACTTGTAAGCGGGTTGGCCACCATACCAGTCCCGACACCACGGTGTTCTAAACGAAAACAAACCTTCACCGGCGGCACCCCTTTGAGTCCTGGCACAGTCAGCAGATAGTGGGAGACAATAACCCCACCACTGGGGACACTGCCCTTCTCTACTTCCAGGGCTTGCAACTAGTGGTGGCAAACATCCTGGGCCTACTCAGCCCTGAAAAGAAAAGCCGATCAGGCTACAAAACATGGGGTTTCTTGATATGAATATTGGCGAATGTTTTCAGTTTTTTTACTTTTTTTCCCCGACGAAGTAGAGGCTTCTGCAGAATGCTCAATTTGAAATAATACAGATATCTATGCTGCAGGCCCTAAACCCGGAGAGTAGAGCTCGTTGCTGCGTTATGTAGCCTTTCTGCATTCCTTGGGGCGTACAAAGAGCGCAAATGCTCAGTTATGAGTAACTTAAGCCTTGGAAAAGACCGTGTGGCCAAGCTTTTCGCAGAATAAACTGGGCGAACACAATGGCAAGTGAGGAACCGCCAAAATTGCCGCCACGTGTCAAACCTGACTGTGAATTGAAGAGAGCTTGAGTAAGAAAAAAATACGAAAGAAAAAAATGGCGCTGCTATGCTGTATCAAGACCGAGTCCAGAACTGCAGGCGTTCTGGCAAAATGTTTAAATGTTTTAAATGTTGCAGACTGAAGTTACAGCGTTGAAAGGTAATCTTCAACTACATCAAAGGCGTCTGGATGATTTAGAAGATAGAAGCAGACGCCGCAATCTTTTTATTTTTGGTTTTCCTGAACCGCATCGTGAAAATGCTACAGAACTAAGAAAGGAGATAATCGAGGAACTGATAGAGGATAAACTCGGAGTGGTTGTCAACTCTGTGGAAAGAGTACATAGGGTTGGGAAAAAATGCCGCGATAAAGTGCGACCGGTAATAATGAATTTTTTTTACTACAACGAGAAGCTTAAAGTGTTCAAAAAACTGTCACAAACTGAAAGGAACAAAAATCTCGGTAAACCATGACTTCTGCAAGGCCACTATAGCAAAACACAGCAAACTCTGGTCTCATTCCAATGATTTCAGGGCGCAAGGTCGCAAAGTATCGCTTGATTACGATAAACTGAGAGTGGACGATGATAGATACGGATGGGATGAGCAGAAGGATTGCCTGAAATGTATCCGCCCGCAACGTAACCGCGACGAATGACTCGATCACAAACAATTGCGAGTTGTTCTCCTTAATTCTAGGAGCATTGTCAATAAAGTTCACGAGCTTGAAGAAATCATATTTACCTATGATCGCCAAATCATAGCAATTACAGAGACCTGGCTAACTCCGGACAATATAGATTCTGGAATAGTTACTCCAACTCATAAAATGGTTAGACGTGATCGAGGCTGCAGAGGAGGAGGCGTTGCTTTGGTGGTCAAACAGGAAATCACTTGCATAACTATGGACGAAATAATCGACAATGAAAGTGTATGGTGTCAAATTAATTTTCGTGGGCTCTCGGCTCTCGCAGGTGTAGTCTACCGGCCCCCTTCTTCGCCGGAGTCGTTTTTGGAAAACATTCAGTCTTACATGCAGCAGAAGTGCAAGGCTAATGAAAAGGTCATATTGGCGGGGGACTTCAACCTACCATCAATTGATTGGAACACTCTTCACCCAGGTTCAACAGACGTAGCGAACTGTATCTTGTTGCTTGAATTGATGCTGAACTTTAATCTCGTTCAACTTGTTAAAGATGCTACCAGAGTTGCTCGAAGCACTGATGTGTACTAGATCTTCTATTTACTATTTTCTTTTTTTTCTATTTTATTATCATAAACACTAAGGCCAGTGTTTATGATGGAATGTCTGATCACAAGCTGGTTTTACTTACCGCGAATTTCTGCCCTGACAAAAAGAATTCTGCGAGCAAGAGTGTCTTTAATTTTTCTGCTGTGGATGACGAAGCTATTATAGATAAACTTGGTTTGTGCTTCGGTGACTTTGAGGCAGGAGGAGACGTATTAAGTCTGTGGAATACGTTTAAAACGTTACTTCATCGCGTCTTGATAAATGCGTACCGAAATTTCAGAAGAAAAAACGGTGCAGCCCCTGAATAACACGCGATATAATACAATTGAAAAGCACAATATCAAGAAAACGTAAAGCAGCGCGTAAAGATAACCAGGCCATATTTTCCCTCTCAGTAACACTGAAGCACAAAATACGGACCGCTCGAGATTCTTTTTTTGGAGCGACACTTGTTAACTTCATAGAAAACGCTCCGCAAAAGTTTTGGGGATACTTGTCCGGAAACAAAAAATCTGTTGAACAGCTTCGCGTTGACGGCTGCGCAGTTACTGATCCTTACGCAATTGCTAATAAGCTAAACAGAACATTCCACAGTGTGTTCAGTCAACAGAGTTTAACCAATAATCCGACGGAACCATCTCCTCTCTCGCCCAACGTAATGCCGGATATAGATTTAAGTGTAAATGGTATTCGCCTTCTTCTTCTAAAACTTAATACCAAGAAGTCTTCTGGCCCTGATGGTATCCCTAATGCCTTTTTGAAGCGTTATGCGGACATTATTTCACATTACTTATATATTTTGTTCAATAAATCTTTGGATGACGGATGCCTACCTTCTGATTGGTTGTGTGGAAAAACTGTCCCAGTCCACAAGGATGGAAGCAAACTGCTCGCTTCGAACTTCAGGCCAATATCATTTTTCAGTAGTTGCTGTAAACTACTTGAGCACATCCTCTCCAGCCAGATAACTTCGTTCTTGGAATCAAAAAACATATTAGGCAGCTTCCAGCACGGGTTTAGAAAAAAAGTTATCAACGACGACCCAGCTCGTATCAGTCATACACGACTTCGCTGATGCTATCAATGACAGAAAACAAATAGATGTAATATTTTTGGACCTATCAAAAGCCTTTGATACCTAAGAGCCTTTGGACCTATCAAAAGCCCTTGATAGGGTACCGCACTCTTTACTGATACAAAAATGCAGCGTGTAGGGATTGCTCCCCGCCTCGTGGACTGGATCTCTGCGTATCTGAAAAACAGAACGCAGTTTGTAGAAATTAGCGGCTGCCAATCACAAAACCTTGATGTATTGTCAGGAGTACCCCAGGGGTCGGTCTTGGGACCACTCTTGTTCTTGATCTATGTGAATGATATTTGCGATGATATTGACGCGGGAGTGACTGTGAAAATGTTTGCAGACGACTGTGTTATTTATACAACTGTCAGTAGCCCCTTGCATCAATCATTGCTTAACGACAACTTTTGCAATATTGCTGACTGGTGTGAGAGGTGGCAGATGGTTGTTAGCTACTCAAAAACTTGCGCTCTTACAGTAACACACAAGAAAACTCCTCTTAAATATAAATGTCATGTCCGTAACCAAAGTATTGAATTTGTTAATACCGTAAAATATTTGGGATTGACCATTATTACGAAACTTAGCTGGGACGCTCACATCGACAACGTTTGCGCCAAGGCCTACAAGAAGCTATGCTTCTTAAGAAGGAAGCTGAGGTCATGTGATTGGAAAGTTCAACTTGCAGCCTATAAAACCCTAGTTCAACCAGTGCTAGAATACGCATCCCTTGCTTGGGACCCATATTTAAAGAAAGACATAGATAACGTGGAAAGTATTCAGCGGCTAAGCGCACGGTTCATTTTTTCAGACTTTAGGCGCCTCTCCTCCGTTTCTGAAATGTTAAATAAATGTGAGCTGGAACCACTGGAATGTAGGTGAACAATTGCAAGGTTAGTCTTCTTTTATAAGCTATACAACAATGAATCTGGTTTAAATAAAGAATTGTACATTCTGCCACCTCCTCAGCGCTCAGCAAGGTTAAATCATTCAAAAACTGTAAGACCATATGCTCCTAAAAATAACACACTCAAGTACTCCTTTTTTGTAAGAGCCATTGAAGACTGGAATTCACTGCCTTCCGACTGCGTGCACGCTCCGACTTCTTCTAATTTTGATCTCTGTGTTAGAAACCTTATGTAACCCTCTCCTACTAGGATGGTGAAAAACTGTCTGCTGTATTCCTTAAATAAATAAAAAAAAATAAAAGCTCCTCAATTCCTCAGTGGGTCACACAATTTTTGACAGCATTACAGTTTGAAGGAATTTCTTTTCTCCAGTAATAAGCGTCGCGCAGGGCAGGAGCGGTGTGTTAATTCCTGCCCCCTTCCTTCTTGGAATCCACTCGGAAAGCTTTCAACGTAGTGCATGGCAGGAAATGATATAAAAGCAGACAGCACGTGTTGTCACTACATTAAAAAAACTTGAAATTCGTCGAGAGTGAGTGAGTGAAACAACTTTATTCGGTCCACAATAGACGCGAATAAACTCAGCGTCACCTGGCTAGGCCCACTCGGGGACCATCAGGTTAAACCTGACGGCCCTCGCGCGGGCCCTCTGGACGGCCAGGATTTGAGAGGTCTGGTCCTGGGCCTTAATGAGTCGCTTCATTTCTTCTTGGGTGAAAGGGGGACCGGCAGAGGCGCAGCCCCACAGTACATGCTCGAAGTCCGCATAACCACCACACAGGGGGCAGTCCGGGCTTGGAAACCGTTCAGGGTACATTGTGTGCAGTGCCGCAGGGCTCGGGTAAGTGTTTGTTTGTAGCAGTCGGAGAGTAACAGCTTGGGCCCTGCATAGCGAGGAGTGTGGTAGAGGCAGCAGTCTTCTTGACAGATAGTGGTGCTTGCATATCTCGTTGTACGAGCAGAGAGGCTCAGGTCGCCCAGGAGATGACGCGTTACCCGGCACACGGTCAGTCAAACCTCGTGCAGCCGAGTGCGCCACCTCGTTGGGATTGAGCGAGGCACCCTCAATGGTTCCAAGGTGCGCAGTAAACCAGACGAATGAGTGATTCTTGAGGTCTTTGACTTTTTGAATAATCTGTAGGACCTGGGGAGCCACCATGCCCATCTGGAAGGCCTTGATAGCAGCCTTGGAGTCTGAATAAATTGTGTCATGTACACCGTCCGTCAATGCAAGAGCAATGGCAACCTGCTCTGCAACGCTGGAACTAGAAGTGCGGATGGTAGCGCAGCTGATGACTCTGCAATCACAGTCGACGACCACTGAGGAGAAGGCTTCTTCTTGAATGTACGAAGCAGCATCGACGAAGCAGGCTCGATCCTTGTCCAAGCGGGCACTGGCGAGCAGAGATTTACCCCTGACTCGTCTTCGTGCTTCGTTGTAGGTTGGATGCATATTGCGCGGCATCCGCGCAATCTGGATCTTGGATCTTACGTCGTTGGGCAGCTTCACAGCGTCAGGACCGACAACCGTGGGGTTTCGTCCCAGCATGCCGAGTATGGCTCTACCCGTTGGGGTGCCAGACAGCCTGACAAACTGTGCAAACTTTTGGGCTTCGACAATTTCTTCGAACGTGTTGTGGATTCCCAACTTCAGGACGTCTTCCGTGTGCGTTCGAACGGGAATGCCAAGGGCCAGCTTGAAGACTCTTCTGATTAGGGCATTGATTTTGTTGCGCTCCGACACGAGCCAGTTGTGCATAGCCGCCGAATAAGCGAGGTGGCATAGCACGAATGCGTGGATAATCCGGATCAGATTGTCCTCCCTGATTCCGCGGTGCCTGTTAGCGATTCTTCGAATCAGTCCGAGGGCGCTTTCGGTCTTGGAACAAATGCGTTTTACGGCGGCTCCATTGGCTCCGTAATACTCGATAAACATTCCAAGGACCCTGATAGTGTCCACCCGCGGAACTGGGGAGCCGTTACCGGTGAATAACGTAATGTGGCTCTCCATTGCTGGCTTCCAGGACCGGTGAGAACCGCCTCTGGGCCTCTTCTTATACAGTAAGAGCTCGGACTTAGCGGGCGAGCACCTTAGCCCGGTGGGGATGAGATAGCGCTCCGTCACATCGATGGCCTCTTGCAAAGCACTCTCGACCTGACCCTCACATCCGCTGAGGCACCAGATGGTGATGTCGTCTGCGTAGATCGTGTGGTTAATGTTCGGGATTTTGTTCAAGGCCCTCGACAGGTTGATCATGCAGATATTGAACAGCGTCGGGGAGATCACCGCCCCCTGAGGTGTCCCTTTTGGCCCAAGGGTAATTTCGTGGGTCAAAAAATCGTCAATCTTCAGTCTTGTGGACCGCGACGAAAGGAAGGAGCGCACAAAATTGTACGCCCGCTTGCCGACGTGAAACTCAGACAAGCTCTTGAGAATAAAGGCGTGTGATATGTTGCCAAAAGCCTTTTCCAAATCCAATCCAAGAATCGCCTTGGTGTCGGTGGAGCCGGAGTCAATGACCTGGTGCTTGATCAGCTTCATGGCGTCCTGAGTCGAGAGCCCCGACCGAAAGCCAATCATGTTGTGGGTATAGCATTCGTTAGACTCGAGGTGGTCAGTGAGGCGGTTGAGCATGGCGTGCTCGGCCACCTTCCCGACGCACGACGTCAACGAGATTGGCCTAAGATTCTCGATGCTCGGTGCCTTAACCGGCTTGGGTATCAGTACTGTGCAGGCCGCTTTCCAGCTCTTGGGAATGAGACCGCTGCGCCAGATTTCGTTGATATTGTCTGTAAGAAACTCGATTGAGTCGTCGTCGAGGTGCTTGAGCATTTTGTTGGTTACCCCATCTGGCCCAGGGGCGGATCTGCTATTGAGGGATGCGAGAACCCGCTTGACCTCAGCCACGGTGAAGTCCTCGTCAATCGATGGCGCGTCGCGCCCCTCGTAGTCGGGAAACTGGGGAAGTACCGGATCGTCCGTGGCCGCCAGGTACTTGTCTTCGTCGAGATGTAAACTTTTTCAGCGCAAAACAATACATCGAAAGGGCCTTCACAAGCACCCGTCTCGTCTCTCTCACTCTTGTGAATATATTGTTTTTCACTCCGTAATTTTTGAATCGCCACATTTATTATTACAAAAACAAAAGCGGCGTCTGAGGACAATCAGTTCAATGCAGGAGAGAGCGTAGGGGTACTCGGTGCTCGCGAATCGTGCCGCTCTGTCGCCTTGGAAGCCCCATGATTTGTTAAGGTGGAATACTGTGCTCATTTTCCTTTGGTTTAGGGAAATAATTGTAGATCAACCTCAATGTAAGTCACGATGTTGCGTAATGGAATTTCCGGGAGTTGCACATGAGCCAAAACATGTTGCACAACCCACTTTCATGCCCTTTTAAAGCCATGTTAATTTATTCCGAACAGTTGTAAATCACACTAGATACATAATAATGAAGTTACAGATGATTATTCAGTTTTGCCTCTCGTTATTATCGCAATTCGATATGCGTTCTTCTCTGAGAAAAGATCTTACGAGTTTGGTAGCACGCATGAGCATACATTGCTCATTATACTTTGTCAGAGTCTGCGAACGGTGTACTCTATAAACGAATTACCTATTGGCAATAAAATTGTTGCCAGTGAGATGCATGAATTGAGTATTATATCACCAAAATTATGAGTTTTTAGGAGATACTCCTAACGTCTTGTTAGAAATTCTAACTTCAAATTGTGAAATCACGCCGCGGCTTGAACGGCAATGGCTCCGTGACCAAATACACGGCAAACAAATTTACAAACAGCTGTGCACCTTACAAATAGGCAGTATACATTAGCTTCTTAGTCACGTTAGCATTTTATAATGTTGAAATCTCATCTCAGTGGTGCATTTTGTGTCCCCATTTTATTCCGTGCATTTAAGTTGAGGTTATCATATTTAGTCGAACATATGAGCAAGTGGCTTTTATCGAGGGCCTTCGCTGGAACGAGAACAATTACAAGGCACGCCATAAAAACAAAACTATAAATATTTGTAACCATAGATCAGCAAAATAAAAAGACACCGCCCTGATAAATAAGTTTTTTTCTCGCATAGGACTCGCAAGGACCCAGACTAACCAAAATTTGCTGAATCGAACTAGGAACTCACTCGAACTCGGACTCACCGTGGTAAAACCCAGCCTGGCCCACACGGACGGAGACTTACTTAAGTACAACTCAGCCGGACTCACTCCGACTCACACCTCAATCTGAGTCTTTCAATTCCTCTGATAGAGTCATCAGTGAGTTTGCCGACTTATAATGGGAATACATCTCTCGTTCTCGTTGACGAAAACCTTTTGTGTGCGTTCACGATGGTGAAATATGGGAGAATGAGAAAGAGTGGAAGGGTGGTTGGTATGCCAACATGACGATAATAGGGATATTTGCCAATCTACGCAAGAGGAAATCAACGAAAAACATGAATCCAGCATAGGAACCAGTAAAGACAAGTGCTGGACTTAAAACTAAATTTTAATACAGAAAGCACCTACAAAGATTAACCAGAAGCACATGCTTAAGAAGGCTATCTTAACCACAGTTGCACAACAAATGTTTCAAGGTGGTGGTGGTATGAAGCAGCCGATATCCATGGAACACCAAAATATCAACACCAGGTTTATCTGTGAGGAAAGCTGTTAGATAAATCACTCATGACACGTCTCTTTGTTTTTATTTCGAAGGCTTCACGAATTTCGCCTTCAATCTTTTTTCCCTTTGCCAATGACATACAATGATTCGAAAAAAATTCCCTTGTCATGCGGCTGTGTCTACAGAGATCAGACAGGTCGACGCCTAGTGTGAACATCCTTCAGGCACAAAACTGATCTCTCCGCTAGTCTCTGCATCCCCAATATATCAGTGCCATTGGCAAAGGAATAAATACATTGAACGCGAAGATTTCGAAACCTATAACAAAAAAGGGCAAAGTGCAACGCATGTATAAGTTATCCTTCAGTTGTCCTTACAGCTAGATAAGGGATTCGCGTTGCTAGATAGCGGGCGCACGTGGCGTTGATCATGGACGTGTGCTGTTTTTATCATTTTGACGTGCTTCTTGTTTTTGTAATGTTAGGTGTGCAGCTGTGGAACGCTTCAGTCTATTTTTCTTGAATGCGCTTCTGGTACATGGGTTTGTAGACTTTCCGCCATAAACATTTCGCTCGATGTCCTGTCAGCTGGAGCTCCTTAGTTTGTTCTTCCAAAAATATTTAAACCAACTCGCCGAGCAAGCTACGCATGTGGTGTCCTTTTTGAAACAAGGTTGTGACAAATCGGCATCTATAGTTAGTTGATTTAGGTCTGAGATAATAACTGAAGGAAACGCAGATTACTTTATTTGATAGCGCGGCGTGGAGCACCACACGGTGTGCAGGGCAAAGCACGTTGAAAATACAAGCACACGCTTCAGTGTTTTGTCCGCATTCATCTTCTGTGGGTTATTTCACAGTTTACACAAACTTAATTTATGGTGATCACCATTTCATTCAATATTGTTGACCTTGCTCAACCTGCCGATACAGTGGGATTGTTTCTGTTTGATGGAGCATTTCATATAATAATTTTCATCTTCCCCTCTTTGTTCATTAAAGGCCATCCCTGTAGTCCAGTTTCTGAACTGATTTTTTTTTTGTAAGTATGCCCTAAACAGCTAGTCCTTCCTCAGTTATAACCATATCTTCAATACACATCGCGCTTCTACCTTGTGCGTCCGCAGTTCGCATCTGAACTGCCTTTGTTCTTCGACTCGCTTGCACAGTCATAATTATGAATATTCCTCTACCGACTTTCCCACCCTTCATCATTGTTCAAAGCCCACCTCACATATTACATATTCTCGTCAGCAAGAATATGTCGACAGCCATCGACAAACACTGCCATTGGCGATGTCACTGAACGGGATTTGCTGAAATATAGTGAACTCAAAAGTATTTTAAAATTCACGTTTAAATATAATCCAACGTTATTAAGAGCACTCGACAATGTTTTTTCTAAGGTCCACCTATTTAACTTGAAATGACAGGTGAACCAATTTTGATGCATTTGCGAAATGGACAGAATTAAGGCCAGACTGGTGACAGAGGGAGCAAAATAAACGTAGGCAAGCTGAAAAAAGCTTATTTAAATGGCACGCCGACTAAACACGTCGGCGGCGGTGGCGGTGCACCAAAGACAGTCGGCGGCGGTGCGCCGACTTCTCGGCGCACACCTCTATTGGCAGGGGGCGGCCATTGGAGACGCTCGCCTTCGTACAGAAGGAGGAGGGTAAAATCAGAGGTTAGGGCAGCGCGTTTGCGGCTCATGTTCCAGGAATAAATTTTTTAGGAGGCCCAAGCGTCTGGCACATCTACTTTCGCGTTTGTAGTTTTCTGGTGGACACTCTAGAGGCGCTGCTGTTGTTGCTGAGAGATGGACGGTGGATGAACGTGTTTTTTAAGCGCTCCCGATCTACTGCGCAGATAAGTGGTTTTGCATGTTTTGAGCTTGTCTTTATAATTATTGAGGCAGCAGTTGAAACATCTGTAGCACTTATTACATTCTACGGCTTTTTCGGGGGTCAGTCACCAGGTATTTACTAGTTTGTGGGTGTGTGTGCGTTTGTTTCTTTGTTTTTTTCGCTTGCCACCCCATGGGAAGGTGCACTTACATTGAACACGCACATTGTTGTAGTAGAGCTTGGACTTTCTCTTTTTCGTAGGGCAGGGATTGTGTTTAGTAATTATCGAGTGAGACAAGTCATAAGGACAAATGGTGTCAGAAATCCTTCGCGACAAATGTTACAAATCACCTGTGCAGCGAATATTAACGTGTTCAAATGTGCTCTTTTCCTGTGTATCCACCCCTATGTAATACCCCCCAGTGGGGTCCTTAAGGAAATAAGAATGAAATGAAATGAAATACATGGTTTAAAAAGTTGTAAAGTGTTCCGGCTGACGCCAAGTGTAGGCAATGTGACGTCGATGAAAGGAACAAGACAGCATATCCATGGAGTGAATGATGGAGAGCGGGGCGGAGCATTCGTCCGTCCATTCGTTCTTGCTTCCGTCCGTCCATGCGTCCGTCTGTGTGACCGTCCGTGCGTCCATCCGCCCGTTCGTTTGTGCGTCTGTTCGTGCGTCCGTCACTGCATTCGTCCATGTATCTGCCCCTGCGTCCGTTCATGCGTCCATCCATGCATCTGTCTGTGTGTCCGTTCGTCCATCTATTCAACAATGCAAGTATCACCATCTAGCATCTTTTCATCATATATTCTGCGTGTAAAAGCACCGCCATCCAGCAGACATTCCAAAGACTGAACGAGAGGAGGCACACGCACACTTTCTTACGGCTTGGGCTTCGGGTCTACTTCCCACCTTTAACCACCTCGAGTTCATGGTATATACTAGTTCACTGTATTCATGGCACGGTGGCCCAACACTGGCTAAACCTTTCTAAAACCAAGGAGGTTACGCCCAGCGAGTATAACGTAGCAACCTTTTCCTGTCAGATAGTGCTCAATTTACAGGCCAATGGCTGCCAATGGGTAATGAGAGACAGGAGCATTCGGCTATTAGTTAACGTGCACTCTGCGAACTTTTTATTGTTCAACAAAGCACAAGAGAAATCTCCCATAGGCACCATCTTGAAGGTTAAAATGTAACACTGGTTACACACTATGACAACGAGGGACGAACGGGTGCCGCTTTAAGGAGCTTCGCCCCTAATATAGAAAATGTTGGTTGCCCAGAGTGAACTGCTGATGAGAATCACTGAGCTGGAGACTGCGTTGGCGACAGAGCAAAAGAAATCGAGGGCTAGGGGAGAAAGACTGAAGTCCGCCGAGGAAGCACCAGCGAAGGTGGACAAAGGAGCGGCCAACGGAAAGAACAGTAGGGCACCGGCAACCAGAACGGCGGAGAAGAAAGAGCAAGCACGTTTGGAAAAAACAGGTTCAGCTGGTTCATTGGTCGCAACGCCCAGCATCAGCGAAGTAGTGGTGGGGCTGGGAGGGGACAAAGCAGCTGGCGTCACAAGTGCAAGTAACCCCCAGGTGCAGGACACTCCAGCTGAAAAGTCACAGCATGTGATAATCACCAGGGACTCGAATTTAAATCGATGCACAGAAGCCATCAAAGAGAGGGTAAGAGGCCAAAAGAGGGTTGCAGTAGGGGCATTCCCAGGACGCAAGCTGGGAGCAGTCATGAGGCAAGCGAGCGCAAAACTCGAAACTACAGCTGATAGACGAAACCTCGTGATAATTTCACGAGGTTTAAACGGTGTCTTCAATGAAGATACGGCAGGACTAGCGACCACACTGGCGAAAGGGGTCGATGACATGCGCACCACTTCTCCTCAGATACAGGCAATGATATGCACGACACCGGAGGTACCGATGCGTGACGGCAACATGCAAAGAGTGGTTGTGAACGCAAACCAAGAGATATGGCAAATTAGTCGAGAGAAAGGCTTTTCGAGGTAGTGGAAATAAACAGAGAGGTGCATAGGTGGGGTGGTTTTCAACGAGACAGAATTCACTTCGATGGGCGGCTAGGTTATGAGGTGAGTTGGCGACTTGCAGGACGCGCAGTGGCTTTTTTGGGGGCAAGCGTGCCCTTCGATGTGCAGAATAGCTAGTCACGAGGAAAACAACCAGGGAGACTCTTTGACAGGTGGTATGGACAGATACGATTTCAAAGTGGCACCAGCATCTAAGATAGGTAGAGTCCGGGGCAGAAATAAACGTAGCCACGAGCGCCGAGCCAATTCAGACATAGGGTATATTAACATGCAGGGCGGTAGGAACAGGCTGAAGTGGGAAGAGATAGAAGAACAGCTAAGGGAGGAGAGGCCGATGATATACGGTTTTGTAGAAACACATCTCAGGGACAAGGAACAACCTCCTAACAATGTGGACTACGCGTGGGAATATAGTAATAGAACAGAAGGCAGCAGAAAGGGGGGTGGTATTGGGGCATTCATTCATAAAAGTACCGACTGGCAAGAAGCATGCAGGAGTGCAAGGAAATGTATGGCTAAAAGGGAAAGTGGCAGGGCAAATGACACTCCTTGGTTCCGTGTACTTGTGGACGGGAGCAAAGGCCAGAGAGTAAAACCAGGCAATGGTAGAGTGTATATCAATGGACATTCAGGAGTTAGGAGGAGAGTGTGAGATCATTATACTAGGAGATATGAATGCACACATAGAAGATATAGATGGGTATACACACCTGACATGCAAAATGGTCATGTATATGTGTGAAAGGCTGGATTTGATCATTTACAACAGTACCGAGAAGTGTGAAGGGCAAATAACATGGGAGGTAGGAAGGCTGCAGTCGACGATAGATTATGCACTGATGTCACATAGGATGTATGATAAGCTCAGAAGAATGCACAAAGATGAAGGTGGTTCCAGAAGTCTGGGTAGTGATCACAAACGTATCAAGCTAAGTTTTGGAAGAGCAGTGAAAGTCGGAAGGAGACAAGATGAGACACTACAGGAAAATTTTTATTCAGAAAGGCAAACTGGAATAGCCACTAAACAAATTGAGAAAGTAATCACTGAGCATATTAAAGCAGTGTGGACATACACGAAACTAATTAGACTGTTTGAGCAAGAGCTTTCTAAGGCACGTGACAAGTCACCCCGGAAAAGAAGACACAAACCCAAAAGTTGGTGGGATGAGGAAGTTAAGAGAGCCAAAGCAAAACGTCAGGAAGCCTCTAGGGAACACAGACATGCTAAGCAGCGGGGTGAACCGACAGATGATGTTGAAAGAAAGTGGGAAATCTTTCTAAGCTGTAGAAGGAATGCATCCCTTCTGATCAATGAAAAGATTAGAAGAAAGGGAGCCCAGTGGCTGGCACAAGTACATAAAAAAGATAGGAAGGCAACTGCGAAATTTTGGAACCATGTAAACTGCCTAAGAAATGAGACAAGCCTAGAGCAGAGGTTTATACCTACAGATCAAGCTGCTAGGCTAGAAGGGGACGAAGTTATTGAATATATAAGAACAAGGGTGACAGAAACATTTTAACACAGAAGTGCTTTATGCACAACAATAAACAAGAATGAATCAAGTGGCGCGATGGCTACATGTTCACAAGAATAGTGGGAAAGGGCTGAGAAAAGGGTTCCTAGTAGTACATCAACAGGCCCAGATGACATTCCAATTATGCTGATAAGGACATTAGGTCCGAAGTCTAAGCAGACTTTGAATGAGGCAGTGAGGAAAATAATAATCGATGGAGAAGTTCCCGATGGATGGAAACTTAGCAGGATGAGCATGATCTATGAAGGAAAGGGGGACAATGCTGACATAAACAACTACCGTCCTATAACAGTCACATCAGCGGTCTACAGGCTGGCGATGCAGATTATAAAAGAAAGACTGCAGGCATGGATAAAGGATGAGGGGGTGTTGGGGGAACTGCAGAATGGCTTTCAGAAACACAGGAGTTTGGAAGACAATCTTTTCTCACTGACGCAGGGCTTCTAAATAGCAAAAAAGGAACACAGAGCCCTGTGGCTAGCATTTTTTGATATCAAAGGAGCGTACGATAGCGCGGTTCAAGAGGAATCGTGGGGAATACTGGACACACTAGGCGTGGAAGATGTAGTCACTAAATTTTTAAAGGAGATCTATAAAAGTAACAAGGTAGTTATATAGTGGGAAAAACAGGTCTCTAAGCCCACAGAGGTCAAACGGGGGCTTAGACAGGGGTGCCCTCTGTCACCCTTGTTATTGATGATGTACCTGCAAAGATTAGAGGCCAAATTAGAGGGAAGTGGAGTGGGATTCAACCTCTCTTTCGTCAAACAAGGAAAACTCATCGAACCAGCATTGATGTACGCAGATGATATAGTGCTAATGGCCGACAACAAGGGAGATTTGCAGATTGGTGGACATCTGCGGTAATGAGGGAGATAGTTTAGATTTCAGATTCAGTAAGGAAAAATCGGCAGTCATGATTTTTAATGACAATGAAGGTAGTGAGCTTAGTATACAGGAAGTCGCGCTAGAGATAACAGATAAATGCAAATATGTGGGCGTGTGGATAAGCAATGGGGCCGAGTGCCTAAGGGAATGCGAAAGATACGTGTCGACTAAAGGTAACAGGAATGCTGCGGTAATGAAAAAAAGGGCACTGTGGAATTACTATAGCTATGATGTTTGAGAGGAATATGGAAAGGGGTCAAGGTTCCTGGTCTGACGTTCGGCAATGTGGTCTTGTGCATGAGATCAGAAGTTCAAGCGAGATTAGAAATTAAGCAACGTGGAATAGATAGGCTTGCCTTAGGAGCTCACGGGAATACACCAAATCAGGGAGTACAAGGTGATATGGGATGAACATCGTTTGAGGGCAGGGAAGCTAGCAGCAAGATAAAATTTTAGAAGCGATTGAGAGAAATGGGGGAGGAGCGTTGGGCTAGGAAGGTATTCAGCTACTTGTACATGAAGAATGTCGATACAAAATGGCGGAATGGAACCAGAAAATTGACTGGTAAATACTTGAAGAAGAGCAGGGGGCCAAACCAAAAAGAATTATCGGTTAAGAAGAAAGTGAAGGAAGCTGAGACGGACATGTGGAGAATTGGTATGATTGAGAAGTCCGCACTGGCGATCTATCGAACTTTTAAGCAGGAAATAGCCAAGGAAAGGATATATGATGATTCTCGGGGTAGTTCTCTACTGTTTGAGGCCAGGACGGGAGTATTGCGAACAAAGACATATCGGGCCAAATACGAATGGGTAGACATGGTATGCACTGCGTGTGGAGAGGAAGAAGAAACTGCCGAACACTTGATAAGGTTCTGTAAAGGTCTTCACCCTGTAGTTCAGGTTGATGGCGCAGAGTTTTTCAAAGCACTGGGGTTTAGGGACAGAGCGCAAAACTTTAAGCGGGTAGAAATAACTAGAAGGAGGTTATCTGATTGGTGGCTAAAGTCTAGGCACGAGTGAAAATTGAACCCTTCTCTGCAAAGTACAAATCCTCAACCTCACTATTTAAGGAAAACAAATAAATCAAATTTTTGGTTCATTAAGTATTACGGCTTGGTGGCGCTAGCCACCGCCCGATCTAAAGGGTACAGCCATATCCATCCATCCATCCATCCATCCATCCATCCATCCATCCATCCATCCATCCATCCATCCATCCATCCATCCATCCATCCATCCATCCACCCATCCATCCATCCATCCATCCATCCATGCCGCGGCACCACCCGCTTCTCATAGCCCGCCTTGCTTCCACATCATCAGCAAGGGACCCGCTGCCGGTTTTGACGCTAGAAGCGGAATATTTTTTTGTTCAGTTAAACAACTGTAGGCTGAATTATTTTAATGAAACACAATAGTACCGCTATACATGACGTCGGCAGAATTTATAGAGCGAAAGCTTTCAATGTCTTCTAGCGCGGTGCACGGCCGCGGCGTGCCTTGGATGCTAGCATGCCCTGCCTCGAATAGTTTTCGCACTTGCACAAGCTTCTCTTTAGCTTATGTCAGCACATAAAGCTCAGTCAAATCGTTAAAAATATTGGCATTGAGGCCAAATGTCAACCTTGAAACGCTGCAGGTACGTACCTTCGCAGACAAGTTCTCCCAGGCTCTTATCCATGATGGCTTCTTAGCGGATATGTTCGTACAACTTCGGGCTTCGCATCTTCACCATTATGCATTCCACAATCCACTCATCGCTGTACTGCATGCCTTTATTCAACTCCAGTCGTGCGACAATGAAGCAGCTCTTGACAGCGAGTTGTATTTTTGGGGAAAGATACATAATATTACTTTCAAATGCATCTTCGCTGTCTCATTTTGCACTTTTATACGAGACAACGGCTTTTTTACGTTTGTGAGTCTGTTCTTGATTCTCCACAAATTGCGAGAAATGTTGTTGTTGTTGTTCTAACTGTTTTGCTGTGGAGAGGTTGAGGTCCATATTGCCTCGGGTACTACATATTACGCAATTCTGCAGCGCGAAAAAAATAATACTGAACGGTACCCAAAAATGTAATCCGACAAAAAAAACATAATAACACACTGAAACCATTTCAAATAACATGCCAATACACAGTTTTCTTACAGCAGTTCACACTGTCAATAACACTTTACACGCACACCTTCCTTTTCTACTGTCAGAGTATCCACTAACACATTTCATATATATCAATCCCTGGCTGTCTATCACAGACGCTTATCCAGTCTGGTCTCCACGAAAAAGTCTGTCAGGAAGATGTTCGCCTTTTTTGAAGATTCATCTCAGGCCACGTTCCAAGTAATTTCTTTAAAGTGAGGGGCCATCTGTCCAAACTTGGTAATTTGTTCTTTATTTTTCACTTTCATTCGCGTATTTAATGCACTTCAAAACATATGATGAACATTTTCTTCTGCATGACAACAATGGCATTCTGGTGAGCTGGATCGATGTATCTTGTGCAGGAAGCTGTTTGTGTATGCTACTTCCAATTGAAGTTTGTGGGTTAATGTCTCTAAGTGTCGTGGGTTATCTGTCGCTATGAAAAACTCTTTGTGTGGATCAACTTCATCAAGTACCGTTTCCTTTGATTGAGGGCTATTAAACCACTTCTGCATCGAACAATGGTTAGCTCCTTGTGTTATAAATTGTCGAATATCTGCCCGAAACATAAAGATTGCCCAATCCCGTCCTTTGTTCAATGCTTTCTTCGCGAGGCTGTCAGCCTCTTCATTTCCCTTTTTTTCAATGTGACTGGATATCCATTGGAGTACGATGTTGTGACCCTAAGCTGAGGCATATTCCACAGTTTCTGCAATACATTATGCTATTTCACCATTTTTTTTCTAAAGTGAACTCGCATTTCTGATTAGCTGAAGGGCAGGTTTGCTATCTGTGCATATCACCCACTTTCGTGGCTCAAAAGTTTTGCAGATAAGCACAACTGCTTCGAAGATATAGCCACCGATTCTGCTGCCGTTGATAAAGATTTGTGCGATAATTTGTACATTCTCTTTTTCTGAATTTTGGATATATAGACCGCACAGGCTAACGCTTCTTCAGTGCATAAATCTTCGTTTTTTCATTATGCATTATACGAAAATGATGAAGTACCATATGTACCGCTACTAGAGGCGAGAAATGTTCTTACAGTGCTTCTTTTCGGCAACATCCCTTGCAATTTTTTTTGCCTTTTTCTTTCTCTTGCAGCTCTGGTTTTGAACCAGAACCTTCCGGTACTTGCAAAAAACGCAAGGTTTTCCGTTTGACTGCACTGTCAACAGACATTTTTCAGAAAAAAAACACGCTTTGGAATGAGTTCTGTTTCGATAAAACTGTCTTTGAGTCACAACCATCCCAAAGAGCTGTCACTGATACTTCTTTGATGAGAGCTTCAGCCTCATCCTTACGTGTGAGTATTTGCTTGGATTTCTCTCGTCCTCTTAGATATAATGTTGCGACTAATGATTACCGTTCGTGCAAAGGCTTTTTAAAGTATACTGTTTTTTTCTGTGAGTAGGGCAGCAATTATTCACTTCACTTTCAGAGTACGCATACGCTACTGTTCCTGCTGGTAGAAACGGCACTTTGACAGGAATATTGAGGTCTCAGAATGGGTGTCGATGGGTGCATTCTGGGTGCAGATCGAGCTTCAGCGCTTTGCACGTTTTCTGTTTCTGACAACGGGGTGTGGCGCACTCTTCAGGCACAGAAGAATTATCCTCAGCACAAGATTATTTAATGGCAAAAGCACATCTAAGGTATCAGCGCTGCGGTGCTTTGCTGGAATGTCTGCATGCTGAAGGCCAACATTTCTTGTTTTTCGTTTTGTTGGCAAATTTGCAACAAGGTGCTGAGGATATTCAGGCAATATAATGGGCACCACATCAGGTATGATGCGTGGTTTGTCGCAGGGGATCTTGTTGACGACGCCATTCATAGTGATGGTGAACGCACGCTCGATTAAACTTTTATCAAAGTGTTTCTCACAAACCACAGCAGTTATGTATCAGTCTTTTGTCCGCCCTAGTTATCTTTCTCTCCCGTTCCACGAGACGTGCTTCATATGCTAGGGCCGTAAATAATGATAATCGCTTTTTGTTCGAACGGTAACCAGTTGTACAGAACGGTATGAAGCAGGTCCTTTCCTTCGATCGCTTTGACTTCGACATTCTATCATTCACCTCATAGTTCCCGTTCTGACAGGCACAGAAACACGACAACTTCTCACTCCCCTTTGATGACGCGAACAACAAATACACAACCCGGTAATAGCACTGAAAACACGAACACAGAAATTCGTCTGTCGGTGACGTCAAAAAGTGGGCGGTCCGCAGTGGTCGTGAGGACGAGAGGAAGTGAACAGCCAATAAGGGAAATGGATGCTTGCGTCATCATTTTGATGTCGACTTGGGGACCGTATAGCAAAGTGAAAAGTGTTTGTAACGCGTTGAAAAATGTTTAAATAACATTACTCACTATTCAAACGTGTTGGAACTAGTTTTCACGCGTTGAATAAGGAATACGGCACAATCCAAACGTATTTTTTCCGTTATTGTTTTGAAATGACGCTAAATTTAGCGGGACGGTAAGTAGTGGCGCTAAGTAAAACCCCGTTTCAAGCAGTTACTGCTCCCATATCTCCACAACTATACAAACCTAAACGGCGCAACTTTCGAAGTTGTTGGCTCAGTTGAGCGCAATCATGGCGGATGGCAACGGCACCAATAGACAACAGCAGCAGTGGCTCATTCGCGTTTCCGAGGCTCAGCGCGTGCTGGTGCTTGCCTTTATAGACGGACATCCCCAGCTCGTGGTGAAATCCGTCGAGCTGCGGCATGGCGTCACCGTCGCCGACCGGCGGCGGCTGTGGCAAGAGCTCCGCGACGCGCTGAACCATGAAGTGCCTGCGCAGGAGTGTCAGGCTTGGTGGCGCAGGCCAGTGCACGAGGCCCGAAGTGACGCCACCGTCGCCAGAGAGGCCAAACGTGAGTGACCGTCGAATCGCGTGGGCGATTTGTTCTATGACATTGGTGTATATTTTCAGTGGCACTGGAGTGGGTTGGCTGCCTTGCTTCGGCGGCCGGGTTCTACAGTTGACAAGGATGACACGCTTCAGTGGCGTCTCTGGTCTCACCTATCAACAGGTAAGCACTCTGCCGCCGCAGTATCACGGCTTCCTGAGCGGTGTCATGACAGAGTTTGATAACTGAAGGGGTGCCTTTAGCGGAACCTTGTTAAACGGGAATATATCGCAGGAGGAAGAATTCAAAAGTGGGTAGGTTTATTAACAAAAATCTCAGTTTGCAGCCCTAGCAGTACAAGGGGTATTAATTTAAACACGCAATGCCTGCGGGCAAGTGCATGCAGTACAATGGTAATACATGATATCAATGACCACTGAATAGCTGCAGAACACTTCTGCACATGTTTATTACGTAAGGTTGTAAAATAGCCAGAGTAACGAATACACACTTTCTGAAAGATCATGCTTACGACACTTTCCAGAAGGCGGACGTTCGCACTGCTGCGGTGTTAATGGAGGTGGAGGCCATTGAAGCGGCTGCAGATGGCAGTGACACAGTAACACGCAAGCATCTGAGAACTTAGTGCTTTATTGAGCGCAGGACCGGAGCCTTGAGCCGGGAGACAAGGTGCTCAAGGTGAGTAGACCCTTTTTTACATTTTACATAAGGGGCGTAAACACTCTCCATGCTCTATTATGATGACTGAAACCAACTTGGGCCGTAAATAAGAACCATGCATTGCATTGAGGGCACGGTATCAGATATCTGCAATGATAAACTGCCGGGCAAAAGGTCTGTCATCAAACTCTGTCATGTTGTGAAAAGGTTGGTTAGCCCCGAAAAGGGCTGTTTGATGGTGAGAGATGCATTTGAGGAGATTAATAAATAGTAGTTCCAACAAATGTTTGTTTGTACGCACGAGGAGGGCATAGCTTGTGCACAAAGCTTCACACTTTCAAAGGATGCCATCAGGCCAGTTGATCTTCAACTGAGGGGAAATTGTTGTGCCCGTTGCAATTCTTGGCGGCGGCGGCGGCGGCGGCGGCGGCGGCGGCGGCGGCGGCGGCAGCAGCAGCAGCAGCAGCAGCAGCAGCAGCAGCAGCAGCAGCAGCAGCAGCAGCAGCAGCAGCAGCAGCAGCAGCAGCAGCAGCAAAAGGTTGCTTAGCCCTGAAAAGGGCTGTTTGATGGTGGGAGATGCATTCGAGGAGATCAATAAAGAGTTGTTCCAACAAATGTTTGTTTGTACGCACGAGGAGGGCATAACTTGTACACAAAGCTTCACACTTTCAAAGGATGCCATCAGGCCAGTTGATCTTCAACTGAGGGGAAATTGTTGTGCCCGTTGCAATTCTTGGCGGCGGTGGCGGCGGCGGTGGCGGCGGCAGCAGCAGCAGCAGCAGCAGCGCTGGCAGCGGCAGCGGCAGCGCAGCGGCAGCACCAGCTTCCAGCCACGAGATGGATAAAAATTTACCGGCAGCTCACTTAAACATTTCTACCACGATGATTCATCGCAGGTGCTGCGGGAGATGAAAACATCAACCACCCGCATCAACCAGCAGCAGCAGCAGCGCAGCAGCAGCAACAGCAGCGGCGGCAGCGGCAGCGGCAGCAGCGGCAGCAGCGGCAGCGGCAGCAGCGGCAGCAGCGGCAGCGGCAGCAGCGGCAGCGGTGGCGGCGGCGGTGGCAGCGGCGGTGGCGGCGGCGGCAGCGGCAGCAGCAGCAGCTTCCAGCCCCAAGATGATTAATAATTTGCCGGCAGCTCTCACTTAAACATTTCTACCACGATGATTCATCGCAGGTGCTGCGGGAGATGAAAACATCAACCACCCGCATCGCTTCTGCAGCACGGCGTCTGGCAGCAGCACAGGAGAAGGCGGCAGCGGCGCAAAAGGGTGTCCTGCAGGCAGTCCATTCCTTGGCACGGGCCATTGCAGACGGGTGTGGTGCGCACCACTCCATAATCGCACCACTGTGGTGCGATTATATACAAATTCCAAATCCGGACAAAGGCGGTCTGTTCCATTGAGCGATTGGCCCATACGAGCCGTGACGAATGCTGTGACGTTCTGAGTGACGTGGGCTGGGGTGTCACGTTACTGTTTTTCTCTGGTTTTCGGAGGAAGGCGAAGGAACGGTCGGAGAGACCGTCCGAAAGGAACCGGATGGATTGAAAAGGCTTCAAGTTGGCCTGGATTGGATTGAAGTGTAAGGGTTTCGCGACTTTTCAGCATCCGGGCACTTAGACAATATGGCGTTTCCCACTGCTATGGTTTTTCATCTCGCCTGTGTGGCAGCTGCAGCCGAGCAGAGACGACGAAGCGAGGTTAAAGATGCATTTGAAAAGTTCACTGAAGACGAGTTCCGGCAAATACTCGTCACTCCGAACGAACAGTGCGTAGCTTGCGCGACGAACTTGTCGCTGTCATCGGATGCCAGTGAATCAGTGGCCTTTCCACAGAGAGGAAAGTGTTGTGTGCGCTGCGATTTTTCGCCACCGGTTGCTTCTAGAGGAGCGTTGGTCGCGAGGAGCACATCGGCAACTCTCAGCTGGCCGTGAATAACACTATCCACGAGGTGACGCAGGCCATCATCACCGTGGCTGCTAAGAAAAAGCTGGCGGACTCCCCACTGACAACAGCTGCTAGGGATGAGGCAGAGGTGGAGTTTGTGCTACGCGGTTGCATCCCAGGCATGCTGGCGTGTGTAGATGGCACGTTGGTCACCAATCGCAAGCCAGAGGAATGCAGATGGCCGACACGGCGAGCTTCGTGTCCAGAAAGGGATATTATGCCCTGAACGTCATGATTGTAAGTACCGTTAAGATAGTATCTTATTCGCCCATTGGAGCAATTGTTCAGTTGTGACGCTAAAGCTGGAAAAAGTAATAATGCAACGAATAAAAAAGAACCTGCAGGGAACTGGGTGCGAGCTAGTTGGTGGCTCGCAAGGCCTCGGTAATAATAAGTGGCAATTGTTTTGTGCGTGAGCCAGTTGCCGTTTTTGTACTGGCATGCATGCGCAATTGAGTCGTGCATTTTAGAGGTAATCGGTAATATAGGCAGCAGACGTAGCAGAAACGCTTACACGACAAGGAAGTGTTTCCAACACGAAAGTGCTTACAATCGCAAGAGCTGGCTTTGGCATTTACGAGTGTTCTTTCCCAAGAGCAACACGTAGGTTTTCACTTATTGATCATTCAGTGAAAGTCGTAGCCATGTGTACAGCAGAGGAGGGGTAGTTGCCCCCCTCCCCCCTCCTGAGTGTGCTACACCCTGTGTTTCCTTCCAACTGAAGCTTCTTGTACCAATGACTGTACTAGTATGCATTGTTTCCTGCGTATGCGTAGAAAAAATGGATTTTCTCTGAGTATAAATGCAGCACTATTTTATATCGCTCCTCATCGCAGGTGTGCAACGCATGGCTGCGCATCCTTGTCATGGACCCATGATTCCCAGATTCGTGCCACGACTCCTGGCTGTGGAAACACAACCCATTGCGTGCACACCTAGCTGCACATCTGCAGCCTGGCGAATATCTGCTTGGTAAGTATTAATGTGTACTAACTAGGGCAGAGCACTTAGCTTTTATGTTTCTATTGCAGGAGACGCAGGGTATCCCCTCGAGTCATGGCTTCTAATTCCAGTCCTTGGCAGTCAACCGTGCAACACTTCCGAAGGCCGATACAACAAGGAGCATACATTCATGCGCAATGTTGTGTAAAGATGTATCGCAGTGTTGAAGAGCAAGTTACGCTGCTTGCAGCACTTTCGAACGATACTCTACAACCCCGATGGGGCAGCGCAAGTCATCTATGCTTGCGTTGCTCTCCACAACATTGCATTGCATGCAGGTGACTGGACCTTGGACGAGTATTTTGTGGACATGCCACCAGCTGAGGATGACGATGGGGAGCCAAGGGAGGGCTATATGCTCACACCACGCAACGTGCTGCTCAGAGACGGCAGCAACGCAGCGCTGTCTTGGGCCTTTTTTTAAGTCCACAGAAACGGTGAGTTTTCATTTTTTCATATCACACGCATAATTTATTTACACTGATTCTAGTGCATCTAGATATGACAGGGCTGTGTTTGCCATATTTGAATACACAAAGTACTTACTCGTGCTTCAATATGAAGCAAGGTGGGAATGTGAAAATGCTGCATTTTTTTAAATGGCACATGAAGTATGCAACAGAAACACCCTTTCCATATCAGTCATCACAGTCACAACAGACTAGATTAGAGCAAGCATATATGAGCGGCACTCTGTGCTGAATGTTGCCATCACAAAATTGTGCGAACAATGCAGCAGCGCCGCACAATTTTTTTCATCAGATTGCATAAAAATTGTGATTCCATTACTAACATGTTGCATGAACACATGATACATAAGTCCTCTCATAGTGACTGACTACAAGCATTCAATTGTGCACAGCAGGCTTGACGAGCAATTGTGCTCGTCAAATTGTGCTGTTTTTTTGTTCATTGTCCTAAACAATGTATGAATGTTAAAATAACATTTGATTTGAATTTGAATTCTTGACTGTGGTCATGCTGCAAAGCTAAAAAATACACAATTGAAGACAGCAAACAACAGGCGAGTTGTTTTGATAACATACAGCATGAATAATTGGCTCAGCAATCTCGCGGCTCTCAAACCATACCACGTTCAAAATTTATTCCCCCAACGAGTCGTTTACAAGGAAAACTAGATGAAATCAATCGCTGGCATGTTGCTGTGATAAGCATTTTCATTTGTGAAACTGTGCGAGATGACCACTTACAAGCTTAGTGCTCTCAAAAAAGACTCAGAATGTAGTTGTTGTACCTTAGCCTCATTGTGTCGAAATTAAAATATCACATTGAACTGCAAAACAGTGTGATGCAAGAAGATATCACATTACTACACTATGTGGTAAGGCTGCATAAAAAGCGCAGTGAGCTAGAATTCACAGTGGGGCAATACAAATATCACAGAACCATTAACAGAAAATGTCAACTATACACTCGTGGTCTCCGTGTGAATGACTAGACACCTTTGAAATGTGGGGAAAAAACACTGCCGCTGGAGCAGCTCGAACATACATTGAGAAATGCAAATATCGAACATAAAAATGCTGTACTCCTTGTACAAAGTAAATGCTAACCTAAATCTAGTAATATGTACAGAATGCAAACAAAGAACGTATTGTTACGTGATTTTGTCTGACTGAAAGAGGGCATAGTGGGGCATACCCAAGTAAGGTGCCTCAGACTGAGAGTGAAGAAGTGGACGTTGTCGGTGAGCTGCGTTGTGGCTGCGGACTGACAACTGTTATTTTCCACGTAACATTTTGGTAGAGGTTCTGGGTGCTCTTCTGACAACGGAGCTACGCAGTGGACGCCTCCTTAAGTCTGCTACGATGGCTCCGGGTGAGGATACGGCTTCGCCATCTACCTCAGCAACGACAGCAACCCGGTACGTCGCCCTAACGCAACCCCGTGATCCCGGTACCTTTACTGGAGAGAACAACGCGAATGTGGACAAGTGGCTTAGCATGTACGAGCGCATCAGCAAGCAATATGGCTGGGACCCAACCGTTATGCTTGCGAATGTCATTTTCTTTCTTGACAAGACCCCTCGCATCTGGTTTGAGACCCACGAGCACGAAATCACAAGCTGGGAAATGTTTAAACAACAGCTCCGCGACCTTTTTGGCAGCCCGTTTGGTCAACACCTTGATGCCCGAAAGCAATTGGCTGTACGTACACAGACGTCCACTGAGCCCTACTTGACTTATATTCAAGACGTCTTAGAGTTGTGTCAAAGGGCCGATCCCAACATGACTGAGGCCGACAAGATTTCCCACGTTTTAAAAGGAATCGCCGACGATGCGTTCAACCTGCTTGTTCAACCTGCTGCGATGTGTTCAACTTGCTTGGTCAACCTACTAACGTAACGACCATCGACGCCGTGATCAAAGAGTGCCGCCGTCTCGAGCAGGCGAAGAGTCGACGCATTTTGCAGCAGTTTAAGCGCCTACCCAATACCGCGGCCATGTCGTTTTGCGAAGCCACTCCTTGTCATCCGTCTACAACCGAAGACGTGACGCGCATCGTCCGACGTGAACTCGAGGCCGCTTACCCGGCTGCCAACAAACCAACGTTGCGCGACGCCTCAACGCCAGCTGTCGCCTTGATCCAGGCTGTTGTCCGCCAGGAATTCGCTAACCTTGGTATCCTGTCCACTGCATCCACACTGGATAATACTGGCCCCTCGATAGCTTCTGTGGACATGAGACGTCACCGTCCGTACTCTATTCGAACCAGGAACCCGTCTGAATGGCGAACAGCTGGTGATAAGCCAATCTGCTTCCGCTGTGGTCGCGCAGGACACATCGCTCGTTACGGCCGCAGCCAATGGCCATCTATGTCTTCTGGCTCATACCCCGCTTACAGTAACTCATTCCGTCCACCAAACCACCGTTATCCGACCCGCACCTAGTCTACAGCATTTACTGCCCCTGAGGACTACTGCCACCCTGTCCCGTCATCGCCACCGCCTCAAAGCCGGCCTTCTCATTCAAATACGCGTCGCCGCTCTCCCTCGCCATCGTTTAACCGCCGCATGTCCCCGGAAAACTAGGCTGCGCAGCTTCTGGAGGTGAAGCTGCCCTGTCGACCTTACTCAAAAATCCTCTGTTGCCCTTACGTTTGAACCGGAACACCCTAGAAGTATATGTTGATGGCACACCTGTTGAAGCTTTGATAGATACGGGCGCTCACGTCTGTATTATGAGTTCGCATTTTCGTCGTCGCATGAAGAAGGTCCTCATGCACCCTTGGCCAGTGTCGTCCAAGTTTCAGATGGTGCAACAGTCCCTGTCGTCAGTATGTGCACAGCTCAACTTACCGTAGCCGGTCATCAAGTGGTCGTCCTTTTTACCGTGCTTGCAACATGTCCCCACGACCTCATACTAGGCCTCGATTTTCTTGCCGTCAATTCTGCTCTGATTCGGACGGCACAAATCAGTGCCGTCCGGTACCAACCTACATGCCGATTACAATGCAGTGATTTTGTTCGCCTGCCCTCCAAAACTGTGACGTACGTCGATTTTCTGTGCTAACCAGCTGTGCCCAACGGTGACTATTACGCTACGCCTTTCACCGACGTACTCCTTGCGCACAATGTTGCAGTGCCCTATACGGTGCTCAGCATCACAGATAACAAAACTTGTCTACCTCTTGTCAATTTCGGCTACATGAATGATGTGCTTCCACAAGGCATTTCTGTGGCCCACCTTTGTCCGTTGCTCGATTCACAAATTGAAGTGCTTGCCTTAGACACCCTTGTTTCACCGCAGGGCACATCACTCGCAACACATTCGGGCAGCTGTCACATTGTAGACATGATCGCCACTGATCTTCCGCCTCCGCAAGTTGAAGCCCTACAACATCTTCTCGAGGCCTACCAGGATATTTTCGATTTTGGTGACCAACCTCTTGGGCAGACGTCCTTTGTCCAGCATCGCATACACACAGGTGATGCCAACCCTGTTCACCGCCGTCCCTACAGAGTGTCTGCTTTTGAGCGGAGCATAATTCAGAAGGAGGTGAACAAGATGCTAGCGAAGGACATTATTGAACCATCCTCCTGTCTCTGGGCATCCCCGGTGGTATTAGTTAAAAAGAAGGACGGATCGTGGCGATTTTGTGTGGACTATCACCACCTTAACAACATCACCAAGAAAAACGCATACCCTCTGCCCCGCATTGATGACGCCCTTGATTGCCTCCATGCTGCCGCCTACTTTTCTTCCATCGATCTTCGTTCTGGTTATTGGCAGATTGCCGTGGACACCATGGACCGAGAGAAGACGGCTTTTGTACCACCCGATGGCCTCTACCAATTCAAAGTCATGCCTTTCGGCTTATGTAATGCCCCCGCCACCTTTGAACAAATGATGGACTCCCTGCTCAATGGATTCAAGTGGTCTACGTGTCTTTGTTATCTGGATGACGTGATTGTGTTTGCTCCCACTTTTGAAGTGCACCTTGAGAGACTGTCGAAAATTCTTGATGTATTCCGTCTCGCCGGCCTTCAGCTGAATTCATCCAAGTGCCGGTTTGGTCGCCGTCGCGTTACAATACTTGGACATATTGTTGACGCTTACGGCGTACAGCCTGACCCAGAAAAAGTTCGAGCTATGAAGGACTTTCCTGTGCCGAAGACCGCCAAAGATGTCCGCAGCTTTGTGGGGCTCTGCTCCTATTTTCGGCGCTTCATCAAGAACTTCGCGGGAATTGCTCGGTCCCTAACAGATTTACTCAAACCAGATGAGACGTTTACCTGGGGTCCCTCGCAAGCAGCAGCATTTTCCGACCTGACCACTTTGCTCACTTCTTCTCCCGTGCTGGCTCACTTCGACCCTACGGCACCGACCGAAGTGCGCACAGATGCCAGTGGTTACGGAATAGGCGCTATCTTTGCTCAGCGACAACGTGGGCAGCATCGCTTGATAGCTTATGCCAGCAGGCTGCTGTCCACCTCGGAGCGTAATTATTCCATCACAGAGCGCGAATGCCTAGCGCTGGTGTGGGCAGTCGCGAAATTTCACCCTTACTTAAACGGCCGACCATTTATAGTTCTTACCGACCACCACGCTCTCTGCTGGCTCGCCTCCCTCAAAGATCCCACAGGTCGTCTCGCCCGCTGGGCACTCCGCCTCCAGGAGTGTTCTTACACCGTAGTGTACAAATCAGAAAAACTGCACAAAGATGTGGATTGTCTGTCACGCTACCCTGTGGCCGACTGCGATCCTACGAGCACTGATTTTGTGGGCTGCGTCCTTTCCATCTCCCAGCTGCTTCATCTCGGGGACGAGCAGCGTCGCGATCCGGATATCAGCCGCCTAATACAACAGCTCGAATCTTCACCGCAAGACGCTTCTGTTCGCATGTTTACCTTAAAGAACCACACCTTATATCGGCGTAATTTATCGCCCAATGGTCACGACCTGCTTCTGGTCATACCAAAGCACCTGCGTTCCACAGTCCTACGCGAGCTCCATGACGCGCCAACCGCGGGTCACCTTGGTGTCTCTCGCACATATGACCGGGTGCGCCACTGCTTCTACTGGCCTGGCCTTTCACGCTCTCTACGTCGCTATGTCAACGCTTGTGAAATTTGCCAGCGTCGCAAAAAGCCGTCGGGACTACCTTCCGGATATCTTCAGCCCATCGACATCCCATCGGAGCCATTCTTCCGTGTTGGTTTGGACCTTCTCGGTCCCTTCGCAACATCCGCCTCCGGAAACAAGTGGGTCGCGGTGGCTACGGATTACGCGACCCGTTATGCAGTTACGCGAGCCATGCCAACAAGCTGCGCTACAGACGTCGCTGATTTTCTACTATGCGATCTCATTTTAGTGCATGGAGCCCCTCGTCAACTGCTGACAGACCGAGGCCGTACGTTCCTTTCGAAAGTGGTTGACGATATCCTGCGTTCCTGCTCTACCCAACATAAGCTCACGACATCGTACCACCCCCAGACAAACGGGCTTACAGAACGTTTAAACCGCACCCTGACAGACATGCTATCGAAATACGTCTCGGCCGAACATCGTGATTGGGACCTTGCACTACCCTACGTGACGTTCGCATACAATTCCTCCCGGCATGACACTGCCAGGTACTCGCCATTTTACCTTCTGTTTGGATGCAAACCAACATTGCCGTTGGATACCTTCCTGCCAGCCGCTGCGCAGTCTACTTCTGAATATGCACGCGACGCTATTACCCGAGCTGACCATGCTCGTCAGCTTGCCCGCAGCAGATTAATGGCGTCCAAAGACTCGCAGAAGCATCGTTACGACGAGCGACATCGCGACGAACACTTTCAGACAGGTTCCCTCGTTCTTCTTTGGTCCCCTACGCGACATGCAGGCCTTTCAGAAAAACTTCTCTTTCGTTTCACGAGCCCATACCGCGTGCTTAGACGAGTGACCGACACTACATATGAAATTGTCCCTGACAATTCATCAACCTCTTCCGCTCTGCTGTCAAGGGACATCGTCCACGTATCAAGGCTCAAGCATTACCACACTGCTCCTGCTGTGGCCCCGTAAACTCGCCGGGTCGGCGCTTTTGCCGCCGGGGGTCGTGTTACGTGATTTTGTCTGACTGAAAGAGGGCATAGTGGAGCATACCCAAGTAAGGTGCCTCAGACTGAGAGTTAAGTGGACGTTGTCGGTGAGCTGCGTTGTGGCTGCGGACTGACAACTGTTATTTTCCACGTAACAGTATAAAATGGAACATGAACAGCAACACGTAAACATATCAAAAACACAAAACGAATGTTGAATGATAAAACGTTGAAAACATGGTGAAAAGCAAACTAAGCTATGTCTGTGTCTCCCGAAGCGTACAAATTTGAACATGAACAGCAGCACCTAAACACATTGAAACCGACAAGTCTATAATGAATGATGACAAGAAAAAACATTGAACACATGACGAAAAATTCAACTAAACTACGTATCCCTTTCTCGCAGAAAGCCGTCTGCCATTGCCCGTGCCAAGCAATGGACTGCCTGCAGGACACCCTTTTGCGCCGCTGCCGCCTTCTCCTGTGCTGCTGCCACACGCCGTGCTGCAGAAACGATGCGGGTAGTTGATGTTTTCATCTCCCGCAGCACCTGCGATGAATCATCGTGGTAGAAATGTTTAAGTGAGAGCTGCCGGCAAATTATTAATCATCTCGGGGCTGGAAGCTGCTGCTGCTGCCGCTGCCGCTGCCGCCGCCGCCACCGCCGCTGCCACCGCCGCCGCCACCGCTGCCGCTGCTGCCGCTGCCGCTGCTGCCGCTGCTGCCGCTGCCGCTGCTGCCGCTGCTGCCGCTGCCGCTGCCGCTGCCGCCGCTGCTGCTGCTGCTGCTGCGCTGCTGCTGCTGCTGCTGGTTGATGCGGGTGGTTGTTGTTTTCATCTCCCGCAGCACCTGCGATGAATCATCGTGGTAGAAATGTTTTAGTGAGCTGCCGGTAAATTTTTATCCATCTCGTGGCTGGAAGCTGGTGCTGCCGCTGCCGCTTCCGCCGCTGCCGCTGCGCTGCCGCTGCCGCTGCCAGCGCTGCTGCTGCTGCTGCTGCCGCCGCCGCCGCCGCCGCCGCCGCCGCCACCGCCGCCGCCACCGCCGCCAAGAATTGCAACGGGCACAACAATTTCCCCTCAGTTGAAGATCAACTGGCCTGATGGCATCCTTTGAAAGTGTGAAGCTTTGTGTACAAGTTATGCCCTCCTCGTGCGTACAAACAAACATTTGTTGGAACAACTCTTTATTGATCTCTTCGAATGCATCTCCCACCATCAAACAGCCCTTTTCAGGGCTAAGCAACCTTTTGCCCGGCAGTTTTTCATTGGAGATATCTGATACCGTGCCCTCAATGCAATGCATGGTTCTTATTTACGGCCCAAGTTGGTTTCAGTCATCATAAAAGAGCATGGAGAATGTTTACGCCCCTTATGTAAAATGTAAAAAAAGGGTCTACTCACCTTGAGCACCTTGTTTCCCGGCTCAAGGCTCCGTTCCTGCGCTCAATAAAGCACTAAGTTCTCAGATGCTTGCGTGTTACTGTGTCACTGCCATCTGCAGCCGCTTCAATGGCCTCCACCTCCATTAACACCGCAGCAGTGCGAACGTCCACCTTCTGGAAAGTGTCGTAAGCATGATCTTTCAGAAAGTGTGTATTCGTTACTCTGGCTATTTTACAACCTTACGTAATAAACATGTGCGGAAGTGTTCTGCAGCTATTCAGTGGTCATTGATATCATGTATTACCATTTTACTGCATGCACTTGCTCGCAGGCATTGCGTGTTTAAATTAATACCCCTTGTACTGCTAGGGCTGCAAACTGAGATTTTTGTTAATAAACCTACCCACTTTTGAATTCTTCCTCCTGCGATATATTCCCGTTTAACAAGGTTCCGCTAAAGGCACCCCTTCAGTTATCAAACTCTGTCATGACACCGCTCAGGAAGCCGTGATACTGCGGCGGCAGAGTGCTTACCTGTTGATAGGTGAGACCAGAGACGCCACTGAAGCGTGTCATCCTTGTCAACTGTAGAACCCGGCCGCAGAAGCAAGGCAGCCAACCCACTCCAATGCCACTGAAAATATACAGCAATGTCATAGAACAAATCGCCCACGCGATTCGACGGTCACTCACGTTTGGCCTCTCTGGCGACGGTGGCGTCACTTCGGGCCTCGTGCACTGGCCTGCGCCACCAAGCCTGACACTCCTGCGCAGGCACTTCATGGTTCAGCGCGTCGCGGAGCTCTTGCCACAGCCGCCGCCAGTCGGCGACGGTGACGCCATGCCGCAGCTCGACGGATTTCACCACGAGCTGGGGATGTCCGTCTATAAAGGCAAGCACCAGCGCGCGCTGAGCCTCGGAAACGCGAATGAGCTGCTGCTGCTGTTGTCTATTGGTGCCGTTGCCATCCGCCATGATTGCGCTCAACTGAGCCAACAACTTCAAAAGTTGCGCCGTTTAGGTTGGCGCCGTTTAGGTTGTTTAGGTTTGAGGGCTACCCCTAGTCATGGGCCCGCCTGTACTTCAGTACCGGGCTCGGGCCAACCAAAACCTGAAGGCTGACTTCCACTCGAAGCAGCAGAATCATCAAGATGCGTCGTCAACACCGACGCTTCGCGACTGACGACCATGGCCGTCGGCAGCAACATCGCAAAGCTCGCCTTCGGGCGCGCGCGAGGAAGAGCGCTCCATCGAAGACGCGCCGACTCGGGCGGACTCCTCGGAGACAGACGAATCGTCCACCTCTAGTTCCTCATGGGAACACCAAACACCAACGTCTTCATAACGACGTAGTCAGGAGACGACATGGGAGGATACTGGCGCCCCCAGCTTCTGCTTCAACTCACCACCTCGCCCCCCAGCTCAACTGGACGCCGACCCAGCTCCTGAGCCCATCACACAGCCCCCGGCCTTTCCTGCAGCAGTGGGAGAGCACGGCGGCACCATCCTTTACCGTCCAGTTGGCAAGAAGGCCAACTACCTCGCCACGACCCGCGAAGCCATCGGGGCTTTCCTCTCCGGCTTCTCGGCCACTCGATGCGTCCGCGTCAATTTTCGGCGCAACGTCGTCGCTGTGGACATCCAGCCCCTCGCGGATCCCACACCCCTGCTCCAGGCGAGCGAGATCTGCGACACCCACGTCAGGGGGAAGCTCCTTGTGGTAAACAGCTGCGTGCACGGGCACCGTCTATGGCGTCGACGCAACCCTTGACTTGGAGGAAATCGTGGCCAGCCTCGACTCAGCTGTCCCGGTCATCTCCTGCATCCGACGAGGCAGGTGCCTCACGATCACATTTCAGGGCACCACGGTCCCGCCGGTTGTGGCCCTTTTCAAGCTCCGCCGGCCTGTCCGCCCTCGCGTGCGGCCCCTTCAGTGCGCCCGCTGCGGCCGTTCCGGCCACGCCACCGCGACCTGTTCGCGGGACCAACGCTGCCTCCGCTGCGGCGGCAGCCCCGCCAAAGCGCCCTGTCCTGCGGAGCGCCCTCGCTGCATGAACTGCAGTGGCATGCGTCTAGCTTACGAACCGCGCTGCCCTTTCTGGCAAATTCAGCGCAAGGCTGCCGTCATCATCGCCTCCTCGGATGGCCCCGTGACGCGCCGTCACGCGCTGGAGAAAGCCAGAACCGCTGTCAACACAATCGACAAGCGAGGCAGCGTGGAAGTCGTCCAGGGCCGCTCCTTTCGGGACGCTATCGCCTCCGGTCGTCGATCGGCGTCAGTGCCTGCTCCTCGCCTTCCTACCAGTGCGCCTGCTGCAAGCACGAGTGCCCCTTCAAGGCACTGCGCCGTGTCGCCTGAAGGCAGACAGAAATTAGGGGCCTTTTTCCTCTTCCTTCTAACCACTACCCCCCCTTCGCCCCCTCCTTTGGATTGCCCCGACTCCGAGGCAGACCCGAGGGACGCGGTGATCTCCGCACTTGTAGCGGCTATCCGCGCAGTGATGGTGTTCCTCCCCCCTGATTCTCGGGTTCGTGGCCTGTGTGCGGCGGCTATCGCTGCGCATGAAGCAATCGTTCCGGCAAACTAGAGCGACGGGATTGACACATCGTGTTCCTTGGAACTCTCATCTGTGTGTTCAGCTAAACATTATGTCCTTTTATTTTTTTATTTTTTCCCTCCTTTTTTTGACTGAACTGAATTTTTTTTCCTTCTCCCTCGTGTTCGGGCTTTCCGCCCTTGCCAGTGTTCTGTGCACCCACTAGATTATTTCACCAAGGTCAACAGGACACTAATGTGCAAGTTCAACAGTTTTTTTCTATTTTTTTCCATCTCGTTGAAATAAAATAATGTTTTTTCCCCTCTTTCGTCCCTGAGCTACGTGCCCACGTGCGTATCTCCCATCGGTGCGTTCAACTGTTGTTTTTTTTTCTGTCGTTGAACCGAAATCATTCGGCCTTTTTCTTTCCTCTCTCGTGCTTGCGCTTGGTGGTCACGCGAGTGTGTTCTCCCATCATTTTATGTGCCTCTTAGGCTCATCCTCTCCTTTTTCGGTGAATTGATTCCCCGGCCTTCCCGGCGGCTTTTCCTGATGGTTGCGGATTATCGGAGGGGTTTCGGACGCACGCAATGTGATACTGTGCGAATGCTTTTCACTACCCTTCTCTTACCTCTTCTCTTCTGTCTCTTTAATTCCCATTCCCCCCTTCCCTGCGCATAACTGTGGCAGTGCCCTCGATTAAGAGAGGCAGTAACAGGACTGCGCTTTTGTTTTCCTTTTTCCTCTTTTCAAAGCCACTTGGTTGGTTGGGAATTCTCGCTCGCTCTCCGGCGCGCCGATGCTGACACCTCTCCTTCTAGCCACCATACTGTCACACAGGTCCCATTAATTAGGGAGGCGATCGCCGGGCTAATTACAAGGGCCGAGGTATCGGCCCCCCGAACCGCACCACGAAAGCGTGGACAATTGAGAAGTGGTCCTATTTGGCGCGCCAGAGGACGCCGGCTGTGGCGCAAAGAACAAGTAAGAGCCGAGAGTTGATAAACAAACAAAATTATATTCTCAATAATGGCAGACCAAACCAACACACAAGTATGCACACTCCACAATAGTTGCATACAATATGTCACCGGTCAAACAACGTACTACACAGTACAATCAGCCACACTCGAAACAACGGACACAAACAACAATACGCACTATAATGCAGTCGCATGCACTGAACAACCAAGACACCTAAAGACTAAAGAGATAGGAAACCTATTAAGTCCAAAGTTCTTGGAACAAAAGTCTGGATGATACTCTTCCGAGAATCACTCACTCAAAGTCCAGCGTTGTTGTCGTTCCGCAGCCCCCGAAGTTTCTCTTCCAGGAAACCTCACGTCTTCAATAGCCCACTCTCCAAGCTTCAAACTTCTTCGCCGGAAACACGTCGGCTTCACACACGCAGCTGTTGCCACGCGTCTTCGCTCGATAGCGGTAAACACACACTCCTGCCTGTAGCTCGAGTCGTCACCCCTCAGGTGGAAATCATCTTCTTCTCCTGCTTTGTCTCCACGGACAAAACCTTCACCGACTACACGGCGGAATCCCTACGCGCTCTGGCGCTAACTTCCGTCTTCTCCTGATCTCTCACCTTGGCTGCTCGATTAAATACCTTCCGTGCGAGATTCCAGAAAGTTGTCGTCATTTCGTCGGCGCGATACGCAGCGAAGGCTGGGGAGAGGGCAAGACGGCTCGAAGGCCGTCCGCGATGGATAACTCAACCCGGCCTCACCACGCCCCTTTCCATCTAGAAAGTTCGAGTGCTTGCTCGGCCGCCGTTGTGGGGTGAGGAGGTTCGTCGGCGAATCTACGCTTCCGAGGGAGAGAGTCACGCCCGGGGAGTCTGGATGTTTGTTTTCTTTTTTTTTATCGTTGACCTCGCGGCGTCACTCCGGCGTTTTGTCGCGAGGAGTTGGCGGCGCGCTCTTTTTGAGCGCTCGTTCTGTGACACATACCCTAGGGCAATGATGATGATAGGCCTACTACCGCCGTCTCTAGGTCGGGTAAGTTAGTTCACAACGCCACCGCTACCCTTATTTTCGTTGCACTGTCAAAGGTACAGTTTCCTTTCTCTAATTGGTAGTGTATAGATGTTCTGTGCTTCTACGTTGATTTACAATTTTACGAACCGTGAGAAGTAACCAACGGCCGCTAAACTTGTCAGGCATACGACAAAGCGAGCGCTCTTTCCGCCACGTTTATGTCGTCTGTTCCTTCGCCGTTTGGTTGTGCCGTCCAGGTGAGTCGACGTTTATTTTAGAATGTAATACGCGTGAATCAGATGCGCTTGTAAACGTTTTGTTTTGGAGAAGCTTCATTTATGCAGTGGTATACGCTTTTGAAACGAAGCCTCGCTCAACACCAGCCAACACAAGCCTCGCAGATACATATCAACATTTCAAGAACTAGGTAAGCTGCAAAACTAAGCGATGTTGCTCGGCGCCGCCAGGCCCGTGGCATGTTGCGAGCTTCGCGGCCACAGCGTGAGGAGTCGCCACCATCGAAACGATGACCGCGCACTTGGCTGCGTAGGTAAACGCACAGGGTAAACGAAACCGAACGAAGCCCTTTTTTCGACGATTTTATTTGTAAGACTTCGGAATGGTAAGCACAAAAAACCGTTCCTCATTTAATTACAGATATTCAGAAGCATTCAAAGCGCAAACGCGTAGAAAATTGGAAAGTGCGTCACCTTATTTGGTAGTGCGGAAAAGGAAACAGACAGTCTCACCGCACTGCTCGTGAAAGGCACGCAACTATGTTTATACCAATTACAGGAAGTTTACCGAGTACTGTCAAAGAGTTGTTGCGAAATCTTGAGCTACACAAGTGCAGGCACATAAGCGGTATGCCTTTACTTACTGCATCAAAGTTTTCGTGCATAGTGATGGATGTAACAGCCAGCGCTGGACAGCTTCTGTGCTCCAGGCATCTGCGTTGGGGCTATGTGTAGTACGTATATCTTCTTTGCACATAAACGCTGATGCATGCATATTGTTCACTGCTGTACGTGCTACAATTTTACTTATGTGGCCTTTGTTTTGTGCAAACATCGATCGATTGATTTACAATAAAACGATTTATTGTTGCAAGCTTGTGCGACCAGCGTTGTCATTTCGCTCGGCCTGTATGCGGCATCACAACTTACTAAAGTGAGTATGCAAGATACTTATGAGCGTATATTGCGAAGTTTACTGCAATGTACTATGTGGAAACGATAGAAATTGAGAAAGGGGGCTACTACAATGAGCGGGGGTCAGCCATGACGCAGAAGCAGATGACGACGATGTCGTCTGCTATGCGGAAGGCCACCCGCCATATGAAAACACTCTGGTGCTTTTGAAACCTATTTCATTTTATACGCAATTTTAAATTATACTAACAATATTCTTAGTTATATTTGATTCGAAAATACATTTATGTGCAGAAGGTAACAAAACCTTTTTCACCTATTAGTGAAATAGTCATTTTGCAATCTTTTTACGATTTCCTACAAAACCCAGACAGCGCTACCGTAGCTTCCGAATTGATGTCCCTATTGGCTCTATTACAGTGTACAAGAATATGGGGTTGTGTGTTCAGGCACCGTCTCTCGCCATGCATCGCGTGAAGCGGCGCACGCAGACAAAAAAAAAACTGGTTCTCAAGGCGGTGCTGCCGTAGCATGGGCTGGCGCGAGCGTCTGTTTGTCGTACAGAATGTTGCCTAGGAAGAGGATTTTCTAAGGATTTTTTTTTTGATCTAGGCATTTTTGATGGTGGCACCGTGAAATCGCTGCGGAGCTATTTGGAATGCCGGTTCACAGAACCCGGCAAGTGGTAGTGGTAGGTGTTCTGTGGAACCCGGTGAGGCCTAATTACTGGCTGATTCTCATTCTCAAGGGCTGCAGAAATTAGGCGCTTCTTCCTACATCTAACCACCACCACCATTCTCAAGCTAGCACCTTAATTGAGCGTTCGGGAAGTACCATTCATCGTGCCTTGTCTCCGCAAGTTGTGAAGTTCGGGTAGATAACGTAGTACGCGAACTGGTGCCTCGTAACGCTTTTGTCAACGTCGTTATGGCTACGCTTGCTCGATCGACAGACAATGTAGTAAACCGGCAGACAACAGACCGGCAGACAACAAACCGGCAGACCGACAGAGAATATGGTAAACCCCGTAGCGATTTCGTGAACATCGTGGTGACTGCTTGATCGACAGGCGTCGCAGGTTGCAATACGCTGCCTTGCAACAGCAGGTAAGCAGTCGTCTCAATTATTTGTAGTTGTACACTGCCCTGTCCTGTCGCTATCCCATATGTAATAGCCAGAATTACTTGTACAGTATATATCAGACAGCGTCATATTATGAAGATATGCTGACGGAATTCGTGAAGACTTTCGCAGAGGCTTCCCATGTGGATACGTACAATAGTGCTGAATTCTTTGGCACTTGTTATAGCATCCTGAAAGTTATGTAACTTGCTCCGAGTCATCCGCTCACTGTGCTAATATGCTGGAATCGCGAAATGAATTGTCTTTCGCGTTGGACATTTGGTATTAAGAGAGTAACGCTGGTGTAATTGTAATGACCCCAAATGCTTAGGTTGAAACATGCATTCGCCCGCTTTTGTGGAACTGAACTGCGATTAGTTCTCATCGAAAAAAAAACGTTGCTTCAGGCGCATTAAGAGGTATTGCACAAACACCTTTGGTCTCCGTAGCACATGTACAAAGCGGTAAGGCCGGACTTGTGAATGTCAGTTTGATAAATTCGTATTTGTTTCTACCGCGTGCTTCTCCGAAGCGCATGTACACGGCGGCGAAGTCGAACGTGTGAATGCCAGTGTTTTTATTGTGTGCTTCTCCGCAGCGCACTTGTATAGCAGTGAAGCAATTCTTGTAAATGTCAGTTTGATCAATATCTGCTTGTTTTACCATGTGCTTCTCCGCAGCGCACGTGCATGGCAGTGAAGCTAAACTTGATCATGCATTGTTTGCTTTATATGCAGGCATAGAGATAAGCATTCCAAGTTCAAATCAGCATGAAGTTTCTTTACGTTTATCCAATAACCTAATTTTTTTAAATATGTGGTCGTATTTGTCATGAACTTGCCACCAAAATGCTAAGCTCTCATATTATGTAAAACACGTCATCAATTGTTGCCTTCTACACACTGCTGTACCAGGGAATGAACATGTCAGCTCTTTCTGATGCTAATACACACTGGGGGACAAAAGGGCCATGGAATGAGTTTGTAAGCAACTATTCAGTCGAACTGACATACCCAAATTTACCGACATACTCAAAGCTACATTCCACAGTATACTGAGACAAGCGCCCCTGGAGCTTAGCGGTGCGAACACTGACACATATGTACGAGTATCCGTCATGTCCCTGTGAGGTGAACGCAATACGGGGTATGCACTGCACCTTGATCCACGAGGTGGCGAAAGTATCGACGGGAAGCGACGCCATTTCGGTCATGTGGCCATTTTTGAGCGCAGTACTGGGCTAGGCAACGTTCTGTGTGCGCTCTGTCTTCACTAAGTCCACACGTCATAAGAGAAGTGTCAAAGGTCTCTACTGTGCAATCCGTCCTCTTTGTCCTCTTTAATTTACATACAGCAGTGTCTTGTGCGCAGTGCGTATTTATTAAGTGAACAATCTTCGAACAGGTTTATTTGATTTGTGGAGGGGCGGTACGCGCCGTGGTTGCACGCTAGCCAGCAGAGACCATGGTGAACTTTGCCATATTTGGTTGTAACAGCCACGTGAAAAAGAAGCCAGGGGATAAAAATGATGCCTCGGTAGGTTTTTTTTTTTTTACACCAAAGGTGCTGAATCATGCCCAGATGACCGCAGAGGTAACAGGACGACGAAGGATGTAGTTGTTTCATCGCATGAACCACCGATACATCCTGCCTTCTCCTGACCTTGTTTATTAGATTCACCGGGGCTAGCACGACAAGAGAAACGCGGTTAGAAGTGATTGGAAAGTCAGCTTACCTTTCCAACAACAACGATCGTGCTGAACGGCAGAACTTTCACGCCTGCACTAAACAGCTGCCATCGCTCCGCTACACAAGCTCCGAAGAACGCTTCAGCTGTATAACTGTTCTCTAGAACTGGCCAACCTCCCTGTTCTTCCTCTTTCACTTCTCCTCCTCTCTAGTCTAGCTACAGCCCAACATATGAAAGCTTGTGTGGACAACTCCCTTCGCTAACATCTGCGGCATCCCCTCCTGGTCCTTTAACGCTGATGCCTGCAAGAGACACTAGCAAGCTTTCGCTTCTCAAGTTTTCTATATATTCAGCTTGATTCTGATTCTTCAATTTAATCTACTCGGTAAACCACTTGAAGTAAACTGCTGTACTAAATTAAGAATATAGCATCTTAGCCAATTTAGCAAAACTGCAACCAAAAAGCAAATGGAACACTGTGCGGCAAGAATCCAGAGAGGGCACCTTGGTACTCAGTCTTGCTAATTAGATGGCTGTGCACATTTGTGGTAGTTCATTTCATAAATTAAGTTCATGCTCTATTAGTGAACAGAATTTATTTATTAGCCAGGGACACTCAACAAACAAGCAGAGACGCATTCACGTGAGCAGTGCCTTTTAGTGCCAAAATATACGAAGCTATTTGTGTTTCAAAACACATTTATTTACATGGCAGGGTTAATTAAATCAAGATTCAAAGTCTGTCTTTCTTAGTTTACTTAGAACAATAGTAAAATTTGTCAAAAAAACATGGCTAAAGGCAAATATTGTCAGACTGGGCTGTTTTACTTATACAGCAGTAGCAGCAGACAGACTGCAATTACCACTATAAAATTTTACATGGAAATCAATTACTGCACTTGTTTTACACAGATAAAAGGACTGAGTATTTGAATGATCATCCTAGGCCAATTCATGCAATTGTAGACGACAGCGAGGGGGCTGCCAGTTTGAACTAACCGTTGTTGATATCGACATGTTCAAATAATTCGTAGTTTTCCCCCATTGAAATACATCAAGCTGTGTTTAGGCTAGGGTGTAAGTTTTAATTAAAACGGCTCTGCAACACGTTCTCAGCATGGTCGGAAATTAGTAGCAAAGCCTCCCGAGAACCTGAGAGCCAAATAATGTAGCACAGCACACGGCCCGCAATTCACAAAAAATTGGCCAAGTCAGCTAAAAAGTACTTTTTTTTTCTCGTCAAATGATGGAAGAAGCTCAAACAATGCTCGTAGAAGGCCATCTGTCAGCCTTTGGCCGATTTGAACATGGCGCATTCAGTTGTTACAGAAATCGACATGGGAGACCGGGACTTTTCCATGCGTGCAAGCACGATCACACTGAAAAAAAGTTGTGTATTTGAATAAAAAAAATGGCAGCATATCCACGGACTGAAATGATGGAGAGTGGGGCGAAGCATTCGTCCGTCCATGCGTCCGTCTGTGTGACCGTCCATGCGTCTGTTCGTGCGCCTGTCCCTGCGTTTGTTCATGCATCCGCCCCTGCGTCCGTTCATGCGTCCATCCATGCATCTGTCTGTGTGTCCGTTCGTCCATCTATTCAACACTCCAAGTCCCACCATCTCGCATCTTTTTATCATTTATTCCCAATATAGAAGCACCGCCATTCAGTGGACATTCCAAGGACTAAACGAGAGGTGGCACACGCACACTTTCTTACGGCTTGCGCTTCGGGTCTACTTCCCACCTTCAACCACCTTGAATTCATGGTATATACTAGTTCACTGTATTCATGGCACTGCGGCCCAATGCTCGCTAAACCTTTCTAAAACCAAGGACGTTACGCCCAGCGGGTGTAATGTAGCAACCTTTTCCTGTCAGATAGTGCTCAATGTACATGCCAGTGGCTGCTAATGTGAAATGAGAGACAGGAGGATTCAGCTTTTAATTTCTTACGGCTTGCGATTCATATCTGCTTTCCCCCTTTAACCACCTCGAATTCATTCATGGTATATACTAGTTCATTGTATTCATGGCCCTGCGGCTCAACGCTCGCTAAACTTTTCTAAAACTAAGGAGGTTACACCCAGCGAGTAGAATGTAGTAACCCTTTCTTGTCCGATAGTGCTCAATGTACATGCCAATGGCTGCTAATGGGGATCGCAACGTGCGCGTTGCCTAAAAGCCGAATGCTCCTGTCTCTCATTCCCCATTAGCAGCCATTGGCATGTACATCGAGCACTATTTTTTATTGTTAAACAACGCACAGAAGAAATCTCTCACCGGCACCACCTTGGAGGTCAAATGTTATACCTATTTCGGGTATGTGCCACTGGTGGTTACGTGCTACGAAGAACGCACAAGCCACGCCATAAGGAGCTTCGCCCCTAAAAAGAATAAAGTGCTCAAGGTCACAAGGCACACGTGGCGTATTTTCTTTGCCCGTGCCATCCCAGCTTAGCTTCCAGGGCTTTCATCGAGACAATAGAATAGAGTTCACGATTGAAGCGTGCGACAAGTCTTTGCAACTCCGCTCGTACTCGACGGTTTCTTGAAATGTTTTGCGGCGTTCAATTCATGACACAATAAGCTATTTGATTGAATCCATTGCATGGTTAGTTGAAAAAGTGCTTTAGGGCCCCTTCAACGTTTAAACGAATGAGCTTTTACTGTACTATGTACCAGGCCATACTTCTGTGACATAGCGAGCATGCTGGAAGAACTGAAATGATGTGGGTGATGCAGTGTCAGGCACAGCCCTTCGCCAAACATTGTTTACACGTGCCGGATGGTCACCTGTTTCACAATATTCCTCATAAAAACTATTTGAATGTTTGTGTATTTCTTTCAATATTTAAAATACCGCTGGCGTAAGCAGCCGGCACCAACTAAAAAGTAGCCCAAAAACGCAACAAGAAAGGTGAACGACGATAGCCTTCGTCGTGGACCCTGCAAATTCGTCTGTCATTGATGTCTGGTACACTCGCAGAGCAGGTGAATTGTAACATTGGGCTCGAGCGGCCACTAAATTCATTGTACTGATAATGAGTTCACGAGGTGTGATGACCCGATAGAGGCATTCGTGATTACTTTGATATCATATTTAAATGTGTTTGAGATTACAATAACCAGTAATAAATGGTTTGTATAAGAAGCTTAACATTCAGTCTTAATATCTCTAAATAGACAAACCAGAGCAAATTATCCCATTGTAACTTTATTGGCATCTCAAGAACAACATGGCCAGACGACTGAAGTACGTGCCACTTCTGGATAGAAATTGAATGTTCAAGAATGGGTTGCGAAACGTAAAAGAAAGATATTGGCGTTCTCCTTGAACCATCAGCTGTCCAACATCTGCAAGGTGCAAAGGTGAACACACGGTCATGTAAACAGGGTCATGGGCATGCACTGATACAAGTTAGATTGGCTCTTGCAGAAAGGACCAAAAACATTTTGGTTCGCACGCACCAACAACAGAAATGAAGGCCGAAGATTAAGAAGGTTGCTAAGAGGCTGCATATCAGCATTCAGTCTGTTTTACTCGATCATAACTACTTATTCCTTTGCTCTATTTTTGTGAGCATTTACCTGCCAGGTAATCATAATCTAAACAGCTTGTACTACTTTGGTTTTCTAGCACTATAAAAAAAAACACGCGAGTAACTAGTGAGGGCAGGGCTCTAGCTCGTCCGCGGTTCTCTACCCCAAAAAACGAAAAATGACCTAGTTGGTACCTTGCGTGTGTACTTGTATTAGTAGCCCCAGAAGACTCTACAATAACCTTTAAAAGGCCTCTCTTCGCTGTGATAGTCTGCTGCGTGTTCCACGGAGGCCTTGCCAATTTCGTTACAGCTGAGCTGAGCTCTTTCAGCGGAAAGCTCTGCAAAGTGGATATGCGCCAAGCAGCTCTCAGCATAGCTTAGCATAAAGTAAGGGTGGGAGAGGGAAGCAAGAGAGGACGATCTTAGGAGGACTTGAGTGCATAAAGCATAGCATAGTCTATCGTAGTATAGGGGCGACAACTTATGGAGTCGCCCCCCTAACGGATGCATCTCGCTTGCTTACTGGGTGGGACAGTGTCCGCAGACTCTTTATGAATTGACCATTTGCAGAAATCTGCAAGGCGGCTTTCCTGCAAGGCCGTTTCCCAGCCATAAGGAAAAAAACTTTCGTGCCCAGACTGCTTTTCTTACTTACACATGAAACAAAATGACCTTTTCCCTCAACAATTACCGAGTGGTTGTCCCACCTCGAACGAACCCTCAGATTGCATCGTGGGCGAGGCACTTATCATTCGTAAAAAAAGAGAGTGGGGTAAGGCAACACAATGAGTGAGAAAAAAAGTCTGAGAAAGGGACTTTTTTGTTGGAAAAGAGCTTTGCAGAAAAGCCAGCTTGGAGATTTATGCAAATGGCCAATATGGCTAGAAGTGCTTTGTAAAAATGTCGCGCGGAAGCCGGGATGTTCATTTCTGTTAATACTTTCTAAGGAAAGGAGTTTTTACTGTCAAAATGATAATCTTGGATACAAAAAAGTAAAGTTGTTTACAGAGATTATCTGTTTACAGAAATTGTACAGAGTGTGCACACTGTGCATAATTGCTGCTAGAAAATACTATCCCCAAACAAGCTTCTTTCAGAAAATGCTGGCAATCCCTGAAAAGTACTCTTACGCTGGTTCGCCTCAGTTAATAGATAGCGTGGCACAGCATAAATAAGCATCTATAACTGTGTACACGCATGACTGATTTTGCATAGAAATTATCGAAGCTTTTTGAAAATACATTTTTGGTTACAGTGCGAAAACGGCGAAGACAGAAGACAGAATGGACATAAACAAGCACCGTAGGTGTCCCTTCTTGTAGGTGGTTCCCAGCACTTGTTTGTACCCTTTGTGTCTTCCATCTTCATCGTTCTCTCACTGTAAATAAAAATACATCCATACCAACTAACCGCCATACTTTTAATACTATTGCAATATATTTTTTGAAGATAATTTCCCTAAAACTTTTAAATAAATTGGCCTTTTACCAGCTTTTGGCAAAATTTTCATTCTGATGGGAATACATACGCTTCCATAGAAAGCAAGTAAGGTTGGGGTGGGGTGAGCAACGTTAATTAGGGAGTGAATATCAACCTAAAATTTTCTTTCAAGTTTCAAGTTTCAAGTTTTATAATTTCCAAAAACAAAGTACAAAATCTAAGATGTACAGACGAGGGTTCCAGAGTCAGAGACTTTAGTGGGACACTCGGTTTGTCGATACAAATTGACGGTAAAATTTATACAGAGTAACAGAAAATTCTTACAATATACGGACATCAAAATGCACTTTTATGTCACAAATCAAGCCGAAACATGCAACATGGTATAACAAAACTAAGAACAAACGAGTCAAACAGGTAAACGATCAAAAGTAAGGTTATTCGAGAAAATGATTTTTGACGGACTTTTTGAACAAAGGAATTGAAGTGCAACGCTTAATGCTAGAAAGTAACGCATTCCAAAAGGATATCGCTCTGAAAGCGGAAGTTTGTTGCCCAAAGTTAGTATGAGCGGGGGGTAACAGGAAATTTTTATCAGCCGCAAACCTGGTCACATTATTATTCTGCAAAAGATCAGATGTAATAAATGGGAATGCGAATTGATTCAGAGCATTTTGTAGAATAAGGTCACAAGAGTTAACCGGAACAAAAGAATTACTGGCAAGATATTGTAAGAGCGTAGTAATTTTGTAGGCGTTAGATTGCGAAGAACTAGAAGTGACAATGCGGATTGACTGATTTTGAATGTGCTGTATTGATGATAAATGACTAGCGTAAGTGTTGCCCCATGAGACTACACCGTAAGTAATATATCTATGAACGAACGCAAAATACAGCGCCAGTAGAGCTTCACGGGAAAAGAAAGGGCGCGCTTTGATTAATGCACGGATACCAAACGCCGTCTTCTGCTTAAGATGGTTAAAGTGACTGCGAAAGGTAAGGCATGGGTCAAATTGTATGCCAAGAAAGACGACATCAGAACAAGCAGAAATGGAATGAATACCACGTTGTACTAAGGGAATAGCAGATAATGACCTCTGAGCACTCTTAAACACCATAAAGTTAGTTTTTGTGGCGTTGATAAGTAAGTGATTACTGTGATTTGGGGAAGAGTGATTTTGGGGAAGATATGAAAGTATGCAACATATTTATTTTATTTTATTTATTTATTTATTTAATACATACTGCAGACCACAGTTGTGGTCCTGGCAGGACAAGCACTTGAATAGCACAATAATACAAAAATAGCAAAAGGGACAAAAAATTAAACGGCGGACATTGCATTGTCAATCCAACACACGATTAACAACACTAACAAAAAATGGGGCTATACAGTATCTAATAAGTATGGCTCAGCAATGGAATTCCATTCAGCCACGGTACGCGGGAAAAATGAAAATTTAAAAGTATCGGTATGCGCTTGGTATGGTGTTAGCGATCTAGGGTTATGGTGCCGCGTGTGTTTTGTGGTCAGGGCGGATATATACAGGGAGGGGTCGATAGCCAATTCATGTTTAGTAAGTGAGCAGAGGAAATCGAGACGAAATTTTTTGTCTTCTTAACTGAAGCTTGGGAATGTTATTGGCAATCATTAATTCAGAGGGAGAATCCGTGCGACGAAATTTTGAAAAAATGAACCTGACAGCTTTCCTCTGAATCTTTTCCAATTTATCGATGTTATTTTTTTTTGTATACGGGTCCCATACTACAGCAGCGTACTCAAGTTTTGGTCTAACGTATGAATGGTAGCAAAGAAGTTTAACACTTGGAGGGCCCCGCCGCGGTGGTCTAGTGGCTAAGGTACTCGGCTGCTGACCCGCAGGTCGCGGGTTCAAATCCCGGCTGCGGCGGCTGCATTTCCGATGGAGGCGGAAATGTCGAGGCCCGTGTGCTCAGATTTGGGTGCACGTTAAAGAACCCCAGGTGGTCAAAATTTCCGGAGCCCTCCACTACGGCGTCTCTCATAATCATATGGTGGTTTTGGGACGTTAAACCCCACAAATCAACACTTGGAGGCGAATTACGAAGTTTGTGTCTCAAGAAACACAGTTTTCGAAAAGCGGAGGAGCAGATGTTTTCTATGTGCAAGTTCCAGGAAAGATTACTAGTGAACGTTACGCCTAAGTATTTGAAGCTGTTGACTTGGTTCACCGCGCATGATCCCAGTGTGTACTGAAATTGGAATGGAGATTTTTTGCGCGTTATGCGGAGGGAAACAGTTTTCTCTGCATTGACAACCATGCCCCAATCCCTGCACCAACTGTATATATTGTCCAGGTTTGTGTTAAGTTCTATTTGATCTTGCATGCTGGAGATTTCACGGAATAAAATACAGTCATTTGCAAACGGCCGGACATGAGTGGTGGGTGTAACTACAGTGACGATATCATTGATGTATACCAGAAAAAGCAACGGCCCCAGAACACTACCTTGAGGCACTCCGGATGTGACAGGAAGACAGCTCGAGGCATGACCATCAATCAAGACATACTGCTCTCTATTCATCAGATACCTAGACACCCATGCTACCAAACTTTCGGGAAGATTTATATTTTTTAATTTTTGAATTAATTTGTCATGAGGAACTTTATCAAATGCTTTGCTAAGATCAAGAAAAATTGTGTCTACCTGAACATTATTATCAAGGGCTTTTGCAAACTCGTGTGTGACGGTGACCAGTTGAGTCACAGTCGAATAGCCTTTCCTAAAACCATGTTGGAAGCTTGTTAGAATCGAGTGTCTTTCAAGGAATTCAAGAATACGGTTGGCTATGGTATGTTCAATTAATTTGCAGCATGTTGAAGTTAAAGATATAGGACGGTAGTTATCCGGAATTAATCGATCCCCTTTTTTAAAGATAGGGATGACTCTAGCGGTCCTCCAGTCACGTGGTAGTGTTGCAGTTAACAGGGACGCTTGGAAGATTACAACAAGAAATTTGGCGACGCATTCAGCATAACGTCGAAGAAACACATTGGGAAGGTCATCAGGACCACAGCATTTTTTTGCTTTCAAGTTTAAAAGCATTGAAACCAAACCAGAATAAGAAATGAAATTCGCTTCACATGGTTCAAACAAAAACGTTTCTGGTACACATATTGCTGAATTGGCAAACACGCTCTGAAAATAACTGTTGAAGTGATTTGCGATGTCACTGCGATTTGTAACCGTGCGCCCTTTGACAGTAATTGACGTCACTGGCTTTTTGTTATCGGATAGATAACTCCAGAAGTTTGTTAGGCCGCTTTTAATAAAGTTTGGCATTAACGTTTCAAAGTAATAGTCTTTGGATTGTTGCACTTGACTTGCCAGGCTTCTTTGTAGCTATTGGATCACATCTCGCTGGGCATGCCTCTTTTTCAATTTTTTTAATTTTCCGCTTTAGATGGATGATACTGCGTGTCATCCAAGGTGTGCGTTTGTTAGTTTTTTTACGTTTGTTCGGTACAAAGTTGGTGATACAGTAGCGGCATATTTCCAAAAAGCGATCCCAAAGAGCGCATGCGTCATTGTCCTCATTGCTGAAGTCAACTAAGGCCGCTTCCATATGTTCAATCACGCAAGCGTCGTTTGCTCTAGAATAATCTTTAAAAGTTTGAACGGACGGTTTTTTATAACAAACGAATTTCAGGAGCGTAATAGATACGCTGACAAGGCTATGATCCGATAACCCTTGTTCTATTAATACAGAGTGCTCAGAAAAGTCGCGATTCACAAACACCAAGTCTAAAATAGAGCTTGACTGTCCTTGTACACGAGTAGGTTGTTTAACTAGTTGAATTAGTGAGCATGATGTTAAAAATAGCATTCTCATTTTTGTTAGGCTGCGAACAAGTTTGCATTCAGTCCCAGTCGATGGTGGGCAAATTGAAATCACCTATTAAAAATATTTTTTATTAATATACAGGGACATATGTGCTTGCAACGTGATTAGATAATCTGGAGCTGAGTCTGGTGACCTGTAGCACGCGTACAAAAGAAAGCTATGGCCCCAGCTCGTAATCTGTAGACATAAACATTCAAGACTGCCCACATCTGCTAGAATCCTAGCTTCTAGTGGCGGCTTCACTAGGACGGCTACGCCCCCTCCTCTGGTGGCCCTGTCTTTGCGAAATACGTTGTAATGGGGTGGAAAAACTTCTTCATCACCTATTTCACTTCGCAACCAAGTTTCAGTTATTACGGCTATGTGCGGATCATGTTGCAATAATTGAATTTCCAGTGAATCTATCTTATTAATGATACTGCGTGCATTTATATTCAGTAGCCTTAGTTGTTTTTCACTAACCACACTTTTTATGTTCGAGCAGGATGATGTGATCTTCGCAGTGAACGAATCGGAGGAGCGTACAGTTGAGACGCTGACATGCCTTTCAATTAGCTCTGTAATTGCCCTTGGCTTCGCGTAATAGGGCGGCTTGACTCTGCGATTTCGTTTTTTTGGGCAGGAACTTTGTCGTTTTTCTCGTCATCCCAGACATAGGCCTTTTTGTTTATGTATAATCTATCAAAACTAAGCGAAGTTTTCTCTCCATTTTCGCGGTTTTCCTTAGAACTTTGCCAGAGCTTCCTCCTCAACTCTCTCACTCTTTTTGAAAAATCCTCGCCTATCGAATAATTTGTGCCTTTTAATTTGATTCCTTTGTTCAAAATGGCAACTTTGTCCCTTGAGTCCAGCAGCTTGAAGATTACTGGCCTTACTTTTCTAGGCGATGGCCTTCCCAGCCTATGAATGCGCTCTATACCCACAGGATCCAAATCAAGAATGCCTTTGACTATCTTTTGGTTTACAGTATGTTCCAACGTGTCACTACTTTCGTCCTCAGCTTCAGGTAATCCGTAAATGATAAGGTTAGACCTTCTGCTACGATTCTCGAGGTCATCTAGCTTGTTCTAAAGGGTTTGAATTGTAGTACACATGGAAGCAATCTGTTCTTGGCATGAGGAGACTGGTTTCAAGCACTGTTAAGGTAGCAAGTTTCCTTTCAATATCTCCAAGCCGCTTTTCTTTGATTTCTTTAGTATCATTAGCGATTTCATTAGGTTGTTTCGCTATTTTAGCCAGGTCTGGACCAGGGTTGGTCTCAATATCCCCTCCTAGCAAGAGTATCTTCCAGCACAACGAAGCAGCGTCATACATCAAGCAACAAATCTCTGAACAGAAAAGCCGTGGGCACGGCAGCACCACCACAAACGGGTCGCTAGAGCAAAAGCACTTTCCGTAATGCTTTCTCACCTGTATAATAAACAGGAACGGGTTAGCAGCGCTCCGCATGTTTGTGGTGCCACCGTGCCCAGTGATCATGCCTTGAGCAGGGTTTCCTTTTATAGCCGAGTAGACGGGTGTCGTCATCCGCAGCTCCATCACGTGACGTTCTGCGCGCGCAGTGGACGAGTGACGGGGCAGCAAAGTCCATGACAACCCTTCCAAGTGGTACGGCACGAGGCAGTCGGTCCTCTCTTGGTCATGCGCCGTGGGACCGGCATTGCACTTGTCACGACGCGTGGCGTTCACGTTATGCAGGAGGCCAAAAACCTGTATAATGAACAGGAACGGGTTAGCAGCGGTCCGCATGTTTGTGGTGCCACCGTGCCCAGCTTATGCTACAAAGGCATGAGTAGTCAGTGTATGGGCCAGCTTATGCTACAAAGGCATCAGTAGTCAGCCAGCAGGCTCTGGCAAGCGTCTTATTGAGCGCTTTCTGCTACGCATAGAACATCGCAGCTCCATGTGGATGCAAAGATCGTCCTCACGGAAGCATTGACTGCAGCCGCGTGTTGTAGCCACAGGTTGACAAAAAACTTCGAGCTCACTCAGACTCGTGGCTGGACCTGAGCCTGAGTGAGCCAACTCATGAGTCCGTTAGTACAAAACGAGCTTTTTGATTATGGTGTCAATGCTCTGTACCGCCAATATCTCTTATAATCAAGGCTTTGGGACATGTCTTTTGGTCTTGCCCGTTTACATACGAGTTAACAGTGATTTAAATATGTGAGTTACGAGATATATTTTTTACCAAGAACTCCTAGTGAAACAGTTTGCGGTGGAAGGTCATGGCACCTTTCCGCTAACTAATGTATCTGATCAATAAATATTGAGGTGGAGCATGAATGCTAGTGCATAATGAGTGTGAATATACTTGGAGCTCTAAACAGACATAAAGCTGAAGTTCATTTGCTAGAACCACAGGCCGGTGATAAAAGGTGAAGCTCACTCGTGGCATCTTCAGCTGGAAGCACCGGTGGCGTTCTCTGTGCACTCATGCTTTGCCGTAACTTTGTCTGGGCACTGCGCGTGTGGGGCGGCATGTTCGGCGGGGCCGGCCATGACACTAGTGCACGCCACCGCGGAGGTCGATGGTGGAGTGTGGTGCATCAGCCCGTGTGTGCTTGCAGATGACGTGGTGACATACCATTTCAGGCGTAGTTTACAGTTGGCGCTGCCACAGAGAACACAGGCGTACAGGACAGAATAAACATGCGTGGGCTTACATCGTCCGACCGTACTCGCACAAGCTACTTTTGTTGCCAAGATTTCAAGGCGATGAGAAAATTACTGCAACCCTGTACGAGTTGGTACAGAACTGATGCAGCACAACTTCGTGGAGAAACCGATGCGCACCCACTGGACATGTAGCGTTTCGCAATTATTTCTCATTGTATGGTTTTCCGGCATTTGATCTTTTATTCTTAGTACAAACAGGATGCTAGAAATTGTCGTCGGCTGAATGGCGTTTCTCGCAGACGGCGCTGCTGCCATGGCATCGAGTCTTGTGGCTCACACTTGTCGCGGGACGTGAAATACGGGTAGTGTTTACGTAACTTTCCTTCCTTTGTCACGGTGCCAGTGCACCTCGATAGAACCACAGGCCGGTAATAAAATGTGGAGCTCACTCGGGGCATCTTCAACTGGCAGCACCGGTGGCGTTTTCTGTGCACATGATGCTCAAAAAGCAGATGATGTTTGTAGAAACATGCGAAACAGTTTGTTAACTGTTTTTAAGAGTGGTGTATAGCATACCGCTTACGTGTGGTCGCATGTACATCGGCCAAACCGGTCAATGTTTGAATTACGCCTCAGGGAGCATTCGAGCTCCTTGAAAGGTAGTCCTGTTTCGGCTTTAGCTTCGCATTGCAATTCCTGCAAGTGTCAACCGTTGTTTGAAAAAACAAGTGTGCTTTTCCGGCATCCGCTTCAAACAACGCGTGAAATTTCTGAAGCATATCACGTTTCTAGAAATAAGAATCAATGTATCAGCCATCCGTCATTATCACTATTTGACTGTGAGTGTAACTATATAGATAATTCGTAGACAAGAGCTTCGAATGAATGCCACGCTTGCTGCTCACACCATCATCTTATTCCTGTTGGCATGCGCACCCTTGTGTACTTATATGTCATTCGAACGTGAGAATAAATCAGTTGATAGTGGAGCACTCGTGCTGTGTGCCTCCTCTTTGCTTTTGTGTCTGTGTTTACCCCGCGCTCCCAGTTCGTTGAACAACCATGAATTACCAAAAAGCCCACCTTTCCATCCTATTGCAGTGCACCTTAGCTCTCAAAAGGCTCACTTGGACTTATACTTCCCTAAATATTACTCAGTTGGTCTGTCTCGACAAGTTGACCCTTCAGTCAGTTTGTCGACTTACGGTTGTAGCCAGTGTAAAATTTCACAATCCAACCTTCACTCATACCTCTGCCACACAGCCTTCCTCCGAAAAAGAGATTCGCCCTCAGACACAAGACTGAGAGCAATGTCTTTTTTTAAAACACGGTTTGTCGCTCTTTTTCATGACCATAAAAGAGTAGCTGCAAAACCAGTGGGTACCACTAGTTAGTAACTTAACTAACGAATAAATTACTAAGTAGTTGTTATTTCGTTACCTTCGATTAGGAAAAATTTCATATCTTGTAGAACACGTAAAGAACCCTTTGGAGGCTTTCGTTGTGAACTCTCTAAGCAGGTCGAATGCATCGGGTATATTACATGAAGATACAGGGCACATCACATGCATAGTCTCAAAAAACGTGGCACTGCGCCGGTAACCAAAGAGACCTGGATGCATGCAAAAAGTAACAGCTACAACTTTTGTAGAGGGAACAGACTTTATAGGCCAAGATATGTAATTTTGCCTCGCCTGTTTCTCTTTGTCAAAGCTATTCTCATGCTTTTGGTAGCATGTTTGGAAAAACAAACACTAAATAGGGGTTCTTGGTGCCGTGTACCTATGAAAAAACGCCTTCTCATTAAAAAGCCTTTCTTTAAACTCTGTAAAAGATTGCTTATGCAAGAGAGTTTTGTGCGCTCATGTAACTTCTTTTCCACAATGATTGTGGCACCAACTTTTCCAGGGGTAGGTTTCTTCATAACTATTGCAGTTAAAAAGTATATACACTGCGATCACACCAGTATTGAGGGGTAATATTGCAATTTGGCTGTTATATACTCAGCGGCAACTTATCTTCATGTTGGAGCACATGCTATGGAGGCGGGGCTTCTACACATTTGTGTTTTCATTTATTTATTTACAGAATTTCTGCAACGCCCACGCAGCATTACTGCAGGGGGGGGGGGTATACATATGAAGTCCTTCCACTAAACCATGTATATTGGTCTTCGCTGTATATTGTATTATTTGTTATAGTTATGTGTTGCACGCTTACAAATGAGTTTTTCAGCATTTTGTTTACTAGTTGCATGTCATGCCTGCTTTCGCTAACAATTATAGAACGTTATTTTTATGTTATTAAACGAGTATAATCATGTTTTGATATTTCAATTATAGTGAATATGCACTGTTTATACCCCCCTGACACAAATCAACTGATGGAGCCTGTGGAGGTTTTGTGAATAAATAAATTAATAAGTCCAATATAGTTCCTAATATTTCTGCACTAGTACACCTTAATATTCTGGAAAATTATAACAACATATAATAATCACAGCATCCATTAAAAAATCTGGTCATGGCAAAGAGGTTTAAAAAGTGAGTAGGCTCTGCAAATTGAGAGATAAGTGCAGTTTAACGTCCCGAAACCACCATATGATTTTGAGAGATGCCGTAGTGAAGGGCTCCAGAAATTGCGACCACCTGGGAATCTTTGACGTGCACCCAAATCTGAGCACACGGGCTTACAGCATTCGCCTCCATCGAAAATGCAGTTGCCGCAGCCGGGATTCGATCCTGGACCTGCGGGTCAGCAGCCAAGTGCCTTAGCCACTAGACCACTGCGGCGGGGCATGTTGCTTTCCTCCATGCTGTTTTTAAACAATTACTAGCAACTATCCTGGCGTGTGACGCTATTGTATATGTTGTGAAACTAAAAAAAAAATGTCAAGAATGGGTGCAGACTTGCTGTTTTGCTTTCACTAAAATGCATATCGTAACAGAAAGGTGCATGCCAGTGAAGTGGATAAAAGACACCTTTCCTTTTCTAGCAACCAGGAGCAGATCAGAACAATTCATGCGCTATTAAAGAAAGAATGTATTTTAGGAACTCTTTTTTGTTTGTTAGATACAATATTAATGAACACGTGAAGTAATTGCAAGGAAAGTGTAGATGTTATCAGTAGCAATTACAGGTCGCAGCAAGTTGTCTTTTGCCCACTTCACACTTGTATGATAATTGCAACAAATAACATCCCCTTGGATGTTATTTGGCATTAGCGCCTGTTTCCACTAATTCATGCAGTATTGTATTGATGGCTTTTTTTAATCAACCGAGGTTATACCCACTATGGCTACATTAAACTGCTTCTGAAGACAGAAAAAATTTTCTTGCAATAATACTGAAAGAATTCGAATATTTCACTAAAATCATTGCCCACAATTTTTTGGTCCAAGAAACTGATTGGTTTCTATGTAGTGTCATTGTGAATAAACAAGCATGCCACCGTATTTTCCACCTGCTTAGTTGCGCATGCGTGCGCGCTAATTTATGAACCTCCAAGATAAAGAAAACCCCACGTGCATCTGTTATTTGAACCACCGCGTTCAAGTCTGCTCGAGAGACTGCGTCTGCTGTTTGTAGAGTTTCAACAGTACAACTGTGTTAAGAGTGGCGAAAACAGAAGCTCGCTTGCTTATGGGTTACTGTACTGGCTGAGGCCAGTACAGTAGCGACAGCAGCAGGAGGGAGGCTACAGTGGCAAAAGTCTTATGGCTTTGTTCGGTGCAGAAAACAAGTCAACAAGGCAGTTCATGCTTGTTACTTCATATTAAGACAGAGAAAAGACGGAAGAAGCTGGCCAACATGAGCGCTGTCTTTCATGTGTTTAATGTTTGCGCTCTTTCAAAATGAATCCAATGCAACTACCCCAACTCTCGCTTTTGCTGCAGTTTATGCAACCACAGGGCGCTCTTATTTCTGTGCAAAAAAGCAAAAACAAAAAAGCAAAGACACTGGGTGATCCTGCACGCGAACGCATGCGATATTATTTTGAAATGCACTGATAAATTTGCGGTAGTTTGCAGGAACTGATCGATATGGGGGGACATGCGTCGAAGAACAAAAAAGGCACGTCGTCTGGCTATTTAAAGTCCGTGTTTTGGCAGCTCACATTCCTCCGCATTGAAAACGCAGGCCTTGGTCACTAATGCAATGTGAAAGCAGCCAAGCGTCATTCATAAAATTGAAGTACTGCGGTAGCCGTGAAAGCCATGGATATTCGCCTTAACACGTTGATCCCGCAAGTTCGTGCATGATACAGCGGCGTTTCACTCACCTTCTGACTACCATGCAGTAGGCGAAGTGTCGCACATCAAATATTTGCACTCGATGTTCCGGATGGTGCTAAATGTGTTCGCCACGTACTTATCCACATAGATCTCATGTAGAACAGCGCTGAAGCTTGGACGTTTCACGCACGCCTTGCAGCCAAAAAGGTAAACAGGAAGTTGCCTTGACACCTGCTACAGGAAGCAGGTGGCGCTTTGCGCCGTTTAGTGGCGCAGACTCCAACTTTCCCATGGAACATCCCAGACCCCCTAAATACCATGTATCACACTGTAAGGGAGCTGGTGCGCCATTACCTCGTGATGTCCATGAGGGTACGCCAATGAGGCGTAGGCGCCCTTCAAGAAGACACAAGCATACACCTGGAGTCAATGTAGGCTTCCTCAACCTACATGGTGCGAGAAGAATGTCAAAATGGGAGGAACTCTTTCAGACTATCCAGGCAGACGACTTCACCTTATTTGCTGTGCCCGAAACACATCTCCGAGACCTTGAGGAGCCACCTCCAAACGCTGAATGGCATTGGGAGGGCTACAACAGGACGGTGGGATCCCGCAAAGGAGGAGGCGTGGGAGTGCTGTGGCGCAGCAATACCACTTCGACCAGGCTGGAGGGTCCCTGCAATGAACACAAGTGGATTTCTTGTGAACTTCTGGGTATGCCGGTGCTTGTTGGGGTGGTGTACCTCAGCGTCGCACGCGCTGAAGATACTGGGAACTGCCGCACTATCGAATGTATTAAAAAAGATGTGATCCGATAGGCCAAATGAAAGCAAGTACTCCTGATGGGGTTCTAATGGACATATTCAACCTCTTGATGGGTACCAGGATGTCAATGAATTCCTTCTAGTACAATTGGCAGAAGCATTGGCCTTCGAAGTGACCAACCTCTGCTGACGCGACGGCGAGGGTATGGTCACGTGGTGTGCGCGCAACAGTCAGACATGTATTGACTATGCCCTTGTGTCATGCAGACTGACAATTAACATCGCCCGAGTACATGTTGATTGAGGCAGGTCAATACAGTGTGGGGAGTGACCACAACAGGATAAAGCTGAATTTTGCAGTTCTCACCCTATCATAGAGCCCAGCGCCAACACCGCAGCCCAGCAAGCTGGCTCTTACCAGTAGAAGCCTATGACACAATGGCTGAGGCATTTGAAGCGAGCGATATACGCAATAATCCAAATGGCCCAGTCACGTATGAAGCACTCATCAAAGAACTGAAAGACTTAATGAGCAGGTATGAGATTCGTGTAAACTCTCGCAAAGATGTTCAGTGTAAACCCTGGTGGGACGCCGAGGTGAAAGACGCGTTGAAAGCCCGACAGCAGCAAATCGAGAGCATCGGAGCGCCATTCAGAACTTCCCAGCTGAAAATTGCGAGCAGGCGTGGCACAAGTACATGGGGCTGAAGTGGCACGTCCAACAACTACGCAAGGCGAGATTGCGGAAAGCGACCACAAGAAAATCAAGGAGCTCACAACACCAGGTCGTAGTAGAATGCAGAATTTTTAGAGATATGTATCAACATTGGACAGAAAAAGCCCCTCACGACCAACCCTCCGAGACGAGGTGATTGGAGAACATTTCTCTGATGTCAAAAAGCAGATAACTGAGTAATTTGGGTGCACGTTAAAGGCCCCAGGTGGTATAAATTTCTGGAGCCCTCCACTACGGCGTCTCTCATAATTATATGGTGGTTTTTATTTATTTATTTATTTATTTTCCAAATACTGTTAGCCTTTCGGTTGTTACAGGGGTGGGCATACTAAGAATGACAAACATCAATACATTCAAATCATACAGCAATTTAAACAGCAACACTTGAACTTGTAAATGTTACATGACATACATTGGAAACACCGGCAATGAGGCTGAAGGAAAAACAGTGCAGTCGTAGTAAGCATAGAAATGAATTGCAATAAATTAACATAGTAGACCATACTTACAAAAAATATCTTTGAGCCCTTCCTCAAATTTTTCCAGGGAATCACAATGAACCAATGGTAATGGCAAAGCATTCCACTGACGAATTGTTTTTGGAAAAAATGAATTTGCATATACATTGACACGCTGTTGTGGCACTTCGTATGTGTAATCGTTTACACTTCTTAGGTTTCTTCCACGGTTTGGCGTTTAGTATTTTGTTGTGTTTATGTTTAATTTGTTTTTTGACAATAAAAACAAGAACTTCATCCTTGCCAATCGCTGTCGTTCAGCTAAAGTGGGCAGTTGAAGAGAGCGTAGCATTTCTGTAACTGACTCAGTCGAGGAGTACTTTGAAAGAATAAAGCTCGCAGCTCGCCTTTGTACTCTTTCTAGCATATTAATGAGGCCGATTTCCGAGGGATCCCTCACAATGCTGGCATATTCCAATGTTGGCCGAATATACGTAAGATATGCTGCTAGCTTAACGGGAGTAGTAGCAAGTCTTAATTTTCTTCGCAAGTACCATAATTTTTTCTCCGCCACCGCGCAAATGTTTTTCAAATGGGTCCTCCAATTTCGATTACTGGATATTGTTACACCTAAATATTTTATTTCATTGACGGTAGACAGGCGGGTAGAACATAGAGTGTAATTGAAATAGAAGACACGCTTACTTTTGTTTGTGACGCGCAAAGCAACTGTTTTAGTTTGATTTATTTCCATTTTACATTCAGTGCACCAATTACTGACAGCATCAAGAATATCATTAAACGTTTTTGGTCAGCTTCACTGTGTATTTCTTTATAAATTAGGCAGTCGTCTGCAAAAAATCGCACTGTAGTACTTCTATCTATGCCGCATGAAATGTCATTTATGTAAGTTAAGAATAATATCGGTCCTCAAACTGAACCTTGCTGTACACCTGAGGTAACGCTTAATAACTCAGACTTGAAGCCGTTTATTTCTACATATTGTGTTCTGCCTGTCTGGTACGCACTTATCCACTGTATTATGTTATAATTTATGCCTAGGTGTGCTAACTTATTAATTAACTCCCTGTGGGGAACCTTGTCAAAGGCTTTGGAGAAGTCGAGACATATTGCGTCAATCTGAACACTAATATTTAAGGCACGCGTGAAGTCATCGACTGTTTCTATTAATTTGGTTACAGTGGATAAATTCTGCCGAAAGCCATGCTGATTAGGAAAAAAATGTTTTTGCACCCTCAAGATACGTATACATAGCTTTGGATATAATATGCTCTAAAAGCTTGCAGCATACACAGGTGAGGGAAATTGGACGGTAATTTTCCACCTTTTGTTGGTCTCCACCCTTATGCGTTGGCACGACCTTCGCCACAAGCCAATCGTCTGGGACACGCTTTTGCTCCATTGAGACATTATATATTATGTATAAATAGTGCGCAACCAGATACGGCATCTTAGCCAGTTACGGTCAACAGAAAACTCAAGCAGGGGTGCCCACTCTCACCACTGCTATACATGCTATATGCACCAGGTTTAGAAAGTGCGCTCATCCAGTCAAATATCGGTTTACAGATGAAATTCCTGTTGGAAAAGCAGGCCGAAGTATGGACACTGCCAGGGCTAGTTTTTGCAGATGATATTGTTCTTATTGCAGAAGACCGACATCAGCTATAACAGCTGGTGACAATATCAGCTCTCCATTTGGCTGACCTGGGCCTTCGGTTGAACCCTCAGAAGCCGGCTGTTGTCCAATTTTCTGGAGATGTGGACACAAACCTCAAGTTAGAACTTCCTAATGAAGACGTTGCCTTTCTCAACAGAATACTGGAATCTGGAGGCGACGATAGGCACGGAAAAAGACACATTCTTGGGGCACGAGGATCGATTGCGGCTGACCTTCCAGCATTCGAGCTGCATTCTGCGCCGGAGAAGCCTCTGGGACTACAACAGATATGTATTGGTGCGAGGTCTGTGGAAATAGATCCATGTACCATGTCCGACCTTTGCAAACACCATCATATGCCTGTCCAGCAAGACCGGTGAGTAGCTGGAGCGAGGCCAAAGGGAGGTGGGTGTCTTGGCACTGGGCTGCCATGGAAGGATTGCAGTGGAGGTCATCCAGGGGGACATGGGTTGGTCTACGTACGAGGCGCGGGAAGCCACGGGCAAGATCAATTATGAAGGACGCCTACGCTTAATGAACGATCAGCGGTGGGCTCGTCGTATGTTCCGCTACCTGCACTTCGTGGGACTCAGGGCACAGTGGTCGAACAGAGTCTACTCTCTTCAACGCAAATATGACATGTTAGACCTCTCAACAATCGAGACCACGGAGCACAAGTTTTCCGCCGCAGTCCTGAGACGGATACGCAAAGTGGAGAATTCGCTATGGGAAACATCGATGCAGCAGAAGAGTACACTTCAGCTGTATCGTGTATGACAATAGCGGTGGAAGTGGACTACTGTTCGAAGCGCGCGTGGGAGTGCTTCGCACGCTCACATACCGTAGCCACTTCGACCCAAACATCCACTCGACCCTATAAAGAGCGTGCGGAGTGGAACAGGAGACAGGTGAGCACTTTGTGCTACAATGCCAAAAATCTCACCCTGCCCGCCAGAGGCCACTACATTTTCTCAGGTGCTGGCCTTGGCGGACAGGAATGCAAAAGCAGTTTCCATCACACAAAAACAAGACTTCAACAATGGTGGAAGTGGTGCCAAAGTGAATTGCTCTTTGTCCTATTGATCTTTTTTGTTTGTTCTTTTCATTATATACCTAGGCTGGAACACAACATGTATGTGTTCACCCGTTACAAAGGGCAAAGCCACATATCATTATCAATCATCATCAAGACTTCGAGAGAGGAAGCGAGCAAAACACTAATCGATGGTGAAGTCCCCGATGGATGGAAACTTAGCAGGATGAACATGATCTATAAAAGAAAGAGGGACAAATCTGACATAAACAACTACCGTCCTATAACAGGGACATCGGTGGTCTGCAGGCTGGCAATGCAGCTTTTAAAGGAAAGCCTGCAGGCATGGATAGATGATGAGGGGGTGCTGGGGGAACTGCAGAATGATTTCGAAAACACAGGAGTTTGGAAGACAATCTGTACTCACTGACGCAGTGCATCAAAATAGCAGGAAAGGAACACAGGCCCCTGTGGCTAGCATTTTTTGGTGTCAAGGGAACATACGATAACGTGGTTCAAGAGGACTTGTGTGAAATACTGGTCACACTAGGAGTAGAAGGTGGTGTCACTAATCTTTTAAAGGATATCTATAAAAGCAACAAGGTAGTTATAAAGTGGAAATAACCAGTATCCACGCCCACAGAGGTAAAACGGGGGCTTAGGCAGGGGTGTCCTCTGTTACCCTTGTTATTCTTGATGTACCTACAAGGATTAGAGGCCAAATTAGAGGGAAGTGGACTTGGCTTCAACCTCTCTTTCGTCAAACAAGGAAAACTCATTGAACAGGCACGACTAGCATTGATGTACGCAGATGATATAGTGCTAATGGCTGACAACAAAGAAGACTTGCAAAGATTGATGGACATCTGCAGTAATGAGGGAGATAGGTTAGATTTCAGATTCAGTAAGGAAAAATCATCAGTCATGAATTCAAATGATAATGAAGGTAGTGAGTTTAGGATATAGGAGGTCACGCTAGAGGTAACAGATAAATACAAATATCTGGGCGTCTGGATAAGCAATGGGACCGAGTACCGAACGGAACACGAAATATGCGTAACGACTAAAGGTAACAGGAATGCAGCAGTGAGGAAAAATAGGGCACTGTGTGATTACAATTGGTATGATTTTGTGAGAGGAATATGGAAAGGCGTCATGGTTCCTGGTCTGACGTTCGGCAATGCAGTCTTGTGCATGAGATCAGAAGTTCAAGCAAGATTAGCAATCAAGCAACGTGGAATAGGTAGGCTTGCTTTAGGAGCTCACGGGAATACACCATATCAGGAAGTACAAGGTGATATTGGATGGGCATCATTTGAGGCAGGAAAGCTAGCAGCAAGATCAAATTTGAGAAGCGATTGAGAGAACTAGGGGAGGAGCATTGGACTAGGAAGGTTTTCAGCTACTTGTACATGAAGGATGTCGATACAAAATGGAGGAAGCAAACCAGAAGGTTGACGCGAGAATACTTAGAAAACAGCAGGTGGCCAAACCAAAAAGAACTATCGGTTAAGAAGAAAGTGAAGGAAACGGAGACTGACATGTGGAGAATAGGCATGATTAAGAAGTCCGCACTAGAGATCTATCAAACTTTTAAGCAGAAAATTTCCAAGGAAAGGATCTATGATAATACTCACTGTAGTTATCTACTGTTTGAGGCCAGGACAGGAAAATTGTCAACCAAGACATATCGGGCCAAATACGAAGGGGTAGACTTGGTATGTAGTGCATGTGGAGAGAAGGAGACAACCGCCAAACACTCGATAACGTTCTGTAAATTAAGAGCTTCACCCTATAGTTCAGGATGATGGCACACAGTTTTTCAAAGCACTGGGGTTAAGAGACAGGGAGGGCAAAATAGACTTTAAGCGGGTAAAATTAACTTGAAGGAGGTTATCTGATTGGTGGCTAAAGTCAAGGCACGAGTGAAAATGAACCATTTACTGCAAAGTACCAGTCCTATACTTCACTATTTAAAGGGAAAAAGAGATAAATTTAGTTGCTGGTTTCCTAAGTATTACGGCTAGGTAGCGTTAGCCACCGCCCGATCTAAAAGGTACAGCCACATCCATCCATCCATCCATCCATCCATCCATCCATCCATCCATCCATCCATCCATCCATCCATCCATCCATCCATCCATCCATCCATCCATCCATCCATCCATCCATCCGTCCGTCCGTCCATCCATTCGTCCGTCCGTCCATCCATCCGTCCGTCCGTCCGTCCGTCGGTCCATCTATCCATCCATCCATCCGTCCATCTATCCATCCATCCATCCAAGAGACTGATCTGGAGGCAGCGAGAGTGTCGATGCGGCGCCTTGAACGCTGGAGGGAAGTGGTTGTGGAACAGCGGTCGAGAACACAAGGTGGCACAGTGTAACGACTCGATAGAGGCAGCGCAGTGCCAAAGCGCGATTGTGTTAGCAAACACAAACTGAGCATGCCCTTGTGTTTTCTTCCAATTTCCCCACCCCTCTCCGTTTGTTCGGTTTTCTTCCTTCTTGCTGGGCATGATCATCGGGTTTTTTATTTTTTTACTCTTTTTTATTTTTCTTGTCATTTTTCACATCTGTGTGCTAGAGTGTCTTTCCTTATTGTAAGTACACCCGCCCGTTAAAAAGGGGACAGCATCAAATCATCACCATCATCATCATTAACCGAAACTGACATTGCAATTTTATGAGCATCTTCGATATGCCTGTCATTTGCGTGCGCCAACCATAAATGCACGCAACAAACTTTTTCTGCATGAAAAAAATGATTACTGCGTACCTAATCCTGGGCTATTCGGCTTAGCTGAAGGTGTGGAAGAAAAAAATTTTAGTCTCAATACTTTTCATCCCTGCGGAGGTGTCGTAACATTTTGATCTGTAGAAACCGGCCGTAGATGAATAAATAAGTAAATAAATGAAACAATCGTTTCAATTTGTTACGCCATGCTGGCTGTTTGGCAGTGAGGATTCGGTGCGAAATTCAAAGGTTTGCTCTTGAACCTTTTTTCTTCTTTTCATTAATCAACTTGTGACTGCATAAACAAATAAAAGGCTTCATTCCGATAATTTTCCCTTTTGTGAACCATCATCTGCTCTATACACATACCTTCTAACACATAACTGTCTCCCTTACACATAACTGTCTAAGCCACTTCTCATCTCGTTGTCAACTTATCACTTGACATGGTACTTCAATATAGTTCCAGGTTGAAGCTAGTGACCATGATAAGTTGATATAGTAACTTTGCGTGTCACTCTGATGCTCGAGCCCTCTTACTGTGAGCTATATGTAAAGTGCATTCGACGCGAATAAAGTGTTTTCTTTCTGGTACCTTTTGGCGGTCCAAGTGTCTCGATTTCTCTTTTGTCAGACATGCCTTCTTGGATGCCTTCATCTAGTTGGCACTACAACCGTGCAGCTGCTTGAACGCATATATTGGCTTGATAGAATATTTGAAACAAGAACAAATGAAAAAATATGTTAAGAATTGACGTATTGGTGTATCTTCCATGTGGTCACAGGTTCCTTTATACCACATGGCAGAATGCTGCATTTGCACTAAATGAGTTGAGAGACTTATGCATTATTGAAATTTTCTATACTTCTTTATTGCCTTATTCATATGAATGAATTTTGTTTGCACTTCAGAAATGTCTCATCATAAAGGGCCAAGGTCATCCCTTATTTTCCAACGGGGCTGCTGTGATGCACTTGTAAAAAAATTCAGAACAAAGTATTACTGTAACATTGACTGAAACTGCAAGACACAAAAATAAAACTTAGCAGAAAGCTCAAAAAAGACATATTTTTTTTAAGTTATTGCAGGCATAATAGGGAACATGCAGCTTCCTTAAGCTGTGAAATTTCGCCCGGGGTTGTTTATACTAACTTCTTCCTCCTTACCTTGTATCAAAACAATCTCACAACCGAGGGGCACCCAAACTTTATCGCATAATTTTTTCGTGGCATCACTACGAATTTTCATTTCCTTTGGTTGCCAATTACATAACCCAGGAGAGAATTGATAATGAACTCACACACTATGTATAAAAACAAAAGCTGACTGCAGATCAATAATTTAAAAGTAAAAGGTGGGGTAAAACTTTTCTTTGTTACCTTCAGCTGACATTACATTGGAAGCTCTTTGCAGATGCCGATGTCATGTTTAACTCTAGTAGGCTCTTTACAGATAGAGGAGCGTATGCGAGTTAAAGGTGTTTGTTTTACCACTTATGCACTCGAAATACACGATTATGCACGCTCCATGACATAAATGGTGACACTCAAGCACTTTGGGGATGGTCCTGGTCTGTCAACGTAGTTGTGAAGCAACAATAAAAGTTTTGGTGCACTACAGTGCAGAAAGACACAATGGACAGAACACAAATGACGAGAACAAGCGCTGAACTTTAACCAATGTTTATTGGGAAATAGCACGTATATTTATACCGCCCTGAGAAGACTGAGGACCTGGTGTAGCCCACGCACCTAAGTCAAAATGCAAGGTACACATCATCGGTGAAGCAGCTTTGCCAGCCGGTCTAACCTGGGTTCTTTCCCTTGGACCGAAGTTCGCTGTAGCATTCAGGGAGTCGAGGCCAGCACAGCGTTCTTTTTTATGTAAGGTTTCGCATGAAGTCCCTGCCTATTAGGGCGCATGTTGTATTTCAGGAGGTGCGAACCTCCTTAACAGCTGCAAGAACTTAAAAGCCGGCCCACCCGTTAGACAAGCGGTTGCTTTTCTATGCGACCACTCCATTCACACTCTCATGGTCGATTAGACAGGTGGTTTCACGATTATACTGAGCAAAAATATTCTTAAATCAATGTTGAGAGAAGCAATTTCTACAGTCGATTCTCACTCCGATGTTTGACTGAGTAAACAGAAGTCTAATGCAAAAAGTGAGAGAAGCTGAACCTTTTTGATATGGTTAAAGCGATCGATAAGAGCAAGAACAATTTTTCAAATGTCTTTTTAGTGCGAAAATTCACAAGGTCGACGTACCTTTTTGGACCATTGTCTATGAATCAACGTAATCTCAAGCTTTTAGTGATTGATTACCCTTTTATTGAGACTAAATCTAACCAGGCTTTAGACGTCTTTGACACTTTCACTGACATGTGCTGTCAGGATTTATCGATTTATATCGAAGATGTTTTTTATTCCTTGCATCATAACCTAATCCTTGCGTGTGTTCAGCATTCTATTGACAAACACAGTTCCGTTGCTTTCCAAAACTCTGTGGGGATTTCTGATGGTGATTTCTTAGAATATTTAAGCTTTTATTAGCCGTCTACCTACATAAAGTTTGAAAGGATCCCACACCTGCGGAAGCAAGGCGTATGCACTTGTTCTTGAATCGATCGGTTATTAGAGACTTAGTTCTTGCTCACTTCAATCGTCACATCAATGGTTTCCTCACCAATAAATGTTCTTAGCATATTCTGATATGTTGACAATTACCTAATTGTTTTAAGTTGTGATCCGTACGACCCAGAGATACAAAGCAAAGTGCTACTTTATGTGTTTTCTTTTTGTGTGTGACGAGCCCATTTAGCCTAACCCATGAACTCCCAGCAAATGGCCAAATTAAATTTTTAGATATACGGTTTCGTTTTTCATGTGTTAGCATCTGCTGGTGCTATGAACCATGTACTGAAAACCACTACTAACTTTCAAGTTCGCCCACTCTAAGCTCGGTAAACGAGCTATTGTCATGTTCCGCCTCAAAAGTGCTCTGGGAAAATCATACCCACACAGTACTTCTGAAGCATTTGAGCGTCAAGCTACAAGGCCGTCAGGTGCTGACACCTCGAGCCACTCCACATTTCAGTTGCAGACAGCCTGCCCAAGAAAGTGTGCCACCACCCAAAGAATTGTGAAGCAATCGCACAGCGCTGGCAGAAGGTAGCATTGAAACTTTATATGCACAAGCTGTTGCCCAACTTGATAAAGGTGTCCCCATGGTAAGACATCAAACTCGAATTTTCAGTACCAAACAGGCTGTCTAAGCTCTGCAGATTGATCGACCTGGAGGCAAAGATGAAACAGCTCTGCGGCACAAAGCCAGCATAAAGCACAGGACGCCATTTGCTGGTTGTGCAGAAGGGGTAGAGTACAAATTCTTTTATTAAAGTGAGGTAATGTGTACGATGGCCAAACTAGGCGTTGCATAAACGATAGGCTAAGAGAGCATACAAACAATTGGAATAAGGTGCATGACTGAAAATGTTTTGTAGGTTTCCTAGCTAGCCATTACATAGCCTGCCAGAATTGCTCTCCCAATCAGCCGTCGTCATTTGTGTTCTGTCTATTGTTAGTTTTCTACACTGTAGTGCACCAGAATAATGTACCGACAAGCCCAAATTGCCACTTTGATAATGAAAGGCTATATTGCAGTAGCTCTCCCATTTGCTTCTTGGTTGCAGTTTTGCAAAACAATAAAATACTGTATTCTTAATTTATTACAGCAGTTTACTTCAAGCGATTTATCGAGTAGATTATATGGAAGAATGAGATTTAAGCTGACAGTAAACAAAACTTCCGAAGCAAAAGCTTGATAGTGTCTCTTGCAAGCTTAGGCGTAAAAGGACCAGGAGGGGATGCCACAGATGTTAGCTGAAAAAGCTTGCATACCTTGGGCTGTACTAAGAATAGAGCAAACATATTTATAGCTGAAGTGTTTTTCAGAGCTAAGCTTTGCAAGATCCGTGGTTTTGGGGATGTGAGCTCGACTGAATAGTAGCTTACTAATTCATCGCACGGCCCTTTTATCGCCCAGTATGCATTAGCATAAGAAACAGCCGACATGTTCATTCCATGGTACAACAGTGTGTAGGGAGGGGGCACTAAATGATGACATGTTCTTCCATAATATCCGAGCTTCAGATTTTGGTGGGAAATCTGGGACATATATGTCGATGCAAATTAAATAAATGACTTTGTTGCATAAAAGTAACAAAAATACGTACTGATTTCAACTTGAAACGCTCATCTATATGCCTGCAAATACGACAAATGATGCAATGCATAATTAGGTTCGGCTTCAGTGCCATACACGTGTGCTGCGGAGAAGCACGCGGTAAAAATACTGGCATTTAATCGTTCCGTTTCACCAACATGTACGTGCATTGCGGAGAAGCAGACGTCTAGAGTCATTACATTTACACCATTCTTGTTCTCTCAATCCCAAATAGGCAATGCGAAGCAGAATTTAATTTTGGCATTCCAGCATATCAGAGTAATGAGAGGATGGCTCGGTGCAAGTTACACAGCTTTTCAGGAAGCTATCACAGGTGCCAAAGAATTCAGCACTACATATGGGAAGCATCTGGGAAAGTGTTCTCGAAGTCCGGCAGCAGAGCCCTATGTTATCACGCTATCTGATGTTGACAGCTATTTTTCACTATTACATGCGGGATAGCGGTCAACAGGGCAGAGTACAACTACAAATAATAGAGACGACTGCTTACCTGGCAAGGCAGCGCACTCCAGCCTGCGAAGCTTGCCAATCGAGCAAGCACAGTCACCACGATGTAAACAAAATGACCACGGGTATAGTGTACTAGAATAGGGGTAGTGTGTTCAGGCGCCCTCTCTCGCCATGCATCGCGTGAAGCGGCGCACGTGGACAAAAAACCGGTTCTCAAGGTGGCACTGCCGTAGCATGGACTGGCAGGATTGTCAGCTCCGGGCCGCTCTGCCTTTTTGGGTGGTGTTCAGTAACCTGTTGCTTGTGTTCGCACCCGCTTAACGAAAGTTTTTCTGGCAATGTTTTTGTTGGCCACGAGATAGTGAGGCGATGCCGAGTCATCGGCGGCAACGACACTGCTTTGTACCCAGTTGCAAAACGGTATACCTTTGGAAAAAAGGTGAGCAGCAGCCATCGCTTTTCACTGCACCCAAAGACGAAGCATGGAGGAAGGTTTGGGAACAGAATTTACACGGAAGGATGGGACCTCGAACAAAAGCTCCTAGCTCTGTATGTGAGCTACACTTCGAGTCTTCATGTGTTCTCGGAGACTACGTGCACGCTATAAACGGCGAAAAAGTTCACGTACCACGTAGAAGACCAGAGCTAACGCCGGACGCGTTGCCGATGTTACTGCCTGACGCTCCAAGCTACTTATTGAAGAAAGCGCCGTATCCAATACTTGCGAGAAAGCGCAAGAACTCGGTGGTCCAATCTACCATCTCCAAGAAAACTTCATCACCCTGTGTTGACGGCGAGGCCACTGATTCGGTTCATCGATGGACCTTCCTGCAGACTACGATTCCAAGGTGGTGAACAGGGTCTGCAGCTTCGCTGCAACGCTTACTCAAGCTTTGTTTACCTTAAACTTATATGAGCTCGATCGCACCGCTTCTCATGTCAAAGAAAGCGGTAATTTACGTGCTGTCACGACTTCATTTTTTCGTGAAGGGTATCAACCAGTCTTGAGAGGCAAAACGAAAAAAAAAAGCTGCATGCGAAAATCAGTCGGTGTCCATAAAGGTGCCACCGTGATGATAGCAAGCTCATGGCAAGTCACTTGATTCCCTATTTTCTAAGCTTCGTAGCTAATATACTGCGAAGTGAATTGAAAACATTAGTTTTCAGTGCCAATACACGCTTTGCAGCGCGCCGCCAGAATTGTGACAGATAGACTTTGTTTTATTTTGCAAGGTAGCCGGAAATATTTGCAACGAAAAACGACTGATACGCGCGTGCGGGCGTGAGGAGGGGCATCTCGAAAGCGACCGAAGCGCTGCCGCATCCGAATGAATTGTCACTCGCTCTCCCGCGCGCCGATGCTGACACCTCCCTTCTAGCCACCATAGCCTAGGTTTGAAGGTCTCGTGGGAACCAACGTTTTTAGATATGCTGGTGGGAACACGGAGGAAGGAAAGGTAGGAGAGGCCCTGACGCCACTCGTTGTGAAGCCACGATAAAGCTGAAAGCCGACAATATCGACTGCACAAATTCTCCTCTACTGTTTACATTCGAATGTAAAGCAGAAGGCACAACTCTCTCTCCAGCTCGGAAAGCACGTGAGCTGCGCAGCGCGCGTGTCGTGACGATCCGAAACTAATGAAACGGGGCTCAACACTTTGGGCCAGCACGACACCTTCGGCGAAATTATTTTGTCCGAGTATTACAGCGAGTAACAGCTCATCGATAACGAAGTAAGTACAAGAGAACGTGCGCTAGATGCACTGACAACGGCGAGTGTTTTCACGCCATTATTTGAGCAACTGTACAGACAACACGATCAGTCGTGCACCTTCTACGGTTGCATTCGGCCTAGCGGGCGACGCAGCGCCCAGCCACTGTGTCCGTGTTTCGTGTGAAACTCACCATCGTCAGTGTTCTGCGGCCGTGGTGACTTTGAGCATGGTGCAAGTGACACTTGATAGCGGTTGCTGTTACGTTGAGATTATATGCAGTACCGGAAGAGAGTGTACGAAGCGGAACAAAAAATGTGTTTCAATACGCACATGCAAGTTGTTACTGTACACACACAACACGAAACTACGTATGTGCACATGGTCCTCAATGCGTCTTGCTTGGCTCAGCAGCGTCGTCCGTTGTCACAAGCAGGAGCACTGCCCAACCGTCACTTACCTGCGAAGTGTTCGTCGTCGTTCCGCTTCGTCAAGGTGCCCTACGCGATTTCGCTGGACATTAATTGCTTCATCCGCGTCATCCGCCGCACGACACATGCATATGCACTCGTTCTACGCACTGTTGAAACCCCGTGATGAACAAAAGAATTTGTAAACGTTGCTAAGAGTACAGTAACTGCCAGGAGACCACTGTGTAGCCACAACGCGGCGCAGAGCACGGATATTGTCCACTACGGTTCAGCACGAGACCTGTGGAGGCACACATGCCGCCCCCATCCGCGTCCACTGGCTGCTAGACCAGCTCCACTGCGCAACACGTGACCATAACAACGCCACCATTGTGCCCAGTCAATATGGCCACTATGATGTATATTCCGCGACATTTTTCACGTATCGCGCCGGCTGGGCATGCCCTCTCCTACCTTTCCTTCCTACGTGCTGACACCACGAGACATTCAAACCTAGGCAATGCCCACAATGTTGCAAGCAAAAAATTGATGCACACTGTTGCCCACTAAATAGCAGCCCTCGTATTGCACATGCGCGAGAAATCTGTGGACGTTTGTGTTGTGTTGTTTAGGTACAATCGAGAAAGAAGATAATTCATGCATTTGTCCCTAGATTCGAAGGCGCTGGCGTGTTGCTGTCTCAAGCTCGCGCCCTGCTGGTCTCTGGCCTTGCTCGAGCGAAGTTTTTCTTACACCGTGCTTTGTCTCCGCGAATCGTACAGCTCTCTTGTAGACAATGTAGCACGCAAATCGCTGCCCCGGTCATTTCGTCAACACCGGGGTGACTGTAATTCTTGCTCAATCGACAGATGTAGTGAACTACAGCGTGCTGCCTTGCCACGAAAGGTAAGCAGTCAATTGTTTATTTATTTTTATTTATTTACAGAATGCTGCAGGCCCATTTAAGGGCACCAGCAGGAGGGTCAAGATCATAGCATTGCACACAGGTGTAAAACAGCAAGAACAAAAAAAGATACATCATATACAAAAGATACAAAAAGATATATCATAGGTCATTGTCAAATACGCTCAAGTGCCTCTACAGAGTCGGTTAACGATTAAAGTAGGCAGTTCCAGTCGTTTATGGTTCGAGGAAAGAACGAGTATTTGAAAATGTTTGTTCTGGCGAAATACGGTGTTAATGAACGAGTTTGTCGATACCGGGTTTGTATTGTCGTAAGCGGTTTCAGAAACAAATCACGGTTTACTGACAACTTGTTGTTATTCAAAAGAAAAAGAAATTTAAGCCTGTGAGTTTTACGACGTTTTTCAAGTGTGGGTATACTGTCTTCTTTCATAAGGTTTGTGGGGGAATCAGTTCTTCGGTACTGGGAGTAAATAAAAGGGACAGCTTTGCGTTGGATTAGTTCGAGAGCCTCAGTGTTTCTTTTTGTGTATGGGTCCCAGACAATTGAGGCATATTCCAATGAGGAGCGTCTAACAGTTAAATAAGTTAGTTTCTTTACAGTAGAAGGAGCATTCTTTAGTTTGTGTCTCAAAAGACTAAGTTTACGGAAAGACGATGAGGAGGAGGAAAGAACTTTATTCAGAGTCCGGCGAGTAGATGGGGTGGGCGATTGGCCCCGCCTAGGTTACGGCCAGGAGTCCTTGAATCCTGGCGGCTTCTTCGGCCCGCTGGACGGCCCACATTTGGTCTTCGAGGATGGAGCTGAGCATTGCGGCTTCCCAGCGCGCACGAAGGCTGTCAGCAGAGGCCGCATACTTGTTATGAGTATTAATCTCTTTACTTTCCCATAACATTTGCTCCAGAGTGGCTCTGGAGCCACAACACTTGCACCTGTCCATTTTGTATACATCAGGATATATAATAGGCAATAGTGCAAGATTCGGATACGTCCTAGTTTGTAACTGCCGATATTCGACACACTGTCTTTTTGTTAATTTTGGGTGAGGGGGCGGGACTATGCCCCTCTGTAATCTAAAATGTTTTTTAATTTCATTGTATCTGGTCATTCTGTCTTCCCACTCCCACTCGTCTGCCACGCCGTAATCATCGGAGGAGGCTGGGGCGGCACTTGAGAGGGCAGTTCGGTCGGTGAGCCCTCGAGCTGCGTCATGTACAGCCCTGTTTTTGCTGTCCCCTGCGATGGCATGAGCAGGTGTTCATATAATGTATGTATTTCTGGGGCTTGTTCGACACCCTCCTTGTAGAATACGTAGTGCCTCCGGGGAGATGCGGCCGTTAGCAAAGTTTCTCATTTGCCGTTTGAGAGTCACTGACTGTCACGGTTGCGTTTGTCTGAGCTACTGCGAGTGCTATGGCTACCTCTTCCGCTGTCTCGGTACTTGTGGTGCGCATCGTCGCGCATGTTGTACAGCGTTTGTTGCTATCGATTACAGCTGCTTTAAACCCTCGTCTGCGCTTGTATCGAGCAGCGTCTACGAAAACTGCGTCCTTCTCATTACCAAACTTTTTTTTGTATTTGTTTTGCTCGTGTCTCTCGTCTCGCCTTATTGTGTTCGGGGTGCATGCTTTTTGGCAAGGGTGGTATCATCATTGTTTCCCTGGTCCCTTTTGGGATGTCCTCCTTGACGCCGTGTTGCGTGTGATACGTTATCCCTAGGTGCTCTATAATATGCATTCCTGCTCGTGTCTTAGAGAAACGTTCATATTGCGCCGTACACTGCTCCTCAATAAGCTCATCTACAGTATTGTGCAGGCCTAGCTGTAACAGTTTGTCAGTTCTTGTGCTATTCGGTAGCCCTATAGCTAGTTTGAATATTTTTCGAATGAAGCAGTCTAGCTTGATCTTTTCTGCGACTTGCCATTTAAGTACGGTGCTACGCATACTATTCTGCTTATCACGAATGCCTGTATCAACCTTATCGTGTTTTCCTCCCTCATACCACTGTGCTTAGTTGCTATCCTTTTTATGAGTCTCATTATTTGGGCTACAGTTGCATCCAGTCGCCTGAGGATTTCCTCATTGATGCCCTTGGCTTCGATGAGCAGACACAGTACCCTGATTCTGTCGACTATGGGTATGGTTTTTCCATCCATGTGTTCAGTCTATTGTGTCTTTCTACACTGTAGTGCACCAAAACTCCTATTATTGTTTCACGGGTACATTCAAAGACCAAAACCATCGCCAAAGTCTTTGACTCTCCCCATTTTTGTTATGAAGGTGCATAATCATCTCTTTCGAGTTGACGTGTGGTAAAACAAACATTTTTAACTCTCACACGCCCTTCTGTGATCAGCATCTGCTAAGAGCTTCCAAGTTCATGTTAGCTGAACGTAACAAAGAAAAGCTTTATTAGTACCTTTTACTTTCAAATTGTTTACTAGTAAGTTTTTTCTCTTGTTTATAAAAAGAGTGTGCTCACTATCACTTCTTCACATGAGTGATGTAGTTGATGACTAAAGGACATTCACAGTAATACTATGAAAGAAGATATGTGATCAAGTCTGTGTGCCCCTGTGTGGCGAGATTGTTGCTTGGCCCTCCATGCGGCAAGTTTTTCTGTAGTGCAAACAAGATTCATTCACATGGATGAGGCAATAAAAAGGGTATAGCAAATTTCAACAATTCACCGGTGTCTATACTCATTTACTGAAAAAGCAGCATTCTGCCATGAGGTCTAAAGTGAACTGTCCCCAACAATACGTCAACTCTTCCACTTCTTCATTTGTTTTTGTTTCAAATATTCTATCAAGTCAATATATGCTTCGAAGTTGGTGTATGTTCTTAGCCCCGACTAGATGAAGGCATCCGATGAGGCTTGTCCAACATAAGAGAGATGGAGGCACCTGAACTGCCAAAGGCTGTCAAAAAGAAAACAGTTTATTCACATTCAATGCGCCTTTCATATAGCCCACTGTAAGAGTGCTCAAACGTCAAAGTGACAGGAAATGTTATTAACATATCAACTTCTCATGGTCACAAACTTCAACCTGGAACTAGATAGAAGTACGATGTCTAAATATGAGTTGACCACCTGACGACAAGTGGCTTGACCAATTATGTGTGAGAAAACTGTACAGAACAGATAAACTTGATTGCAGTATGAGTGGCATGGCAGGGGGGGGGAGCCTTAGTCGAGGGCCCCACTGGCCTTATCTGCCCGTTCAACACTTACGCCTACCTTTTCTCCAACGTGTGTGTGAAGGTCATTTCTGTGTGTGTCAAGTGTGCGGGATGCTTTGAGCAGCCCCAGCTAATGTGATAGAGTGTAAGACTTCCTCTACAGTAGGAGCAGGAATTGAGATAGCACGTAGAGAACATGGCGCGTAATTTTTTTTAATGGGATAAACTCCAGTTTGAAATTTACTCCTGTTGATGACCTCCTGTTCTGTTAGGTATTTGTGAAGAAAGGCGTACACTTATAGGGTAAAACACTGATGGGGAAGCAGGTCCTTCGAAAATGTTGGGTTGTGGCGGCTGCATTTCCGACGGAGGCGGAAATGTTGTAGGCCCGTGTACTCAGATTTGGGTGCACGTTAAAGAACCCCAGGTGGTCAAAATTTCCGGAGGCCTCCACTACGGCGTCTCTCATAATCATATAGTGATTTTGGGATGTTAAACCCCACAAATCAATCAAATAAATCAATCAAATGTTGGGTTGCGATTTTTTTTAAGTGTAGAGACTAGATAATCTGCTGAGGTGGCCATTGTCGCTGCTCAGAAAATTTGCGCGTGACCCACATCATCCACCCTCTTTTGTAGTGCCATTTGGTATGTAAGAACCATACTGACCGCTGAGTTCTTTGCTCCATGTATGCATGTATGCGCAATGTATGTGTAGTGTCCATCTTTATCAACTAATGCTATAGGGCTATATTATTAGAGTGAATGAAAACCGATCTCTGTAAAGCAAGAAGGAAATCACAGCTTTTTACTCAGTTACACCTAGGAAAACTTCACAAAAACTCCATATTCTTTATTTTGCCTAGGCCTTTGGTTCAACTTGGGCTCGTACGGTGCGCATGCCCTCTTATTGACGTAGAGGAAGCGTGAGAGCACCATTCACTTTTACCACATTAGGTCTCCTTTCAGATTGCCTGAACACGATTATGTAGATTTATACAAAATGTATTTATGTGGCTGTCTTACAACCATACCATATGTAAATTACTGAAACCTGCTTGTGGTTATCTCAGGGCATGTACAAATGCCTGGAGCAATTGAAAACAGTTGAAGTTGTACAGTAGTTTTGCATGGCCCTTCAACTTCCTACATTTGTTTTCGTTCCCAGAAAAAACTTCAATTATTTGGCATCTAATTTCTGATATGGACTAGAGCAGCTGTTGTGTATATGTAATTGTTTGTCAGGTTACTTTGAGAGCACCGGCCGTGCTCCTGTGATGGCTCCCACCCAGTGTTTAACCTTGTTTGTCTCCAGCTATTAGTTTCATTTCTTCATCTGGTCCACTTACCACTTTTCTCTGGGTGATTTGACTCCACCTCAACCAGTTCTGTTATTTTTTACTCTTCTATATCAAACTCTTTCATCAAAGTAGCTCACGAGGTGAAATCACACATCTTCTAGCTCAAACAGTATCCACCATTTTTATGCAGCCAAAGGTTTAATAAAATGCTGTGTGTGAGCCAAATACTAATTTTGCATTCTTAATTTGTAAATAACCATGTTTCCAAATGATTTTGGTTTGGAAGTGTGGTTATTGCAAAAAGATCTTTACTAAGGGCAGTGTTTTACATCCTTAAGAAACCTTCAGTAGCGCCTTGAAAGTCTATTGTATTTTGGCTTGAAACTTGTACTGACCCTGCTACCTTTCAACCCTAAATCAAACTAATGAACAGTTCTTGTGATTCATATTTATGAGAATAAACGCGATAAGGTTTTTACCTACATTTTAGTGTGTGAAAAGATAGCCTTTATTTGTGCAGGTGCCCATGCTGCAAGTTCTCCAAATTGCACAAGCACAGACACCCAGCATGTACATGCACTCTATTCTATTCTGTAAGAATCCTTTGAGGCTAGGTGTTCTAAACGTTTTTGTCTAATTGTGTGGACTGTATTGATTGTGCAAAAATAAACCAGTATTTATAACTCAAGTTGTGACTGTCTCTAATAGATTACTTCACCTTTCACACGGTGCAATTATTAGCTTCAAAGTTATTTGAACTACGGAACGAAAAGGATGCGCTGACCAGTTGAAACAAAGTGTTTATGATGTTTTCGCATTCAGAACAGAAGCCTTATATACAACAAATACATAACCAAAACTGGTTCATTTGGTTCAAGAGATGAAATATCATGAACATTTTGTTTGAAATAGTCTCCGTCTCTCACTTTCTATTCGAGTGCACCACGGGATACTGTCGTGATCTAAACTTCAAACCTTATTTAACATACAAAGTCAATGCTCGCTCAACTGCAGCAATTTTTGTTGACAATTGCGTAAAAGACTAGGAGTAGCACAATCAACATTAAGATCTATTCCCTGTGTTCGAATAAAGGAAAACACAGGGCCTTACCGTGAGGACAGTGGCTCATTCTTTTTACTACAATGTATTTTTCTCAATAAAGCTTTGAAATACAGTGTCTGTGATACGGCACAGAAAGCTAGATCTATTTCCTGAGCATGGTAGCTTGTAATGTTTTAATTGTCACAATCTTTCAAGAGTAGGAAAATTATCTCAATGAAGTCTTTTATCTCTATTTGCAATCGGAAGTTGATTATTGGAATGGAGAAAAAGGTTCAAGAGCAAACTTTTGAACTTCGCGCCGAATACCCACTGCCCAACTGTCAGCATGAGGTCGCATATTCCAGCTGTGATGACGTATATTCGAGCAGAGAAGTCACTACGAGGTTGCAACAAAAAATGGCTGTACGGCAAGTCTGGCAAAAGCGGCACAGGCTTTCAAGCGATCAGAGCACGGGGCTTTTTGTTATCTTCCGAAGGCGCGTACGCGTTGGTGCGTATGCTCCACTAGTCTCAGCGTAGCGTGTCAGATGATCGACGCCGACAATAATCCACCAGTTTCCAGAACCACTATATGGAAGGGGTTCATAGAGGTCAATACCCATGCGGTCGAATGGGCGGGCCGGGCACGGGAGCGGCTGTAACATACCAGTAAGCTGCCGCGGAGGTGTCTTGTTATGTTGGCAAGTGGTGCAAGACTGAACGTATTTCCGCACAAAGGGATACATTCCTCGCCAGTAATATTGTTGGCGCAGCCTTTCGTAGGTTTTAAGAACACCTGCGTGAGCACTTTGGGGATCTGCATGGAAATTCGTGCAGATGTCAGCGCGAATATGAGTTGCGACAGCAAGGATCCACTTCCGACCACCAGGCATGTAGTTGCGGTGGTACGGAATGTTCTCTCGTAAGGAAAAGTGGGCTGCTTGCCGGCATAGCGTTCTCATGGAAGAGACAGCAGACGGATCGGTAAGATAGTCGACTAACAAGGCAAGGTATGGTGTCACAAACCGAGCGCTCAAAAAGGGCGTGCCGCCAAATTCTCGCGACGAAGCGCCGAGAGGTCAACGATAAAAAAAAGAAAACAAGCATCCAAAGACTCCCTGGGCGCGCGACCCTCACCCCTCGGAAGCGTAGGTTCGCCAACGAAACTCCTCGCGTCGGTGGCCGAGCAAGCCCTGGAATTTTCTCGATGGAAAGGGGCGTGGTGATGCCGGGTTACGTCATCCGTCGCGGACGGCCTTCGAACCATCTCGCCCTCTCCCCAGCCTTCGCTGCGTATCGCGCCAACGAAATCATGAGAACTTTCTGGAATCTCGCGCGGAAGGTATTTAATCGAACAGCCGAGATGGGAGATCAGCAGGAGAAGACGGAAATTAGCGCCAGAGCACGTAGGGTATGCCGCCGTGTAGTCGGCGAAGGTTTTGTCCGCAGTGACATAGCAGGAGAAGAAGAGGATTTCCGCCTGAGGGGTGACGACTCGAGCTACAGGCAAGAGTGAGTGTCTACCGCTACCGAACTAAGACGCGTGGCAACAGCTGCGAGTGTGAAGCCGACGTGTTTCCGGCGAAGAAGTTTGAAGCTTGGAGAGTGGCCAAGTGAAGACGCGAGGTTTCCTGGAAGAGAAACTTCGGGGGCAGCGGAACAACAACAACGCTGGACTTTGAGTGAGTGATTCTCGGAAGAGTATCATCCAGACTTTTGTTCCAAGAACTTTGGACTGAATAGGTTTTCTATCTCTTTAGTCTTTAAGTGTCTTGGTTGTTCAATGCATGCGACTGCATTGTAGTGCGTATTGTTGTCTGTGTCCGTTGTTTCGAGTGTGGCTGATGGTACTGTGTAGTACGTTGTTTGATTGGTGACATATTGTATGCAACTATTATGGAGTGTGCATACTTGTGTATTGTTTTTGATCTGCCATTGTTGAGAATATAAGTTTGTTTTGTTTATCAACTCTCGGCTCTGACTTGTTCTTTGGGCCACAGCCGGCGTCCGCTGGCACGCCAAAAAGGACCACTTTTAAATTGTCCACGCTTTCGTGGTGCGGTTCGGGGGGCCGATACTTCGGCCCTTGGAATTAGCCCGGCGATCGACCCGTGACAACTAATCTGGTGTCCGCGACAGGACCTTTTGGTGCACAGTGTGTCCAAAGTAGTGAGAAAGAGCCTCGAGTTGTTGATAGTGCTATCGGAACGATTTTGTGTGTTGCTCAGTGTTCTTGTTAACGAGTGCAGGAGAGTGTTCCGATATACTGATTTAGGCAGATATTTTTTGCACGCGGCAAGGTTTTATTTGCGAGACACAACGGATCTCGAAAAGTTAGTAGCTCTTGGTGAGAAGATGGGTCTTTCCGGCACCGAACTACGGAAGTGGGTCACCCAGAAGGAAAAAGAAAAAAAGAGAGGGCCAAAGATGAAAAGGCAGCTGAGCTGGAAAAAGAAAGGTTTTCGGTCGAAAGAGCCAAAGTGGAAAAAGAAGCTGAGTTGGAGAGAGAGAGAGGTTGGCAGCCGAGAGAGCCAAGGAAGAAAAAGCAGCTGAGTTGGAGAGAGAGAGGTTGGCAGCTGAGAGGGCCAAGGAAGAAAAAGCAGCCGAGTTGGAGAGAGAGAGGTTGGCAGCTGAGAGGGCCAAGGAAGAAAAAGCAGCCGAGTTGGAGAGAGAGAGGTTGGCAGCTGAGAGAGAGAAAGAAGAAAGAGAGTCAGAGGAGCAACAGCTGAAAGAAGAAAGAGAGCAGCAATTGAAGTTGGAGCTGGAGAGAGAAAAGCTGGCAGCTGATAGGGTGAGAGAAGAAAGCGAGGCAAAGGAGCGACAGCTGAAAGAAGAAAGAGAGGAAAGGGAACGGCAGTGGCAGCACGAGATGGAACTCGAGCGGCTCCGTTTGCAACAGCGAAGTGAAACTCCGGTCCAAGCTAGAGTTGAAAGCAGCGAACGGGAAGATCATTGCTTCCGCTTGAATCCAAGCAAGCTGCTCGTAGCGTTTGATGAAAGGAAGGACGACCTTGACGCGTACCTTCACAGATTTGAGATGATTGCAAGGAGCCAGAACTAGCTGGAATATCAATGGGCAACTGCTTTGAGTACTTGCTTGAGTGGTGAAGCGCTCAGTGTGTACGGTAGGCTGACGCCAACCGATGCAGCTAACTATGCAAAGGTGAAAGCTGCTTCGCTGAAGCGATTTAGATTTACTGTGGAAGGATTCTGCGACAGATTTCTGACAGAAAAGCCAGCTGTGGTGAGACGGCTGCGCAGTACGCCGCCCGACTTAGCCATTATTTCGACAGATAGTTTGAACTTTCAGGGACAGCGCAGGAGTACGATGAGCTTAGAGAGCTCCTTATTAGAGAGCAATTTCTCACTAGTTGCCACCCAAGCCTGTCGCTGTACTTGAAAGAGAAGAAGGCTGAGTCACTTGAAGGCATGCTTGAATTGGCTGATCAATTCTTGGAAGCGCAAGGTGGAACTAATTTGGCCAAGGTCAAGGAGTGTCCCGAAGATTCGAAAAATTTGGCACCCGAACAAAAGAAGCGTGCACCGGAGAGTGTTCCGCGATGTTTTCTGTGTAACCGAGTGGGTCATCGCGCGAACAACTGTCAAACGATCTTTACGAGCCCTACGGTATTAAAATGTTTTAAGTGTGGTCAGACTGGGCACAAAGCAGACGCTTGTCGTAACGGAGTGAGTCAAACTCATCAGGTATCTTGTGTGCTAGCAGCACCGAAATCCGAAGGTGATGCCGTCACCAACGGATTTGTAGAGTTGAAAAATGGGGAGAAACTTCCTATTGTGGGTGCTGTAATGACAAAACAGCCGGCCGGTGTTACGAAGGGAATGCCAACGCTGCCTGGAAAAGTTGCGGGCAAGAAGGTTACGGTGTTAAGAGATACCGGCACCTCCACTGTTATCGTGCGGAGAAATTAGGTACGGGAAAGTGAGTTAACAGGCAAAACGAAACCAGTTTGCCTAATTGACAGTACGGTTCCGATGCTTCCCGATGCAGAGATTGAGGTTGAAACCCCGTACTTCAGCGGGAAGGTTACCGCTCTATGCATGACGACCCCCCTGTACGACCTCGTCATCGGAAACATCGATGAGGCACGAGGGCCGAATGATCCAGAATGTTTGGGGGAAGACCCGAAGATGGAGCTTCCGCTGACACAGGGACCGCGAGATTCAGCGGAGAACAAGCCTGTGAAGGATTTCACTCGAGCCCAAGGTGAAGCCTGGGCGCAAGAGACAGTGAATGGGAACATCATTGTATTGAATGAGTTCACGTGCTGGGCAGCTGGACTTACGTCGGCACGACCTCAACCGACCGACAGTGCAAAGGTGACAGAGTCGGCCAGCCAGGCGAAATGTCGGGACATGAACAAGCGGGTGAATAACCAGACAGGATCGGTTGAGCATCATGACCCATTAACAATGTCAGAAGTGACAACGATGGCTGAGACGCCGCCTCAGATACCGTCGTTGGAAAGGGCTCACCGAAAAAAAACGTGGGAACACAAGAAGAGATCGAGCGAGCACCGCAAAAAAGGGCGCAAGCGCCGATCGAAATGCCCAGGATAAGTGTTGAGGACGAATCGAAATGTGTTTGACAGTGCTATAAATTAAGTTAATGTGGTTGTTGTCCTGTGTCACAGCTGTATGTCGAGTGAATCAAAATTTCTGTTACGGTGATGTGATGTATAGTATGGTACAATTGTTGTAAAGACAGACCTTTGTACATTTGTATTGCTTGAAGTATGTGATGGAGTTTTGTATTCATGTACCTGTGTCTATATTCTATGTGTTGTGAGATCGAATTGTAATGTACAATTGTATTGAGTGATCTATTGTGATTGTGACGAGTCATGAGCGACGGACTATGTTACAGTCTCTGAGAGTGTGGGGACTGTTCGCGCTTGTTTGTGTGGTTTTGAATATTATGAGATAATATTCTTAAAGTGGGGGGCAGTGTCACAAACCGAGCGCTCAAAAAGGGCGCGCCACCAAATTCTCGCGACGGAGCGCCGAGAGGTCAACGATAAAAAAAGAGAACAAGCATCCAAAGACTCCCTGGGCGCGCGACCCTCTCCCCTCGGAAGCGTAGGTTCACCAACGAACCTCCTCGCGTCGGCGGCCGAGCAAGCCCTGGAATTTTCTCGATGGCGTCATCTGTCGTGGACGGCCTTCGAACCACCTCGCCCTCTCCCTAGCCTTCGCTGCGTATCGCACCGACGAAATGATGAGAACTTTCTGGAATCTCGCGCGGAAGGTATTTAATCGAGCAGCCGAGATGGGAGATCAACAGGAGAAGACGGAAATTAGCGCCAGAGCACGTAGGGTATTCCGCCGTGTAGTCGGCGAAGGTTTTGTCCGCAGTGACATAGCAGGAGAAGAAGAGGATTTCCGCCTGAGGGGTGACGACTCGAGCTACAGGCAAGAGTGAGTGTCTACCGCTACCGAACTAAGACGCGTGGCAACAGCTGCGAGTGTGAAGCCGACGTGTTTCCGGCGAAGAAGTTTGAAGCTTGGAGAGTGGCCAAGTGAAGACGCGAGGTTTCCTGGAAGAGAAACTTCGGGGGCAGCGGAACAACAACAACGCTGGACTTTGAGTGAGTGATTCTCGGAAGAGTATCATCCAGACTTTTGTACCAAGAACTTTGGACTGAATAGGTTTTCTATCTCTTTAGTCTTTAAGTGTCTTGGTTGTTCAATGCATGCGACTGCATTGTAGTGCGTATTGTTGTCTGTGTCCGTTGTTTCGAGTGTGGCTGATTGTACTGTGTAGTACGTTGTTTGATTGGTGACATATTGCATGCAACTATTGTGGAGTGTGCATACTTGTGTATTGTTTTTGATCTACCATTATTGAGAATATAATTTTGTTTTGTTTATCAACTCTCGGCTCTGACATGTTCTTTGGGCCACAGCCGGCGTCCGCTGGCGCGCCAAAAAGGACCACTTCTAAATTCTCCAGGCTTTCGTGGTGCGGTTCGGGGGGCCGATACTTCGGCCCTTGGAATTAGCCCGGAGATCGCCCCCCGAAATAACGGGACCCGTGACATATGGGTCTTTACGCTGCTCTGAAAGCATGTCACTGGTGTCGAGTGGTGACAATGTGGTAAAAAGGGGTGACAGAGAAGCCACATCTGTTGTTAATAGCGATCGGGAGAGTGCGTCGGCATCCACATGCTTGCGACCGGCACGATACACGACACGAATTTCGTATTCCTGCAATCGAAATGCCCAACGCCCCAGGCGTCCGGGCGTATCTTTCAAGGTGGACAGCCAAAATAGAGCGTGGTGGTTTGTGACCACGTCGAAAGGATGGCCGTAAAGGTACAGGCGAAACTTTGTCAGCGCCCAGATTATGGCCAAACACTCTTTCTCTGTCACGGAGTAATTCAATTCAGCCTTCTTGAGAACGCGACTTGCATAAACGACTACGTATTCCGTTTGGGTGCTTTCCATTGTGCCAAAACTGCACCAAGACCGATGCCTCTTGCATCAGTGTGAATTTCTGTGGCAGCAGTGGGGTCGTAGTGACGAAGAATAAGTAGTGAGGTCAGCAGGCGCCGCAGATGGCGAAATGCATCGTCACATGCAGGTTACCATGCAGATATATCTTTGCTGTTGGAAAGCAGACTAGTCAGAGGTGCGATGATGGACGCGAAGTTGCGCACGAAGCGACGAAAGTAGGAGCAGAGACCGATGAAACTTCTTAGTGCTTTCAGTGATGTGGGCAACGGAAAGTCAGCGACAGCTCGAAGCTTATCGGGATCCGGAAGAACACCGTCTCTTTGTGATGACATGTTCAAGACGGTTAGTTTTCGTGCTGCGAAGTGGCACTTCTTGGTGTTAAGTTTTAGACGTGCAGAAGTTATACATGTCAGAAGCTCGTGGAGACGACTAAGATGTGTCGGGAAATCAGCTGTAAAGACTACGATGTCATCCAGGTAACACAAGCAAGTTTTCTACTTGTGGACACGCAATATGGTATCTATCATGTGCTCAAATGTCGCAGGCCCTTTGCAGACCCCACATGGCATGACTTTAAACTCACATAGGCCATACGGCGTTACAAAGGCTGTTTTAGGGCGATCTCATTCAGCCATTGGCACCTGCCAATACCCAAAACGCAGATCCAAGGATGTAAAGTACTCGGCGCCTTGTAAACAGTCAAGAGCATCGTCTATTCGTGGTAGTGAGTAGACATCTTTCTTTGTAATCTTGTTCAAGCGGTAATAGTCCACGCAAACTCGAAATATGCCATCTTTTTTCTTTACCAGAACTACAGGTGACGACCAAGCACCTCGAGAAGGCGGAATGACTCCACGTTTAGGCATGTCATCTACTTGCTCCATAATGACGCGGCGCTGAAAACATAGGTGAATTATGTGGCAATGGTGATTTTTTTTAAAAAAAGCACTTAGGTAAAAGTGAGATACATTGCATTCATGAGAATGAAATATAACACAATTGTAGGTGACAGGCTGAAAACTGATGTAAGCGGCAGACATGTGATATGGAATTTAGCCTTGTCCGTGACATAGTGATCCCGTTGCTGAACGTGCGCCCAGGAACGTCAGCTTTCCTGACATGCGACTTGTCATGAAGTGGCCTTCCTTAATCAGAGAGGTGAAACAGAGAGGTGATAGCTTGAGCATTTGAAGCATAAATACTGGCAGTGAGGCAATTCCACATCAAACAACCCAGCCATTTTGCCAACCACCCTAAATGTGTTTTGAAAAAAAAATATTGTGCTCGTTTACTGTATTGAAAACAGCAAAAGGCTAAAATATATCGCAGAAAACAAAATATTAGGCTACCTTGGTGACTTCTGGACTTCCAAGGATGTTGTCTGGGTGTTGTTTCTAAAAAAAGTATTCCAAAAATACTGCTTCTTCTACACCAAATTTGGCCTACGTATTAAGTAAAGGTGATTGTGTGTAGTGCATAAAGCTCAGTGACATTAGTGTGATTTTTTTTGCCACATCAGAGGCAAGAAAGCAGTTCTCTTTATATGGCAAGTTATGTGATTACACTTTTTGTTTTAAAGAAGAAAATAATTTTTGAAGTTTCTTAATGATGGCTGTTTTTGCCTTTGATGTACGACAGCTGCCGTTCCAAAGTTCACCATGGCCCTCAATAGGAGACTTCAGAAATCATTTTCTTCATTGAAACAAAAATTGTAATGATAACACTTGCCATTTAACAAGAACTGTTTATTTGCTTTTAACTTACATATAAAAGTAGTTTTCAATTATACACTTAGTGCAAATTTTATCTCAATGTGGAAAAAACGATTATATAGTGATATTTCTAATCTGGACCTAACAAATTTTTTTCGTGAAATATACCTTCTATGGAGTGAGTATTTATGGCTCACATTTTCGTACAAAGTGCAGTATTGCCATAGAAGAAATACAAACGATAAACAGTTTGGCTGAGTTCTTCAAAGCCTATGTAGCGGAAAAATCGCACATTAGTTACTCGGCTTCAAATACTTCAAAGAAGCACCTTTACTTAATATGTACATCAAATGTGATATGACAAGAAAAAGCGGTACTTTAAAATTTTTCTGACAAACAACACCCCCATGACATTCTGTGAAATTCTGAAGGTACCAACGTGACCACTACTTTTTTCTCTTCGAAATATTTCTGCAGACAACTATTTTCAAAAGAGTAAATTACCATCATTTTTTAAACTATATATCTGTGATGGTGGCCAGGCAGTATGGTTTGGATGTTTGGTGTAGAATGACCCAGTGGGAAAAACAACAAATATCTGAGCATCCTTTGATGCTCGGGCAATTTCGAAAGCATTTGTTAGCAGCGATTGAATTAAGCCCTTGTCTCCATGCCTAGGCCTAGAAACAAAACACAAGTAACCAAAGTAGTCCTAAGAGTCATGCAGTCTCGCTGTTCTAAGGCTCGTGGAGCCTCATTTAGTGCAAGCTTCACCATTTTTAAATATTCAGATTCAGTCAACAGGTTTTGGAGACAGTGCATTTTCAGCTAAATTGTTTCACACCAGTTACTTAGATAAAAAGCGGCAAGTAGAGGTAAAAATACTAATTTAAATGCATTGTAGGTAATAACAAAAAGGTCTGCTTTCTTTTTTTGTGTGGTGCTTTGCCTCAATGCTGTGGTTTTTGTGGTATAGTTCATTGTCTAGTGAACATAGGCTTTAAAAACTAACATTAGCCTTGTTGAGCTCCATTTTTCGGTTATAGTCATAGTAGCCATATTAAAAATTATGACTTCAAACTTGATTGTTATTTTAAAGATTTTTTCTCGCATAATTATATTTCAGAGTCTTAGTCAATTTTGTTATAAGAAAACATGATGTCATAATAGGGTCACTTTTTATAGAGTCGTTCAGTTCTACCTCACCTTTTACATTCCTAATAGAGCAGTTATTTTAAATATCGGTATTTTAAATGGAATGAGCATGCTCTATGTATTAAGGTGTAAGCACTTACAGATAGCATATGCACCCAACTTTTCTGTTGGCAGTTTATTTCTGTTATTCTTGATTGATATGTGGGGTTTCACGTCCCAAAACCACTATATGATTATGAGAGACCCCGTAGTGGAGGGCTCTGGAAATTTTGTCATTTGGGGTTCTTTAAAGTGCACTCAAATCTGAGCACTCGTGCCTACAGCATTTCTGCCTCTATCGGAAATGCAGCCGCTGCAGCCGGGATTCCATACTGTGACCTGCGGGTCAGCAGCCAAATTTTGTTACTCTTGCTCCCCTATTTCTGTGCAGTTCGGTTACAGTAGTCTGACTTGCACAGATTTTTAATGGCACCTGCCTGATCCTCCTTGCTTTCATGGTGATTTTAACCATCGTAAGTTGGATAGTTTTACGTCTCAAAATTGTTCAAGATGCCAATTTTGTGCACAAAATGTATAGTTTAAAGGCAGCAAATGTATATGTACGCACTAGTAAATGTACATTGAGAGCTTTCACTGGCAGTTCCTAAAGTTTTAGTGTGCAGGAAGCATTTAATTCATAATTTTATAAGGACATATCAATAGATTATCTCTACCATTGAAAATCGTGGCAACAACCTAGTTATTTTCACTGTGATAAGCATGCTGTTTTCTTTCATGTGGCAGAACTAATTGATACACTTCTTTCTTCTATTATTCACATATGCATAACATGAAGGATTGTGTGCCTTACATTTTCAGTTTCTTTCTGTGTGTTATATTTATTGTGCATGTGAACTAAGGTGCTAACTTGTGTGTCTGACATTATTTGTGACAATTATTTACATTTTCAGGTGCCTATGAAGGACACATAAGTTCTATGGCAGTGACCTCCCAAATTTACAGTGGTGCCGGAGCCTCAAGCAGCATTTCGCCGATCTCCACAAGGCGTTCAAGAGATAAACACAGCGCCACGCTGTCACAGTGCTATGATTATTATTTATGTTTAAAGATTTCGTTCCGAAATTGCTGTTACATTGTGTTTTGTGCCACCATCCTGTGGCTTAGGTCGAGCTCGTAAAATTACGATGCAGTCACCTCATTTGTGTACCATCAACACTGCAATGTCGCTATTCACAGCTGTAGCACACAGACAAATAAAAATATATATTGATTGTAGCAGGGCAGATGTGTATATTAATGCTTCTCTATTGCAAGTTCTTTAAGTCTTGCATAGAACACTGCACTATAGTGTTCCAATGTAACCACCATTTATGATTGCTAGCATATTAATTTAGTAGCTTTGTAACGTATTTTATTTAAAAGGTAATTTTGCTTCCGCATCACGACAATTGGAAAGATGTCGATGATTCAATCCCTCATCATGCATCTTTAAAAAATATTGTGATTTCTACACAGTATTGCATGTACTCAAGATGTGGACGTCTATTCAATTTACACATTCGATTGCTTTGCACTAGATTCGGATGGTCATTTCATTTCCGCATAATTATACGCCTTTCCTTATCTGCGGAGCTTTCCGCATCATGCGGCTTTCCTCATCGGTGGACCTTTCCGCATTCTGGGCATTCCTTATCTGCGGAACTTTCCGTATCATATGGTTTTCTGTAGTCCAATAATGGCGTATGTGCGGAGCCGCACATACGGAAATTTTCAGTAGGGGTAGGCGAGCTCAGAGTCGTCGTCCTACTTGTTGCTGGCGCTTAGGCGTTCGTACAAGGAGAGCCAGTCTTCGACGCCATGCTCACCACTGCCGCTGAAGATTGGTGGGTCCCGTTGGCGAGTAGTGCCGTTGCAGGTAGACGGGGAGCCGATGGTGCTGGCTGGGCTGGGACGGGCTGGTTGGCGACTGCGTCAGTCATGTTTCGCGATGGTCTCTCGGGCAACTTTAGAGAGCGCAGCTCCAGGTTTGCTCGGGGATCTCAGCAGCCTCCACCAAATGTGATGACGTTTATTCGAGCACAGAAGTCGCAACGAGGTTGCAACAAAAATGGCCGTACAGGAAGTCTGGCAAAGGCGGCACAGGCTCTCGCGCAATCAGAGCACGGGGCTTTTTCGTTATCTTCCGAAGGCTCATACGCGTTGGTGCGTATGCTCCACTACACAGCGATCTTTTATTTATTTATTTATTTATTTATTTATTTATTTATTTATTTATTTATTTGTTTGTTTGTTTAATAATTTATTTACAACCGGTTTTTACAGATCGAAATGTTACAATGCCACAGCAAGGGTGAAAAGATTTGAGACTAATATCTCTTATTTCAACGTCTTGACCTTAGCCAAATGTTTTACAGTAATAAATTCTTCCCATATAGAAAAAGTTTGTTTTGTGCATGTATGGTTGGCGCCCACGAATGACAGACTAATCAGAGATGCTTATAAAATCACAATTTTGGTTTCGGTTCTTGATTGCGCGAAGCGCCTCCTGCATCATGGAATAGGTGTCATAGCGACTTCCTGTTTACCTTTTTGGCTGTGAGGCGCGCGTTGAACGTCGAAGCTTCAGCGCTGTTCTACATTATATTGTGAAATGTATATGGATACATACGTGGCTATCATATTTTGCACCATCCGGAACATCGAGCGTCAATATTTGATGTGCGACACTTCGCCTACACTTCGTCAGAAGGTAAGCAAAACACCGCTGCATCCTTCACGAACTTGCGCCGCGGTCAACGTGTTGAAGCAAATATTTGTTGCCCTCATGGCTACCGCAGTCGTTCTATTTTATGAATGGTGCTTGGCCGTGTTGCGACGCGCCTCCGACGACGTTACGAAGGGCACCACGAATCTCACCACTGCAACCACTGTTTCGAAAGGCGGCGACGCCAACACGGTCCCGAAGGCGCCACTGCTTCGAACTCCGCCGGGAAGGTCACCAGCCGTTTGGTAGCGTAGGTTTCTCAGCTCGCGACTGCTTCTGCGCAGAGCTGATAGACGAGCGGACGAGACGACAGTGAGTTTAACAAGGTTTATGTACAGCATATATACAGAGGCGTTACGAATTCGGCACTGGGGCCGACAGCATAGAGACCCGAGGAGCCGAGCTCTCCTCTCTAACACATAGGCCTACTGCTAACACATAGCTCAACTGCTCGCGACGCGCCGCAGGGCTTCTTTTATATGCACCGGGAGGATTCCTTGAGTAACCAAATGTCCAACCAGAAGTGCCGCTGGTCGTGAGGTCAGACTCCTCCAATGGGGTCGTCGCTGGGCCGCGTCTTCTCATCGAATCTGGAGCCGCTGCGCTGCACGTGGCTGCACCCAAGGACGAGTGACGTCGCCACGCATTGCGTCAGACTCGGCAGACAGGAAGGCGCCGGCTCGCTGGCTGAGGTGACTCACTGCACGTGCGCGGCAGAAAGGCGCCGTTGCGTGATGACGCCGTTGAGTTGTTCGCGTCAGGCGGGCTTGCGTGCTGGCCTTGACACAGATTGCCTTTTTCAGAGGCATGGACGTCCGCTGTGGACTCGCAGGCATAACAGAACCCCCACCGCCAGACAATGTGCCGGAAAGACGAGCTGCTTCCACGTGGCTCGGATGTCAGGCGCGATCGTTCGCCAGGTCCCTCCAAGTTCGCCTCCAGGGCAATTGGGAGAATGCAGCTTCGGACTCTGTTCCGGGAACACATCCCATTCTTGAGGATGGAACCCAGCTCCACTGGCTTGTCGGCACAACTTGTCGGCCAGATTCGCTCGTCTCTTCTGACCATCTTTGGTCTCAGCACTTGTCGATGGTTCTGCAACTTGTCAAGAACGGTTCGACAACAGACAACACACGACACAAGCAAGTGCCCTCGGTCACCTGAAAGAACACCAGACAAAGTATAGTACAACATATACCTAGCTACGTCTATATCGGAATTTCGTTCCCTCTACACCAAGAGGCACATGTGGGACACAAGACTCTTAAAATGACAACTCAAATTTTTTACACTTACAACAACCTAACGAATGAGAATACAACATGAAGTTGGCTCCTTGAACTCATTCTGGACGAGAGCGCTCAGCTAAGGCCGTGATGAGGACAAAACTTTGTGCCGAATCGTCCGCGAGAAACCGAAAGGTGGAAAAGGTACTAATTAAAACGCACGGCTCAATGCGTCTGCATTAGCGTCTAGCTCTCCTTTTTTTGTAGCGAACGTCAAAGTTGAGCTGTTGGAGCATCATGTCCATCTCAGTAATAGACCACTTTTAGGCGACGATACCTATGCGGTACCAAGAGCGGCTCATACTTGCGACGTTGCAGAGGGGAACAACGATACGGCTTGCTAGGGATAGGCTCTCACAAGTTAGCTCGATGTCGTGTTCGATCACCGTCGTGTTTCCGGGACGGTCCGAAAACACGTATCCAAACTCGGAAACAATCCTTCTCATGTCCTCCTTCTGGACTTCACTTAACCTAGGCTCTAAGTTCAACTGCTCCAAGATTACCTCCGATCCCCTTTCGATGACATCACTAGAACTCAAAATTTATTCTCACTCTTCCTCTGAAGCATTCAACAGCAGATTTACGACCGCTTGACGTTGAACGTATGATTTCATTAAGTTACTGTGGCAAATTTTGTTCGGCCGCCTTCCTAATTTCACTTCATAATTGATATCAGAAATCTTCGATATTATTTTGGCGGGCCCTTCCCAATGAACCTTAAGCTTGTTCTTTTTGGACGGCCGCAGCAGCATTACCTGACTACCTACTTCAAAAGCGCGCTTCTTCGCCGATTTTTCGTAGTACTCCTTCAACAACACTTGTGCAGCTTTCATGTGGCTTTCCACTAGCGCTTTAATAATGAAATCCTCACGTTGCTCTCGAATGAGCGTCTCTCGGTCAACCTTCGACAGCTCGTTCCAACTTTCCGCTACAGGCGAGAGCGTTGCACCCCTCTCGCTCTGACTCAATGGCGCCATGTCGTCTCCCCCTACTACGGAAACCGCGCCGGTCGATTCGGCGACGGGCCGCTCGAGAGGCTGCTCACATGACTCACACGAGAAATTTCCTCTCTCAAGTTTCGTCGACTCGCCGCCAAGATCACTTGAAGGTTCACAGCATTGAACAACATCAAGCTCCTGCGAAAGCTTCCGCGCTTGTGATTGCGTGAGGGCCATGTATGCTAAGTTGGGGAAGAACGATTTACCCTGCTCTTTGAGAAGCTGCTCTGAGTTGTTAGAGAAAAGATAAGGAAAACGATCGGGAAGCATGGCAGACACAGCCGCTTTGGTGCGAAGCTTACCGAACGGGCCTTCAGTGACAACCGTAGCGATTGGTAAGCAAGCACTCTGCTCCTCGGCGACTTGCCTGATCCACGCGCATTCTCTTGTAAAGTCATCCGGAGACACCAATGAAGGATGAACAACGTCCATGGCTGCCGCTGAGTCACGAAGTGGTCGACATGATTTCCCATTCACACTAATTTTTTAGAGATACGGCTCTAACAACCGCATGTTCTTTTCCGAATCCTGGATTGTTGCAAAAGCAAACTTTTGCTTACAGTTTATCGCGATGTGCCTTTCCTTTTTGCAGTTGTAGCGGATTAGCGGCTTCCGTGATTCAAACGCCCGTGTAGTATCAGTGCGTTGTTTGGGAACCTCACTCGACTTCTCCGCTTCCGTTTGCCCTTTCCCTATAGTGTCCTTCGTAAGAGACGGGTCCTTCTTGAAATTACGGTGTGGAGCGGGTTTCCATTGATCAGGTTTTTTTGAAAAGCCCTCTTTCCTTTCATCCTTTTCAACGCGCACTGCCCTGCTATGCAACTTTCGGCGAGTATAATACTCCTCAGCCAACTCTGCTGCCTTGTTTAGCTGTACTTCACCAAGTTTGTCCTACAGCCAAAGTTTGACATCCTCCTCGATGCAGCGGTAGAATTGCTCCAATGCAACGCATTCCACCACTTTATTGCGGTCGTCATAAACACCTTCGCCCTTGAGCCATTCAATTAAATCGGCTTCAAGACAAACGCGAAGTCAACGTGTGACTCATTCCCCGTTTTAGCATACCGGAACCTTTGCCTGAAAGCCTCGGGTGACAACTTATAACGTCTCAAGAGCACTTCCTTAACCTCATCATAGCTCTCAAACGCCTCCCTCGACAAGCAAGTTATCGCGTCGGACACTTCGCCGGGAATAAAAGCTAAAAGGATCTGCACCCAAACAGACCGCTCCAAAGCATTTCGCTCACAGACGCGCTCAAACTTGACAAGATACTTCGCCATGTCCTGGCCTACTACGAACGGTGGCAGTTGGTCCCGAATTCTATAACTGCTGACCTGGACTGTCGCAGAAGCTATGCTAGGCGCCTGCGAACACTGTAGGATTGCCAATTCTATTCGTTTCAACTCGAGGTGCTCCTGTCTCTCGGTCCCCTCACGGAGTTCTCGCCTTTCAGCTTTTTCACGTTCGCGAACTTCTCGCCTTTCAGCTTCACGTTCGCGAGCTTCTCGACTTTCCGCCTCCTCGCGGCATGCTTTGGTATCCGCCCAGGCATCATCGACTTCCTCAGCCGACACTCCTTCATCCCTCATGATCTCAAGGATCGCTTGCTTTCGTTTCGCACGGCCCAAAGTGATGCCGAGTTCCTCACAAATTTCGATGAGTTCCTTCATTTTAAGGCTCTCCATCGTTCACACTAGACTCTTGCTGTTTCCCCTGTTAAGAATTTACTTGCCGTACCCACTATAAGTCAACTAGCAAGACGCGCAAGCAATATTTAACACTCCCGTTTTTACCCCCTCCACATTAACTTTGGTTTCAAAGCACTTCAACTTTGCTTAAAACGATCAAAGCTCACTCTAATGCTTCACACAGCCCTTCTCTAAACTACTGTAACTTGAGCTAGAGTAGTCTGGTCAACTGAAGGGAAAACATCAGGCACTCATCGCATCGATATCGCTGACGCCGGTCGATCCCGCAGCTGCCAACCACAGTTGAGAAGCGCCTCCAACGACGTTACGAAGGGCGCCACGAATCTCACCGCTGCAACCACTGTTTCGAAAGACGGAGACGCCAACACGGTCCCGAAGGCGCCACTGCTTCGAACTCCACCGGTAAGGTCACCAGCCATGTGGTAGCGTAGGTTTCTCAGCTCGCGACTGCTTCTGCGCAGAGTTGATAGACGAGCGGACGAGACGACGGTGAGTTAAACAAGGTTTATGTACAGCATATATACAGAGGCGTTACAAATTCGGCACTGGGGCCGACAGCTTAGACACCCGAAGAGCCGAGCTCTACTCTCTAACACATAGGCCTTACTGCTAACACATAGCTCAACTGCTCGCGACGCGCCGCAGGGCTTCTTTTATATGCACCGGGTGGATTCTTTGAGTAACAAAATGTCCAATCAGAAACGCCGCTGGTCGTGAGGTCAGACTCCTCCAATGGGGTCGCCGCTGGGCCGCGTCTTCTCATCGAATCTGGAGCCGCTGCGCTAAACGTGGCGGCACGCCAGGACGAGTGACGTCGCCACGCATTGCGTCAGACTTGGCAGACAGGAAGGCGCCGGCTCGCTGGCTCAGGTGACTCACTGCACGTGCGGGGCAGAAAGGCGCCGTTGCGTGATGACCCGTTGAGGTGTTCGCGTCAGACGGGCTCGCATGCTGGCCTTGACACATTTTGGCTTTTTCAGAGGCATGGACGTTCGCTGTGGACTCGCAGGCATAACAGCCACTTGCACGTTGCATAAGCGATTAAAGTCTGGGTCTTTATGTGAAAGAACGCTAGCTGTGCAAACAAGGACCTCATAGAAACGAACTACGTACCTCTTCGACGCCTGTGCTCACGTCTCGATCAATTCCTGTGAACTAGCGCAACTTTCTGACTATCGCAGTCGTTCGCGCGCAAAACAAAAATTGCCTTAGCCCCCCCCCCGCCCTTCTTTTCTGCGCACAGAAAAAAATGTTTAATTTGCCCACAGTGGAGTGGCTTGTGGTTGCATAAACTGCAGCAAAAGCGAAAGTTGGGCTAGTTGGTTTGGGTTCTCATTGAAACGGCGCAAAGTATAAACACCGAGAAGACAGCGCTCGTGTTGTCCAGTCATCTGTGTGGGTCGTCTTTTTGCTGTTTTAAAATGAAGTTGCATGAAATGCAATGTTCACATGTTTTCTGCGCCACTCAAAACCATTGATGCTTTCGCCACAGAGGCGAAAGCGAGCCGGCCTCCCTCCAACTGCTGTCGATACTGTGCTGGCGTCAGCCGTCGGTGTATTCTCGGTGCACTTATAAGCAAACCAGCTTCTGTTTTCACCACTATTAGCACAACTGTGTGTGGACGGCAAATGTAGCCCACCATCTCGAGCACATGTGAACGCGGTGAGTGAAACACACAGTCTACTTCCTTCATTTTGCAGGTTCAACAATTTATGCGTACGCATGCACAGCTCAACAGCAAGCAAATACGGCGGCATGCTTGTTTATTCAAAATTACGCGATATGGAAACCAGTTGGGAGATATTGTGGGCAATGAATTTACTGCAGTATTCGACCTTCTTCAGTATCGTTGCAGGAATTTTTTTTCGCTGTCATGAAAAGCAATTCGATATTGCCATAGTGGGTGAAACCATCATGAATACAATACTGCATGAATTTGAACTAACAGACGCTAATGCCAAACAACATCCAAGGTTGTTGTTTGTAGCAATTATCATATGAATGTGAAGTGGGCAAAAAGACAATTTTCTGTGACATAAAATTACTACAAATAATATATTTTACACTTTCCTTGCCATTACTGTTTGTTATCAATAATATTGTGTCTAACAACACAAAGTAAGGCCTTAAAATACTTTCTTTAATACTGCACAGATTGTATTGAACTTCTTCTGAATGCTTGAAAAGGAATGGTGCTTTCTCATCTCTCTCACTGGCGTGCACCTTTCCGTCACAATATGCATTGTAGTGAAAGCAAAATGCCAATTCTCCACCCATTCTGCCAATTTTTTTAATTCTACAACATATACAATAGCGTCACACGCCAGCATGGTTGCTTGTAACTGTGTCCAAAAAGCATGGAGGTCAACGACCACGTACTTTTAAGCAGTGCAAATGTAGAAAAATGTGCAAGTTGGGGTGTCACACTGCTTGGTACACCCTAATGAGAATAGATAGCAAAATCAAAGTCGAAGTGCCAAGTTGTCACAGAAACGTTTTCTTCCATTCATTCCTGCCGAAAAGAGCATCTGCATAGAACCACCCGCTCAGCTAAGTTGCCAACAACCATGGATATTTTCAAGCTGTCTAGCGTAACATTTCATAATGAAAATGTATTAACAACTCTCCTTTGTACACTGGCACTGAGAGTATAATAAATAATTTATGTTTAGCTCATGCACTTTGGTGATGCAGTTGAATTAAAGTTGCATGGTTGCACTTGTTTAGAAGGGCATACAAAGAAAATGCTGCTTTTTGTATTTCCACAGCTTTCTGCATAGCTACCGATTCACCAAGTTCCAGAAGGTTCATTAAGATATTGTTACGGGGAAGATTTATTCACCCAGAGCTGGTCTTGCTAACGGCTTAGAGAGCGCACAGTCAAGCAGGCCAACGGGAGAAGCTCGAGAGTCCAACCCACTACAACCACGTTGTCCTCTTCTTCACTTGGGTGCCTATTCATCTGTGTCGGGGCGACAGTTCCATACACGTATCATCACCCCGGCCCGTAAGGCACCGTCTCTGTGCCTGTTAAATGAGCGAGTTGGCGTTGTAGGGCTTGAAACGAGAAACGTGGACTACTTCCGTCCTGGGTGCAGCAGCTGATGAGTTTGTGGTAGCGGCAATCTCGTAGGTCAAAGGTGTGACCTGACGAATGACTCGGTAGGGCCCGGCGTATCGCGATAGTAGTTTCACGCAGAGGCCAACACGTCGAGATGGGAGCCACAAGAGAACAAGAGATCCCGCAGAAAAAACGGCATCTCTATGTCGACGGTCGTAAAGGGACTTCTGTGCTGTCTGCGACGACGATAACCGAGCGCGCGCTACCGTGCGTGCCGTGAGGGCCCGGGTGATCGCATCCTGAGCGTACGAAGTGGAGGATGGGTGGTCTGATGAAAGCAGTGTGTCGAAGGGCAGTAAGAGATGACGTCCGAAGAGTAGATAAAAAGGGGAGTAGCCCGCTGTTTCATGACGCGACGAGTTATAGGCGAAGGTTACGAACGGAAGAGCTGTGTCCCAATCAGTGTGGTCGGTAGATACGTACATAGAAAGCATGTCCGTCAATGTGCGGTTTAGTCGCTCCGTAAGGCCGTTAGTCTGAGGGTGGTAAGATGTGGTGAAGTTGTGATGGGTAGCACAAGATCGGAGTAGATCATCAACCACACGAGATAGAAAGTAGCGACCACGGTCTGTGAGCAGGTGAGTCGGAGCGCCATGCTGAAGAATTATGTCGTACAGCAGGAAGTCGGCAACGTCGGTTGCGCAGCTGGTTGGTAGCGCTCGAGTGATTGCATACCAAGTGGCATAGTCTGTGGCCACTGCAATCCATTTATTTCCAGTTGTAGAAGTAGGAAAGGGGCCTTGCAAGTCCAACCCCATTCGATAAAATAGCTCGGCTGGAGCTTCAATAGGTTGAAGTAGACCGGCAGGGAGAGTCGTAGGCTTCTTTCGGCGCTGGCAGAGGTCACAAGATGTGACGTAATGGCGAACAGAGCGGTACAGACCCTTCCAAAATACTCGTCGTCGAATGCGGTCGTAAGTTCTGGAGACTCCTAGATGTCCAGAAGTTGGAGCGTCGTGGAATTGTCGCAGAACATCCTTTCGCAGGTGATGCGGTACGACGAGTAAAAGTTCCGTGCCGTCGGGGTGTAAGTTGCGGCGATACAAAACGTTGTTTTGAAGCAGGTATCTGCTAAGAGAAGGGTCAGCATAACGCGATTGAAGGCGGTCAATGATGCTGAGCAGCGATGGATCTCGGCGCTGTTCGTCAGCCACGTTCAGAAAGTCAGTGATGGCTAAAACGCAGGCATCGGATTCCAAATCAGTGGAGCTAGGTGGATCAACAGGGTGCCGGGATAAGCAGTCAGCATCGCTGTGCAGCTTTCCAGATTTGTAAACAACCGAGAACGTGTACTCCTGTAATCGAAGTGCCCATCGGCCGAGTCTTCCTGTAGGGTCCTTAAGCGTCGACAGCCAGCAAAGCGCATGATGGTCCGTGATGACTGCGAACGGACGTCCGTATAAGTACGGACGGAATTTCGCAATAGCCCAAACAAGGGCTAAGCATTCCCGCTCAGTGATGGAATAATTTTGTTCTGCTTGCGACAAAAGGCTGCTAGCGTAGGCTATCACACGGTTGGTGCCATTCTGTATCTGAGCGAGTATAGCACCAATGCCGTGGCCGCTTGCATCGGTGCGAAGCTCTATTCGATCCACTGGATTAAAATGAGCCAACACAGGTGGTGATGTGAGGGCGGTAATTAATGACGCAAAGGAATGTTCTTGGTCCCTTCCCCAAGAAAAGGCCACATTCTTTTTGAGGAGATCCGTGAGGGGCCTAGCAATATCAGCGAAATTGAAGACAAAGCGGTGGAAGTATGAGCAGAGCCCAATAAAACTGCGAACTTCTTGTGTGGAACGCGGAACCGGGAATTCTCGGACTGCACGGACTTTGTCAGGGTCGGGTTGAACACCAGTGGCGTCAACAAGGTGGCCGAGTAGTTTAATCTGCCGACGTCCAAATGAGCATTTCGACGAATTCAGTTGCAGACCAGCGCAATGAAAAACGTCAAGAATTACCGAGAGACGAGACAGGTGGCTTTCGAAGGAGGGCGAGAAAACTATTACATCATCCAGATAGCAGAGGCAGGTCGACCATTTGAAACCGCGAAGAAGAGAGTCCATCATACGTTCAAAAGTAGCCGGGGCTTTGCACAACCCAAAAGGCATGACCTTGAATTGGTAAAGGCCGTCGGGTGTGATGAATGCTGTCTTCTCGCGGTCGCGGTCGTCGACCGAAATTTGCCAGTATCCGGATCGAAGGTCAAGGGACGAGAAATAGTTGGCGTTATGGAGGCAGTCGAGCGCATCATCGATTCGAGGTAAAGGATAAACGTCCTTCTTGGTGATATAATTCAGGTGGCGATAGTCGACGCAAAAACGCCAGGTGTTGTCCTTCTTTTTAACTAAGACCACAGGGGAGGCCCAAGGACTCGATGAAGGCTCAATGACGTCTTTACTCAGCATTTTCTTGACCTTCGTCTGTATTACTTGGCGCTCAGCATGTGACACGCGATAAGGGCGTTTGTGGAGTGGACTGGCATCGCCGGTGTCGATGCGGTGGGTTACGGCACTTGTGCGGCCCAGGGGACGGTCGTCGACTTCAAAGATATCCAGGTAAGAAAATAGAACACCCCGGAGTGCCGCAACTTGGGAAGGTAAGAGGTCGCTGGATATCATTTTGTCGAGGAACGCCTTATTTTGCGACGTGATGACAGCTTTCGTCATGGTCTTAGTGTCAGGTGTAAAAGAACAAATCGAACATTCATCAAGGGTGGAAAGATCGGCTAAAGTGATGCCTTGGGGAAGACTTGGGTCGACGTAGAGAAGTTCAGAACTGGAAGTAGCACCATGTTGTTAGCAACAACCACTATAGTATGTGGTAGTGCGATGTGGTGCGTAAGGGTCAAATCAATGAGGGGAGCTACCAGATAGTCTTCAGCAGGAACAGACGGGAATAGCGACAGAGGAATGTACATAGCAGCCTGGGGCAATAGCCGTAGAGACTCCACGGATCGTAGCCGAGTGCGACTTGGAGGAGTGAAATCAGAGCACAAAGGCAATTTGAGCCGTACTATACCGGTAGAACAATCGATTAGGGCGGAGTGGGTGGTTAAGAAGTCAATTCCAAGGATGACATCGTGTGGGCAAGCATCGAGGACTGCGAAGAAAGCGGAAGTGTGGTGGCCAGCAACAGTAACGTGGGCAGTGCACAAACCAAGCACCGATGTTCGACTTCCGTTGGCAACCCGAACAGTAGAGAACATAGCTGGTGTGAGAACCTTTTTCAGGCGAGATCCAAGTGTAGAACTTATAACAGATACTTGGGCACCGTGTCAATTAGAGCAGTAAGGGTGTGGCCATCAACGAACACCTGAAGTAAATTGCGTCTTGAATTTGTATCCGGTTGAGGATTTTCGTTCTGAGTCGTCAACGTAGCGCCACCTCCAGGATCTGCACTCGTCAGTTTCCCGGAGAATGGGCAGAATAAGCCGGTGACGGAGAGCGGCGGCGTTGAGGGGAGCGTGACGGCCGACCTTGAGGTGACGGCGAGCGGCTAGACCAGTTTCCCTGGGCGACGACGTCAGCGTAGGACGATTCGGAGCGTGGAAATGAACGGCGAGCTGAAGGGTCCAGAATATGGTCATCCGGAAAACCGGGTTGCGAATAGTGTCCGCGGTCCTGACGGCGATCTACATTATGAAAGCTTGGCCGGAAATACCACCTGTTGCGGCAATGGCGGGAGATGGGCCCAACTCGAGAGCAAGAAAAGCAGATGGGTCGATCATCGTGCGTGCGCCACTGAGATGGATTTCGGTAGCGTGGTGGAAACCGAGCAGTCGAAGCTGCCGCAGCGACAAGTGGAGCAGAGTGGTGGTCAGTGTGTTGGACGGGAGTGCTCATGAGCTGCGGCATAAATCTGGTGGGCTGGGGAACCTGGACGCCCAGATTAGCAAACTCCTGACGTACGACGGCTTGAATAAGCGAGACTGTTGCCCAGTTGTCTTGCGCAGGGGGCTGATAGCAAGCGGGTGCCATGGCTTCCAGCTCCTGGCGAACAATCCTTGCGATATTGGCAGGAGGCGCAAGTGAACGGGGCGCTGCAGAATCCTCGCAAGACGAAGTCGCAGCAGTGTTTGGTAGTCTCGCGATGTGGTTGGTGATTCGCCTGCTTTTAGCTTGCTCAAATCGCCGGCATTCAGATATGATGGAGTCGACAGTGGTGCAGTTCTTGCACATTAGTATGTTGAAAGCATCATCAGCAATGCCTTTCAACACGTTGCTGATCTTGTCCGCCTCGGACATGTTTTTGTCGGTCTTCCGGCACAGTGCCAGTACGTTTTGGATGTACGTGACGTACGACTCCGTCAATGATTGAACACGCGACGCGAGTTCCTGCCTGGCTGCCATCTGACGAGCAACTGACCGACCGAACAAATCGCGAAGCTTTTGCTTGCATGTGTCCCAGCTGGTTCATTCTTCTTCATGCGTCTCATACCAGGCGCGTGCCGTACCCCGTAGGTAGAATAGAATATTTGCCAGCATAAGCGTTTTGTCCCACCTGTAGACGCGCTCGAATAATGGAAGCCATTCTTCGACGCCCGTGCTGTCCGTCCCGGAAAACGTGCCAGGGTCGAGAAGATGGGGGGGAATCACAGGTGATGGAGCCGGCGCGGATGGCGAGGCCTGAGTGCCAGTTTCAGGCATCGCGGCTGGACAAAGCTGGCGTCCACTGCGGAGTTCCAGAGCCGGGTTGTGTGAAGACCCAGCACCTCCCACCAAAAGATGTTACGGAGAAGATTTATTCACCCAGAGCTGGTCTTGCTAACGGCTTAGAGAGCGCACAGTCAAGCAGGCCAACGGGAGAAGCTCGAGAGTCCAACGCACTACAACCACGTTGTCCTCTTCTTCATTTGGGTGCCAATTCAGCTGTGTCGGGGCGACAGTTCCATAACGTATCAATATATACTCTCATAGTAAAATAAAAGTACATAAACACTGTGGATACACCTTTTATTTTATTTTTTCTTCTCTTATTCTCAGCTCCTCTAAAGCTGGCTCGCATACGACGTTTTTCGGAGCCATCTGCTGGTTCAGTTTCTTACACTTAGATCTTCAGGAAATGTCGACTTTGCTCTAGAACTTACAGCGCCAGTTGAGATCACAGAGTCCGCAGGTCTTCCTTTGGCCAGATCCCTTGGATGCCTTATGTAACATAAGCATTGTGAATGCTGACTGGGCATATTGCTTCCTCATTATACTTTTTATAGTGAGCCTGCAAAAAAAGGGGGGGGGGTGAATACACCAAAGGGCGGTGCCACCTTACAAATATTGAGGAATCACTCTCAAAGACAGAATATTTGAAATTCTAGACGACAGAAACAAAGCGATTGGGGAACGATTTGTTCCTAGAAGTGGTGAACAAACAGTTATAAAGCAATTCGCCACTTTCAAATAAAAAACAAACTTTTGACTCTTTCATTGTTAAAAACGTGTGGCACATGACAAAGACGTGGACTAAGACAGACTGTGGATTGTCCCGTCACATTTCCTTTAGTTATTGTGTGCCATACACTTTCAGGATTTATCACCAACCAAGCCCATCCCACATCTTGTCAATTTAACTTTATATAGGTTTCCTATAGTTCTGACACTGATTTAAAAACTGGCTGTGGTATATTGACATAAACTACAACAAAATCGTTGCCATCTCTTCTGCCCGAGAGTGGTTCCTCTGCCTTTCAGAACGGCACTGGTCTTCTCTATTAAATATGAAATAAATTTTGTCAAATTCACGTCAGATCACAGAAAAAAATGAGACATTTACGTCCCACTGACTCACAAGGGTGTTTCAAAAAGCGGGAAAATACTGTCTCATGAAGGCGCCATCTCACAATTGTATCAACAGGCATTTTGATTATCAAAACACTGCTTTCGCTCTTCCTTTCACTGGTATTCTTTCTCAAAGCCATTTTGCACTTTCGCTGAGCACCCCTCTGGGTGCTTTTCCTCCAGTCACGTTTTTTTAAGCCCCATAATTTAACCCCCCCCCCTTCATTCGCACACACCCACTATATTTTACCTCATATTAACGTGATGGCGTTAAAGAGCTCGTGTCACAAATTAAACCGTCGGCACCATCAGTTGTGAGCGACAAATTGAGAAAGGAGCAAATAAACGAATAAAATTTTTGGTCCCATTGAGGATCGAACTTATTCGTGTGGCAAGCAGGTGGCCTATCACAAAACCACGATGTTACTTGAAACTGCTTCGGGAAGCAAACACTACCTGAATGCCATGTAGGGAAAGGAGTCTCCTTAACGCATTTTGTTCGACAGTTGTCACGATGAAAACCAGCCCATTCAGCAATTTGTAGGCGCATTTGGGAAGCCATCAAACTATGTCGAAAAAATCCGGGATAGAGCAGCCATCGTCGCTAAAAACACAGAGGAACTTTCGAATAGCTCTAAAAATGGACAACTACGTCCATTTGGCGGAAAACATATCATGCCTTTCCACAGGAGTTGATCAAGCAAATAGCAAACACTAGATCATGTGCTGCCATCTGTGAGGCATTATGAAAATTTGTGCCCCTTCAAGGAAGTGCCATTTCAACATTTCAAGAAACCACAACACTTGCATAGATTTAGCTTTTCATTCTCACAATACCGTTAAAGAAGTGAACTACTGCAGTGACCATTTCACCGAACATAAGGCAATGCTTGTTGCGGTTGGCTGGAACAGGTCTCCAGAAGAACAAGTCGAACAATTGCCAGATAACAAACTCAAGGCGGATGACACAATGTGACCAATTACGAATACAAGTGTCACGCCTACGCGCAGTTCATAATACAGCATCATATGACTATATCACTGTACAATATTTTCATGTAGTTGAAGTCAAAGTGCTGTTAAATAGATCAAAATCCTGTACCATTACTATAGATACATCACACTTGCGCGCGCGTGTAACAAAAGATCATAATAATTATGCCCCTAGCGGTTAAAGAGCACACTAGGGACCGGATTTCACTATCGTATTCGACTCTTGGGGGCGAAGCTTAAGGGTCCCTCCATTTTTTTCCTCTCTACCCAGTCTTCGTTCCCACGGCCAGTTTATTAAAAGCATTGATCCAACGTGCTCAGATTGTGGCGCTGTATCTACGTTAGACCACATGCTATGGCAGTGCCCCTAATCACGCGACTCTCGGCACACAACCGAAAAGGAATGAAGCTCTGTGCTCGGGAGCTGAGAACTTGCACAACTCTGGGCTGTCCAGAGGGCCCATGACGCGGCGTAGAAGCTCGGCCTACCCGTTTCCACGTGAGAGTGGCCCGCTGCTCTACCTCCTTGAGGTAGTGTTCCTCAGGACCTCAATTAAGTTCTGTGTCTGTCTGTCTGTCTGTCTGTCTGTCTGTCTGTCTCTCCTTAATTCTCTTCACTCTCACTGTCCCTTAGATTCCCTCGCGAGTGTATCGGTTGAGGTGTAATCACTTGACAGGTAGTTATCGTGCCCTCTACACCCCATTTTCTTACCTTTCTGTCTTTTCGAAAAGATTTACCCCCCCCCCCTTCGATCTCTCGTGGCATGCAGGTGTACGTGCGGTCTCTGCGTAACTAAAAAAATGTTTGCCGCGGAGAGGTGGCAGACGCAGAAAACGCCGCGAACAGCAAGGGCATGAATGCGATGTGCGTCAGAATGAGTTGTGCGTCACAAGGAGGACAGAAAGGCACGGATTGTTTTTCTGGAATTTGTGGCACAGCAATGGCTCATAGTGCCATCACGTGTTGCATCGTTGATCGTGATGGCATTCTGCATACGATGAGCGTGTTTATTTCAGTTCTTGAAAAGATATTGAAAGAGATTTAGGGGCCCTTCAATGAACAGCCCCATACAGGCACTAGGTGGGCTCCCTCTTTCCATGATTTCAGTGATGGCCTAAGCCCACTAGGCAATCGGGTTGGAGTAGCCAAGCAAGCCTGCGTCCTAGACTTTTTGAGAAGAGTAGGATGAAAGGGGTTAGGTTTGAAGCTTTTGGCACAACCATACCAAGAGTAAAATGTCAGAAATTTTTCTCAAAGTGCTGGCACTTCCCTATGTAAATGGGGTCAATGTGTATACTATTCCTGGGCACAAACCATTTTAGTATTACAACAAAGGACGATTTGCGCCTCTGCTTTCCTGGGGGCTCTATAGGGTTTCGGGTATATGTGACAGCAACAGTTGATAAAATTTTATGACCTTCCTAAAGAAGTAGCTCAGAATTGATAGGGGTGAAGACGATGCCTGGAGAGCGAGCTGGCTGCCCTGCCACGGTCGTCAATTGGCTAAGGTGACTGCTAAATGATGTGGCTGCTGACATCACATAAGAAAACTTCTGGAGGTGCTCGCGTCATTTTTTAGAGGACGCAGAGGCAACGATAACAAGCAGAAATCTTGGCACCGATCGGTAATGAGCGAGCGTCTGACGTTCGTGAGTTCAAGTTGGTGAAACGCAATCTTTACTCGACCAAGAACGGTGTTTTCGCAACTCAGAATTGATAGGCGTGAAGACAGTGCCTGGAGAGCGAGCGGGCTGCCCCGCCACGGTCGTCAATTGGCTAAGGTGACTGCTAACTGCTGTGGCTGCTGACTGTTGGGTCGCAGGATCGAATCCCGGCTGCGGCGGCTACACTTTTTATGGGGGATAAAATGCTGTAGGCCCATGTGCTCAGATTTAGGTGCACGTTAAACAACTCCAGGTGGTCGGAATTTCCAGAGCCCTCCACTACGACGTCTCTCATAATCATATGGTGGGTTTGAGATGCTAAACACCACATATCAATCAACGCAGGCCCTTTCGTAAAGTTCATACAAGAAATGTTGCTAATGATAAAATATGGTGGACTTTCCCATTGCAGCATATACAGCTTACTTCTAAAGTGCTCTGCGACTACCTTCAATGTTTTCCACTGAGATTTAGCTCATGCAGGTCTTCCTCTACTATCGTCCTTTAGCAATCTAGTTCAATAAACATTATCGTCATATTTGTTTTATCTTTGCATGAAACGACATGATACGTTTTTACCTCGTATACTGCTACTACTCAAAGCAGCCGCAAAAGTCTGTGTGGTATGTTTTAGTCGATGCATGTTTCGATGCTATAGATAATACTGGCACATTCATTTGAGTGAAGAGGGAGCGATACAAATCAAGTTAACAAGGAAGGCACAGCATATTACAATTTTCTAAGCCCCAAAACCGTGAATCTGCCTGAATAAAAAAGTATCAGTGAGATATTGTTTTTTCTGAGGAGACAGATTCATGTAGAATACAATACCACATGAGAATTATGGTAACAAAAAATGCCAATAGACGAATTCAAAAAACATGAAAATTTTGCCACAGGCGGGTACAAGGAAGTGCCAATTTCTTTAAATTTTTCAGAGAAACTATTTTTCAAAAGCTTCGACAATGTCTATGCGAAAGCAGCCAAGTTTTTATACAGTTATAGATGCTTATTTATGCTGCGGCCACACCATCCCTTAATTGAGGTGAACCTGTGCACGAGCAAACTTTTCAGGAATTTCTGGCATTTCATAAAAACAGGTTGTTTGGGATAGCATTCGCTTGTAGCAATTCGGTGAAATGTGCACTCACTGTACAATTTATATAAACAGATAGTGCCTGTAAACAACTTTGTGCTTGTTTTCATCCAAGAATAATATTTGGATGGTACAAACTCCTTCTGTTTGACAGTATTCATAGAACTGACTGTCACAGCTTCCAAATGATGCGTTATTGCAACAGCAATTATAAGGACAGTCTCGGCTGGTTTCTGGCATAGCTGCTGCCATCATTCACATATATGTATGATTGTATGTATGTATGGTGTATATATATATATATATATATATATATATATATATATTTATGTATATATATATATATATATATTTATGTATATATATATATATATATATATATATATATATATATATATATATATATATATATATATATATATATATATATATATATTCAATTAGATCCTCCGTGAGCGCTCAGAACGTGGTTTATTTCGATGTTTTGGCCTAGAGTCTGGCCTTCATCAGGATATATATATAATGCCGCGACAGGTTGGCCACGTCCAAGTAGCCCGCCGCAATCATCATGGCAAGAGCACCAGCAAGACCCGGCTGGCATGCGCCACGCGTTCGTGCGCTCCAACAACGAGGAAGAAGAAGATAGTTGAATCTGTGCCTCTCGGCTACTCGGACTCGACGACCATAGTCATTAGACTTGTGGGCACAAGTTCGCACTAATAAAGTTGCTTGTTTTTTAGCCTGTCTGCCTCAGCATCGCTACATTTCTGGTGGAGTTGCTGGGCTATGAATCGAAGCCCCGCGAGCTCAAGACAGCGTAGCCCCGACGACCAGCGTATCAACCCCGTGGAAGTGACTCCTGTACACCAGAGGGCAAGTCGCCGTCTTCGAGGTGACTCACCTGAGTTCGGTCCTCTTCACTTCACACCAAGGGGAATTCAAACTATGGATGCCACCACTATGACTACCCAGGTAACACCGGCACAAGTGTTCATTAGCCAACCACACCAGGCGCCAGTATTCCATGGCGACTCGTACGAGGATGTTGAAGATTGGCTGGACCTGTTCGAGAGAGTGGCGAGCTTGAATGAATGGGACGAAAGAGAGAAGCTCCGTCGCGTATACTTCGCCCTGGAAGACTTCGCAAAGACATGGTTTGAGAACCATGAAACCTCGTTGTCTACCTGGGAGGTATTTAGACGACAAGCGGTGGCTACGTTCGCGAACATGGACCGAAAAGAAAAAGCGGAAGCTGCTCTTCAATCCAGGAACCAGCTCACAAACGAGAGTGCTGCCATGTACATTGAGGACATGGTCCGTCTGTTCAAGCGTGTGGATTATAACATGGCTGAGGATAAGAAGGTGCGCCATCTAATGCGCGGAGTGAAGCAAGAGCTGTTCGCCGTTCTCGTCCGCAACCCTCCAAGCACTGTTGCTGAGTTTTATTCGGAAGCGACGGCCATCGAAAAAACACTAAAACAACGCGCTCGGCAGTACAACCGGAATCTTAACTGCGCATCTGCACAGGTATTCTCTGGAGGCGTGCGAAACGACGTTGAAGCCCTGCGAGAGCTCATTAGATCAGTCATTAGGGAAGAACTGAGCAGACTGCAAATGCCCCAGACTCCAACTGCACTATCTGTTACAGACGTTGTTCGTGACGAACTGAGGCAGGTCATACGAGAACCAGAGCGTGAACTGCAGCCGGTACGACCTATCCGAACGTACTCTGAAGTTCTCCGACAACCCACAGTACACAACAATGCAGCAGTTGCGATGGCGGCGACTCCTCTCCCATCTACAGCACGCAGCGCACCTCGTCCACGGGAACCAACGGCTACCTATCTGCCCCCAGGAGCACGTAGCACGCATCGCTATGTGGAGCCTAGGCCCAGGAAAAGTGACGTCTGGCGTGATCACGAGCACAGGCCTCTTTGTTTCCATTGTGGCGAAGCGGGTCATTTGTACAGATTCTGCCCTTACCGACAGGCCGGATTAAGAGGCTTTCCGTCGTATGCACCGTGCCCCCGAAACGGCGAACGACCAGCAGAGATTGAGGAGTACTTGTCCACGCGCTAGAACTCACCACCTCTACACCAACGTCGGTCACGGTCACCATCGCCTATGCGCTACCGGTCATCCAGCCCACGTGCACCTTCAAGGCAGCCTGGTCATCGCTCTCCAAGTCCACTCCCGGAAAACTGAAGCAAGCGACCTGTGGAGGTGAGGCCGCTGATAACATCAATTACGAAGATCCTCCAATATGGCTTGAGGGGGACGACGGTGTATTTCAGGTAAATGGGTGCAGCCACGAAAGCGTTACTTCAGATTTGCGGTTGAGAATGGAAGGATGGGAGCTGAATGCCTTAGTCGACACCGGTGCTGATTATTCAGTGATAAATCACGAGATGGTGAGGAAGTTAAACAAAGTTGTGACACAGTGGAGTGGATCGCAGATACGCACGGCAGGTGGTCACATTATTACGCCCCTTGGCAGATGCACCGCAAGACTTGAAATACGGGGCTTTATTTACGTTGCCGATTTCATTGTGCTACCAGAATGTTCAAGAGACCTCATTATAGGAATGGATTTTTTGCGAGCTAATGGCGCCGTAATTAACCTGCGTAGGTCCAGCGTGTCGTTTTCGACTGAATGAGCTATACCTGTAGAGGAATCTGAGGAGCGACGCCTAACTGCTCTACGCGTTGTTCATGATGACGTAACTGTGCCGCCACGTTTCAGTATAATGGTGCTCGTAGAGAATGACGCATTTTACAACCGCGAAGGCATAGCGGATACAAATGTAGGGCTGTTTTTGAACAAAGGTGTCTGCATAGCTAGGGGTCTTGTTCACTTGACAAAAGGCCGTGCAGATGTCCTACTCACAAATTTCTCCAATGAACTTCAACACATCGCTCAAGGCACGGCTATTGCCTACTTACACGACTTCTGTATGGCGACTGAACTATGCAGCCTAATGACATCAACCACTCTACCAGTGGCCTGCAACATCGACACATCCGTGACCGTCAATCAGAGCCTTCCGGACAGTCAAAAGAAGCAGATTTTTGCCTTGGTAAAAGAATTTTCTGATTGCTTTTCAAGTACCTTGAAGGTCCAGCGCACGTCAATCACGAAACACAGAATTATAACGCAAGACGACACGAGGCCTATATGCCAGCATCCATATCGGGTGTCACCGAAAGAACGGGAAATTATCAAAAAGCAAGTGGAGCAGATGCTTTCGGATGATTTCATCCAGCCTTCGAATAGTCCATGGGCGTCCCCCGTAGTGCTCGTTAAGAAGAAAGACAATACGCTTAGATTCTGTGTCGACTACCGAAAACTCAACAGTGTAACTAAACGAGATGTCTACCCCTTGCCACGTATTGACGATACACTAGATCGGCTGCGATTCGCAAAGTTTTTCTCCTCCTTGGATATGAAAAGCGGATATTGGCAAATAGAGGTAGACGAGCGGGACCGTGAAAAAACGGCATTCGTAACACCAGATGGCCTCTACGAATTCAAAGCACTTCCATTCGGCCTCTGTTCCGCGCCAGCGACGTTCCAGCGAATGACGGACACTGTCCTTGCGGGATTGAAATGGCAGTCATGCCTAGTGTATTTGGATGACGTGGTGGTATTCTCTGCAACGTTCGACAAACACCTAGAGCGACTGTGCACTGTATTACAAGCCATCCGGTCAGCAAACTTGACAATCAAACCCGAAAAATGCCACTTCTGCTTCGAAGAGCTGAGATTCCTTGGACATGTCATTAGTTCTGACGGTGTTCGTGCTGATCCCGAAAAGACAGCCGCTGTTCAGAGGTTCCCTACACCCAAACACAAAAAGTCAGTGCGTCGATTTTTGGGTTTATGTGCCTACTATAGGCGATTTGTGGAAAACTTCTCAAACATTGCGGAACCGCTTACAAAACTAACGAAAGACGACGTGCCCTTCACATGGGAAAACGAACAACAGAAAGCTTTTGATGAATTAAGAAAACGGCTACAGGGTTCACCAATACTTGCCCATTTTGATAAGACAGCCGACACTGAAGTCCATACCGATGCCAGCAATGTCGGCCTCGGCGCCATCCTGGTCCAGTGGCAAAATGGTCAAGAGAAAGTGTTAGCCTATGCCAGCCGCAAACTATCAAAAGCTGAGGCAAACTACTCTGCTACTGAAAAAGAGTGCCTCGCAGTCATCTGGGCAATAAATAAGTTTTGACCCTACCTTTATGGTAGACCGTTCAGAGCTGTCAGTGACCACCATGCTCTATGCTGGCTAGCAAATCTCAAGGATCCGTCAGGTCGACTAGCCAGATGAATGAAGCCTCAGGCTGCAGGAGTATGACATTACGGTCGTATACAAATCTGGAAGGAAACACAGTGATGCCGACTGCCTGTCACGCTCTCCCGTCGATCCAAGTGTACCTGAAGAGGAAGACTTCCCGTTTCTAGGCGTTGTCGACGCATCCGAAATCGCTCAACAACAACGAGATGACCCGGATTTGCTGGCGCTTATACAACACCTGCAGGGTCTCGACGTTCAAGTTCCTCGCATATTCTCCAGAGGGCTCTCCACGTTCTGCCTTCGAGGAAGTGTCCTTTACAGGAGGAACTTTGAACCTAATGGCGAAACGTTTTTACTAGTCGTGCCCACAGCCATGCGACAGGAAATTCTGCATGCATGCCATGACGAGCCAACATCTGGCCCCATGGGTGTGAGCCGAACATTCGCCAGGATTCGCCTGAAGTACTATTGGCCTAAGTTGCTCGCATCAGTGCAGCGCTACGTGAAAACTTGTCGTCAATGTCAACGGCACAAAACTCCAGCCGTAAAACCAGCCGGCCTTCTCCATCAAATAGAGCCTCCGGATGCCCCATTCCAACAAGTCGGCATGGACTTCCTAGGACCTTTCCCGACATCATGTGCAGGCAAGAAATGGATTGTCGTAGCTACAGACTATCTAACCCGTTATGCCGAGACTGACTCTCTGTACAGTGCGACAGCTGCCGAAGTCACCAAGTTTTTTGTGAACAACATAGTGCTCAGACATGGTGCGCCCATCGTCGTTATTACGGATCGGGGCACCGCATTTACTGCAGACCTTATGCAATGTCTGATGCGCATGACAAATACCGATCACCGAAGAACAACGGCGTATCACCCTCAGTCTTAACCGAACGCCTCAACCGAACTCTGACCGACATGCTATCAATGTATGTCTATGTTGAGCATAAACAGTGGGATGAAATATTACCCTACGTAACATTCGCATATAATACGGCCGTTCAAGAAACAACCCACGTTGCCCCTTTCGAACTAGTATTCGGCCGAAGAGTGACCACCCCCCTGGATGCCATGTTACCACTACAGGATGAAAACAGCTATCCACCTGACTTAGATGACTTCTTGCAAAGAGCCGAAGAAGCACGACAAATGGCAAGGTACCGAATACGCCGTCAACAGCGCATCGACTCTAGTCGGTACAACAAGCGACGCAGTGACGCACTCTATCATCCCGGTGACAAAGTGTGGATATGGATCCCAGTGCGCCGCCGCGGACTCTCTGAAAAGCTTCTTTGTCGATACTTCGGCCCTTATGAAGTACTCAACCGTATCAGCGACGTCACTTATGAAGTCAGATCCGCTGGACACGTGAGCTCAAGACGCCGCAATACCACGGAAGTGGTACACGTAGTCCGCATGAAGCCCTATCATGACAGATCGTCGGAAAACAAGTGAGAGGGCGCATGTATCATTTCACTCTCTCAAGCATCGGGACGATGCATCTGAGGAGGGGGATAATGCCGCGACAGGTTCGCCACGTCCAAATAGCCCGCCGCAATCATCATGGCAAGAGCACCAGCAAGACCCGGCTGGCATGCGCCATGCGTTCGTGCGCTCCAACAACGACGAAGAGGAAGATAGTTGAATCTGTGCCTCTCGGCTACTGGGACTCAACGACCATAGTCATTAGACTTGTGGGCACAAGTTCGCCTTAATAAAGTTGCTTGTTTTTTAGCCTGTCTGCCTCAGCATCGCTACAATATATACACACTCGTATAGGAAAGAAGACGCACGTACGAAGTGATTTTATTGACGTTTCGGCCGTGGGTCCGGCCTTCATCAGAATTCGTGCGTCTTCTTTCCTATACGAATAATCTTTCCCGGACTCAGCATCTCTTTTGTCTTTGTTATATATATATATATATATATATATATATATATATATATATATATATATATATATATATATATATATATATATATATATATATATCTTTTGTCTTTTATATATATTGCCACGTTCCATTTCACAAGTTTTTGTTATCGTTCCGAAACGCCACACGATTCTCGGCGCAAACCGCGCCTGCAGGTTTCGAGAAGGTTCCGGACTGTAGTAGATCATTTCGATAAGATCACGCCCACTGTGCGAACGGTACAGATTGTTCTGGAACCTACGCTACCGCCAGCGATAACGCTAGAACATTCGACGGCAAGGGTATAAATGCCGACGCGCTTCGCCGCTTGACAGTTGTTGATCGAAGGCCGACGCTCCGTTCGCCGCTATCAGTCCGAGACTGCTATCTGTGCGAGACTGCTGCTGTAATTGGACTTTCAGTTTACCGGGCACAGGTTCGCCCAAATAAACAGTTAAATCCTAACACGAAGTCTCCTGTCTTCGGCCACGTCACGACCCCGTGAAATCTGGTGGAGGTGCTGCTTCGTTCATGTACCGGACGCCCCCGTCAAGCCGTGAACCCAGCCCACGTCGCGGAGAAGACACCGACACCAACCAGGAGCAGCGAACAAGCCGCCGACAGCAAGGGCTACCACCGGAGTACGGGCTTCTACCAGACAAGGCGCGGAAGACGAAGGCCATGACCGCGACAGCAGCGACAATGACAACCGCAGCGTCCCAGCCCACGATGGTCATGCATCAACCCAGGGAACCACCAATTTTCCATGGGTCATCGTTCGAAGACCCGGAGTCCTGGCTGGAGACATACGACCGTGTGGCCGCCCTCAACCACTGGGACCATGACGAAAAGCTGCGTCGTGTGTTCTTCTATTTGGAAGAAACCGCAAGGACTTGGCTTGAAAATCGGGAGTCCACGCTTCGAACGTGGGATGTTTTCTGCGGCGCATTCCTTCAAACGTTCGCGAGCCTCGCTCGCAAAGAGAGGGCCGCTGCTTTATTAGAGACTCGGGTTCAGCTACCAAATGAAAATGTCGCCATTTTCACAGAAGAAATGACCCGACTATTCCGTCACGCTGATCCAGACATGCCTGAGGAGAAAAAAGTTCGTTTTCTCATGCGAGGAGTCAAACAGGAGCTCTTCGCGGGACTGATGAGAAACCCACCGATAACCGTCCAAGAATTTGTAGCAGAAGCAACCACTATCGAAAAAAACCTGGACATGCGCACCAGACAGTATAATCGTCGCCTGACTGCAGACTGCGCTGCTACTCAAGCCAGTAACTCCGGAGACCTGCGTGAAACGATCCGAGCGATCGTGCGGGAAGAGTTGCGCAAGCTGTTGCCTTCGGCCCAGCCTCAAGTGGATTCAATTGCCGACATTGTGCGAGAAGAAGTTCGGCAATCGCTTCAAATTCCCCACGCACCGCTGCCCGAGCCGGAAGCTATGAGCTACGCCGCTGCACTGCGCCACAACGCTCCTCCCCGTCCACGCCAAAACGCCGCCCCATCGCACTTCCGTCGACAGACGCCACCACCCCCATCGACGTCACACCGTTCGCCAGCGGCCCAGCGCAGTGCACCGAGGAAGACTGACGTCTGGCGCACCCCTGACCATCGCCCGCTCTGCTACCACTGCGGCGAGGCCGGACACACATACCGCCGTTGCCAGTACCGACAGATGGGACTGCGTGGCTTCGCCGTCAATGCACCGCGTCCACAGCCAGGAGAACGACCACGCGACATCGCCGACTACCTGACAGGAACTCGGTGGACACCACGAAGCCCTTCGCGTTCGCCGTCGCCCAGCCGCCGCACGTCACCGCACCACCGGCAGTACTCTGGCCCGACGCGGGGCCGGTCTCCTAGCCCGTATCCGGGAAACTAAGGGCAGCAACCGATGGAGGTGCGGTTGCTGTGCGACGTACTACCGAAGATCCTCCGACGACGACGCCGACGCGACGGAGCTTTTTGAACACAACCCCAACCAGGCAAAGCCCTGAAGGCAAAAGCTCACTTACCGAAGGTGGCCGGACGACGCAACATGGAAGCAGCGGAACAAGCCGACGCAGCCGTGACCCGACGCCACGCCCTAACTGTAATGCGAGACGGCGAACTAGCGACCTCGACATTCTTATCGACGGCCACAGTGTGACTGCTCTCGTCGATACTGGAGCCGACTATTCTATCATCAGTGGGTCGTTCGCCGCGAAGTTAAAGAAAGTTAGGACAGCTTGGAAAGGCCCTGAAATCCGCACAGCCGGAGGTCATCTCGTAACGCCTGCAGGAATCTGCACAGCGAGAGTCACCATTAATGGCCGTATTTATCCTGCAGACTTCGTAGTCCTACAGCGTTGCTCGAGAGATGTCATCCTTGGCATGGAATTCTTATGCCTCCATGGTGCTGTCATCAACCTAAAAACAAGGTCGATAACGTTATCCACAGAAGAAGCACTACCGCCGCGCACGCCGTCAGGACACCATGCCTTGAATGCGCTGGAAGAACAAGTCACCATTCCGCCTCGCTCAAGCGTCATTATTTCAGTCGGCGCTCCCAAATCACCTGACTTGGAAGGCGTCGTTGAAGGCAGTCAGCATCTGTTGGTCACCCGAAATATTTTCGTCGCAAGAGGAATTGCAGAGCTGCGGGGAGGCAAAGCAACGGTTATGCTCACGAATTTCAGCAATGAGTACAAACATGAGAACAAAGGAACAACGGTCGCATACATCGAAGAAATTGTCGAAGCCACCAGTGCTTTCCCCCTCGCTGATTCTGCGGAACCTGCTCAGAGGAATCAAGCCCCTCCCATAGCTTTCGACGTCAATCCCAGACTTCCGAACGATAAGCAAGAACAGCTCAAGGCCCTGCTCCTGCAATACGAAGATTGCTTTTCGTCGTCATCGAAAATTCGGCAGACCCCAATCACGAAACATCGCATCATAAACGAAGAAAATGCCAGACCACTCCGTCAGATTCCGTACAGGGTTTCGACGCGAGAACGTGAGGCCATGAAGAGACAAGTTGATGAAATGCTGCGAAATGACATTATCCAGCCGTCCAAGAGTCCATGGGCATCCCCCGTGGTGTTAGTGAAGAAAAAGGATGGGACCCTACGTTTCTGCGTCGATTATCGCCGCCTGAACAAAATCACAAGAAAGGACGTGTATCCTCTCCCACGAATAGACGACGCCCTTGATCGGCTCCATAACGCCAAGTACTTCTCGTCAATGGACCTCAAGACTGGCTATTCGCAAATCGAAGTCGACGAAAGAGACTGAGAGAAGACGGCGTTTATAACACCGGACGGCCTCTTCGAGTTTAAGGTGATGCCCTTCGGCCTTTGCTCAGCGCCTGCAACGTTTCAACGCGTTATGGATACAGTACTGACAGGATTGAAGTGGCAGACTTGCCTTGTGTACTTGGACGACGTCGTCGTGTTTTCCTCGAGTTTCGACGAGCATCTTCGGCGCCTTGAAGCTGTACTTCAAGCCATCAAGACTTCCGGACTCACACTGAAGCCAGAAAAGTGCAGATTTGCGTATGAGGAGCTCTTGTTTCTGGGGCACGTTATCAGCAAGTCTGGAGTTCGTCCCGATCCACGGAAAACAGCCGCCATCGCCGACTTCCCGCCACCCACTGACAAGAAAGCCGTGCGCCGATTTCTGGGCCTGTGCGCCTATTATAGGCGGTTCGTGAAAAACTTCGCCCGCATCGCCGATCCTCTCACTAACCTTACCAAGGCCGACGTGGAGTTCAAGTGGGAAACGCCACAGGAACACGCTTTCCAGGAGCTTAAACATCGCCTCCAGACGCCTCCGTTACTTGCCCATTTCGACGAATTCGCTGAGACAGAAATACATACTGACGCAAGCAGCGTAGGTCTTGGCGCCGTTCTTGTGCAGAGGGTTGACGGCCTTGAAAGGGTTATTAGTTACGCCAGCCGATCGCTATCCAAAGCAGAGGCAAATTATTCCACAACAGAAAAGGAGTGCCTCGCCATCATCTGGGCTACGTCGAAATTTCGCCCCTACCTCTACGGCAGGCCCTTCAAAGTTGTGAGCGACCACCACGCCTTGTGTTGGTTAGCCACCTTGAAGGACCCTTCAGGTCGCCTCGCACGATGGAGCTTGAGACTTCAAGAGTATGACATTACTGTCATTTACAAGTCCGGCAAAAAACACTCTGACGCCGACTGTCTCTCTCGTGTGCCTGTCGACCAACCGCTACCCGACGACCCGGATGACGAGTACTTCTTGGGAACGATAACTACCGACGACTTCGCTGAACGACAGCGCGCCGACCCGGAACTTAAGGCCCTAATAGAATACCTCGAAGGCAGGACCGCCGAAGTCCCGAAGGTATTCAAGCGCGCACTTGCGTCGTTCTTTCTACGAAACGGTCTTCTACAAAAGAAAAACTTTTCACCGCTTCGAGCTAAGTACCTCCTTGTGGTGCCTTCAGCTCTGCGACCAGAACTCCTGCAGGCCCTGCACGACGATCCGACGGCAGGGCACCTCGGTGTTTCTCGCACGCTCGCGAGGATACAAGAAAGGTACTACTGGCCACGTCTTACCACCGACGTCACTCGTTATGTGAGAACATGCCGGGACTGTCAGCGACGCAAGACACCGCCGACAAGGCCAGCGGGACTTCTGCAGCCAATTGATCCACCTTGCCGACCTTGCCACCTTGCCACCAATTGATCCACCTTGCCGACGTGTTTGGGTGTGGACGCCGGTACGCCGACGTGGACTAAGTGAAAAGCTTCTGCGACGGTACTTCGGACCGTACAAGGTGGTTGGACGTCTCGGCCCACTTGATTACGAGGTTGTCCCCGACGGCATCACGGACTCTCAACGACGCCGATCGCGACCTGAAGTCGTCCATGTCGCGCGCCTCAAGCCGTTTCATGCACGTTAACAAACTGAAACAGTGTTTTTTTGTATTAGTGTTGTATTGTACTTTACTCATTGTACTTTCTTGCATTATTATTGTACCTTCATCTTTAGTTATAGCATCGGGACGATGCCTTTTTTCAGAGGGGGGCAATGCCACGTTCCATTTCACAAGTTTTTGTTATCGTTCCGAAACGCCACACGATTCTCGGCGCAAACCGCGCCTGCATGTTTCGAGAAGGTTCCGGACTGTAGTAGATCATTTCGATAAGATCACGCCCACTGTGCGAACGGTACAGATTGTTCTGGAACCTACGCTACCGCCAGCGATAACGCTAGAACATTCGACGGCAAGGGTATAAATGCCGACGCGCTTCGCCGCTTGACAGTTGTTGATCGAAGGCCGACGCTCCGTTCGCCGCTATCAGTCCGAGACTGCTATCTGTGCGAGACTGCTGCTGTAATTGGACTTTCAGTTTACCGGGCACAGGTTCGCCCAAATAAACAGTTAAATCCTAACACGAAGTCTCCTGTCTTCGGCCACGTCACGACCTCGTGACAATATAATATATTATATATATTTATATTTATTTATATATATTTATATATTTATATGTATATATCTCTTTTGTCTTTGTTATATATATATATATATATATATATATATATATATATATATATATATATATATGCACACACACTGGAAAGGATGCGCTAGCCTCCTTTCTCTGTGGAGCGAACACCGCTGAGTCATCTCCGCACGCGCTCGTTTCGTGAGCGAATAGGGAAGGGAGACATGGTTGCCGCGCTATCGCGGCAACGATCAGCACCCGGTTCTTGCCCGCACACCAGGCGAGAGCTTCTACGGGCTGCACTATCACCACGAAAAAAACGATGCAAAAAGAGTGCCTGGAATGGCCATCTACATATACGTGCACTCTACACACAATAAACTGCCACCAGCGGCGACACACGACGTATAGCCTTTAGTAGAAGCATGCACTGCCCACAGGAGGCGTTTCTCTTCATTGCCGTCACTACGCACGAGCCTTGTTGTGGTCGTCTACTGTGACCACGCCGCAAAAAACTTGATTACCCAGCAAGTGCACGCTTCCTACAATTAATGTTGCCCCTAATTATGCTAGCCTTGCTTTGTAAAACATTCAAATAAGTTGCTATCGCATTCACTGCTTCGCCCTTTTGGCAAAACTGTGACTTTTCATAAAGCCCTGATAGTCAAATTCATGAAGAGTGTGCGAACACTGCCCTACCTAGTACGCAAGCGAAACTCATTCATTAGGGGGCGACTTCGTAACTTCTGGCCCCATATACTATGATAGACTATGCTATACCTTATGCTCTCTACTCCTCCTAAGATCATTCCTCACCCTAGTTTCCCTTTCCGATCTTTGCTATATTATGCCCTTTGCGAAGCTATGCTATGCTGGGAGCTGCTTGGCACATATTTGCTTTTTTGGGTGCACACTTATAGAGCTTTTGCGAACACCTCACGGGAGAACATTCCTCTGAAAGAACTTTGCTCCACTGTAACAAAAATCGCAAAGCCTCCGTGGAACACACAGCAGACTGTCACAGTGAAACCTTGAAAGGGGCAACTAATACTAGTGCACATGCAAGGTATCAAGTAGGCCATTTTTCGTTTTGCGTGCACAGACCCAAAGACACGCTACACGTGCTGCCCTCACCAGTACCACACCTAATTCTTTCTGTTTTGGTGGTGCTAGAACACCAAAGTATAACACTTGGATTAGATTGCGATTGCCTGGCAGGTAAATGCACACAAATATAGAGCAAAAAAATAAGCAATTACGATAAAGTAAAAAGGACTGAATGCTAATATACAGGCTCCTAGGAACCTTCTTACACTGGTGGGGCTGATCTTTGGCCTTTATTTCTGTTGTTGGTGCCTAACGACTAAATAAAATAGTTTTTTTTGTCTTCTATAGCATACCTGAACAGACTTGTACCAGTGCATGCACATGGCCCTGTTTACATTACAGTGCTTTAAACTTCGCACCTCACACATGTTGCAACAGCTGATGGTGCAAGGAGAATGCCAATATCGTCCTTGAACATTTTGCAACCATTCTTGAAGATGTAATTTCCATCCACAAGTGGCACATACTTTAGTCGCCTGATCATGTCATTCCTGAAATGTCAATGAAAGTACACTGTGAAATTTGGTTTGGTTTTATATTTAAAGATATTCAGACTGCACGCCAAGCTTCTAAAATTCATATTGACCAAGCATATTAACTAAGCCAAGTAAGGAAAGCTTCAAATATCAAAGAGAATCGGCTAAAAAATTTCAGTCCACAATCAGAATAAGCAATAAAACTCTGTCCCAAGGCAATGAATTATAACCATCTTTTGCATCATATTTCACAATAGCAGCAGACTTTGGTACTTATAGTATATACTGAAAGTGGGAAATAGCTTGTTATGCACAGATTTTAGTGAATCTTTAACAATGTTCGTGCATGTGGTTGTTCATTTACAATGTCTATACATAGTCACGTAATAGGGTTTCACTGAAAACAATAGATGCTCCATAGTGGCTTGGCTGCAGATGCTGATAGCCAGCTAATTTAGTGTGTTAAGCAGAATGGTGAAGTGAGAAAATGCATCTGTTTTCTCAACAAGACCTGCGTCCATAGATTGATTGTGCCACCTAAAGGTCCCCTGAAACCGAAATTTTAGAGCCAGAATGTTTTGTGTTCCATTCTCCCACACACATAAGTATCTGAAACCATTTATTACATTTTCTGCTGCGTTCTTAGGATAATTTCTAGGTCCTGCTTACTCCTTACGCCAGCGGTGTTTTAAACATTGCAAGAAAGAAACAATCATTCAAATAGTGGTGAAGATAGTTTTTTTTCCTGAGAGAGATTGCGAAATAAGTGTCCATCCAGCAGCTGCAAACAAAGTTCAGCAGAAGACTGTACCTGATGCTGCATCACCCACCTAATTTTAGTCTTTCAGCAAGCTATGTCACTGCAGTTCAGCCTAGCACATAGTACCGTAAAATCTCATTAGGTCAAATTCTGGTAATTCAAACTTACAGTAATTCAAACTGACGCCCTGGTCCTCTCAAAGGCCGAAGTATCTGAATGGGGGAAAACTTCCAATACTTCGAATGCATTGGTATCGACAAATAACGGCTAGTTCAAACTGGAAGGCCCTGGCTTTCGGCCACCTTTGCGGAAATTGGCCTACAATCATCACTCAAGATACTCATGACTTCCATCTGTGTAAAACAAGTGTAGTAACTGATTTCCATCTATGCTTTTATGGTTTTAAAAGTAGTTTGCTGCTACTGCTGTATGGCTGGCATGACCCAGTGCAGCAATGTTTGCCTTTAGCCGTCTTCCTTCAGACAAGTTTCAATATTGTTCTAAATAAACTGATAAAGAAAGACTAAATTTTGATTGCATTACTCTGCTATGTGAATGATTGTGTTTTTTAACACAAATCGCTTCGCATATTTTGCCACTTTGGCCCACTGCTCACGTGAATGCGCCTCTGCTTGTATCTGGCGTATCCCTGACTAATGAAATTGTGTTCACTGTTAGCGCATTAACTTAAATTTATGACATGACCTGCCACAAATGTGCAGTATACGCTAATTAGCGGAAACGAGTCCAAAGGTGCCTTCTATGGATTCTTGCCGCACCGTGTGATGTGATCTCTCTTCATTATAGAGACTGCCTGCTAATTTGAAATGTTTTATAGTCTGCACTGAGTTCAAATTAAGGAGCTTTTACTGTAACAACCGTGCTCCTACGGGCTTTTGTGCAAATTTCGTAAAATTTTGTTTGGTGTTTTGATGCAATCACTGATGCCAAAAATGTATCTCAACTAATAATGCTGGCTCATTGCAGTGAAGCATTTTCAATTCAGTAAGATGATCATCAGACAAACACTTCTTACGACATAAAAGTTGCTATCACTTGTTTGCAAGAGGTCCATTAAAGCTACCTCGCCAAGTCACCTGAACAGCTTGGCTACCTGAATAAAATGTAGGCACTATGAGCGTTAGTTCAACATGCTGATAGTAAGTTGCGTGTACTTGAAGTGTTAAGAGTTTCGAGAAATCTACAAAGGGAAATATTCCCAAGTGGCTGTAGTCTTCATGCAAGGTGATTACGATATACAACTTCATATTCTTCGTGTGACTGTCAGCTAGGAAGACAACGGTGAAGTTGTAAAAAGATGTTTCATCCTAAACATACAAACAAACGAAAATGCGTTTGGAGATTAGGAGACTAAGTCTATGATACAAAGTATGAGTGACTGCTAATAACTGTGATTTGCTCGTAACAGTAGCCTTGGAACGTATAGTTGGTGGAAGGTGTCATTCGACTGTTTTGCAACGTGCTCCTTGTTGACCAAAGGTGTTTGAGTGTACTCATCGCCAAATTTGCCTTTCTGGACACCACTGATTGGCCTAGCTGAATTATGTGCCACAAATTTAGCAGGTGATGAGCTTTAATGCTTCAACATTGTGTAAAACATCTGGCAAGCAAAGCCATTTCAGCTCAGCTGTAGTGAGTGTCGGGCTGACTATCCACTCAACACCTGCAAGATCCACGCTAGTGCAGCGGTAGCATCACTCTTCAAGACACAACTACATAGCACAAGTTAACACCGATTGTTCTCAGACACGGTTTGTTCACCTGCCTTTGGATATTGTAGCAGCTGAAGAGAACAAAATAAGAAGGGTGGTGATGTGGAAGAGCAGATTTTAATCGCTTTATGTGTTTGGTCTCTCTTGCATGACAGGCCCCGCCGCGGTGGTCTGGTGGCTAAGGTACTCACCTGCTGACCCGCAGGTAGCAATATCAAATTCCCGCTGCGGGGGCTGCATTTTTATGGAGGCAAAAATGCTGTAGGCTTTTATGCTCAGACTTGGGCTCACAATAAAGAACCCCAGGTGGTAGAAATTTCCGGAGCCTTCCACTACGGCATCTTTCAATCATATGGTGGTTTTGGAACACTAAACCCGACATAACAATCAATCTCTTGCCCGACGGCGCATTCAGAGGAGCCTGGCGCGTCGAGCGCCCTGCAGTCACCAGCAATGGCTGCTTTCTTTGACAAGTTCAGGAGACAAATCAGTGTCAAGAAGGAGATTATAACTATAATTGGTTGTAGCTGCCATTATATACAGTATGTGGCCTCATTAGTGGTTCAACTCATTTATTGATCATGTATCCCAATTCTTACAAGATTTCAAAAACTGTTTCAAAGTCTAATTGAAGTCATGTGTGCCTCGTATCCTATATGAAATTATGCTCGTTAACATTTTCCACAATGATGAGACAGAGTAGTGTAATCAATATACCATATGGTGAAGTGGCACACTTTTCATGTGGACAAAGGGGAGAAGAAAGGCACGACATTTTCGTTCCCTTTGTCCATGTTAAAAATGCGCTACTTAACGATACAACATAAAAAACAGTCACAAACTAGCCCCGCTCTCAACCTTACTGATCTGTCTAGTAAGTCTCATATCTGCATCTCTTTTTTTGCATTAGTAAACCTGCAGTTCTTGAAACTCTGACACATTCGAATTTTCGCATCTTGCCTTATGACTCCGTGCGCTATCACTGGGGCATCACACTCCGCGTACCCTTTGCAAAAGAAGGGCAGCTGGATAAACTGCTTGGACTCTAAACAAGCATAATTTTGACTGTAAGGCATGCTTGGATGTAAAAAAAAAAACGCCAGGCCTCCGCGGATGGCACAGCACAGTCGCAGCGAATGCTAGACTAGCGGCCTTTCAGGGCATTTTCTAAACACTTATTGTGGTACCTGCTGCAAGGACACTTGCTGGGTATGCACTAGGATATTAATAGTAATTGTTTCTGAATAATAGGCCGGCATTTTCTATGCTATTTTTCATCATTCTTCTGAGAAGCGTGGTATTTGCTAAACAGTTGCAAGGAATCTTGTGCCAATTGTTCACGCAGAGGCTGACGACGATGAATTTCGCCTGAAGTGGGTATGCGCCACAGTTAATAAGTGATCAAGAACAAGCTTTTGTAATGGGTTGGAGCATTGTATCACCCATTTGTTACGCTATTTGCATTGTGCGACGACTGGTAGTTCTTTCGCTGTTTTAAAAAATTTTATTACTCATAATAATGCGATTGCTTTCCCAACAGCCTGCCTGAGGCAAATTTGCGAACAAGCTTCAAGAACTGGCGTGGCTCAGTGCTAATATACTGGGCTGGCACGCAGCAAATTCGTGTTTGAGCCCCACTTTTTACTTGGTACTAGGTTCTTTTTCTTAACCCGGGATATTGATTACGGACACCACCGGCGATGAACAATTGCGGAGCGGCACGTGACCCGAGTTTTGATCTCATCACATATTTTGCTGTAAAACAGCGAAAAATTACAGACAAAGGAATGCTGCGCAGTCACCATGGTGTGCCATGTGACTAGGACCTCTGCCTGATATAGGTGTGTTCGTTATAATAATTTTTAGTTGCGAGTTCAACGCCATGTCATCTCTTCCTCCTCCTGTCTGTGTGTAATTTTAGGCGGTTTTCACATTCAAGCATAAGCCACAAACTAGGCGAATGGTCACTTTTTTATAATAGATGTTTCAATGCATTAAAATGCGTTGCAGTGCACCCGAATAATTTATTGAAGGGCCCAACTTGCCGCTTTAATAATGAAAGACTGCATTGCAGTCGCCGTTCCATTTGCTTCTTGGTTGCAGTTTTGTTAAATTTATTAGGATGCTATATTTTCAATTTATTAAAGCAGTTTGCTCAGTAGATTATATTGCCATGTTCCATTTCCCAAGTTTTTGTCATCGTCCCAAAACACCACACGATTCTCAGCGCAAACCGCGCCTGCAGTTTTCGAGAAGGTTCCGGACTGTAGTAGATCATTTCGATAAGATCACGCCCACTGTGCGAACGGTACAGATTGTTCTGGAACCTACGCCACCGCCAGCGATAACGCTAGAACATTCGACGGCAAAAGTATAAATGCCGACGCGCTTCGCCGCTTGTCAGTTGTTGATCGAAGGCCGACGCTCCGTACGCCGCTATCAGTCCGAGACTGCTATCTGTGCGAGACTGCTGCTGTAATTGTACTTTCCGTTTACCGGGCACAGGTTCGCCTAAATAAACAGTTAAATCTCAACACGAAGTCTCCTGTCTTCGGCCACGTCACGACCCCGTGACATCTGGTGGAGGTGCTGCTTCGTTCATGTACCGGACGCCCCCGTCAAGCCGTGAACCCAGCCCACGTCGCGGAGAAGACACCGACGCCAACCAAGAGCAGCGAAGAAGCCGCCGACAGCAAGGGCTACCACCGGAGTACGGGCTTCTACAAGACAAGGCGCGGAAGACCAAGGCCATGACCGCGACTGCAGCGACAATGACAACCACAGCGTCCCAGCCCACGATGGTCATGCATCAACCCAGGGAACCACCAATTTTTCATGGGTCATCGTTCGAAGACCCGGAGTCCTGGCTAGAAATATACGACCGTGTGGCCGCCCTCAACCACTGGGACCATGACGAAAAGCTGCGTCGTGTGTTCTTCTATTTGGAAGACACCACAAGGACCTGGCTCGAAAATCGAGAGTCCACGCTCCGAACGTGGGATGTTTTCTGCTGCGCATTCCTGCAAACGTTCGCGAGCGTCGCTCGCAAAGAGAGGGCCGCTGCTCTACTGGAGACCCGGGTTCAGCTACCAAATGAGAAGGTTGGAATTTTCACAGAGGAGATGACCCGCCTATTTCGTCACGCTGACCCAGACATGCCTGAGGAGAAGAAAGTTCGTTTCCTCATGCGAGGGGTCAAACAGGAGCTCTCCGCGGGACTAATGAGGAATCCCCCGAACACCGTCCAAGAATTTGTATCCGAGGCGACCACCACCGAACAAACCCTTGACATGCGCACCAGACAGTATAATCGCCGCCTGACTGCAGAATGCGCTGCTGCTCAAACCAGTGACTCCGAAAACCTGCGTGAAACGATCCGAGCGATCGTGCGGGAAGAGCTGCGCAAACTGTTGCCTTCGGCGCACCCTCAAGTGGATTCGATCGCCGACATTGTGCGAGAATAAGTTCGGCAATCACTTCGAATTCCCCAAACACCGCTGCCCGAGCCAGAAACTATGAGCTACGCCGCTGCAGTGCGCCACAACGCTCCTCCCCGTCCACGCCAAAACGCCGCCCCGTCACACTTCCGTCGCCAAACACCACCGCCGCCACCACCCACACCGACGACCTACCGTTCGCCAGCGGACCAGCGCAGTGCGCCGAGGAAAACCGACGTTTGGCGCACCCCTGACCACCGCCCACTGTGCTACCACTGCGGCGAGGCCGGGCACGCTTACCGCCGTTGCCAGTACCGACAGATGGGACTTCGTGGCTTCGCCGTCGATGCACCACGTCCGCAGCCAGGGGAACGGCCACGTGACATCGCCGACTACTTGATAGGAACTCAATGGACACCCCGAAGTCCTTCCCGTTCGCCGTCGCCCAGCCGCCGCATGTCACCGCACCCCCGGCAGTACTCCGGCCCAACGCGGGGCCGGTTTCCTAGCCCGTATCCGGGAAACTAAGGGCAGCAACCGGTGGAGGTGTGGTTGCTGTGCGACGAACTACCGAAGATCCGACGACGACGACGACGCCGCGCGGGAGCTTTCCGAACACAATGCCAACCAGGCAAAGAACTGACGGCGAAAGCTCACTTACCGAAGGTGGCCTGACGGCGCAACATGGAAGCAGCGGAACAAGCCGATGCAGCCGTGACCCGATGCCACGCCCTAACTGTAATGCGAGACGGCGAACTAGCGACCTCGACGTTCTTATCGACGGCCACAGTGTGACCGCTCTCGTCGATACTGGAGTCGACTATTCTGTCATCAGTGGGTCGTTCGCCGCGAAGCTAAAGAAAGTTAGGACAGCTTGGAAAGGCCCTGAAATCCGCACAGCCGGAGGTCATCTCGTAACGCCTGCAGGAATCTGCACAGCGAGAGTCACCATTAACGGCCGTATTTATCCTACAGACTTCGTAGTCCTACAGCGTTGCTCGAGAGATGTCATCCTTGGCATGGACTTCTTATGCCTCCATGGTGCTGTCATCAACCTTAAAACAAAGTCGATAACGTTATCCACAGAAGAAGCACTACCGCCACGCACGCCGTCAGGACACCATGCCTTGAATGTGCTGGAAGAACAAGTCACAATTCCGCCTCGCTCAAGCGTCATTATTTCAGTCGGCGCTCCTAAATCACCTGACTTGGAAGGCGTCATTGAAGACAATCAGCATCTGTTGGTCACCCGAATTATTTGCGTCGCAAGAGGAATCGCAGAGCTGCGGGGAGGCAAAGCAATGGTTATGCTCACAAATTTCAGCAATGAGTACAAACATGTGAACAAAGGAACAACGGTCGCATACATCGAAGAAATTGTCGAAGCCACCAGTGCTTTCGCCCTCGCCGATTCTGCGGAACCTGCTCAGAGGAACCAAGCCCTTCCCATAGCTTTCGACGTCAACCCCAGACTTCCGAACGATAAGCAAGAACAGCTCAAGGCTCTGCTCCTGCAATACGAAGATTGCTTTTCGTCGTCATCGAAAATTCGGCAGACCCCAATCACGAAACATCGCATCATAAACGAAGAAAATGCCAGACCACTCCGTCGGATTCCGTACAGGGTTTCGACGCGAGAACGTGAGGCCATGAAGAGACAAGTTGATGAAATGCTGCGGAATGACATTATCCAGCCGTCCAAGAGTCCATGGGCATCCCCCGTGGTGTTAGTGAAGAAAAAAGATGGGACCCTACGTTTCTGCGTCGATTACCGCCGCCTGAACAAAATCACAAGAAAGGACGTGTATCCTCTCCCACGAATAGACGACGCACTTTATCGGCTCCATAACGCCAAGTACTTTTCGTCAATGGACCTCAAGACTGGTTATTGGCAAATCAAAGTCGACGAAAGAGGCCGAGAGAAGACGGCGTTTATAACACCGGACGGCCTCTTCAAGTTTAATGTGATGCCCTTCGGCCTTTGCTCAGCACCTGCAACTTTTCAACGCGTTATGGATACAGTACTGGCAGGATTCAAGTGGCAGACTTGCCTTGTGTACTTGGACGACGTCGTCGTGTTTTCCTCGAGTTTCGACGAGCATCTTCGGCGCCTTGAAGCTGTACTTCAAGCCATCAAGACTTCCGGACTCACACTGAAGCCAGAAAAGTGCAGATTTGCGTATGAGGAGCTCTTGTTTCTGGGGCACGTTATCAGCAAGTCTGGAGTTCGTCCCGATCCACGGAAAACAGCCGCCATCGCCGACTTCCCGCCGCCCACTGACAAGAAAGCCGTGCGCCGATTTCTGGGCCTGTGTGCCTATTATAGGCGGTTCGTGAAAAACTTCACCCGCATCGCCGATCCTTTCACTAACCTTACCAAGGCCGACGTGGAGTTTAGGTGGGAAACGCGGCAGGAACACGCTTTCCAGGAGCTTAAACATCGCCTCCAGACGCCTCCGTTACTTGCCCATTTCGACGAATTCGCCGAGACAGAAATACATACTGACGCAAGCAGCGTAGGTCTTGGTGCCGTTCTTGTGCAGAGGGCTGACGGACTTGAAAGGGTTATTAGTTACGCCAGCCGATCGTTATCCAAAGGAGAAGCTAATTATTCCACAACAGAAAAGGAGTGCCTCGCCATCATCTGGGCTACGTCGAAATTTCGCCCCTACCTCTACGGCAGGCCCTTCAAAGTTGTGAGCGACCACCACGCATTGTGTTGGCTAGCCACCTTGAAGGACCCTTCAAGTCGCCTCCCACGGTGGAGCCTGAGACTTAAAGAATATGACATTACTGTCATTTACATGTCCGGCAAAAAGCACTCCGACGCCGACTGTCTCTCTCGTGCGCCTGTCGACCAACCGCTACCCGACGACCCGGATGACGACTTTTTCTTAGGAACGACAACTACCGACGACTTCGCTGAACGACAGAGGGCCGACCCAGAACTTAAGGCCCTAATAGAATACCTCGAAGGCAGGACCGCCGAAGTCCCGAAGGTACTCAAGCGCGCACTTGCGTCGTTCTTTCTACGAAACGGTCTTCTACAAAAGAAAAACTGTTCACCGCTTCGAGCTAACTACCTCCTTGTGGTGCCTTCAGCTCTGCGACCAGAACTCCTGCAGGCCCTGCACGACGATCCGACGGCAGGGCACCTCGGTGTGTCTCGTACACTCGCGAGGATACAAGAAAGGTACTACTGGCCACGTCTTACCACCAACGTCACTCGTTATGTGAGAACATGCCGGGACTGTCAGCGACGCAAGACACCGCCGACAAGGCCAGCGGGACTTCTGCAGCCAATTGATCCCCCTTGCCGACCTTTCCAGCAGATTGGTATGGACCTACTGGGGCCGTTCCCGACGTCGGCTTTGGAAACAAGTGGATCGTGGTAGCTACCGACAACCTCACCCGCTACGCCGAGACAAAAGCCCTGCCAAAAGGCAGTGCATCTGAGGTAGCTAAGTTCTTCGTCGAAAATATCGTCCTACGTCACGGTGCCCCGGAGGTCCTTATCACCGACAGAGGAACGGCATTCACTGCCGACTTAACTCAAGCGATCTTGGCATACAGCCAAACAAAGCACCGCCGGACGACAGTGTACCACCCACAGAGGAACGGCATTCACTGCCGACTTAACTCAAGCGATCTTGGCATACAGCCAAACAAAGCACCGCCGGACGACAGTGTACCGCCCACAGACCAATGGCCTCACCGAGCGGCTTAACAAGACGATCTCCGACATGCTGTCAATGTACGTCGATGTCGAACACAAGACGTGGGACGCCATTCTTCCGTATGTGACCTTCGCATACAACACGGCGGTGCAGGAGACGACGCCGATATCTTCATACAAATCGTCTACGGAAGGAGCCCGGCAACCACGCTCGATGCCATGTTACCCAACGTCACCGACGAAGGAAACCTCGATGTGAGCGAGTACCTTCAACGCGCCGAAGAAGCCCGACAACTTGCGCGTCTCCGTATCATGAATCAACAGACGACCGACAGCCACCGTTATAACCTTCGACGACGCTTCGTGGAATACCAGCCCGGTGAACGTGTTTGGGTGTGGACGCCGATACGCCGACGTGGACTAAGTGAAAAGCTTCTGCGACGGTACTTCGGACCGTTTAGGGTGGTTCGACGTCTCGGCCCACTTGATTACGAGGTTGTTCCCTTCGGCAGCACGAACTCTCAACGACGCCGATCACGACCTGAAGTCGTCCATGTCGCGCGCCTCAAGCCGTTTAATGCGCGTTAACAAACTGAACCAGTGTTTTTTTTGTATTATTGTTGTATCATAATTTATTCATTGTACTTTCTTGCATTATTCTTGTACTTTCATCTTTAGTTAAAGCATCGGGACGATGCCTTTTTTCAGAGGGGGGCAGTGCCACGTTCCATTTCCCAAGTTTTTGTTATCGTCCCAAAACACCACATGATTCTCAGCGCAAACCGCGCCTGCAGTTTTCGAGAAGGTTCCGGACTGTAGTAGATCATTTCGATAAGATCACGCCCACTGTGCGAACGGTACAGATTGTTCTGGAACCTACGCCACCGCCAGCGATAACGCTAGAACATTCGACGGCAAGAGTATAAATGCCGACGCGCTTCGCCGCTTGTCAGTTGTTGATCGAAGGCCGACGCTCCGTTCGCCGCTATCAGTCCGAGACTGCTATCTGTGCGAGACTGCTGCTGTAATTGGACTTTCCGTTTACCGGGCACAGGTTCGCCTAAATAAACAGTTAAATCCCAACACGAAGTCTCCTGTCTTCGGCCACGTCACGACCCCGTGACAATATCGAAAGATCATATTCTATATGAAAGTAAACAAACTTTGAGAAGCAAGAGCTTCCTAGTGTCTTTGGCAGGCTTTGGTGTTAAGGGACCCGGAGGAGATGCCACAGATGTTAGCAAAGCGAACTGCCTAAACAAGCTTGCATATGTTGGGCTGTAGCCAGAATAGATGGAACGTTTTTATAGCTGAAGCGTTCTTCGGAGCTAAAGGCTCTTAGGGCTTTATCGACTACCAGCTTACTGGGTCTGGTCCAAGGCAACCACTAAGCTTTTCAAGGCCTTCTCAGAGAGTTTCATTTCTAATGACCGATGTGGTATTGTGTTGGTCTGTATTGAATTCAGCTCACTGGGACACGAAGGGCAGTCGTACATGATGATATATGGTGTTTTTTGGCGCAAGGGCCATTTGATGGCCAAAGAGCGCCAGTTCATGAGACAGGAATGTGGACAATGATTGTGATTAGCGGCTGTATAAGGACCATAAAATTCCTCGCAGTAAAGCGGGTAAAAACATACAAATAATAAAATCATGACCATGCAATGAAAGGTGTGTGTGGTGCGAATAGATGGCAAAAGTTGATGATAATAAAAACGATGGTGGACATGTATGGCATTAGCACAAGTGCTTCACTCGTTCATACCCTTGCGTCCAAGGGCCGTGAGGCAAGTGCTTTATTGTGTAGCCACCGCAGCGAAAACCTCTCTGGAGAGGTCGTGCTACGGTATGCCCGGGTATATGACATGAAAGCTATGAATTTCTTTTAAAAACTCTAACAATGATTTGTGACTAAAAAGCGGTTCCCTACCGACGAACATTGCAGGGTGTAAAGGTATATGTTGTCGATAGGGTGATGGAAAGCGCTGTTTTCTTAGAGTGTCCAATTGTTTGCACTGAATTAAAATGTGAAGAACTGTTAGTGCTTCACCACATCTGTCACACAATGGTGGATCGCCACCGGAGAAAAGATATGATTGTGTCGTGTATGTGTGTCCTACCCTGAGCCTCGTTAATGTTACCTCTGTGTGACGTGATTTTGATACTGGTGGCCAATGGCCAAGGTGTGGCTTAATAACGTGTAGTTTGTTTTGTGTGTGTGTATCCCACTTGCTCTGCCAGTAGTCCCGGAGCTTTCGTTTGAGAGACGGCTAAAGATCAAGGGCCGGGATTGATATGGGTGTAATGGCGGTGCTTTCGTGAACGGATGCAGCAAGCTGATCCGCCATCATGTTGCCTTGAATATCACGGTGCTCTGGCACCCAGCACACAACAACATGTCGGTTGAGTGTGTAGAGTGTGCATAAAATGGAGTAAAGTGAAACGAGGACAGGGTTTTTTTTTGTTTTTTAAGACTGTGCAGAGCCGTTACCACACTGAGGGAGCCTGTATAAATTACTGCTTTTTGTATTTGTAATTATTTGATGTGTTTAGCTGCCACAAGCATCGCGTAAGCTTCCGCTGTGAAGAAACTTGTGCCTGGATGTAGAGGGCCAGCATCCGAAAAGGAAGGGCCAACAGCAGCGTAGGACACAGAGGAGTTAGACTTAGAGGCATCTGTAAAGAACTCAGGACGTGTGTATTTGTGTTGAAGTTCCAAGAAGTATGTTCGAATATGGGCAATAGGCGCATGTTTAGTAACTTCTAGGAAAGATACATCGCAATCTATAGTCTGCCACTGCCACGGTGGCAGGTATGCTACAGGAGCCATTAAATTGTGTTCGAGTGACACTCCAGTGTCCTCAGCGGGACCCTTCAGGCGAACTGAGAAGGGCTGCCTCATTGAAGGCATGTTTTGAAAAAGAATGGAGCTCGACAAATCATTAATAGTAGAGTATGAAGGGTGCCTCTTGTCTGCTTTCACCTTAAGGAAATATACAAAGGACATGTAAGTTCTTTGCAGATGAAGCGACCACTAATTTGACTCAACGTAAAGGCTTTCTACGGGGCTGGTGCGAAAAGCACCCGTAGAAAGGTGGATGCCTGAATGGTGCACGGGATCCAGCATTTTCAAAGCATTTTGAGTCGCAGACTGATAAACAATGGCCCCATAATCTAAGCGGGTGCGAATGAGGCTTCTATACAGGTTCATGAGGCATTTCCTGTCACTACTCCACGTAGTACGTGACAACACTTTTATAACATTCATGGCTTTTAAACATTTTGTTTTTAAATACTTTATGTGTGGTACGAAAGTCAACTTGTTGTCCAAGATTAAGCCTAGGAATTTACGCTCCGCATTCACAGACAGACGTTGGCCGTTCAGCTCAATGTCGGGTTCTGAGTGCATGCCTCTCTTTCGGGAGAACAAGACACACGTGCTTTTTCCTTGGTTCAGCCGGAATCCGTTTTCCTCTGCCCATTTGGAGACCTTGTTTAAACCTAACTGAACCTGCGCTCACAGATTGCTAGGTTGCATGACTTAAAGCCAAGCTGGACGTCATCGACATATGTGGAATAGAACGTGTTGCGGGGGATGGACAGGTGCAAGGAATTCATTTTAACAATACAAAGTGTACAACTAAGTACACCACCTTGGGGTACTCCCGTTTCTTGCACAAATGTTTGCGAGAGAATACTGCCCACACGGACACGGAATTTCCTATTGGACAAGTAACTCTCGATTATGGAAAGCATTCTACCGCGCACACCCAGGTGAGACAAGTCTCTTAATATGCCAAAACGCCATGTTGTGTTGTAGGCCTTCTCGATATCGAGAAACACTGAGAGGAAGTATTGTTTGTGGATGAAAGCGTCTCGGATCTGTGCCTCCATACGCACCAAATGATCGGTGGTGGATCTACCATCTCGAAACCCACACTGAAATTGGTCGAGCAGATTGTGTGTTTCAATGAAATGTAAAAGTCGGTGGTTTATCATTTTTTCAAAAAGTTTACAAAGGCAGCTGGTTAGTGCAATGGGCCTATAACTTGAAACTGAGGAAGGGTTCTTGCCCTGTTTCAAAATAGGGATAACAATAGCCTCTTTCCAGGAAGCAGGGATGGTGCCTCAAAGCCAGATAGCATTGTATAGAGAGAGTAAAGTTTTTCGCGTTTTGAGCGGCAGGTTTTTCAACATTTCATATGTGACACGATCGTAGCCTGGAGCGGAATTACTGCAAGAGTTTAGTGATGTTTGTAGCTCAGCTAAGTTGAAAGGTGTGTTGTATGCCTCGTAATTTGTGCACTTGAATTCTAGTTTCTGCTTTTCTATCTTTGCTTTGTACCTTTGGAAAGCTTCAGTGTAGTGTGACGAACTAGACACCTGCTCGTAGTGTGCACCGAGGAAGTTCGCTTGATCTTCCAGGCTGTCACCCTGTGCGTTTACGAGTGGGAGTGAGTGTACTTGTCTTCCTGCTACCCTACGAACCATGTTCCAGACTTTGGCCTCTTGTGTATATGAATTTATCCCCAATAAAAACTTGTTCCAGCTTTCTTTTCTGGCCTGCCGATGCGTTCTCCTGCCTCGAGATTTTATTTTCTTAAAGCTCTCAAGGTTTTCCGCTGTCGGCGAGTTCCGTAGCAACCTCCATGCCCTGTTCTGTTTCTTTCGCGCATTCTGACACTCAGTGTTCCACCACGGAACGTGTCGTTTGCCAGGCAGTCCAGATGTTTGTGGAATGCACTTGGTTGCTGCGTCAGTAAGAAAAGCCGTGAAGTACTGCACAGCTTCATTTATGCCTAATCCGCATATGTCAGTCCAATTTAAGTGAGTAAGCTTTTGAAATTGTCCCCAGTCAGCTTTGTTTACCAGCCATTTGGGAACATGTGGAGGACATTCATTTATTATTGGTGTACTCAAAAATAGAGGGAAATGGTCACTTCCGTATGGATTATTTATGACTTTCCACTGAAGTAATTGTTCAAGTGAAGGAGATGCGATACTGAGGTCTATGGAAGAGTAAGTTTTGTTGGCAAGGTTATAGTATGTTGCCTCTTTCCTATTCAACAGACAAGCACCCGATAAAATGAGGAATTGTTCAATGAGACGACCTCGTGCATCACAGCGAGAGTCACCCCACAGACTATTATGTGCGTTCAGGTCCCCAAGGACCAGATAAGGTTCAGGTAGTTCGTCTATTAAAGACTGGAATTGAAGTTTTTCAAGACGGTGGTGCGGAGGTATGTACAAAGAGCAGACTGTGACAAGTTTGTTTAGAATGACTGCTCGGACAGCCACCGCCTCGAGGGAAGTTTGAAGGGGTAATTGCGTACATGCTATACCTTGAGTAACTATAACCGCTACCCCACCGGATGGTGGCATTGCATCATCTCTATCCTTTCGGAAGATTACGTAGTTATGTAAAAAGTTTGTGTTTGCTCGTTTCAAGTGTGTCTCTTGTACACACAGCACTCTAGGATTGTGTTCATGGAGGAGTTCTTGTAAGTCATCGAGGTTTCCAAGAAGGCCTCGGATGTTCCACTGTAATATTTCTGTCTGCATATTTAAACAAGAGAGATGCTGCTGTGTGTACAAAGAGTATCCTGTGTTGGAGTGAGCTTGTTAATTCAGGTGGCAGGACGGTCGTCCGGCCCCGTTATTGGTTTTTTTGTTTTTCTTGGCGTGCTCCAAGGAGGCGCACCGCTCTTTCGGTACCAAGGGTACCGTTGTATCTATTGCCTCCTCAGAGGCACTGGATGCCCGCACATGCGAGCGGGTGGTTTGGATTTTAGGCCTCGCCTGGTGAAGTGAGGCCTTGAGACCAAAGGACCCTGGAGCCTCCGGCCTCGATTTGCTTGGAGGCGGAGTAGACTGAACTACTGCCGCCTTGGAGGCAGGCGCCACAGCCGATGGCTCGCTCTGCGCTGGCCGAAGGGGTGGCGAGAGCTGGTGCGGCGTTGCCCCCTGACGCGCCGCATCAGCATATGTTGTGCCGTAAAATGGCGACACTCTTCGTCTTGCCTCTTTGAATGTGATGTTTTCTTTGACTTTAAGAGTGATTATTTCTTTTTCTTTCTTCCAGTTAGGACACGAACGCGAATACGAGGCGTGTTCCCCGTCACAATTCACGCAGTGAGGCGTAGTAACACAGTTATCAAATAAGTGGCCGCGGCTACCACATCTTGCACAAGTTTCCTGACCCCGGCAGTTCTGCGAGCCATGACCAAATCGTTGACATTTATAACACCGTCTTGGATTTGGAATCTAGGGACGGACAGAGAGTTTGATATAGCCTGTGTCTATAGATGAAAGCAGTGTGCTAGATGCGAAAGTGAGTATTAAATGTTTGGTAGATATTTCTTTGTTGTCGCGTCTGATGACGATTCGTTTCACACCCGTGACATTTTGCTCTTTCCACCTTTCAAACAGTTCCTGTTCAGACATTTCAAGAAGGTCTGCTTCTGAAACAACTCCGCGTGTGGTGTTCATTGATCTGTGAGGTGAAACGAATACTGGGATATCACCAAATGCTACGAGACTACCAAGTTTTTTATAGTGATGTTTTTCAGGCAGCTCAAGGAAAAGGTCTCCGCTAGCCATCTTTCTAACCTTGTACCCTGGGCCAAAGACATCAGTCAGATATTTCACAACAAGAAATGGAGATATGGCTCTGGCTTGTTTTGTTGAATTTTCGCTGTGCACAACATGTAATTTTGGAAAGCATTGTCTGGGTTGGTTGAAAATTGATATATCATCGGTGCGTCCCCTCTTAGGCGGAAGACGATCTAGGAGACGGGGAAATGCAGGTGTTCCCATAGTAGTGTACTTTTTTTCGGCAGCAATGGCGACCACCCACCATGGAGTCCAACCAGGGGACACTGAAGCACTTAATAGCATAAGGCTGCAGACGCCAGCCGTACATTGCCACTATAACCAAATATAACTACTCAAGATTGAGTAATTACACAAGGTTAACCCTTGCCGCCAGGAAAATTGGAAGTAAACAGAAGAGAGTAGAAGACAGGACAGATAGATAGTGAGAGATGAAGACGAAGATGTAGGCAGAGAGAAATAGGAAAAGGCGACTGCCGATTTCCCCTGGGTGGGTCAGCCCAGGGGTGCCGTCTACGTGAAGCTGGGGCCAAAGGGGTGTGTTGCCTCTGCCGGGGGGCCTTAAAGGTCCAATCACCCAGCGTCGGCTCAACCCCCAGGATCCCCTTTTCCCCGGACACGGCAGAGCCGCGCACGGCTAGGCGTGGGAGGGAGTGAAAACTCCCCCGTTAGCTCGGGTCCGTGGTGTCGCTACACACCAAACGCCTACTTGCGCAGGCGCCCCTGCGGGGGCAGTCGTACATAATATGTGTAAATGTTGGCACCACTAAGCTCTAAGGGCACTGGTCTCAGTAAACTGTGGAGCGTAGCAGTGAGTGTGTCAGTAAATTTGGGTCAATGCGTGATCCCAATATCTGGGCTTTGGGGATGTCAGCTCGATTGAATAGTTGCTTACAGATTCATCCAACGGCACTTCTTCCACCCAGTATGTATTCGCATAAGGGGCAGCCTCCATGTCGATTTCTTGGTACAGCAATGTGTGGAGAGCACCAAAACATGACGTGTTCTTCTCTATATGACAGTTAACGATTTTGGTAGCAAGTCAATCACAAATGTCTCCACATAATTCAAGAAAAGTTTAAGTCGTTCAATATTAACACAAAGGAAAATACGCACCTTATTGAACTTGGAACATTCATCTCTATGCCTGCAAAAAAAAACAATGTAGTGCTTTACTAAGTTTGGCTTCACTGCCATGCGCGCGCGCTGCGAAAAAGCACGTGGTGAATTCAAATATAAGTGGACCGAAATGGCATTTACGTAGAGCCCAAGTGATTAGACTCCTGTGCAGCGGGTGATGCTACAGAAAGATTAGTGTTCAGTCAGAAGGAATAAACGCTTGGCCATTGTCGTCGGCAGGATTTTCTCTTTTGGGTGCAAACCATTGTTCAATGGTGACTTGAAAAGAGCGAGAGCGCTAGTCTAGCTTAGGGGAGGGCAAGTGCTGTTGGTGTTTGAGGGGGGCAAGAGCCCCTTTTCCACTTCTCTGCTGACATCCACGCGCTTGCATATTTTTTTTAAATCTGTCCACGGCACTGCAAAATTTACTCTATTTGTATTAACCACAGATGCAGTTGTGAATACGCTATACATCCAGAGTTGGGCAGCGTGTGTCAGCTGCATACGTCCAAATCAGTCTGGCGGTTGAAAGGCTAAAAATAAAGAGAGAATTTAAACTACTACTATTTGAATCGGCAAGGTGTTGCTGCTATGGCGCAAATTGATTGCAGCTTTGAAACCTTAAGCGAAAAGAATGTTGGACACGACACGGTTGTTGAACGACGATTCTCATCAGTTGTCGTGAGTCGTGATTGTAATACGAGCGTAATACAAAATGCGCGCTTAACGCGGGCGTCGCACGGCCACTCTCGATCGCTATCCAGCTCGATTCAGTTGAAGACTACAAAGCTTTAGCTGGTTAACTCACCCAGTTAACGCATGACCCGAACGCGATGAAAATATTCCATCCCTGGCTCTATAACGATCAAGAGTGAAAAATAATTTAGTATGTGTAAATGGGAAAAATAGTGCAAAGGAAGCCGAAGCTAATGTGTGGCTTTCGATAAATACACATATGTACCACTGGTTCAATGATCTGATACTGCACGTTTTTTCATTATTACTTATGAACAACGTAAACATAAAATCAAGGCTTCCAGGCGTGACCAGAGCAACTGAGTTTGTCTCGTACCTCCATAAAAATACAAAGAAAAGAAAGCAAAAAAAGTAGAGCAACGCTATCTGCGCAAGCGCTGCTCCTACGTTGGTGGTGAGTGGCTTTCCCGCAAGACATTTTAACCCAAGGTGGCGTACCTTGGCGCAACTCTGCTACCGCCCGCATGGCGCGCCGTATGGGGAGAGGTTGACACTTTTTTAATGACCCCGCAGGAGCACTGCGCGCTTTCGGGATGTCATCCGCTCATGGCTCTCGCCTGCTTGTACACTGTGTTGTGCCGTGGTGCTGCAGATCGTCCGTTGTGTTACTACGACAACAACTGCGACGGCGTGGTTGCTGATGTTTTCTTTCCAATACGATGTGAGGAACATGCTTTATATTGTGTTCTGTGCTTTGTCTTTTCGAGCTAACGAAATGTCCTCGCGAAAGCGTGAGAAGCGCGATAGCACGTGTTTCGTACCGGGCTTTAACAACGGATACCGCTCGTGCAAGACAAAGTTCTCCCTTTTTCGTGCACCGAAAGAGCCAGAGAGACTGCAGCATTGGGCGCGAAACAAAAAGCATGGTGACAAGACGCTGGGCGATGCGTGTGTTGTTTGAGACAGGCATTTCGAACCTTCGTTCATCGAGTGCACCTTCAAAATAGTCATTCAGGTCAAAGGGAAAGAGATTCCGAGGGACGTACCTCTCCTTGCCAAGGAGGCTGTGCCGACTGTTTTTCCGGACGCTCCGAAATACTTGTCCAAGCCTTTGCCTCAGAAGAGAAAAGAGCGCTACTTATGCGAGCTGGCTCCTCGGTACCGACCACCAGCAGCAAAAAGGCAGCGTCGTGATGCGGACGTGGTTTCATGTGATCATGTGGATCTAGGAGAACGACAAGCCGGTCACTCTATGTTTTTAGAATGAGCTGAGCTTCAAGTAGCACCTCCTTAGACCAAAGTTCACTTTAGTGAATCAAGAGACAGTATTACGTTTGCTGAGTGCCACAAATGCAACGATGAATCGTTGGACAATATTCATGTGGGTCGATATGTGGTGCTGGACTTTAGTAGCGCTGAAGATGGTCTAGCAAGAGCGTTTCTTTATATCCGCGGGAAAAAGTTCCAGGAACAAAAGGTGCAGTCTGTAATAGAAGTTCAAGAACTACTGAAAAATGTCGCAAATTACAATTTGTGCACGGGTGGTGGACTGAAGCCGCAGAGCAAATCATTTGCTACTTTTAATGGACATTATTTTGCTGCAAACTGTGCTGTTGTTTCTGAATCAATGTGCATAGCCAGTAAATATCTGCAAAAATTAACTCAGAACATGATGTCCTGCAGGAAAAAGAAAGCAAGCTCAACTTCCGATAAAAAGATACTTACTGCTAAGACACGTGCCGTGTGGCTGATAAAGAAAAATACGGCAAAGCTGCTAAAAGAATTGGAACAAACGAAAACAGACATACAACTGTCAATGACAGAATTCGAGAAGAGAATCAGGGGCCTTCCCTGTAAGCAACAGCTTACTGTTCGAACTTGCTTTGAAGTTGCAGAGCGAAGGTCCACAAAAGGAATGCAGTATGCTGATGAATGGTTGATAGAATGCACCTTAATGCGAATGAGAAGTCAGAGGCTATATGCACACATAATACGACACAATATACTCACTCTGCTGGGGCGGACATGCCTGAAAAAACGCATAATGAACTTCAGGACTTGATTTGGGTCCAACCCAAACATCTTCAGCGCCCTCGCTGAGAAGACAAAACACCTGGATAGTTATTTTTGTCATGGAGACATTGTGTTCGACGAAATGAAGCTACCTGAGCATCTAGATGTAAAATCAACTGGTAAGTTTCTTTCAGGCACTTGTCCATTAATGTTACAGGGGCGTGCTTCACTGGCTTAATTTAATGCATCCCTTTCAGGTGAGCTGGAGGGCTTTGTTGATCTGGCACAATTCACATTTGAATCTCAGAAGGAGCAATTGTCTGATCACGGCATGGTGGTCTTATTTCAGCCTTTTCAGGGTAAAATATGACTGTTTTTTTTTCGCGTATCAAATATTGCTTAAGAGAAATGAAGTAATTTCTGGGGTCTTTACTTAGAGAAATGGACTCAAGTGCTCTGAGTGTTTGCATTGCGACGCAACGTCAAAGCCAATACATTGGCGAAAATCATCACGGAAGCCACCATCCTCTGTGAAAAAGCTGGCCTACTTGTTGACTATGTGACCTGCGATGGAGGCTGCTGGAACAGGTCAATATTGAAGCTGTTTGGCATAAGAGGTAACATCTGAACTAAATTACAAGTTTGTTCTCGTAATATACAACATTTCCTTCTATTTTGTGTGCATTTACTGACAGGTGCAGCTACAAGCACACGATGCAAAGCTCTACATCCAGTTGACACAACTCGTCATTTGCACTTTATGTCAGACTTCCCCCATCTTGTCAAGAATGTCAGAAACGCATTTGTGTTAAAAGGGTTCAACACTCCCGAAGGACGTGTGCTTGTAGGCCCCATTGAGGAAGCCTGGAATATGGACAGCAAGAGTGTTTCACTTAAAGTGATGCCAAAGATAACCAGCGGTCACATTCGTTCCAACTCTTTCGAAAGAAATGAGGGTTGCCCTTGCCTTTCAGATATTTGGTGATGAGATAATAGAGGGTCCTTTTCTGTATCGCTCTCACTTGCAAAGAACTTATAATTTTGTGGAGCCAACAGATATTTTTGTTGAAAAATGAACGAACTCATAAAAGTAATGACTGCTCGAATACCAAAAGCAGGTTTGTCCCTGCTGTCACCAAACTACATGTTCTTGTAGGAGTTTCTGCAATACCTGACAAAATGGGAAGAACATGCAAAGACCACAGTTGGTTGCTTCATGAGTGCAACTACTGCGGAAGGTCTCCGAGTGACCATTGAAAGCACATACAGCTTATTCTCGTACCTTAAGAACATCGGTTTCAAGTACACACTCACAGCAAATTTGAGTCAGGAACGACTTGAGAATCTGTTTGGGATTGTCAGATAGTCTGCGGGAACCAATGACCATGCAACTGCAGCACACGTTTAATGATATTACAACAAAACCTTACAACAAAACCTCCTTAATCAGGAAATCGTGCCCCAGAAGTTCTTACTGCTCTGGCTTCACTTCCTGGGGTACAGACAGAAAGCAAGATTCCTGTACTAGATAATTTGATTGACGGAGGAATGTTTGGTGATGCTAAAAGTGCACTGGAAGGTTTAGCTTTGCGCAATATCAGTGGGTCGGACCAAGTATCTTCTGTGACAGCAAAAATCCGTGAAATGCTTATTTATTATTTGACAGAATACACAGTAAGAAAGATCCTAAGGAAGACTTCCTGTATTGATTGTAAATTGTTGCTCTCCGTGGAAAAGCGTGATGCTGTGGAAAATGGTGCTTCTGAATTTACATCAAATTTCGGCAATGGAGGTTTGATGTACCCGTCAGGCACTCTTAAGTATATATTAACTGTCCTTGAGAAAAGCTTCATGACATTTTTAGCGTAAATAAGCTACACGAGCAAAGCATTCTTGACTTTGCTGATTTCATTGCGCAGGTAAAGTTGCCTGCGCTAGCCAGCACAGAGCATGCACAGCAAATTACTTGACAAACAGTAAAGTTTTACATTCTTCTACGGCTGGGCTTTTTTGTGAAGGCCTAGAGAACAGCAAAAAAAAATGGCAGCATATCCACAGAGTGAATGATGGAGAGTGGGGCGAAGCATCCGTCCGTTCGTTCATTCTTGCTTCCGTCCGTGCATGCGTGCGTCTGTGTGGCCGCCTGGGCGTCCATCCGCCCGTCCGTCTGTTCGTGCGTCCGCACGTCCATCTGTGGGCCCGTCCCTGCATTCATCCATGCATCCGCTCCTGCGTCCGTCTATGCGTTCATCCGTCCGTGCAGCCATCCGTGCGTCCGTCCATGCATCTGTCTGTGTGTCCATTCGTCCACCTATTCAGCACTCCAAGTACCACCATCTCGCATCTTTTCATCATATATTTCTTATATAGAAGCACCACCATTTAGCGTTCATTTCAAGGACTGAACGAGAGGAGGCACACGCACACTTTTCATTTCATTTAATTTCATTTCTTCAACCTTAAAGGCCCGAAGGCATTACATAAGGGGGTGTTGTACATCCAGGTTGTAAGTACCTAAGCAATAGAACAATATGAGGGTACACACTGATTACAATGAATAAGCAAATAAAGAATACAAGCGGAGATAACACGCATAACAAGACGTAAAAAATATAATAGGCGATAAATAAATTCTGGGAGAACAGTAAAACAACTATAAACGCAATAGTTAATGTGCTGTTAGGACATCGTATTTGGATTTGGAAAAGAATTCTTGTGGCTTGCGCTTCGTGTCTACTTCCCTCCTTTAACCACCTCGAGTTCATGGTATATACTAGTTCACTGTATTCATGGCACTGCGGCCCAACGCTCGCTAAACCTTTCTAAAACCAATGAGGTTACGCCCAGCGAGTGTAACATAGCAAACCTTTTTTGTCAAATAGTGCCCAATGTACATGCCAATAGCTGCTAAGGGGGAATGAGAGACAGGAGAATTCGGCTTTTAGTTAACGCGCACGCTGCGAACTTTTTATTGTTCAACAACGCACAGAAGAAATCTCTCACCGGCACCACCTTGGAGGTCAAAATGTAAGACTGGTTACACACTACAACTACGACTACGAGGGACGAACGAATGCCACTATAAGGAGCTTCGTCCCTAAAAAGAGCAGCTGAAACATTTGAAAATGAGAAGATGCAAATAATTTTTACCTGTGATATTTTTCATGTTTATTTGCTTTCATAGCCACTTTTGTTCCCGCGTTTTAGCTTGTTTTGATGCTCATGCCATTATTCTTTGAAAAAAAAAGTGAACTGGCTCTTTCACTGTCAGTTGGTACCGTGCCACCTGAGAAACAACCTACACACAGTTGCATGCATTCCTTACATAAATGAGCCTCGGCAAAGCAAGCCTTAGCGATCGAAAACGTGTGAGAACGTGTTAATCGAACCGGTTACTATTTGCCATGGGCTCCATTGCGCTGCAGGAAAAAAAATGGTCAAGCTGAACGCATGCCCGCGCTTCGGCGACACGCAGCTGGTCGGTAGAGCGCCGCTCCCCAGCATGATGACTGCTCGAAGAGCTACCACCGGCGTCATTCGATAAGCGTGCTCTCTCTCCTCGGCGGAAGGCAGAGTAGCCAATATGCTAGGGACCCTACTGATATGAACAGCCATTTCTGGCTGTTGCATATGGCGCAGCAATTAGCAGGTCAGAGTACAACTCCAAATAAAAGAGATATCTGCTTACCTGTCGTGGCAAGGCAGCGCGTTGCAGCCTGCGACGTCTGTATATCGAGCCGTCGTATGTTGAAATCGCTACGGGCACTGGTTCGTGTACCACGTTGGCGACACGAAAGCTGCACGACTCACCCGGACAAAGCACGGAGAAACGTATGCAAGTACTTCCAGAGAACACCCACCAGGCCTCAACGACCGGCGAAGCGGCATTCCGAAAAGCTCAACTGCGCCGTAACGACGCTACCACAGAACACTAGGCTACCACCGAAAATCCCTAGATCAAACAATCGCCAAAGAACAGGGAGGAAGGAAGGGTAGGAGAGGGCATGTCCAGACGGCGCGCGGCGTAAAAAGTGTGGCGGAAAGGACATAATGTTGGCCATATTCACTGGGCACAATGGCAGCGTCGTTATGGTTACGTGTTGCGCAGTGGAGCTCGTCTAGCAGCCAGTGGACGTGGGTGAGGCTGGCACGTGTGCCTCCGTAGGTCTCGTCCTGAGCAGTGGCGGACAATATCCTTGCCCTGCACCGCGTTATTGGTTACGCAGTGTTCTCCTCATTGTTACTGTACCCTTAGCAACGTTTTCAAATCCCTTTTTTCATCACGCGGTTTCAACAGTGCGCAGAACGAGTGCATATCCATGTGTCGTGCAGCGGATGACGCGGATGAAGCAGTCAGTGTTCAGCGAAATTGCGTTGGGCACCATGACAAAGCTGAACGACGACGAACGCCATGCAAGTCAGTGACGGTTGAGCAGTGCTCCTGCTTGTGACAACGGACGACTCTGTTGAGCCCAGCCAGACGTCATGAGGACCATGCGCACATAAGTAGTTTCGTGTTGTGTGTGTACAGTAACAACTTGCATGTGCGTATTAAAACCCCTTTTTTGTTCCATGTCGGCTCGCCGCCCTGAGCCTAGCTGGCTCAGCGCGCGTCCGGCTCCTTGCCTAAGCCTGGTGCAGCGTCTCACGCTACTCACATCGTCGTGCCCAGCCGCCCACCGGAATGGAGTGCGTCGTAGAAGGTCATACCATCTCTGAAGAGGAGTGGTCCGACGATTCCTGGCAATCGCCCGGCTATCGTGCCCAGGAACGACGCCGACGGGAACTTCAAAACCAAGGCAAGCCCGCTCTTCAACCGTGTACGTCGGAGAATGCCCGCGCCGCTGTGCCGGAACGCCAACCCCAGGTCAAGTCACGTCCGCCTCGGTTACGTCGGCGGGCACCACTCCCCCGATTGCCGCAAGACTCCATTCATATAGTAGGACGTCCAAGAACGCCCATCGACTTGACGAAAGTGCCGCCGTGGCAATTGCACGACGCCCTGCTCAAGGCAGCTTCACTGCCAGATCAGCCACCAGCAAGTCGGGATCGCCTTCGGACGCACCCCACCAATAATACCTTTACCTTGAGCGTGATCGACTCGCAACGCGCCCAAGCCTACCTTCGAGTGAAGTCGATTACCATCGGCGCTGCTACTATCGAGCTCCATGTCTACGCCCCCCCTCCAGACGACGCCATACGAGGCATCATGTTCCATGCATACGATGACTTCTCAGACGAAGAGATTTTGGCAGACCTACAAGCCAGCAACCCCACCATTCCTATCGTGAGTGGAAGACGCTTGGGCCAAACTAGGCACGTCGTGGTTGCACTAATGACGCCAAACCTTCCAAAGTGGATATTCTACCACGGAACCGACATCAGGCTGTACCCGTTCTACAACAGGGTGGAATCGTGTTTTAACTGCCGCAAGGTTGGTCACCGCACGGATGTTTGCCCGATGCCACGTAAGCAGCGGTGCCGCCGTTGCGGAGAGGAACACCCCACACCAGGACAGGGCGAAACACCCGCATGCACGCCACGCTGCATCGTCTGCAATGGTGCACACAACACCGGCAGCTCAAACTGCAAGTATCGCTTTATCAAGAAGGCGCCACCCACCCCGCAATCGAAGCAAGAAGCGCAAGAACCTTCGTCGAACATCCATCGCAACCCATCTCACAGTGGCTCCTCCAGCAGACGCTCACCATCATCTCGAGACCATTCTGCATCTTTCCCACCACTCGGGAACAGCAGCAACCAGCAGCAGCGCCGAGAGAGCAGGTCCCCATCCCACACCCGGCGCTCAGGGTCTCGTTCAGCTAAACGACGTGGCAGCAGGTGTCGATCCCACAGCAGGCGCCCGAGGTCACGCTCAGCCCAACGACGAGACAGCAGGCCCTCATCTCACTCAAGGTCCAAATCAGCCAGGCGCAGCCCATCGGTGTCTCGTTCATCCAGTCGAGGTCCCGGAGAAGCGTCCAAGTCGGTGGCCTGGCAGCGGGGCGCCCCGGCATCACTACTATTTTCCGATTCACAGGTGAGGGAGTTGGCAAAGGAGAATTCTGCCCTTAAGGCTCAAATCTCGGCCCAGCAGTCCCAGATAGCTAAATTGACTAGCTACATCCAGTCTCTAGAAGCCAAAATAGATAGAGCACTCAGTATCGACAAACAAACTACACCCACATCATCCGAAACACAAGACGCACATCCGAACCCCCTGGCACCAAACCCGGCGTTATCGCCAGTTCCTCAACTTCAGAACGCTAATAAACGCAAGGCAGCTACACCCACAGCTTCACTCCACGCAGACGCCGACATCACTACAAAAGTAACGACGGCAGTCACGGCAGCCATCTCAACGCTGAAATCCGATCTGAACGCTGAAATAGAAACGCGCTTTAATGCGATCCACCAAACCATCCGGGAAACAACCACCTCATTCGCCGTGTTAAAGAGCTCGACCGAAGCTGCACTGGCCGACTTCAGTGTGCAGTTGGCCATCCACCGCACACCATCCAATAGCCGGCAAACACCGGCCCCTACGCCAATAACATAGTCATGGCGGCTCTCCACACGCTCACCGTCTGGCAGTGGAACTGCAGGAGCTTCCGCAATAAGAAGGGCCATCTGCAGCAACATATCCAGCATATTCAAAACCATGCACCAAATGGGGAATGTTCGCCGGACATCATAGTTTTACAAGAAACGAACACTGCCGCTCAACTGCCCGGATACGCATCATATAATCAGAAAATAGACATATCCGCGAGCGCACAATGCCACACTGCCATCTTAGTACACAAGAATGTCACAGCCATTCAACATGAAATTGAGGGTACGAGTATTCATCACACACTGGTGGAAATTATACCAAAAAGACGAGGAGACAAGCCACTCTTCATTTTAAATATATACAGCCCTCCAAGAGATACAGCTGCGGATCTACCTTACATCTTTCGGAAAGCAACAAATCTGGCGAAGGATGCAAAGCTGCTCGTACTAGGCGATTTTAACGCAAAACATCCCGAATGGGGATACCCGAAATCCAACCCCAAGGGTCGCCGATTATGGAGCATCATACACGACCTAGGTTTCAGTATCCTCAATGATCCGGAGCAATCGACGCGAATCGGGAACAGCGTATGTCGAGATACTACCCCAGACCTCTCCCTTTGCAAAAACACGGAGGGTGCCCGTTGGCAAAACACAGGTCACACCGTAGGAAGTGACCATTTCATTCTAGCGGTAACCATTGAGTTAACCACAAGCAATGTAAAAAAACGAGCCACAGCTCGCATTACAGACTGGGATAAATTCCGCCAACTGCGCAAAGAAACGGCACCCGATTCGGTATTGGACTTGAACGAATGGATACTTTCTTTGAGTCGAGATGTGGACGCTACAACATACCAAGCAGACGTAACTCCGGAACAGCCATCAACAGATTCACGCCTTCTACATATGTGGGAGGCGCATGAAAGCCTCATGCGTAGGTGGCGGCGCCAACGTCACAACACAAGGCTCCGCCGCCGCATCTCGAGGCTCGAACGTGAATTAGAAGCCCACACCGCTGTGCTAACACGCCAACAGTGGGGCCAACTTTGCGGCAGCCTCAATGGCCAGATGGGCTGCAAGAAAACGTGGCATCTTCTGCGACACCTGCTGGACCCTGGTAGCTCCAAGTCGGCCGCACGCAAACAGCTCGCGCGAATTGTCCATCAATACCCGGGCACCAACGAAGAGCTGCTGGAGGAGCTCATCACCCGCTACATCAACACATCTCAGAAACAGAACAGCACAGAGCAGTTGCCTGAATACACTGGAACAGCCAACGAACAGTTGGACGCCGACATTTCGGAAAGTGAGGTTTGCATAGCGCTACATAAACTGCGTACAACATCGGCACCCGGTCCTGACGGGGTGACAAATAAGACGCTGCGCAACCTCGATCCAAAGTCGGTAGGGGCCATTACTGAATATATGAATGAGTGCTGGAGGTCCGGCCATTTGCCATCAGAATGGAAACACGCAAGGGTCGCGTTTATACCGAAACCGGGCAAGAAACTCGACCTGGAGAATCTTCGTCCAATCTCGTTGACCTCCTGCCTGGGCAAACTAATGGAGCATGTTGTCCTCTGTCGCTTGCAAAATTTCGCGGAAGAGCACCGCCTACTTCCCCCCACAATGCTGGGCTTCAGGGCCCATCTATCCACTCAGGATGCGCTCATCCAGTTGCATCACGATCTCCTACGACCTGAGAGTGGCACTAGTACCAAGGCTTTGCTCGGTCTGGACCTTCACAAAGCATTTGACAACGTGAAGCATAGTGCCATTTTAGGCAGTCTGTCCGAACTACGATCCGGGGAACGCATATTTAACTACGTCCGTGCTTTCTTATCTAATCGAACGGTTGAACTCTCAGTGGGTGACCTTCGTTCTAAGCTCATCACACTCGGTGATCGCGGCACCCCGCAGGGAGCTGTTTTGTCCCCTTTCCTTTTCAACCTCGCTATGAGGTCACTACCTCCCAAACTTGACACGATACCCGGCCTGCGATACACCCTCTACGCAGATGACATCACGCTCTGGACGACGGTGGGATCCGATGGTCAAATCGAGGAGACTCTTCAAAGAGCAACCGACGTAGTCGTTCAGCACGTGTCAGAAGCGGGTTTGGAGTGTTCCCAGAGCAAATCGGAGCTACTATTACTGCGACCTCCAGATCGCCGCAAAATTAAGACTCCACTTCCTAGTATTAACGTGTATGTCAATGACACGCCAATTAAGCAGGTGGCCCACATGAGAGTACTCGGACTCATTGTGCAAACAAACCACCACAACAACATTACGCTAGACCGTCTCACCGTAACCGTGAACCAGACGGCCCATCTTATATCTCGAGTGAGCGCTCGCAATCGAGGCATGAAGGAGAAAGAACTGCTACAGATAATTCAAGCCTTCGTTTTGTCGCGCTTCACGTACGCCCTCCCTTATTTGCACCTCCTTCAATCTGAGCGAGCCCAACTAAATCGGCTCTTACGCAAAGCGTATAAGGTGGCATTGGGTCTCCCCCGAAACACATCGACAGAGCACCTCCTCAGTCTTGGGCTGCATAACACCTTAGAAGAACTTCTTGAAGCGCATCTTACGGCGCAAATTCACCGATTACAGGGAAGCAGGACGGGGCGTTGGATCCTTGCTAACATTGACCATGTGGTATCTCCTACGGGTAACGATCCGGCTGTCATCCCCCCCAACATCAGAAAGAAATTCCTCATAAAACCACTGCCAAAGAACATGTTGGCCAGCCATCACGACGGTAGAAGGAAAGCGAGGGCCAAATTCTTGCAAAAAACGTACGCGTCCAACCCAACCGTTGCGTACGTTGACGCCGCCCAATACCGAGAGTTTACTAAAGCATATGCAATAAGCGTAATCACTCTCCCCGGCAACAACGCCAATTCACCTCAAATTAAAGCGGCTGCTTCTGTCCGTGTGCTTAATACGACAGAAGCTGAGGAAGCGGCGATAGCGCTAGCAGCAGCATCCGGATTCACCACTATACTCAGTGACTCAAAGGCTGCTATATCCAACTTCGCACGTGGCATTGTGGCCCCCACAACTCTGCGTTTACTATTGCCCAGTCTCCTTACAGATGCTGAGGAAGACGCACTATCCTCCATTGCGCTGGTATGGGTGCCGGCTCACGCGGGGAACCCAGGGAACGAGGCGGCCCACCTATATGCTCGAGGATTCGTCAGCCGAGCGGTGGTACCCGCCTCTGATTTGGAAAACCCTGGTGAAGCCTTGACATCCTACCATGACATCACACAATATTACCGTCTTTCGAGGCAGACAAAACCACCCCCGCACCATAAGCTAACTAAGCGCCAGGAGGTTATCTGGCGCCGCTTGCAAACACATTCATTTCCGTGCCCATACATTTATGCACGTATATACCCCGACTCGATTGATCCGCATTGCTCGCATTGTGGCTCAATAGCCACACTTAATCACATTCTCTGGGCCTGCAGGGAAGATCCCCCCTCTCTCGATCTCCTAGCCGCTCCCTCGCCAGAGGGGTGGGAGGCAGTTCTGACCTCCACCAGCCTGGCCGTTCAGCTCCAGGCCGTACAAAGGGCAGAGGAGGTGGCCATCAGGTTCAGCCTGGCGGGTCACCTACCTCCTTAAGTCTGACGACAATAAAGTTGTGTTCTCTCTCTGTTCCATGTCATCTCAACGTAGCAGCAACCGCGTTCAAGTGTCACTTGCACCGTGCTCAAAGTTACCACGGTCGCAGGATGCTGACGCCGGTCAGTTTCACGCGAAACACGGACACAGTGGCCGGACGCTGCGTCGGCCGCGTGGCGAAATGCAACCGTAGAAGGTGCACGACCGACCATGTTGTCTGTGCAGTTGCTGAATTAATGACCTGAAAACACTCACCGTTGTCAGTGCATCTAGCACGCGTGCGTTCTCCTGTAGTTGCTTCGTTGTCGGCGAGCCGTTACAACCTGTTATTACTCGGACGAAATGATTTCGCCGAAGGTGTCCCGTTGGCTCAGAGTGATGAGCCCCGTTCCATTAGTTTCGGATCGTCGCGACACACGCGTTGCGCAGTTCACGTGCTTCTCGAGCAGGAGAGAGAGTCGCGCCTTCTGCTTTACATTCGGATGTAAAGAAGAGAGGAGAATTCGCCCAGTCAATATGGTCGACTTTCGGCTTCATCGTGGCTTCACAACGAGTGACGTCAGGGCCTCTCCCACCTTTCCTTCCGCCGTGCCAAAGAATCTCTTTAGGGCGCTAAGTACGGACCATAGAGTCAATACAGAGTCAGTATATTAAATCTGCGGTACGGACGAATACTAGTTGGCGCATGCGCAGAGCGAAAACACTCGTTGGCAACATTGTGGGCATTGCCTAGGTTTGAAGCTCTCATGCTGACACCTCTCTTTCTAGCCACCATACATAGAGGTGTGCGCCGAGGCGATTTCGACCGGTGGCGGCGTAAGGGTCGTCCAGAGTCGGCGGTGGCGGCGTTGTCGTCGCATGCAGGTTATTTCATCGGCACCGGCGCGCGGCCAACTTTCGTCTGCGGTGCGGAAACCGAAACTAAAAACTCAAAAAGCTCTTCTGCCACAAGTTACTGAATTAGTTGAAAAACAGGGATCTTCATCGAAATGGCATAAATTACACTACACAGATGTGTCGACATTACGATTAATGCAAAGTATTTTGTAAGATAGTTTTATTTCGCTGTCATAAAAAATAACGCGTATTTCAATCGATGACCATGTTCTACAGTGAATGTGCAGCACATTGCTTGTTTTTTTTTTAATTTAGGATGCAGCAGTTTGTTCCTGTTGTTGGCTGCGTCGTACTTCATGAAACTTTTCATTGAGCAATGAGCAATAGGTGACGCACGTCACTCAGTTCGCTTTTTCCGGATCGGATCTTACTTTTACATTGTACACTGCACAAAAAAAGAAGCACCTCTGCTTCGAGTTTTGTTATTGCGATTGCATGAAACCACTTTTTTTAGTATCTGTCATGCCTTGAATGTAACTTTCCTTAAACGAATCAAAATACCTTTTTTTCACAATGTGAGAATCTTTTGTGTAGCGGTATAGGATGCGGAAGAAAACAAATCTGCGCATTTATTCAACTAGTCCTCAGCGCGGTGTTCAATAAATGAAGTGGGCGTGGGCCAGGCAGGTGGTGCAAAAAAGACACTTGACCCCTTCAAGCTGCAACAGAACTTGCTACCCACTCTAGCGACACCAACACGACCTGCTCCCTCAGCCGTGATGCACGTTGAAAGAAGGATTTGCATTTCCCCAAGACAAAAACCTGTCGATGCTCATGTGCACATGAGAGCAAATGATATATTTGCTCAGATACACAGCCCATACTGGTCCCGAGCTGGACGCCCGTTGACCACGCTTGCAGAGAACCTTGACTCCCCAGCCTTTGTGTTTGGTCAGGGGAGGGGGACACCCCTTTCGAGAGGGCCCCATTAAAATTTCTCTAAAAAACGTCACAAATAAGGATGCTTGATAAGTATGTATAAAACATTCAACTTTTCAATGCTTTTTTTTTTTGTAGCGTGTACACGTGCTCAATACCCATCAGTTGTGTGAGAACATTGAAATAGCAACTGCCTCTCTCGACTGGTTGCGGAAAAGAGTCAATGGAAGAATGCAATTACGAGTGCTGGGTATCTATGTTCGTTTGTATATTTGATTTCTAGGCATGATTTAAATTCTTATATAAACGAAAATAAAACCTGAAACATATTTAAAAAAGACTGATATTGCAAGATGTGTGTTGCAAGACGTGATTTTTGTAGACTTACGCCTCTGCAAGGCACATTTGGTGTCACGAATTCGCAAGTGTCCCCACTTTTTCCCACGACACCACCCAATTTCTCCCCGCCCTCCCTAATAAAAAGGCACCAAAGTAATTCTCCGTAGGCCTCCGTGATTGCCTACTGGCATGCGGTGGGCCATTTCAGTGGCTAGGACCAACAGTGCCGATTTCGACATGCTTTATGGAAGGTGCTGAAGGATCAAGAAAAGGCCGATTGTTGTAAATTTCTTAGAGTTCAGTGATAGTTTTTTGTGTGAATATCGTGTATAATTGAACCTCAGTTGTGTATAATGCTCCAATAAAAAAAATTTTCATCCTGTCTCACTGCAATGTCGGAAGCCATCACATGTGCAGGCATCATTATGCTTCTATATACCATTTCTAAGGTCAGTGCATTTGTAGAAATAATTCTCGTTAATTGAATATTTTGAGTATAATCCTTGATTGGGTTAGTATGTGTAAAATATAAATTTGAGATTAAAAATTCTCATTGTGGGTTGGTGCATGAAAGACACATTGATTAAAACTGACGGTTCTGGAGTTACGGCAGAGGTAACATTCGTTATGTTTTTTTTTTCGGTTACGGTAACGGTAATGCGTTACCTTTTTTATGTGTTACGTGGAGCCATGAAACGTTCCCTTTTTTATTAGAGTAACAAGTGAAGTATTTGGTTACCTTTTACTGTAACCGATATAACACTAAATAGACTTACAGGAGTGATGTCGGCCCACACCGCCAGTTGTTGTTGCGGTCTATAGGCTGGCTGTAAACATTACATGGATATATTGCTTTCAGCCAGCACGTGAAAGGGAAGGGTTGCTCGACCATTGAGGATTTTGACCTTTGAGGAATACACAACAGACTCTTAATGATATGCATATCATCCCACTGAATCGTGCACTTCGTTTCGCCAAAATTTACAGTCAACGTGAGTGCTGTCGTCACGCCGTATGTTTTAGGTAGAAACTCAGCCTACTCAAGATACCTAAAGACGTCGATCCACCTTGCAACGCGTGGCTACCCACTGACGGTTCTGCATGAAAATGGCATATACAGTGAAACATGTTGCATCTGCTGAAATTTTATCGCAACATTATTATACTGCCACACTCGCTTGTATTTTTATGTCACTGTATTGCGCAAAGTCACCGCCGTAGTGGTTCAGTAGCTAAGGTACTCGGCTGCTGACCCGCAGGTCGCGGGATCAAACCCCGCCTGCGGCGATTTTATTTTCGGTAGAGGCGCAAATGCTGTAGGCCCATGTGCTGAGATTTGGGTGCATGTTAAAGAAAACCAGGTTGTCAAAATTTTTGGAGTCCTCCACCACGGCATCTCTCATAATCATGTGGTTTTGAAACGTTAAACACCACATGTTAATCAATTGTCTTGCTCAAAGCACGCTTGGCTGTCTGCGAAAATTCTACATTATTTCAGAATCTTCTGATAAGCTTGAGACACCTACAATATGGAGGATTTCGACGCCACGTGTATAAATGGCAACGTACCTTCGCGAAGATCATAGTACCGACGACCAATGCTCTAATTACCACTATCTGTGTAAAGCACGAATTTCTAATACTTTGCACTTTCCTAGGCGCATGTTCGCTCAATAAAAAGTGTCGTCTTGAGCAACCCACGTACCATCTTCTTTGACGTCGCAACCACGTGGCAATAGCGCAAGTGAAATGAGAACGCTGAAATGATTGATACAAAACAGAGTGATGGGGCGTAAGTGCACGCCCAAGTTTTATGTGAGATGCGTATGCCACAAGCTATTTTTTCTGTAGAACCAATATGATGCGGATTTGTTAAAATAATATGAACTTGAATGTCAAGATAGGGAAAACACGAACTTGGAAAGAGACAGTGGAGACGAAAAGTGATAGGTATCGACGTAAAGTTGGATCGGTCATTCCACGCAAAATGTCCAAGGCGCCTTGGCGACTATCTCAGGTGTCTTCAAAGAATGTCGGGCTGCTTTACTCCATTGAAAGCAGTCTATTGAGAAAATGTTTTGCGGAAAAAAATATTTTTGGTCGCCTATATGTGACCGAAATTCCGGCTATAGGCTGGGTCCTATATCGAGCCCTAAGATAAAAGCACATTTACTGAGCGAGTCTATGTGGGCTCCATTTATTTTGCCAACCTATTGTTCCGAATATTTGAAACTTCTCGGGATGGCGTGCTTTGTTGTATTGACGTTCCGGCTTGTAAAGCCGAAAATTTTTATTTTTCAAACTATAAGACTCTTCATATCTCCCCCCTCCTTTGAACTCGTTCTAGGGTTGGTTTAAGGATGTGGAAATGCAATGAACATCACTAAATGACTGATGAGGTAAAATATTAACATTAAAACCATAGTAAACGTGACTTAAAAGCTAATTCTACAAAAAAACAATGTAACCTGAACTAATAATGTCACGACACATCTAAAACCTCATGCAATGTATATTGCATACCTGCAAGGTGTCGTTATTCGAGCACTTTTGCAGTGAAGTTTGGTCACGGAGTTAATCTCGTTCATGGTGGGGCTATTTTTAGATTTAACGTTTGAATATCTAACGAAGCATTAGGAAATTTTTTCCGTGAAACCCGTATTTTTTTTTTTTTGGTGATGAAATTGAGGATTGTATGCATTGTGCTGGCACGAACTTTAATGTAGGTGATGTGTTTATAGAGCACACCGTTTAGTGACTGTGGTGAAATAGAAACAGCAATTTATGTTAATTCATGCTACAAAACTCACGTGACCTGCTCCCAGAGAACAGAAGAATGCATAACGAAGTGCATTGCTAACGAAAGCAATTATTAAACATTTCTCAGTCTTTTAATACTGTTTCTGTAGTCCAATGTGCAAACGTTCGTATTAAACGACCATGACGGTACGAAGGCATGGAATAGGGTTCTGCAGCATGTTGTGACGCAAGTGCCACTCCAGGTCACCTTTATTACGTGACATCGGAATCCACACTAAGCTTGATTTATGATTAGGTACCTAATAAACGGAGAATAAGTGCTAAGCTCCAGATTCATTATTAATGCGGCTTCAAAGACGAGAAAGCGGCACGATTCGCGAGCAATCGAGCACCCGTTCTCTCTATATATTGCGTTGAACTACTTGTGCCCTCAGATACCGCTTCAGTTTTTTCTTGAATAATTGTGGCGATTTGAAAAGTTGTGAGCGTCAAACAAGACGTTAACAATAACGAGAGAGACAGGACGGGTGCTTGAGAACGTAGTGGGGAAGCATTATTTTGCGCTCAAAATTTACCGCCAGCAATGCGCCCTCTGGCTGGATTTGAAGTTCTGTTAAAATGTAGCGACGGCACAAACCTCGGGCTTTTGTCATGTCATTTGCTACCAATTAAACAGCAGCTGCGTAATTTAGGGTACCATGAAAATTTTCACGGCCATATTTCAAGAAGGAAGGAGGCAGAAACGCACCGTTCATGTCGTACGTGTTCCTTCATGACTCGCGGAAATAAATTTATTAAAGCTGTAACGTGGTCGAAAAATTCTGTTACCTTTCGGCAATCACAGAGGCTTTTAATCCTCGAGTCTTTTTATGAGACATTGCTGCCATCTTTTTCCAACAGGCCTGCGATTCTGTTCTACCCACACAACGTAGCAATGCCCGTGTTTTTGTAGATTTTTTTTTCATCTTCATTCAAACACTTTTCCGTTCATAGACATCTTTGAAGCGCGTAAGAGCTTTCTTTCGTCCCTCACCCATCGTTGCGTTCGTCCAGTCCACGTTGCAAAAGGCTTGATGGCAAAGTCGTTTTCCACGCTCAGGTTTCTCGTACCGAAGCTTTCGTGCTCTTTGTGCACTTCAAGGAATGCAGAAAGACTACAAAACAACGCAACGAGCTCTACACCATGCCGTCGGGACTGGTATGGGGCAAACATGTTGCGGGTAGTCTCGCAGTGTTCTGCCATTGTGCTCCGTTCACTGTTCCCTGCGCTCAAGTTCGTTCGACATGCGGCGTCATTGCGGCGCCAGTGGTGTTGTGTTTCCCGGGTCTTTTCTTATACACAGTGTTCTACGAATAAATACCTCTGTGTAGCCGCTGGTGCCGAGGTCACGGATTAGTTTTTCCTTTCTTTCTTCCACAGCACTGGTGACAATTGGTGGTTAGATTATCGATTATTTATTTATTTATTTATTTATTTTAGTTTTCTCGTTTAGCCAGTTAGATGTATTCTTGCCCAAGATGATCTAGAACCTTTTTTTTCTCGTGGGAATGACCATAGGTATCTGAGTACGTGGTTGCAGCTCCACATTTCCAAGTCGTACAACTCGGACTGCCCTGCCAACGGCCCCTATTCTCTTTCTGCTCTAGCAGCCGTGACCATCACGTTCTTTCAAACCTTCTCCCACTACCTACTTCTAAACTCTTTTCTCCACTCTCCCCCCCCCCCCCATCCCTTCAAGCGACTGAGCCGTGGTCTCGCAAGGAAAGATCATGTCTTTTTCCTTTTCATCAACCACAGATTCATCCATTCAGGGGAAGCTTGCATGCAGTATATCTGGTTTGGAAAGCAGGTAAGGTTAGCGGAAACTCACCTCACTCTGAGCTGCCGAGCGCAAAACAAAGCTTAGCCGAGAGTCATGAGAAGGCAAGGAGATTACACAGCAAAATGAAAAGAGAAGATATTTGCTTAATGGATTATTGCGAAAGCCAGTGGGGAAACCCTTTTCTTTAAAACCATCCCCACTTCTAGTCGTAGATTGAAGTAACGAGAAAACTCCAACCAAAACATATTTTTAAAAAAACAACGTTTTGAAGCTGATCTCTTACCCTTGAGGAAGAAGCCGGACCAGCTTCGAAACATCGGGTTTTTTTCCCTTGAATATATATTGGTTCAAGTTCTCATTCCTTCAGTTTCTATCCAAAGCAGGCAGACGATTGTCGAATGTTCACCTTTGATTCGAGTCGTACATTATATCTTCGCTGCTCTGACAAACCCCCTCGCACGGAGACATTTAGAGGAGGAATGGCAGGTGCGCAACCGTAAACAGCCTCTCGTCCTTCTTGAACGCTTATAGCTCTCGTGTGCGTGTGTGTGCGGGGAGGGGGGGGGGGCAGAGAGAGGAGTACTGACGGAAAAAATATTGCATCTTGTTTTTTTTTGTTTTGCAGCAGGTAGCTTACGACCTAGTCATTATTTTTTTTTTTTTTGAGGAAGCAGCATACAATACAACACAATCATGCCCACCTAAAAAGACGCAAGCACAGGCGCTGTATCGCAACTGATGAGGTATTGTCGAAAGACTCAGCTTATGTAGGATAACACATACATGTGAACTAACACCAGTGAATCCAATGAAGACAAGTTTTTCTTGCAGTCTTTTGCAGGAAGTCTTGATGAATGACGAACCATGAATGCACCTTACCTAATTCGAAACTCGGGACAGGTAACAGACTTTCTAGAGAACGCGACCCTGTCAAGTCACGGTTCTCAGATTTTCTGCTGACAAAAATTTTATATTACAATATTCCGCCCAATGACCAAATTACAAGCGTGGGTGAATGTATTGAGCAGCATAGTATCACCGAATTTCAAAATAACACAGGTATTTACAGCAGCCAATTCATGTGGTACTCATTCTATATAGCGCTATCACTGCGCATGTGCCTGTCGCGGAAATTGCATTCTATGTTAAGTTTCTGTTTAATATCATTATGTGGAGGCACAGGAAATGACTTGTTTTTGTATGTTGAAAGCTTTTATATATGTTTCTCTAGGTTGCTTGGTAATTGCAATTCTTTCACATGTGTTTTTAATGGTGCTCCTTCGATGTTTATTGTATGAGCCGGACCAAGTCGAATATCACTCATTTTTAGTCTGAGTGCGTCTGTTTTAGAAACATTTGGCAAGTCTGTGAGTCCAAGCAAGTCCTCTTGAGGGAAATTTTGGCGAGTCTGAGTCTGCCATAGTTATATTTTTGTTTTGTTTTGGTGAGTTTAAGTCCTAGTGAGTCCGCTGAAGGAACGTTTTGATGAGTCTGAGTTTTAGTGGGTATATTTGAGGAAAGTATTAGTGGATCGGGCTGACAAAAAACATCGGTGAGTCTATGTGAGTTCAATTAGTGAGAAATTTCGTTAGTCTCAGTCCAAGTGAGTCCAAATCAAAATATTTTTGTATATGGTTATTGAGTTAGTCTGAGTGAGTTCCATTTATTTTGCCAACCTATGCCATCCGTGGGATCTTTCCGTATTCCGCAGAGTGTAGTCTGAGTGTTGTTAGTGAAATTTACTATAACCTTGCTCGTTTGAATAGCGAATTCAGTTTTCATGTTAAGCAAAATCGTTTGTTCCAAATGTTAAAAGCTGCACAATATTGCTGCAATTTTTCTGTCATACAAGCATCCAGAAAACTTGCCGAAATGTTCTGTTTGCATTTCTTTCAGATAGCGGCGCAAGGAATGGGCATGGGAGAGCTGGAGCTCCCCCCCCCCTCAAATTTCAACTCGCCCCCCCCCTCATTGCCCCCCCCCAAGAGGGAACATTGTCACAACACAATGGCTAAGTTGTCTGCCTCCCTGCCCACCTTTAAGGAACTCACTTATCATGAGTGTCCCACCAGTAAAATAATCCTGACGCTGCTCTGATTTATTTCTTTGTGTTGTTGCACTATGCGTAAATACCTGAGTAAGAAAATACTTTCTCTGGGGAGGGTATATAATGCCTATATTTTTAGAAGACTCAAGTTTTTTTTTCAGTTTTGTGAGAAAAAAACATGGGCTTAAGAAAATCGTAATTCAAGTCCACATTGAGACACAATTTACACAATGTGGGGCTCCAAGTGAAAATAAACTTTATACCTAAATCTAGAGCTAACAAGCAGCTTTATGTGGCAAGTGTTATCACTGGGCTATGCCACGCCATCTCTCCCAACCTTGGCGCTCGACCATTAGAGATTAGCTTTAAAGAATTGAGGATCATCTATTTATAAAGCATGGGGTTTTCCCCTGAATTGTTTCACGATATACAATTTTCAGTACCGTAAGACTCATGTGAATTGTTTTCGGAAAGCTTGACTCGTAAAATGTTATTGACAAAAAATCCGTTCTACATTCTAAATAAAATTTCTGTATGTTACTCCCATATTTAAATAGAGAAAAATTTGCCGAATTGAACAGGGGTGTCCTTTTAACTTGAAATAATTTTTACGAACCCTTTCATAATTGTTTATTGCTGGCTTAATAAAGAGAAATATGGCCCATATTGGAGATTTTTTCCATAGATAGATACTAGTGAAATGAAAAAGATCGTATTAACGAATTGTCAAGTAGTTTTCATGAAATAATGTTAGACGTACGTAATGCAAAATAGTGCGAACAACTGGCAACAAAATTTCCTAAAAAAGCTTTTTTTTTTGCTCATAAGTGGTCGTAAGTTTAACATTGACGTGCTCCATGTGAAAATATACTGAACAGTTCATTTAGTAGTGGTTTTCATTGCGTACTGACTGAACGTTTTTATTAACATTTTGTTTTAGGTGAGAAATTTATCCACTAGTTATCTTCGGCTTATGTAAGTTATCTGTGTGCTTGCACGTGTTCGTGCCTTTTAAAAAAATGGATCCTAGCATGAAGTGCAAGCTGCGTAGAAGCGAGGAGAATTTAGAGAACATATTCAGCTTTGTTCAGGCCAATTGAAGTGATTTATTAGAGAGTATTACCTTGGGTCCCTATCAAAGTGCAGAAAATCAAGACACCGTATTATTAAAAAGTCATACGTCAGAAAGCTGAAAATTTTAAATGTCATAAAATAGAAACACCTAAAACAAGAAAGGCTGAAAAATCAAAATGCTGAAAAGACGTATTGAAGAAAATCGCTTGAACCATACACGCCAATACCCCCGATTCGATGGGAAATGGACGAAGATATGACGGGTTGTGTTCCCAAAAAGAAAAGCCAATACTTTGTTGCAGTTGTGGTTATATTTATGTGTTTGGCAAGAAGGTGTATTCTAGGCATTATTGTATGTGCGAGAAGTAAGGAGAGGAGACTGCAATGCCAGAGTGACTACCGACCTTCCTGTAGAAGGCACTCGCATGGCAATCTCGAAGAAAGAGATCTACGACAGCCATACACTTTCGGCTTATTGCTACCATGAAGAGGAAGCAAGCGAGATTCCAAGACATCGTCAAGGGAGCGACAACTCCGCCGGTTACAGAGCAAGAACAAAGAGTTACGCAAATTCACTTGATGCTGTTCTGGGCAACCCAGACAATGACGACATTTCAAGTTTTTGACAACGAATTGCACACAAGCTATTTGCGATAAGCAAGAAATCACTCTGATGTGCAATTGGAGGTGGAAAAGTATATATTTTGCTATTTGTATGAAGGCATGAGATAAATTTAAAGGGACAACTGGAAATGAGGGTGAAAGAATGTGCTGACGTAACCTCTAATTTAGGTAGGTACTTCATCTTCCAGTATAGCTAGGTGACGCAGACATTTTGATATTTCGGCGCTTCGATAGTTAGGAGTTTTGATTTTTGACATACTACAATTTCGGTATCTTGTATAATCATCTTTTTGATTTTTCGGTGTTCTAACTTTCGGCATTCCAATAGTTCGTCATTTCGATTTTCGGCGTTTCGAGTGCCACACTTATATAGCTTTAGCCAACAAAAAATGCGAACTCTACCCAGGTGCATTCAAACCACGTGCAGCTCTCCTCTTATCGGGAAATGATACCAACCTGTGCGACAAAAGCAAATAATCCGTCAAAATAAAACAAATGTTGCATGGGAAAGAAGTCACAGTTATGAGCTAACTGAATAATATTTGAGACACCATGTTTAATTAACCAGTAATTATGTGTTGGTTTATAATTGCAACTCGTCCGCAGCGAAGCATACCTTTTTTTATTTTCGCGGATTCTTTGCTCGTTGTGCTCTATCAATTTATAAATCTTCGGGTGTACTTAACGAGGTGCTTTACACTTTGGTATCCCTTAGCAGTGTCATAAGGGATCCACGTGGTGCACTCTTAAGGTATTCGAATTCCTCGATGTATAAAGCTAATACTTGCGCGGAAACAATTTGATTACGCACTTAGAGAGCTGGGTATGCTTTCTAGATGTTTCTCGCGTCCACTCAGCTTGTACTTAATTCTAGGATTGCATTTCATGCTAGGAACCACCACAACCAACCACCTTCGTATAAACACATGCGAGGACTGAGATTAGTAGAACGCCAATCAAAACATATTTAACTCACTAAAACAAAAGAAAGCTTTTTGAAAAAACTTACAGTCGGTACACAGGGCAGGCTGCTAGCAAATGCGCTGTTAGTGTGTTGCTGTCTGGACACCTCAATGTTGAATTTAGAACCTAATGCGGCGCGTCATTGGCTTAACATCTTTCTACAGAACACCACAGTCTAGATGGTGATGGTCTACAAGTCCGTCAATTAGCAGAAGTGGACTCTTACAATGTGCTTTACTTTTCCAACTGCGTCAGGCGCATAGTCTTCCAAGCAGCCCCCTAGAATAGGTGTAACTGAAGGTCTCATTGAAGAAGAGATACAAGCTAGTTTTCTTTTTGTACCAGCACCAAAAAAACCCATCGGCACTACTGCCGCGTGCTCCACGTAGCCCCACTCAGTGAATAGACAAACGCCATGATAAAAAATAGCAATTGGCAAAGTGAATGGTTTAACCCAACACCCTCAAGACTAGAGGGTTTCGTTACACCGGCCGTACAGACAATAGCATAAAGGCTTTTACTTGCTGTCTTCGCCTTCGCGATGGTCAAGAGTTGTATGTGCTACATCTGTGCACCGGGCCTCAGTGCATAAACCGGGTTTTCAGCAAAACTATGTCGCTTATTTTAATCAAAATATTCCAGAGGGAAAATGTCTGGGGATCGAATGCTTGGTAGTCTGTAGGAAATACTGTCACTGCGTTTATATGGCTAAGTACTCCTATGTGCTAAGGAATACTTCTATGAGTACTAAGTACTCCTATGTGCAAACTTAGTTTTAAAAAGGTTGGAGTGATTTCTTTTTTCTTGGTGCATCAATCAGGAGTACCATTTCCAGAAGTCACGCGCGGCGAATAAATATTTGTAGTACTTTGAGCAAAATATAAGCGACTGACAACCACCGTATACCTCAGCTATATAACGAAACTATACTAGAATTACATGACTTTCAAAGAAAAGAAGCAATGGCATACACTGCACGCCTTTTTATAGCAGACGCTTGTTACGTACGTCATTGCGACCACTACCAATTCCCTCTCGGAGTGAAACTGTACGTGATTGTGTGCGTGTGTCTGCAGAAGATGTTGAGATCGGCCTCCCTGGTTCGGCACCGCTTGGACGCGGCGGACGATTGCAGCTAAGCCTACCCTGATTCGTTCCGGGTCAACGCTCTAGAGGTGCGCCAAAAGCGGCGACGACACGAAAGTCATACTTCGAATTCTTTAGGGCTGTTGACTCCCCTCGTCAAAAACTCTTTGGACACGCCTGACTGACTGACGGTCTAGGAAGGGCTGTTGGATATCTCGGCTGCTTGATTTGTTCGACGTGCCACGAGATGCGCTGAACCGAGAGCTTGGCATCCATCGTCAGGTATGTTTCTCACACTCTGTGGTGCTTTCATGTCTTCCATTCCCACAGGCTCTAGCGTGCCTAGCTCTGCAGATCCTTTTCTGCACGTGCGATGCAACGTTATTGCACTGTGATGTGTTGTGCGTATTATTGCATTATGACCTACGTCGTGCTTCGCTCTCGCCGTGTGACGAACTGAACGTTGATCCTCTCTCTTTCCTGGGTTCAAAAGAAGGCAGTGTTTGACTTTGTTTCTCTTTCTACCTCTCTCGTTTTTTTTATCCTCATTCACTGCGCCGTGCTGCCTGCTGTGCTGCAGAAATTAGGCGACTTCTTCTAACCACTACCCCCCCCCCTTTTGGGGGACGGAGATAAAGACAATTTCTTTGGACTGCCCTGGACTGAATGGACATGCAGTCTGTCAGTTTACCATGATCTGCAAGGCAGCTTTCCTGTAGGGTTTGTTTTGAAACCAAAAACTCTCGTTCACAGACTGCTTTTCTCCCTCATTGGGCCTTTACCCCTTTGAATTCCAGTGAATGCACGCGAGCACGTGAGTACAACAAAATGTCACCTCTCCCAATCCCAGCGAAGGCACGCAAGCACAACAAGATCTCAAAAAGGGGAACGGCAAAAACAAAATGAGCGAGAAAAGCAATCTGCGAACGAAAGTTTTAGGTTGGAAAACTAACCTCACAGAAAAGTTGTCTTGCAGATTATTGCTAACTGTCCATTGTTTTCTCCTGCAGAGAATTTTAGGAAGACCAGGGCTTAAAACGAGAGCACCGAGACACTCTGAACGAGCTCTCAGAAGCTCCCACTAAGCTTCCATGATGCTACTTTTAGTGTATAAATAATGTATATAAACGTTGCTCTTATCAGCCCTGGCTATTCTGCTCGACTTCTGCCTTAGACTTGGCTAGCTCCTTCGAATACAGCACGAGCAAGCAAAAGGGCACGGAGTTGTACAGGCGAAAATGTGCAACATCACATCGCTTTTATTACGTGACATATTCGTTTTCCACTGCATTCGCCCGCTCGTGTCCACACATAACGTTCCAGTTTTCGTAGTGATGACACATAGTTGATTGCGGTCATGTATTGAATGTCAATTAAAATGGGGTTGCAATATTTATTTGCAAATTACTTCTTCATAAAGTAGGGCGAAGTAATTTATTACTTGGCCACCTGAAGAAATTTCTAAGTTGACTTACTTTTTATAAAGACCTGAATATAATGTTAAGATTTATTTGGTTGATCCTGAACATTACCGTCGCAACAAAAGTACATCTGTCAGCGACAATCATTCTTCACCTCTCCAAGTGCCAGTAGGTTCGTTCAAGTTACGTGGTGAAAACCTGTTTTCTGGACTATGTAATATATGACAGGTCGCTCAAATGTCTGTCTCCACATTATTGACGAATCCAGCCGTCTTTTGTAAACTTTCTACTAACAAGTTTTTTTTAAATTTTGTTTTGTTCTTTTTAAAACTGGTGGCCACAGACAAGCTTATTACAACTCTTCTCACCACTGGATAGTCATTGTTACGCGCCACGCCTGGGCCAATGGGGGAGAGCTACGTTCTTTGTTCATCAAACGAATGGACCCATTCCCTGCGCCTGCACACACCACCTGTGCTTGCTCACTTTGACGAGGACGCTCCAACCATGATCCACACTGATGCCAACAACGTAGGTTTAAGCGCTGTACTCGTCCAGTGGCAAGACTCAGCCGAGAGAGTGATTGCATATGCAAGTAGGACGCTTTCCCGTGTCGAGTCCCATTATTCCACAACGGAAAAAGAATGTCTTGCTGTAGTATGGGCAGTTCTGAAGTTTCGCTTATACTTCTACGGCCGTCCCTTCCACGTAGTCAGTGACCACCACTCCGTTTGCTGGCTGACCAACTTGAAGGACCCATCCGGTCGGCTAGCGCGCTGGAGCTTACGCCTACAAGAATTCGATATGACGGTCGTCTATAAGTCGGGACGGCAGCACTCTGATGCTGATTGCTTATCTAGGTCACCTATAAAGCAAGACGATGTCTCAGAAGATGATGGCATGGCATTTTTAAGAGTGGTCGACACAGTCACCATTTCGTCTAAGCAGAAAGAAGAGAGTGAGTTGCTCCCACTTATTAATTTTCTTAACGGCCAGTCTACAAGCGTTCCCAAAATATTCGCAAGGAGCCTGTCATCATTCTACTTGCGCAGTGGTGTCCTATACAAGAAGAACTTTGCTCCCAGCGGAAAGGCCCACTTACTTGTCGTCCCGGCACTCATTCGTGATGAGATCCTGAGCGCTTGCCACGATGAGCCAACCTCCGGCCACCTCGGATACACGCGCACATTGGCCAGAATACAACAGAAGTACTACTGGCCGAAGCTTCCAGGCACTGTAAAGCATTACGTCCGCACGTGCCTCGATTGTCAACGATGAAAATCGCCACCTTTAAAACCAGCCCGATTGTTGCAACCAGTTCAAGTGCCCACCATGCCTTTTGCACAAATCGGAATGGATCTCCTTGGACCATTTCCGACTTCGCATACTGCAAACAAGTGGGTAATTGTCGCTACGGACTATCTTACTCGCTACGCAGAAACAAAGGCTTTATCAAGTGGAACTGCTGTGGAAGCGGCACGATTTTTCATTGAAAATATCGTTCTGAGGCATGGTGCTCCTAGAATTATAATAACAGACAGAGGTACCGCTCTCACGGCCGTGAAGTGGTTCTTAAGAGAAAGGAAGAGAAAAGTGAGCCCCGTTATTGTCTGCTTCAGTGAGCGACACCGCCACAGAGCTCACAAGGGATGGGGGTGAGGAGGGATAAAAGGGTAGAAGTAAAGGTATAGGAAAGAGGAAGAAGAAGCAACAACAAACTGAGGGGATAGGAGAGACAGGAAAGATGGAAGAATGGTCACTGGAGTCGGAAGACGGGGTACACTTGCGAGAGATGTTGTCGGCGTCTGTAGATAGCGTAGAGCAGGTCCAGTAAATCAGAGCTGCGCTGTCGTCGAAAGTCATCGGCGACAGGAGATGACATAGGGCGAGCCCAGTCGGCCAGAGCTACGATGACGCCGAAGGTCGCGAGCGCGCGGAGCGCGCGGGCGAACAACCGGTCGGCACGAAATCCAGGGAGCGCCGTGCTCCTCAAGTCAGCGCTTGAGTTGAGTAGAACAGCGCATCGAAAAACTACCTCCTACCACACACAAACCAACGGCTTAACAGAACGCCTCAACAAGACAATTGCTAATATGCTCAGTATGTACATCGACGTGGTTCATAAAAATTGGGACGACGTTCTACCATACGTGATGTTTGCCTATAATACGGCGCAGCTGGAAACTACATGGAGCACGCCATTTACTCTTCTTTATGGCCGTAAAGTGACGACAATGCTTGATGCTATGCTGCTGCACGACTGCGAAGATACAGACACGGATGTTCAAGCCTTTACCCAACGAGCTGAAGAGGCACGGCAGCTAGCACGCGTGCGAATCGCCCGACAGCAGAGGAGAGTTACGACGCACAACGTTATAACCTGCGACACCAATACGTCACTTATCAACCAGGCAAGAAAGTGTGGGTCTGGAGCCCTATTCGCCGACGCGGCCTTTCTGAAACGTTTTGAAGAAGTACTTTGGTCCCTACAATGTTGTACGGCACCTAAGTGACGTGAATTATGAGGTCATTCATCCGTGACAGTTCCTCGCGAGCTCAAAAATTTGAAATCGTACACGTTGTGCAGATGAAGCCATATTGCAGTGAGCCAGTTGCGTAATACGTCAACTACATACACCGCGTATTCTGTAGCCAAGCATCGGGTCGATGCTCTTCCTGGAGGAATTGATTGATGGATTTATTTGTGGGGTTTAACGTCCCAAAACCACCATTTGATTATGAGAGACGCCGTAGTGGAGGGCTACGGAAATTTTGACCACCTGGGGTTCTTTAACGTGCACCCAAATCGGAGTACACGGGCATACAACATTTCCGCCTCCGTCGGAAATGCAGCCGCCACAGCCGGGATTTGATCCCGCGACCTGCGGGTCAGCAGCCGAGTACCTTAGCCACTAGACCACCATGGCGGGGCCTTCCTGGAGGGAGGGATACCGCATTCTACCTGCAGAGGAGAGCTCGCGCAGCCAGAGAGGAAGACGAAGCTCTTGTCCGATCCTCTTTACGAGCGCCTTTCATTTTAATTAAAGCGAGCTCTTCTATATCGGACTCCTGCTGTGTCTGCGTCGTGACAATATGTTATCTCTAACGTGACTTCCTGTATCCTAAGCTCACAACTTTCATTGTCATTAAAAATCATGACTGCTGAATTATCCTTACTGAATCTGAAATCTAACCTATCTCCCTCATTACCGCAGATGTGCATCAATCTCTACAAATATTCCTTGTTGTCGGCCATTAGCACTATATTATCTGCATACATTATTGCTGGTAGTGCCTGATCAAAGAGTTTTCCTTGTTTGACGAAAGAGAGGTTGAAGACCAGTCCACTTCCCTCTACTTTGTCCTCTAATCCTCGCAGTTACATTAGGAATAATAAGGGTCACCGGGGACAACCCTGCCTAAGCCCCCGTTTTACGTCTGCAGGCTTGGATACCTGTTTTTCCCACTTTATAATTACCATGTTACCTTTATAGATATCCTTTAAAAGATTAGTGACTACATCTTCCACGCCTAGTGTGTCCAATATTCCCCACAATTTCTCTTGAACCACGCTATCGTACGCTGCCTTGATATCCTAAAATGCTAGCCACAGGGGCCTGTGTTCCTTTTCTGCTATTTCGATGCACTGCGTCAGTGAGAACAGATTGTCTTCCAACCTCCTGTGTTTCCGAAACCCGTTCTGCAGTTCCCCAAGCACCCTCTCATCCTCTATTCATGTCTGCAATTTTTCGTTTATAATCTGCATCGCCAGCCTGTAGACCATTGATGTCACTGTTCTAGGACGGTAGTTGTTTATGTCAGATTTGTCCCTCTTTCTTTTATAGATCATGTTCATCCTGCTAAGTTTCCATCCATCGGGGACTTCACCATCGATTATTGTTTTGCTCGCTTCCTCTCTCGAAGTCTTGATGATGATTGATAATGATATGTGGCTTTGCCCTTTGTAACGGGTGAACACACGTTTTTCTATGGCTCTCTTAACTTCCTCATCCCACCAACCTTTGTGTATGTGTCTTCTTTTCCGGGTTGAGAGAGAGAGAATAAACTTTATTGGTTTTCCGGGTTGACTTGTCACGTGCCTTAGCAAGCTCTAGCTCAAACACTCTAACTAGATTCGTGTATGTCCACACTGTTTTATTATCCTCAGTGATTACTTTCTCAATTCCTTTAGTGGCTATTTCAATTTGCCTTTCTGAATAAAAATTTTCCTGTCATCTCGTCTCCTTCCCACTTTCACTGCTCTTCAAAAACTTAGCTTGATACGTTTGTGATCACTACCCAGACTTCTTGAGCCACCTTCATATATGTGCATTCCCCTGAGCTTATCATACATCCTATGTGACATCAGTGCGTAATCTATCGTCAACTGCAACCTTCCTACCTCCCATGTGTTTTGCCCTTCACACTTCTCGGTACTGTTGCAAGTGATAAAATCAACCATTTCACACATATCCATGATCATTTCGCCTGTCGGGTTGGTATACCCATCTATATCTTCTATGTGTGCATTCATATCTCCTAGTATGATTATCTCGCACTCTCCTCCTAACTCCTGAATGTCATTCGATATACACTCTACCATTGCCTGGTTTTCCTCTCTGGCCTTTGCTCCCGTGCACAAGTACACGTAACCAAGGAGTGTCATTTGCCCTGCCACTTTTCCTTTCAGCCATAATTGTTCCTTACACTCCTGCTTGACCCCTTGCTAGTCTGTATTTTCATGAATGAATGCCCCAATACCACTCCCCTTTCTGCTGCCTTTTGTTCTATTACAATATTCCCACGCGTAGAGCGGATTGTTCGGAGGTTGTTGCATGTCCCTGAGATGTGTTTCTACAAAACCATATACCATCGGCCTCTCTTACCTTAGCTGTTCTTCTATCTCTTCCCACTTCAGCCTGTTCCTACCACCCTGCATGTTATATACCCTATGTCTGACTTGGCTCGGCGCTCGTGGCTACGTCTATTTATGACCCGGACTCTACCTATCTTGGATATTGTTGCCACTTTGGAATCGTATCTGTCCATACCACCTGTCGAAGAGTCTCCCTGGTTGTTTTCCTCGTTACAAGCTATCCTGCACCCCGAAGGGCCCGCTTGCCCCCCAAAAAAGCTACTGCGTGGCCTGCAAGTCGCCAACCCACCTCATGACCTTGCCGCCCATCGAAGTGAATTCTGTCTCGTTGAAAACAACCCCACCTATGCACCTCTCTGTTTATTTCCACCACCTCAAAGCCTTTCTCTCGACTCATCCGCCATATCTCTTGGTTTGAATTGACAACCACTCTTTGCAAGTTGCTATCACGCACCGGTACCTCCGGTATCGTGCATATCACTACCTGTACCTGAGGAGAAGTGGCGCGCATGTCATCGACGCCTTTCGCCAGTGTGGTTGCTAGTCCTGCTGTATCTTCATTTATTACATCGTTTATTCCGCCTGAAATTATCGCGAGGTTTCGTCTATCAGCTGTAGGTTTGAGTTTTGCGCTCGCTTGCCTTATGACTGCTTCAAGCTTGCGTGCTGGGAACGCCCCTACTGCAACCCTCTTGTCACCTCTTACCCTCTCTTTGATGGCTTCTGTGCATCGATTCAAATTCGAGTCCTCGGCGATTATCACATGTTGTGACTTTTCAGCTGGAGCGTCCTGCACCTGGGGGCTACTTGCACCTGTGACGCCGGCTGCTTTGTCCCCTCCCAGCCCCACCACTACCTCGCTGAAGCTGGGCCTTGCGAGAATTGAACCGGCAAACCTGTTGTTTCCAAACTTGCTTGCTCTTCCTTCTCCGCTGTTCTGGTTGCCGGTTCCCTACTGCTCTCTGTAGGTCACTCCTCTGTTCAGCTTCACTAGTGCTTCCTCGGCGGACTTCAGTCTTTCTCCCATTGCCCTCCCTTGTTTTCGCTTGCTGTGTCGCACACGCAGTCTCGAGCTCGGCGATTCTCATCAGCAGTTCACTCTGGGTAACCATCATTTTCTCCATTTTTTCCTCGACCTCACATTGACTACACTTCGCGTCAGCCTCTTCTCCATCCGCTTCTACGCTTGGGCTCACTTTCAAACCCACTCCACATCCTGAACACTTTACAGTCTTTTTAACCATGTCTTTCTGACACCAATTGTCCCCATACTCGATAATTACTAAACTCGAGCCCTGCACTACAAAAAAAGAAAGTCTAAGATGTACTACAAAAATTTGCGTGTTCAATGTACGTGCACCTCCCCCAAGGAACGGCAAAAGAAAAATACTACAAAAAATTCAAACACACACACACCCGCCCTAACTTAGAAATACCTGGTGACTTGCCCCCGAAAAAGCCGTACCATAAAATAAGTGCTACGAAGATTTCAACCGCTGCCTTATAATTATAAAGACAAGCTCGAAACATGCAAAAACACTTGTCAGCGCAGTCGATCCGGAGCGCTCAAAAAACACGTCCATCCACCGTGACAGCCCGAACTGATCGCACCCTGAGTGTCGGTCACGAGCGCCACCGCGCGGCGCTTGCTCAAAACTGAAGGCAGGTCAACTCCGCTGGGAGCACGAGCCATTTCTCAGGCATTTTTCTAAAGAAGGCGTTGCGTTCGAGTCGTAGCCACCATTGTACAGTGTACTAGAGTTCTTTTAGTTCAATGTAACCACAGTGTCGTGTTGTTTAGGTACAATTGATAAAGACGATATTTCATCCATTTGTCGCTAGATTCGTAGGCGCTGGTGTGTTGCTGTCTCCAGATAGCGCCCTGCTGTTCTCTGGCCTTGCTCGAGCGAAGTTTTAGGGGCGAAGCTCCTTAGGGCGTGGGCTGTGCGTCCCCTGTAGCCTGTATGTAGCCACCTCTAGTTTAGTTCTTGCAGTGTTCACTAGATGGCGGTACCATCCCCTGTATGTAGCCACCTCTAGTTTAGTTCTTGCAGTGTTCACTAGATGGCGGTACCGTCCCCTGTACGTAGCCACCTCTAGTTTAGTTCTTGCAGTGTTCACTAGATGGCGATACCGTCTCCTGTATGTAGCCAACTCTCGTTTAGTTCTTGCAGTGTTTACTAGATGGTGGTACTTGTAGCTGATGATGAAAAGATGCAAGATGTTATAAACTAGAAAGCGGTACTTGTAGTTGATGAAAGACGCGAGATCTTATAAAATAGGAATGATGTCACATATGGCGCGTGTTATTGGTTGAAGGCAATCGTTCGATTTAGTGCGGCGACGTACGCTAGGGGGAGCGATGTAATAAAATCGAGTGGGCAAAATGTACAGAGGATTCATGGTTTACCAGGTTTACCTCCGGAGCTTCGCCCACTCATCATCATTCACTTCGTGGATATGGCGGCACTTTTTCTCACACCGTGCTTTGTTTCCGCGAATCATACAGCGCTTTTGTAGACAAAGTAGCACGCAAGTTACTGCCCTGTAGCCATGTCGTCAACAAGGGGTTGACTGTACTACTTGCTCAATCGACAGACGTAGCGAGCTGCAGTGCGCTACCTTGCCACAAAAGGTAAGCAGCAATTGTTTAGTTGTCCTCTGCGCAGTTGATCGCTATACAATATGTAATGGCCAGAAATACCTTTCATATCAGACAGCGTGACATAATAAAGAGCTATACTGCTAGGATTCGGAAATTGATTGATATGTGGGGTTTAACGTCCCAAAACCACTATATGATTATGAGAGACGCCGTAGTGGAGGGCTCCGGAAATTTAGACCACCTGGGGTTCTTTAACGTGCACCCAAATCTGAGCACACGGGCCTACAACATTTCCGCCTGCATCGGAAATGCAGCCGCCGCAGCCGCGATTCGAACCCGCGCCCTGCGGGTCAGCAGCCGAGTACCTTAGCCACTAGACCACCGCGGCGGGGCATGATTCGGAAATACTTTCCCAGAGACTTCTAATGTATATAAGCATTAAAGTGCTGAATTCTTTGGCGCCTGTTATAGCATGCTGAAAAATTGTGTAACTTGCTCCGAGTCACCCTCTAATCACGCTGATATGCGAAGATGGCGAAATAAAACTGTGTTTTGAGTCGGCCATTTAGTATTGGAGAACAACGCTGGTGTAATTGTAATGGCCCAAATGATTAGGTTGAAATTTACATACGCACGCTTTTGTGGAACTGTACTGCAGTTATTTCACATCGAAAACAAAATCATTGCTTCAAGCGCCTTAAAAGAACAAACACCTTTTTTCTCCGTAGCGCACGTACAAAGGCAGTGAGGCCGAATTTCAGTTTAGTAAATATGTATTTACTGCGTGGTTCTCTGCAGTGCACGTGCACGACTGTGAAGCCGAACATGTGAATGCCAGCTAGGTCAATTTGTAATTGACTTTACCTCGTGCTTGTCCGAGGCGCACGTGCATAGCAGTGAAACCAAACTTATTAATGCATTGCATTGTTTGCTTGTCTTGTAGGCATAGAGGTGAGCGTTCCAAGTTAAAAACAGTGCGTATTTTCCTTTACGTTAATGGAACGAATTGAATTTTTCTTGAATTATGTGGAGGCATTTGTCATTGACTTGCCACCAAAATCCTAAGCTGTCATATTATGGAAGAACACGTCATCTGTTGGTGCTCTCTACCCACTGCTGTACCACGAAATTGACATGGAGGCTACCCCTCATGCGAATACATACTGGGCGACAGAAGCGCCATGGGATAGATCTGTAAGCAACTATTCAATCAAGCTGACCTCCCCAAAGCTCAGAGATTTGGATCACGCAGTGACCCAAATGTACTGACACACTCACTGTTACGCTCCGCAGTGTACCGAGACGAGTGCCCCTGGAGTGTAGTGGTGCCAACACTTACATATAATATGTACGGGTGTCCTTCATGTCCCAGGGAAGTGAACTCAATATATACCAACACAATACCACATTGGTTGTTAGAAATGCAACTTTCTGAGAAGGCCTTGAAGAGCCTAGTGGTTGCCTTGGACCAGGCCCCATAAAGCGGGTAGTCGATGAAGCCCTAAGTGCCCTTCGCTCTGAAGAACGCTTCAGCTATATAAATGTTCCCTCTATTCTTGCTACAGCCCAACATATGCAAGCTCGTTTGGACAACTCGCTTTGCTAACATCTGTACCTTCTACCTGCGTGGTGCAATGGCTTCTCAACTTTGCGGGTGGTGGCGTACCTTCTTAAGCAGGCTGTCTGCAACTGAAATGAGGAGTAGCTCGAGATGGCCAGCACCAGTCAGCCTTTCAGCTTGGCACTCAAAGGCTTCAAAAGTACAATGTGGGCAAGGTTTGCCCAGAGTGTCTTAGGCACGACGTGGCAATACCTCATTTAACAAGGCGGACTTCAAAGGCAGTAGTGGTATTTAAGTGCATGGTTCATAGCACCAGCAGATGCTAACACCTGCAAAACGAAACCGGATATCTAAAAATCTAATTTAGCCAATTGACTGGGAGTTCATGGGTTAGGCTGAATGGGCTTATCACATTGAAAAACACAACAAGGAGCACTTTGCTTTGTAGTTCTAAGTCACGCAGGTCACAATTTAAAACAATTAGGTAGTCATAAGATACATATTAGAATATGCTAAAAACATTTTTGTCGGTGATCGGGCCATTGATTTCCCAATTGAAATGAGCAAGAAGTGGGTCTCTAAGAACCGAGCAATGCAGGAACTAGTGCATACACCTTGCTTCTGTAGGTGTGGGATCTTTTCAAACATTACATACGTAGACTGCTAATAAAAGCTTGGAATTTCTAAGAAACCGCTAGCACAAATGCCTGCAGAAACCGCTAGCACAAATGCCTGCAGAGCAATGAAACCGTGTTTCTTATTAGAATGCTCATCGTGTTCAAGGATAAGGTTATGAGGCAAGGTATAAAAAAGATCTTTGATGTCAATCGATAAAGCCTTATAGCACTTGTCAGTGAAAGTGTCAAAGACGTTTGAAACCTGGTTATATTTAGTCACGATAAAAGAGTCATTTATCACTAAAAGCTTGAGATTACGCTGATTCAGATTCAGCGACAATGGTCCAGAAAGGTACGTTGACCTTGTGCATATTTGCACTAACAATAATTTAAAAATTGTTTTTGCTCTTATCGATTGCCTTAACCAAATTTGTAAGGTTAGGCTTGTCACACAGTCTTTTTGCATAAGACTTTTGTTTACTCAATGAAACATTGGAGTGAGAATCGACTGCAAAAATCGCTTCTCTTGACTTTGATTCAAATATTTTTTTCTCAGTAAAACTGAAAACCACCTTTTTTATCGCCACGAGAATGTGGATAGAGTGGTCACGTAGAAAAGAAGCCGCTCATCAAACGGTTGAGTCGGGTTTAATGTTTTGCAGCTGTAAAGAATGTTTACACCTTCTAAAAGACAACAAGCACTATCATCGGCAAAGGCTTCATGCGAAACCTTACGTAGAAAAGAACACTGTGCTGGCCTTAACTCCCTGAGTGCCACAGCAAACTTTGCTCCAAGGGAAGGAGCACAGGTTACGACGGCTGACAAAGTTATTTCACCGATGATGTGCACATTGCATTGTGACTCTTACCTGCGTGGGGTAAACTAGGTCCTCAGTCTTCTCAGAACGGTATCAATATACGTTGTTTCCCAATAAACATTGTCGAAAATTCATAGATAATTGTCGCCAATTGTGTTCAGTCCATTGTGTCTTTCTACAATGTAGTGCACCAAAAGTTCTAATATTGTTTCACGAGTACATTCAAAGACCAAAACCATCGCCCAAGTGTTTGAATCTCACAAGGTGCATAGCCATCTCTTTCGAGCGCTTGTGGTGGTAAAACAAACACCTTTAACTCTCATACGCCCTTCTGTGATCGGCATCTGCAAAGAGCTTCCGAGGTCATGCAAGCTGAACGTAACAAGGAAAAGTTTTGTCAGCACCTTTTACTTTTAAATAATTGGTCTACATTGACTGGTCAATTTCTTTTCCGGTTTATAAAAAGAGTGCGCTCATTATCACTTCCTCACATGAGTGATGTAGTTGTTGACTACAGGACATTCACAGTAATACCATGAAAGAACATACATGATAAAGTCTGTGTGCCCCTGTGAGGCGAGATTTCTGAGCCATAGTTGAGGGCCCCACTGGCATTAGCCGCCCGTTCAACACTTGCGCCTCCCTCTGCTCCAACGTGTGTGTCAGGGTTTTCTGTGTGTGTCAAGTGTGGGGGATGCTTTGAGCAGCCCCAGCTAATGTAATAGAGTGTAACACTTCTTCTGCAGTAGGAGCAGGAATTCAGATAGCACATAAAGAACACAGCGGGTAATTCTTTCTTTAAATGGGATAAACTCAAGTTTGAATTTCACTCATGTTGATGACCTCCTCTTCTATTAGATGTTTGTAAAGATAGGCGTACTCTTGTAGGGTAAAACACTGATTGACAAGCAGGTCCTTCGGAAATGTCTGGTTGCGATTGCTTCAAAGCGTAGAGACTAGAAAATTCGCTCTGGTGGCCAGTGTCGCTGCTCAAAAAATGTCCGTGACCCACGTCAACCACCCTCTTTTGTAGTGTCATCTGGTATGTAAGAACCCTACTGACCGCTGAGTTCATTGCTCCATTTATGCATGTATGCGCAATGTGCGTGTAGTGTCCAGCCTGATCTACTAATGCTATAGGGCTATATTATTAGAGTGAATGAAAACCGATCTCTGTAAAGCAAGAAGGAAATCACAGCTTTTTACTCAGTTACACCTGGGAAAACTTCACAAAAACTTCATATTCTTTATTTTGCCTAGGCCTTTGGTTCAACTTGGGCTCGTACGGTGCGAATGCCCTCTTATTGACGTATAGGCAGTGTAAGTGCACCGTTACCCTTTACCACATTAGGTCTCTTTTCAGATTTCATGAACACCATTACGTAGATTTATACAAAATGCATTTATGGGGTGGTCTTTTAACCATACCGAATGTAAATGACTGAAACATGCTTGTGGTTATCTCAGGGTGTACAAATACCTGGAGCCCTTGAAAACAGTTGAAATTGCACAGTAGTTTTGCACAGCCCTTCAACTTCCTACATTTCTTTTCTTTCTCAAAAAAATCTTCAATTTTTCGGCATATAATTTCTGATATAGACTAGAGCAGCTGTTGTGGATATGTAAATGTTTGTCAGGTTACTTTGAGAGCACAAGCCGTGCTCCTGTGATGGCTCCCTTGTTTGTCTCCTGCTATTAGTTTTATTTCTTCACCTGGTCCACTTACAACTTTTCTCTGGGTGATTTCACTTCACCTCAACCAGTCCTGTTCTTTTTTACTCCTCCATATCAAACTCTGTTATGAAAGTAGCTCAAACAGTATGCACCGATTCTATGCAGCCAAAGCTTCATTGAGTGCTGTGTGTGAGTGAAATACTAATTTTGTATTCTTTATTTGTAAATAACCATGTTTCCAAACCATGTTGGTTTGGAAGCGTAGTTACTGCATAAAGGTTTTTTTTTACTTGGGACGGTCCTTTATATGCTTAAGAAACCTTCAGTAGCGCCTTGAAAGTCTCTTGCATTTGGCCTACTGAAACCTGTACAGACCCTGATACCTTTTAACCCTACATTAAACTATTTAACAGTTCTTGTGATTCATATTTATGAGAATGAACGCAATAAGGTTTTTACCTACATTTTAGTGTGTGAAAAGATAGCCTTTATTTGAGCAGGTGCCCACGCTGCAAGTTCTCCAAGTTGCACAAGCACAGACACCCAGCGTCTACGTGCACTCCATTCTATTGTGTAAGAATCCTTCGAGGCTGGGTGTTTTAAACGTTTTAGTCTAGTTGGGTGAACTGTGTTAATTGTGCAAAAATAAAGCAGTCTTTCTAACTGATGTTGCTACTGTCTCTAATTGATTACTTAACCTTTCACACGGTGCAAGTATTAGCTTAAATTTTCTTTGAACTACGCAACGAAAAGGATGCACTGACCAGTTGAAACAAAGTGTTTATGATGTTTTCGCATCCAGAATAGAAGCCTTATTGACAATAAATACATAACCAGAACTGGTTATTTTGTTTAGGAGATGAAATATTGTTACGTGATTTCGTCTGACTGAAAGAGGGCATCGTGGGGCATACACAAGTAAGGTGCCTCAGACTGAGAGTGAAGAAGTGGACGTTGTCGGTGAGCTGCGTTGTGGCTGCGGACTGACAACTGTTATTTTCCACGTAACATTTTGATGGAAGTGCTGGGTGCTCTTCTGACAACGGAGCTACGCAGTGGACGCCTCCTTAAGTCTGCTACGATGGCTCCGGGTGAGGATACGGCTTCGCCATCTACCTCAGCAACGACAGCAACCCGGTACGTCGCCCTAACGCAACCCCGTGATCCCGGTACCTTTACTGGAGAGGACAACGCGAATGTGGACAAATGGCTTAGCATGTACGAGCGCATCAGCAAGCAATATGGCTGGGACCCAACCGTTATGCTTGCAAATGTCAATTTCTATCTTGACAAGACCCCTCGCATCTGGTTTGAGACCCACGAGCACGAACTCACAAGCTGGGAAATGTTTAAACAACAGCTCCGCGACCTTTTTGGCAACCCGATTGGTCAACAGCTTGATGCCCGAAAGCGATTGGCTGTACGTACACAGACGTTCACTGAGCCCTACTTGACTTATATTCAAGACGTCTTAGCGTTGTGTCAAAGGGCCGATCCCAACATGACTGAGGCCGACAAGATTTCGCACGTTTGAAAAGGAATCGCCGACGATGCGTTCAGCCTGCTTGTATTTACCAAAGTAAAGACCATCGACGCCGTGATGAAAGAGTGCCGCCGTCTCGAGCAGGCGAAGAGTCGACGCATTTTGCAGCAGTTTCAGCGCCTACCCAACACCACGGCAACGTCGTCTTGCGAAGCCACTCCTTGTCATCCGTCTACAACCGAAGACGTGACGCGCGTCGTCCGACGTGAACTCGAGGCCGCTTACCAGGCTGCCAACAAACCGACGTTGCCCGACGCCTCAACGCCAGCTGTCGCCTTGATCCAGGCTGTTGTCCGCCAGGAATTCGCTAACCTTGGTATCCTGTCCACTGCATTCACACTGGATAATACTGGTCCCCCGATAGCTTCTGTGGACATGAGACGTCGCGATCCGTACTCTATTCGAGCCAGGAACCCGTCTGAATGGCGAACAGCTGATGATAAGCCAATCTGCTTCCGCTGTGGTCGCGCAGGACACTTCGCTCGTTACGGCCGCAGCCAATGGCCATCTATGTCTTCTGGCTCGTACCCCGCTTACAGTAACTCATTCCGTCCACCAAACCACCGTTATCCGACCCACACTGAGCCTACAGCATTTACTGCCCCTGAGGACTACGGCCACCCTGCCCCGTCGTCGCCACCACCTCAAAGCCGCCCTTCTCGTTCAAATACGCGTCACCGCTCTCCCTTCCCATCGTTCAACCGCCGCATGTCCCCAGAAAACTAGGCTGCGCAGCTTCTGGAGGTGAAGCTGCCCTGTCGACCTTACCCAAAAATCCTCTGTTGCCATTACTTTTGAACCGGAACACCCTAAAAGTATATGTTGATGGCACACCTGTTGAAGCTTTGATAGATACGGGCGCTCACGTCTGTGTTATGAGTTCGCGTTTTCGTCGTCGCATGAAGAAGGTCCTCACGCCCCCCTTGACCAGTGTCGTCCAAGTTGCAGATGGTGCAAAAGTCTCTGTCGTCGGTATGTGCACAGCTCAACTTATCGTAGCCGGTTATCAAGTGGTCGTTCTTTTTACCGTGCTTGGAACATGTCCCCACGACCTCATGCTAGGCCTCGATTTTCTTGCCGCCAATTCTGCTCTGATTGATTGCTCCGCTGGTGTGTTCCGCCTTGAACTGCCACAAATCAGTGCCGCCCCGTACCAACCTACATGCCGATTACAATGCAGTGATTTTGTTCGCCTGCCCTCCAAAACTGTGACGTACGTCGATTTTCTGTGCTCACCAACTGTGCCTGACGGTGACTATTACGCTACGGCTCTCACCGACGTACTCCTTGCGCACAATGTTGCAATGCCCTATACGGTGCTCAGCATCACAGATAACAAAACTTGTCTACCTCTTGTCAATTTCGGCTACATGAATCATGTGCTTCCACAAGGCATATCTGTGGCCCACCTGTGTCCGTTGCTCGATTCACAAATTGAAGTGCTTGCCTTAGACACACTTGTTTCAATGCAGGGCACATCACTCGCAACACATTCGGGCAGCCGTCAAATTGTAGACATGATCGCCACTGATCTTCCGCCTCCGCAAGTTGAAGCCCTACAACATTTTCTCGAGGCCTACCAGGATATTTTCGATTTTGGTGACCGACCTCTTGGGCAGACGCCCTTTGTCCAGCATCGCATACACACAGGTGATGCCAACCCTGTTCACCGCCGTCTCTACAGAGTGTCTGCTTTTGAGCGGAGCATAATTCAGAAGGAGGTGAACAAGATGCTAGCGAAGGACATTAGTGAACCATCCTCCAGTCCCTGGGCATCCCCGGTGGTATTAGTTAAAAAGAAGGATGGATCGTGGCGATTTTGTGTGGATTATCGCTACCTTAACAACTTCACCAAGAAAGACGCATACTCTCTGCCCCGCATTGATGACGCCCTTGATTGCCTCCATGGTGCCGCCTACTTTTCTTCCGTCGATCTTCATTCTGGTTATTGGCAGATTGCCGTGGACCCCATGGACCGAGAGAAGACGGCTTTTGTAACACCCGATGGCCTCTACCAATTCAGTCATGCCTTTCGGCTTATGTAATGCCCCCGCCACCTTTGAACGAATGATGGACTCCCTGCTCCATGGATTCAAGTGGTCTACGTGTCTTTGTTATCTGGATGACGTGATTGTGTTTGCTCCCACTTTTGAAGCGCACCTTGAGAGACTGTCGGAAATTCTTGATGTATTCCCTCTCGCCGGCCTTCAGCTGAATTCATCCAAGTGCCGGTTTAGTCGCCGTCGCATTACAATACTTGGACATATATTGTTGACGCTTACGGCGTACAGCCTGACCCAGAAAAAGTTCGAGCTGTGAAGGACTTTCCTGTGCCGAAAACCGCCAAAGATGTCCGCAGCTTTGTGGGGCTCTGCTCCTATTTTCGGCGGTTCATCAAGAACTTCGCGGAAATCGCTCGGCCCCTAACAGATTTACTCAAACCAGATGAGACGTTTACCTGGGGTCCCTCGCAAGCAGCAGCATTTTCCGACCTGACCACTTTGCTCACTTCTTCTCCTGTGCTGGCTCACTTTGACCCTACGGCACCGACCGAAGTGCGCACTGATGCCAGCGGTTACGGAATAGGCGCTGTGTTGGCTCAGCGACGTGGGCAGCATCGCGTGATAGCTTATGCCAGCAGGCTGCTGTCCACCTCGGAGCGTAATTATTCCATCACAGAGCGCGAATGCCTAGCGCTGGTGTGGGCAGTCGCGAAATTTCGCCCTTACTTATACGGCCGACCATTTATAGTTCTTACCGACCACCACGCTCTCTGCTGGCTCGCCTCCCTCAAAGATCCCACAGGTCGTCTCGCCCGCTGGGCACTCCGCCTCCAGGAGTATTCTTACACCGTAGTCAGTCAGTCAGTCAGTTTATTTTCCTTAAAGACCCCCAATGGGGGTATTACATAAGGGGTGGGAATAATATTTAACAAACGTAATCAATACATGGGTTTCAACTATATACATTTCTTCATATTACAAGGAAATATGCATGTACAATAAATAACACACGTAACCAACATGTAATTCAAAAAAGCACTTAAAAGTTATTTGTTAGAAGATGGTCAGTGACATGTTGTGCAAAAGAAGATGGACATATTATGTCGACAATGGAAAAAGGGAGGTCGTTCCAGTCTTTTGCTGTGCGGGAAAAAAATGACGCGAGAAATGTTGATGTTCGAGCGCGCATTAATGAAACCTGCTGCGTGTGGCTTGTCCTGGCTGATATGCGTGTTGCGGGTTTGATGTAAGATGGTTGATGCAGGATTGAACTGTGAAAAAATTTATGGTAAAGACAAAGAGAAGAAATGCGCCGACGAAGAGCGAGCGATGGAAGATTGGATAGTAATTTTAGTGATGTGACGCTGATGTCGTATGAATACGAAGAATGAATGAAGCGAGCTGCACGGTTTTGAACTGATTCTAGAGCGCAGATGAGGTATGCTTGGTGCGGGTCCCAGATGGCGGATGCGTATTCCAATTTCGGTCGCACTAGTGATGTGTAGGCAAGTAATCTTACTTGCATTGGAGCACTTTTGAGGTGACGTTTTAAAAAGCCTAAGGTTTTGTTAGACGATGTAATGATGTTTTGGACATGCGTACGCCAGATCAGATCGCTAGTCACGGTGACACCTAGGTATTTATAAGAGTTAGTCAGTTCTAGGGGTAAGCTGTTGATTGTGTACGGAAACATGAGCGGATTATTGCTACGCGTAAATGACATAGTTTTGCATTTATTTACGTTTAGTGTCATTAACCAAGTGGTACACCATTTCGAAACGTTAGTAAGATCGTTCTCTAAGGTTAACTGGTCAGAGGTGTTTAGTATTGTGCGGTAGACAACGCAGTCATCTGCGAACATACGTATATTACTGGTTACATGCAAAGGTAAGTCGTTAATATAGATTAAAAATAGTAGCGGGCCAAGGACGGAGCCTTGAGGGACACCTGATGTTACTGGGATGGCAGTAGACAGGTGGTTATTTACAGCGACGCGTTGTGATCGATTAGTAAGGAACTCTATTATCCATTTTATGACGGTGGGATGTAAATTTAGTTGGGAAAGTTTAGCGAACAATCGTTGATGAGGCACCTTATCGAATGCTTTAGCATAATCAAGAAAAACGGCATCAGTTTGCACGTTAACGTCGAGGTTAGTATGAATGTCATGCAAGAAGGCTGCCAGCTGTGTTTCACACGACAACCCCTTGCGGAAGCCGTGTTGTGAAGGGTGAAAAAAATTATTGCTGTCGAGAAAATTCATTATGTGGGAGTAGATGACATGCTCCATGATCTTGCAGGGGACGCTTGTTAGGGAGATGGGGCGATAGTTAAGTGGAGAGTTTCTATCGCCTGATTTGAAGACCGGAACGACCTTCCCTATCTTCCAGTCACATGGGATGATTCCTGAGGAAAGGGACTGGGAAAATATTAGAGCAAGAAAAAGCGAAGCACTCTCTTTAACATTTTTTAGAATTTTGGAATTGATACCATCCATGCCCGCAGAGGATGACAATTTCATATTTTCTATTATAGACAATATTCCATTTGCGCAGAAATTGATTGCTGGCATGTCATGATTACAATTAAAGCCAAGTGAAGGTATGCGGGAGTGTATGCTTGGTTCATCAGTAAAAACTGTAGCAAAAGAAGCGTTGAATAGATTCGCACATTCCCCGTCAGTAATAGCTTCACCAGATTCAAGGGTTAGTACAGTGTCACGCGGTTTGTCAGCCTTAAGTGTTTTCCAGAACTGTCTGGGATTAGTCTGCAGTAGCTTGGGTAGGTCTGTGTTATAGAAGAAGTTTTTTGCTTTGCGCAGGGCTAAAAGATAATTGCGGTCAGCCTCATAGTACCTATCCCATACACTCGGTTGACCTGCACGTTTGGCAGATCGGAATAAACGTTTCTTTTTATTTTCAAGGCGTTTTAGATTTTTAGTAAACCAGGGTTTGTTGCAGGTGCTTGTGAAGCTGACTTTAGGTATGAATTTATCGGTTAGCTCCGTCAGTTTACCGATAAAGCGGGTCCAATTCGTATCTACTGTGTGTTGATGTAAAGTTGCTTGGAAAGTGTGGAAGAATGCGCTAAGAGCTTCGTTTATTGTTTCGTAATCCCCTCTGTCATATAGATGGATCGTTTTTTTGTAGGTTTCTCGTTTAAGCGGTTGAAAAGAAAAAGTGGCGTGAATTGTCTTATGGTCACTGATTTCGGGTAGATAGTGAATGCGTGACAGGCTTTCAGGATTGTTGGTTAGTATCAGATCCAGGACACTGGCTGTATCTTGCGATACACGTGTTGGCTCTGTGACTAGTTGGGTCATGTTGAAGTTTAGGCAAATATCAAGAAACGCATTAGCTTCACCTACACCCGTAGATGAATGCACATTGCTGGTGCGCCATTCTATTTGTGGGAAGTTAAAATCACCGAATAAAAGTACGTGCGCGTTTGGATGAGCAGACGTGAGCTGGCACATGGCCTGATTAAGTTGGTTGCTAAAATTGGAACTAGCACGGGGTGGTCGGTAGCAAACGCCCAGTACAACGGACTGAGGATGTGCCTTAATAAGTACCCAGAGCATTTCTAGCTCTGTTTTAATATGTACGACTGAGCAAGATAATTGCTCGTGAACAGCAATGAGTACACCGCCACCACGAGTAGATGCGCGGTTATTCCTGTACAACTGGAAGTTTGGTAATTCTGACAGAACTTCGTCATCACGGATGTCATCAGTTAACCACGTTTCGGTAAGTAATAGCACATTGCTTTCAGAGGATGATACAGTGCTAGATATAAGTTCCCGTTTGGGTAGGAAACTTCGAATGTTAGTGTAAATAACAGAAAGTGAAAGAGTTTTGCTAGTAACCGCAACAGCGGTCGTTTTTTTTTCCCGGTGGCTTGATTGCTACGATAGTTCTTTGACGGTGTTTGATTCGGCGTCGAAAATGTAGCGCTTCTGATTCATGTGCAGTGTTTTGAAGTGCATTGAAAATGGCTTGTTGTTACTTCTCGCAAAAGCAATTAGTTGTTTTCTAGCATTTTGGACTGAGCGTGAGAAGTCTTCACCTATGCCGTAACTTGTCCCCTTAAGCTTGCGACCATTCGATAATATTGCAGTTTTTGTCTTGTGCAGAGCAATCTTCACGATTATGGGCCGGGAGCGTTCAGGTGAATGTCGACCGAGACGATGCGCGCGTTCGATATCTCTTGGTTCTAAGTGAACCTGTAGGTTGTCCCGGCAAAGATTCATTACCAGCCGCTCCGATTCAGAAAATGTTTCAGATGCGGAAGGGTCCGGGATACCGTAAAATATTAGGTTGTTTCGCCTTGAGCGATTTTCAGCGTCATCAATACGGGCTTCTAGTGCAAAGATTCTGCAGGAGGTCTGCTCCGTGTTAACGCGCAGGACTTCTATTTCTTTTCGAAGTGGTACCAGAGACTGATAATGACTTTCAAGGTCTGATAATCTTTTGTTCAGTTCGCCAATTGTTTTATCGGTGTTATCGAGCTGAGACTTCAAGCCCTGTACTTCTGCAATTAGTTGTGTTTGACCTGTAGATAGCTTACGCAATTCAGCAAGAAGGTTCTCAGAGATATTTGAAGGGCCAGGGTTAGTTTCAACATCTCCAGCTAGAATTAGTAGTGCACGAATTACATGGACACACTCGGCAATAATAACCATACAGCAATGCGGGCTGTATGGTGTACAAATCAGGAAAACTGCACAAAGATGTGGATTGTCTGTCACGCTACCCTGTGGCCGACTGCGATCCTACGAGCACTGATTCTGTGGGCTGCGTCCTTTCCATCTCCCAGCTGCTTCATCTCGGGGACGAGCAGCGTCGCGATCCGGATATCAGCCGCCTAATACAACAGCTCGAATCTTCACCGCAAGACGCTTCTGTTCGCATGTTTACCTTAAGGGACCACACCTTATATCGGCGTAATTTATCGCCCAATGGTCACGACCTACTTCTGGTCATACCAAAGCACCTGCGTTCCACAGTCCTACGCGAGCTCCATGACGCGCCAACCGCGGGTCACCTTGGTGTCTCTCGCACATATGACCGTGTGCGCCGCCGCTTCTACTGGCCTGGCCTTTCACGCTCTGTACGTCGCTATGTCAACGCTTGTGAAATTTGCCAGCGTCGCAAAAAGCCGTCGGGACTACCTTCCGGATATCTTCAGCCCATCTACATCCCATCGGAGCCATTCTTCCGTGTTGGTTTGGACCTTCTCGGTCCCTTCCCAGCATCCGCCTCTGGAAACAAGTGGGTCGCGGTGGCTACGGATTACGCGACCCGTTATGCAGTTACGCGAGCCACGCCAACAAGCTGCGCTACAGACGTCGCTGATTTTCTACTACGCGATCTCATTTTAGTGCATGGAGCCCCTCGTCAACTGCTGACAGACCGAGGCCGTACGTTCCTTTCAAAAGTGGTTGACGATATCCTGCGTTCCTGCTCTACCCAACATAAGCTCACGACATCGTACCACCCCCACACAAACGGGCTTACAGAACGTTTAAACCGCACCCTGACAGACATGCTATCGAAATACGTCTCGGCCGATCATCGTGATTGGGACCTTGCACTACCCTACGTGACGTTCGCATACAATTCCTCCCGGCATGACACTGCCAGGTACTCGCCATTTTACCTTCTGTTTGGATGCAAACCAACATTGCCGTTGGATACCTTCCTGCCAGCCGCTGCGCAGTCTACTTCTGAATATGCACGCGACGCTATTACCCGAGCTGACCACGCTCGTCAGCTTGCCCGCAGCAGATTAATGGCGTCCCAAGACTCGCAGAAGCATCGTTACGACGAGCGGCATCGCGACGAACACTTTCGAACAGGCTCCCTCGTTCTTCTTTGGTCCCCTACGCGACATGCAGGCCTTTCAGAAAAACTTCTCTCTCGTTTCACGGGCCCATACCGCGTGCTTAGATGAGTGACCGACACTACATATGAAATTGTCCCTGATAATCCATCAACCTCTTCCGCTCTGCTGTCAAGGGACATCGTCCACGTATCAAGGCTCAAGCGTTACCACACTGCTCCTGCTGTGGCCCCGTAAACTCGCCGGGTCGGCGCTTTTGCCGCCGGGGGTCGTGTTACGTGATTTCATCTGACTGAAAGAGGGCATAGTGGGGCATACCCAAGTAAGGTGCCTCCGATTGAGAGTGAAGAAGTGGACGTTGTCGGTGAGCTGCGTTGTGGCTGCGGACTGACAACTGTTATTTTCCACGTAACAATATCACAAAAATTTTGTTTGAAATAGTCTCCGTCTCTCACCCTGCATTTTTTTTTCGAGTGCACCACGGGATACTGTCGGGATCTAAACTTCAAACATTATTTACCATACAAAGTTAATGCTCGCTCAACTGTAGCATTTTTTGTTGACAATTGCTTAAAAGACTAGGAGTAGCACAATCAACGTTAAGATCTATTTAGTGTGTTCGAATAAAGGAAGAGGTCGACAAGGGATTTATCATGGAGACAGTGACTCATTCTTTTTTACTACATTACATTATTCACAATAAAGCTTTGAACTACAGTCTCTGTGATATGGCAAAAAAGCTAGAGCTATTCGCTGAGCGTGGTAGCTTGTAATGTTTTAATTGACACAATCTTTCAAGAGTGGAAAAATTATCTTAATGGAGCCTTTTATCTGTATTTGCAATCACAAGTTGAATAATGGAATGAAGAAAAAGGTTCAAGAGCAAACTTATCAACTTCGCGCTGAATACCCACTGTCCAAATTTCAGCAAGAGGTCGCATATTTCAACAATCTAATATTTATTTATTTATTTATTTACGACCAGTTTTTACAGATCAAAATGTTAGAAAGCCTCAGCTAGGGTGAAAAATGTTTATACTAGGATCTCTTACTTCAACGCTTTGAGCTTAGCTAAATGTTTTAGCTAAGCTAAAACTGTAGCTTAGGTGTAGGGGTGCGGCGATGGACTGTAAGGGTGCGGCGATGGCGTAGTGGTTAGAGCATCTGCCTCCTAGCAAGAAGTCTGTAGTTTAAATCCTGGTGCCGCGCAGTTCGCAACCGGAAAAAGAAATCCGCGTGTTGATGGAACTGCATTAAGAGGCCTGGGGTGCGGCCTCACCGGTAACCACCGCCGGGAACGCACTCCCTCACCAGAGAAGGACTGGCCACCCTGGTGCAGTATCTGGCCACTACCTCCCACATGCATACGTCAAATAACTCACGGCCCTCAGTCACCAGCAGCTGCGAAGCAACTGACCATGGCGGCGGTCAGGTCTGCAACGCAGCAGAGGGTGCTAAGAATCTTTGGGCTACAGGCCATCATTGGAACCTGAACTTGGCAACGTTTAAAGCTAGAACCTTATCTAGTGAGGGAAGTCTAGCTGTACTATTCGAGGAGCTAGAGGGTGTTAAATGGGATATAATAGGGCTCAGTGAGGTTAGGAGTACAGATGAGGCCTATACTGTGCTACAGAATGGGCACGTCCTTTGCTATCGGGGCTTGGCAGACAGAGGAGAACTGGGAGTGGGGTTCCTAATACACAGAAACATAGCTTGCGACATAGAGGAGCACTACAGCAGGTGGTAGGTATTGTAATTAAACTGAATAAAAGATACAAGATGAAGGTAGTACAGGCTTACGCGCCTACATCCAGTCATGATGACGCTTCAGTTGAAAGCTTCTATGAAGACGTGGAATCGGCAATGAGTAAGGTGAAAACACAGTATACTATAGTGATGGGCGACTTTAATACAAAGGTAGGGAAGAAGCAGGCTGGAGACCAGGCAGTAGAAGATTATGGCATCGGCTCTAGAAACGCAAGAGGAGAGCTACTGGTAGAATTCGCAGAACGCAATAATTTGCGGATTTTGATTACTTTCTACCGAAAACGAGAAAACCGCAAGTGGACATGGAGGAGCCCTACTGGCTAAAATAAGAACGAAATAGACTTTATAATAACTGCACACCCAGGAATCGTGCAGAATGTGGAAGTGGTTGGAAAGGTACGATGCAGTGACCATAGAATGGTACGGTCTTGAATTCGCCTAGACTTGAAGAAGGAACGACAGAAACTGATACGCAAGAAGCCAATCAATGAGCTAGCACTGAGAGGGAAAGTACAGGAATTCAGAGTGTCGCTGCAGAACAGGTAGTCGGCTCTTAGTGAGGAAACCAACCTTAGCGTAGATACAATGAATGATAATCTGACGAGTATCATTGCGGAGTCTGCAGTGGAAGTTGGAGGCAGGGTAGTTAGACAGGGCCCTGGCAAGCTTTCCCAGGAAACGAAGAACCTAATTAAGAAGCGTCAAAGCATAAATGTGTCAAGTACAACAGACAAAAAAGAACTGGCAGAGCTTTCGAAGTTGATTAATAGATGTAAAGTATGCGATGTAAGAAGGTATAACATGGAGAGAATTGAACACGCTCTGAAAAACGAAGGAAGCGTCAAAGCAGTGAAGAGGAAACTTGGGATAGACAAAAGTCGGATGTATGCACTAAGGGACAAAGAAGGCAAAATAACTACCAATATGGATAGGATAGTTAAAATAGCGGAGGAGTTTTACAAAATCTGTACAGTAGCCGAGACAACCACGACCTTAATACTATAAGAACTAGCAGTAACCCAGATGACACCTCACCAGTAATGATAGAAGAAGTCAGAAAAGCTTTCGAGAGCATGCAAAGAGGCAAAGCTGCTGGTGAGGATCAGGTAACATCAGATCTGCTGAAAGATGGAGGACAGATTGTGTTAGAAAAACTAGCCACCCTGTTTACGAGGTGTCTCCTGACGGGAAGGGTACCAGAGCCTTGGAAGAACCCTAACATCATCTTAATACATAAGAAAGGAGATGACAAGGACTTGAAGAATTACAGGCCGATCAGCTTGCTCTCTGTAGTATACAAGCTATTTACAAAGGTAATTGCTAACAGAGTAAAGAAAACATTAGAATTCAATCAACCAAAGGAACAAGCAGAATTTCGAACAGGCTACTCAACAATTGACCACATTCATACTATCAATCAGGTAATAGAGAAATGCTCATAGTATAACCAACCACTATACATAGCGTTCATAGACTACGAGAAGGCGTTTGATTCAGTAGAAATATCAGCCGTCATGCAGACACTGCGGAATCAGGGCGTAGATGAAGCATATATAAACATTCTGCAAGAAATCTACAGGGGATCAACTGCAACCATAGTGCTTCATAAAGAAAGCAACAGAATACCAATCAAGAAGGTTGTAAGGCAGTGGGACACAATCTCCCCAATGGTATTTACCGCGTGCTTACAGGAGGTTTTCAGAAGGCTAGAATGGGAACAGTTACGGATAAGAGTTAATGGAGGATACCTTAGTAACCTGCGCTTCGCCGATTACATTGCATTGCTGAGTAACTCAGGGGACGAATTCCAACTCATGATTACGGAGTTAGACAAGGAGAGCAGAAAGGTGGGCCCTAAAATTAATCTGCAGAAAACGAAAGTAATGTACAACAACCTCGGAAAGGAGCAGCGCTTCGAGATAGGTAATAGTGCACTTGAAGTTGTGAAAGACTATGTCTACTTAGGGCAGGTAATAACCGCAGAGCCTAACCACGAGATTGAGTAACTAGAAGAATAAGAATGGGGTGGAGCACATTCGGCAAGCACTCTCAAATTATGACAGGTAGATTGCCACTATCCCTCAAGAGGAAGGTCTATAACAGCTGTATCTTGCCGGTACTTAGCTACGGAGCAGAAACCTGGAGTTTTACAAAGAGGGTTCAGCTTAAATTGAGGACGACGCAGCGAGCAATGGAAAGAAAAATGGTAGGTGTAACCTTAAGGGACAAGAAGAGAGGAGAGTGGATTAGGGGACAAACAGGGGTTAAGGATATCATAGTTGAAATAAAGAAGAGGAAATGGACATGGGCCGGGCATGTAGCGCGTAGACAGGATAACCGCTGGTCATTAAGGGTAACTAACTGGATTCCCAGAGAAGGGAAGCGGGTTAGGGGGAGACAGAAGGTTAGGTGGGCAGATAAGATTAAGAACTTTGCGGGTATATATTGGCAGCAGCAAGCACAGGACCGGGTTAACTGGCGGAACATGGGAGAGGCCTTTGTCCTGCAGTGGACGTAGTCAGGCTGCTGCTGCTGCTGCTGCTGCTGCTGATGATGATGATGATGATGATGATGATGATGATGATGATGATGAAATGTTTTACAGTAATAAATTCTTCCCATATAGAAAAAACTCCAAATCATTTCCCCTAGGGTGAACATGGTTAAGTGCGAATGCACGGGGTGATGCTATGAGGGGGAGTAAAGTTAAAATTCCTTGGCATTCGCCAGTGAGTTAACGTAAACTCCCCCGTGTGATCACATTGCGATTCCAAGGAACCATTTGACCCTCTCATAAAATCTTGGTGAGTTTACGCGTATATGAAAGAGTAAATTCGCACTATAATGATCTTTATTTTCTCGGCCCACTTCACCTCCTTAACGGGCCCTTTGCCGCGCTGCCTTGTCTTCAACCGGCGCGAAATCTTCAACGACGCGTGCAATGCTCACATTCGATTGCGCTGTACTCGTTGTTGGAGTACTCGCAGTCGAGATTGATGCCTGCGATGAATCCATACCTATGACAACTTGCATATCTCGAGCAAGACATGGCTGCGCGGGCGCGCGCATGCATGGAGCGGAGGACGGAGCGCGCGCAATCGCTTGGTGTGTGACGTCGCTACGCCGTTGCTACAGACGCTCCTGTCCGCTCCTCGCGCCGTTGCTAGGGGAAAGGAGGAGGTGCACCACAAACGGCGAATTCCGGATCTCTTATAAGTGCATTCGCACTTAAAAGTTAGTTTTGTGCATGTACGGTTGGCTACCGCCAATTAACGATCTATCAAAGATGTCTATAAAATCGCAATCTCGGTTTCGTTTCTTGATTGCGCGAAGCGCCACCTGCATCCTAGAATAGGTGTCATAGCGACTTCCTGTTTACCTTTTTGGCTGCGAGGCGTGCGTTGACCGTCGAAGCTTCAGCGCTGTTCTACATTATATTGTGAAATGTATCTGAATACATACGTGGCTATCATATTTTGCACCATCCGGAACATCGAGCGTCAATATTTGATGTGTGACACTTCGCCTACTGTTCGTCAGAAGGTAAGCAAAACACCGCTGCATCCTGCATGAACTTGCGCCGCGGTCAACGTGTTGAAGCAAATATTTGTTGCCCTCATGTCTACCACAGTCGTTGTATTTTATGAATGGTGCTTGGTCGTGTTGTGACGCGCCTCCGACGACGTTACGAAGGGCACCACGAATCTCACCGCTGCAACCACTGTTTCGAAAGACGGCGACGCCAACACGGTCCCGAAGGCGCCACTGCTTCCAACTCCGTCGGGAAGGTCACCAGCCGTTTGGTAGCGTAGGTTTCTCAGCTCGCGACTGCTTCTGCGCAGAGCTGATAGACGAGCGGACGAGACGACGGTGAGTTAAACAAGGTTTATGTACAGCATATATACAGAGGCGTTACAAATTCGGCACTGGGGCCGACAGCATAGAGACCCGAAGAGCCGAGCTCTCCTCTCTAACACATAGGCCTACTGCTCACACATGGCTCAACTGCTCGCGACGCGCCGCAGGGCTTCCTTTATATGCACCGGGTGGATTCTTTGAGTAACCAAATGTCCAACCAGAAGCGCCGCTGGTCGTGAGGTCAGACTCCTCCAATGGGGTCGCCACTGGACCGCGTCTTCTCATCGAATCTGGAGCCGCTGCGCTGCACGTGGCTGCACCCAAGGACGAGTGACACCGCCACGCATTGCGTCAGACTCGGCAGACAGGAAGGCGCCGGCTCGCTGGCTGAGGTGACTCACTGGACGTGCGCGGCAGAAAGGCGCCGTTGCGTAATGACGCCGTTGAGTTGTTCGCGTCATGCGGGCTCGCGTGCTGGCCTTGACACAGATTGCCTTTTTCAGAGGCATGTACGTTCGCTGTGGACTCGCGGGCATAACAACACCCCCACCGCCAGACAGTGTGCCGGAAAGACGAGCTGCTTCCACGTGGCTCGGATGTCAGGCGCACTCGTTCACCAGGTCCCTCCAAGTTCGCCTCAAGGACCATGGGTAGAATGCAGCTTCGGACTCTGTTCCGGGAACACATCCCATTCTTGAGGACGGAACCCAGCTCCACTGGCTTGTCGGCACAACTTGTCGGCCAGCTTCGCTCGTCTCTTCTGACCATCTTTGGTCTCAGCACTTGTCGATGGTTCTGCAACTTGTCAAGAACGGTTTGACAACAGACAACACACGACACAAGCAAGTGCCCTCGGTCACCTGAAAAAACACCAGACAAAGTATAGTACAACATATACCTAGCTACGTGTCTATCGGAATTTCGTTCCCTCTACACCAAGAGGCACATGTGAGACACCAGACTCTTAAAATGACAACTCAAATTTTTTACACTTAGGACAACGTAACGAATCAGAATAGAACATAAAGTAGGCTTCTTGAGCTCATTATGGACGAGAGCGCTCAGCTAAGGCCGTGATGAGGACAAAATTTTGCCCCAAATCGTCCGCGAGAAACCGAAAGGTGGAGAAGGTACTAATTAAAACGCACGGCTCAATGCGTCTGCATTAGCGTCTAGCTCTCCCTTTTTTTTGTAGCGAACGTCAAAGTTGAGCTGGTTGAGCATCATGCTCCATCTCAGTAACCGGCCACTTTTAGGCGACGATACCTATGCGGTACCAAGAGTGGCTCATACTTGTGACGTTGCAGAGGGGAACAACGATACGGCTTGCTAGGGATAGGCTCTCACAAGTTAGCTCGATGTCGTGTTCGATCACCGTCGTGTTTCCGGGACGGTCCGAAAACACGTATCCAAACTCGGAAACAATCCTTCTCATGTCCTCCTTCTGGACTTCACTTAACCTAGGCTCTAAGTTCAACTGCTCCAAGATTACCTCCGATCCCCTTTCGATAACATCACTAGAACTCAAAATTTATTCTCACTCTTCCTCTGAAGCATTCAACAGCAGATTTACGACCGCTTGACGTTGAACGTATGATTTCATTAAGTTACTGTGGCAAATTTTGTTCGGCCGCCTTCCTAATTTCACTTCATAATTGATATCAGAAATCTTCGATATTATTTTGGCGGGCCCTTCCCAATGAACCTTAAGCTTGTTCTTTTTGGACGGCCGCAGCAGCATTACCTGACTACCTACTTCAAAAGCGCGCTTCTTCGCCGATTTTTCGTAGTACTCCTTCAACAACACTTGTGCAGCTTTCATGTGGCTTTCCACTAGCCCTTTAATAACGAAATCCTCACGTTGCTCTCGAATGAGCGTCTCTCGATCAACCTTCGACAGCTCGTTCCAACTTTCCGCTACAGGCGAGAGCGTTGCACCCCTCTCGCTCTGACTCAATGGCGCCATGTCGTCTCCCCCTACTACGGAATCCGTGCCGGTCGCTTCGGCGACGGGCTGCTCGAGTGGCTGCTCACATGACTCACACAAAAAATTTCCTCTCTGAAGTATCGTCGACTCGCCGCCAAGATCACTTGAAGGTTCACCGCATTGAAGAAGATCAAGCTCCTGCGAAAGCTTCCGCGCTTGCGATCGCGTGAGGGTCATGTACGCTAAGTTGGGCAAGAATGATTTACCCTGCTCTTTGGGAAGCTGCTCTGAGTTGTTAGAGAAAAGATAAGGAAAACGATCGGGAAGCGTGGCAGACACAGCCGCTTTGGTGCGAAGCTTACCGAACGGGCCTTCAGTGACAACCGTAGCGATTGGTAAGCAAGCACTCTGCTCCTCGGCGACTTGCCTGATCCACGCGCATTCTCCTGTAAAGTCATCCGGAGACACCAATGAAGGATGAACAACGTCCATGGTTGCCGCTGAGTCACGAAGTGGTCGACACGATTTCCCATTCACACTAATTTTTTGGAGATACGGCTCTAACAACCGCGTGTTCTTTTCCGAATCTTGGATTGTTGCAGAAGCAAACTTTTGCTTACAGTTTATCGCGATGTGCCCTTCCTTTTTGCAGTTGTAGCAGATTAGCGGCTTCCGTGATTCAAACGCCCGTGTAGTATCAGTGCGTTGTTTGGGAACCTCACTGGATTTATCCGCTTCCGTTTGCCCTTCCCCTATAGTGGCCTTCATAAGAGACGGGTCCTTCTTGAAATTACGGTGCGGAGCGGGTTTCCGTTGATCGGGTTTCTTTGAAAAGCCCTCTTTCCTTTCATCCTTTTCAACGCGCAATGCCTTGCTATGCAGCTTTCGGCGAGTATAATACTCCTGAGCCAACTCTCCTGCCTTGTTTAGCTGTACTTCACCAAGTTTGTCCTGCAGCCAAAGTTTGACATCCTCCTCGATGCAGCGGAAGAATTGCTCCAATGCAACGCATTCCACCACTTTATTGTGGTCGTCATGTAGTGTCATCATCACCATCATCATTTTTTCCATCACCGCGCCGCGTCTCTCGCGCAGCTGGCGCGAGCTCGAGCTGCGCGAGGATTAGAACGAGCTGACACGCCTGGCGTGGCGGACGCTGGTAGCCGACGTGGCTTCGCTTCAGGCCTGCAATATAGTGGCGAGATCGGCACGGCCCCATCGGCTGCCTTCGACGTCATCTCACGTCTCTTCTTACCTCGCCGCTACGGACCAGCTGCAGATGCACGCCATTCTTCTCGACGCCCTTCCGGTAGAGTTGCGCCATCTCGCTGCCACTTCAAGCACCAGCCCGCAGCCTTACGATGCCCTCTGCACTGCGGTGCTCGCCCGCAGCGGCAACACATACCGTCCGCTTCCGTTTACCCGCACCAGGCAGGTTTCCCCGGCGTCGCAGAGAAAGGTACGAACCGGTCCGCAGCCCTCCATTGACCGCTACCTCGGTATTCCGGCTTCGACTACTTCTACACCTGATCCGGTCGCAGAAACATCCACTCCTGCACCTGATCACGACCGCGAGGTAGAAGACTCCCCCACTGCGACTGACCTTCCCTCCGCGAGGTACATTCCCTCAGAGCCCCCGTGCGGAGCTTCATCACACGTACCTGCCACCTGCGCGTTTTCCATGAAAACGACGGCACGTGACACCGTGGCCCTCGCCGTTTCCGCGACCACCAGCTCAGACGTCTCGGCCTCCTCCTCGCCGCAGCTGCTGGTCAGCTTCTCGACGGTGCACCCTGCCGCTCCGCCACCTGCCACTGGTGCCAGCGATGGCCTGCCGGGTGCCTCGCCACATTCCACTCGCACCTCCCCGGCCAGCAGCCGACCACCCTCGGCGTCGCCGCTCCCCGTCCCTGTCCCTGTCTCTGTTTCGTGGTCCACGACGGGCCCCAGCACCGTGCCTTCGCGGAGCCAGAGCCTGTCCTCATTGTCGGCGTCGACACCGGCAACCACCAAAGCAACTGCCACCGTCGCCCCTCTGCCCGTGGCGCCGCAGCAGGCACCTGCGTCGAGACCCGGCGTCGCACAGGTGGTTTCGGCCAGCCCCAGTCCTCGCACCTCTGGTGCCCCCCGGCTCATCCAGCCGAAACAGCCACAGATCCGGCCCAAGCTGTCGAGCGGCAGCGCGAACATGACGACGCCTTCGGCAGCGGCGACCACCCGGTCCCAGTCTCCCCGGGCGGCCCAGCACAAGGCCACACCGCGGCCCGCGCCTGTACCGGCGCCGCAGCCGGCGGCCATGGTGCAGCACGGAGCCGCGATGGGGCTCAACACGGGGAGTCCGCTGCTCATCGGGAACCCCGCAGCAGCGCAGCCGGGCATGTTTCCGGCTGGACCTGTGCAGGGCACTTTCCTGCTGAACCAGTACATTCCGGACCTGGGCCACAGCCCGATTCTGATACAAGGCGCACTGGGGCAGACCCAGAGCTCTCTGGGACAGATACAGGGGGTCCAGCTGGCCCTGCGGCCACCCCATGCCACGGGCCTGACCCTGGCACCTCAGACGGGGCCCAGGGCCCATGGGGGACATCCAGGACCACCTGGCACCCCGACGCTTGTCATTCCGCAGAACCTGGGGCCAAGGCCCAACATCTTTCTGGCACCGCCACGCATGATGTCGCCCCCCTCGTTTGCCATAGTCCCGGGACAGCCACTGACGCTGCAACAGCTGCAGGCCATGCTGCCCATGCAGACCATGCTGGCCCAGCCCACACTGGGTGCGTTCCAGACAGACCAGCACCAATCCCTGGTGCAGATACCGATGTTCACCCAGCCGCAGATACTGGCGCATGCCCACCATCACCACCACCACCCCCACCATCATGGGGCCCTCTCGGGACCTCTAATCTCGACAGGCGTCAGTATAGTGTCCTCTGTACCCAGCGCCAACATTGTCACCCACCATCCTGTCATGACCTCGCGACACACGGTCCACTCTCGGCCTGTCCGACCAGGTCACCGTGAGACCCGCTTGTCGGCTACCACAGCGACCCGGCACTTCCTCCTGCGTCCACTGCGCAACTCTCAGTGTCGCCCACCAGAGACCCACTGGTTCCCGATGGTCACTACACGTTGACAAACTGGACTTGCCAAAGGAACACTTTACGGACTGCCGTTCATGTACATGGCATTTGTCGCCCTCTTTCTTTTTTTCATATGCGTTCAAATCGCGCAAAGCGCTAGGGGGGAGCCCTGTAGTGTCATCATCACCATCATCATTTTTTCCATCACCGCGCCGCGTCTCTCGCGCAGCTGGCGCGAGCTCGAGCTGCGCGAGAATTAGAACGAGCTGACACGCCTGGCGTGGCGGACGCTGGTGGCTTCGCTTCAGGCCTGCAATAAAGTGGCGAGATCGGCACGGCCCCATCGGCCGCCTTCGACGTCATCTCACGTCTCTTCTTACCTCGCCGCTACAGTCATAAACACCTTCGCCCTTGAGCCATTCAATTAAATTGGCTTTAAGACGAAACGCGAAGTCAACGTGTGACTCATTCCCCTTTTTAGCATACCGGAACCTTTGCCTGAAAGCCTCGGGTGACAACTTATAACGTCTAAAGAGCACTGCCTTAACCTCGTCATAGCTCTCAAACGCTTCCCTCGACAAGCAAGTTATCGCGTCGGACACCTCGCCGGGAATAAGAGCTAACAGGATCTGCGCCCAAACAGACCGCTCCAAAGCATTTCGCTCACAGACGCGTTCAAACTTGACGAGATACTTCGTCATGTCCTCGCCTACTACGAACGGTGGCAGTTGGTCCCGAATTCTATAACCGCTGACCTGAACTGTCGCAGAAGCTACGCTAGGCACCTGCGAACACTTTAGGATTGCCAATTCTATTCGTTTCAACTCGAGGTGCTCCTGTCTCTCGGCCTCCTCACGGCGTTCTCGCCTTTCAGCTTTTTCACGTTCGCGATCTTCTCGCCTTTCAGCATCATGTTCGCGAGCTTCTCGACTTTCGGCCTTCTCGCGGCATGCTTTGGTATCCGCCCAGGCCTCATCGACTTCCTCAGCCGACACTCCTTCATCCCTCATGATCTCAAGGATCGCTTGCTTTCGTTTAGCACGGCCCAAAGTGATGCCGAGTTCCTCACAAATTTCGATGAGTTCCTTCAGTTTAAGGTTCTCCATCGTTCACACTAGCCTCTTGCTGTTTGCCTCTGTTAAGAATTTACTTGCCGCACCCACTATAAGTCAACTAGCAAGACGCGCAAGCAATTTTAACACTCCCGTTTTTACCCCCTCCACATTAACTTTGGTTTCAAAGCACTTTAACTTTGCTTAAAACGATCAAAGCTCACTCTAGTGCTTCACACAGCCCTTCTCTAAACTACTGTAACTTGAGCTAGAGTAGTCTGGTGAACTGAAGGGAAAACATCAGGCACTCACCGCATCGATGTCGCTGACGCCGGCCGATCCCGCAGCTGCCAACCACTGTTGCGAAGCGCTTCAGACGACGTTACGAAGGGCGCCACGAATCTCACCGCTGCAACCACTGTTTCGAAAGACGGAGACGCCAACACGGTCCCGAAGGCGCCACTGCTTCGAACTCCGCCGGTAATGTCACCAGCCATGTGGTAGCGTAGGTTTCTCAGCTCGCGACTGCTTCTGCGCAGAGTTGATAGACGAGCGGACGAGACGACGGTGAGTTAAACAAGGTTTATGTACAGCATATATACAGAGGCGTTACAAATTCGGCACTGGGGCCGACAGCTTAGACACCCGAAGAGCCGAGCTCTACTCTCTAACACATAGGCCTACTGCTAACACATAGCTCAACTGCTCGCGACGCGCCGCAGGGCTTCTTTTATATGCACCGGGTGGATTCTTTGAGTAACAAAATGTCCAATCAGAAGCGCCGCTGGTCGTGAGGTCAGACTCTTCCAATGGGGTCGCCGCTGGGCCACGTCTTCTCATCGAATCTGGAGCCGCTGCGCTAAATGTGGCGGCACCCAAGGACGAGTGACGTCGCCACGCATTGCGTCAGACTCGGCACACAGGAAGGCGCCGGTTCGCTGGCTGAGGTGACTCACTGCAGGTGCGCGGCAGAAAGGCGCCGTTGCGTGATGACCCGTTGAGTTATTCGCGTCACGCGGGCTCGCGTGCTGGCCTTGACACATTTTGCCTTTTTCAGAGGCATGGACGTTCGCTGTGGACTCGCAGGCATAACAGCCACTTGCACGTTGCATAAGCGATTAAAGTCTGGGTCTTTATGTGAAAGAACGCTAGCTTTGCAAACACGGACCTCATAGAAACAAACTACGTACCTCTTCGACGCATGTGCTCACGTCTCGATCGATTCCTGTGAACTAGCGCAACTTTCTGACTAAAGTTTTAAAACCAAATTGCAGTCGTTCGCACGCAAAATGAAAATTGCCTTAGCCCCCCACCGCCCTTTTTTTCTGCGCACAGAAAAAAAAATTTAATATGCCCACAGTGGAGTGGCTGTGGTTGCATAAACTGCAGCAAAAGCGAGAGTTGGGCTATTGGATTGGATTGGATAAACTTTTATTTGGTCCTCCAAAACACAGATCACTGTGTTGCGGGCAGCTTCCACGTGGGGACTGAGATGCCAAGCTCCTCAGCTGCCTCGCGGGTTTGGTGGACAGCCCAGAGCTGATCTGCCAAGGACGAGCTGCGGATTGCCGCCTCCCATCTGGCAGAGGTGATGTGCGATAAATCAGCGATTTTGGTGCACTGCCACAGCATGTGTTCTAATGAAGCTATTTCCCCACAATGTGGACAAAGATTACTTGGGTATAGGTCAGGGTACATGATGTGTAACATTTTCAAAGTAGGGTACATCCGCGTTTGCAAAAGCCTTAATGTATGTGCTTGGGGCCGGGTTAGATTTTGTGAGGTGGAGGGAAAATCCTTCTAGACAGGTAGAAATGTTTAGTGAGCTCGTTATATGTTGTAAGAATTTCCCAGTTATCCCCTTCACCGGTAGAACGCATCCCTGGGGAGGCGCGGTTGGAGAGTTCTCGCGCCGCCTCGTGTGCTGCTTCGTTGAGATTGGGAGGGGAATCGTTGATTTGACTAAGGTGAGCTGGGAACCAACTCAGAAGATGATGTGTTATGTTCTTGCCTTGCAATATTTTCAGCGTTTGTTCACAGACCGTCCCCTTGGCGAACGCCCGTAGTGCTGCCATGGAATCACTGTAGACCACTTCAATATTATCCATCTTGAGTGCTAAGGCGATGGCCACTTGTTCCGCAATGATTGGGTCTTTCGTCCTGACCGTCGCTGTGTTGACGACATGGCCAGCCCTGCGACTACCACTGCCACAAACACTTTCCCATTGGCGTAGGAAGCCGCGTCAACAAATACGACCCCTCGTTCCTCGTTTGAGACTTGACGAAGTATAGTCCTGGCCCTCGCTACTCTTCTTCCGACGTTATGTTCTGGATGCATGTTTCTCGGTATAGGAAATACCGTGATAGCCTCCCTGATGTTGTCAGGGATATCATTGTAACTGCATCTGATTGCTATTGGGTGTTGGCCCAGCTCCTGCTGGATCATTCTCCCCGACCGTGTAGTAGATAACCTTGCAAACTGTGCTCTCTCTTGGGCTTCTGCTATTTCTTCGAGCGTGTTGTGTATGCCAAGCGCAAGCAGACGCTCGGTGCTGGTATGTATGGGTAGGCCCAGGACCTTCTTGATAACTTTCCTGAGGAGCACATTCAGTGTCTCGGACTCTGCTCTTGACCAGTTGTGCATTGCTGCCTCGTATGTGAAGTGACTTAGAACAAACGCATGCATCAACCTGATGAGGTTGTCTTCCTTGATCTCATTTCTTTTGTTGGCCACTCTGCGTATGAGGGGCACCGCACTGTCTGTTTTCCGAGTTAACTTGGCTATATATTTGCTGTTGGCGCCGGTAGACTCTATCAGCATTCCCAGGACTTTGATGGAGTCGACCCTCTGGATGGCATCCCCTTGATTTGTACGGAGATGTATGTCTATCTGGTTTAACGGCTTCCATCCCCTGGGCTTCGGTCCCCGGCGTGCAGTCCGATAAAGCAAAAGTTCTGACTTACTCGAGGAGCACTTGAGCCCGGAAGGGCGAAGGTAGTCTTCTACGGTGTCAATCGCCTCTTGCAGAGCGCTGTCAATCTGCCCCTCACTTCCACCTGTGCATCAGATGGTAATGTCAGCTGCGTAGATGCTGCGCTTCAATCCTTCAATGCTCGATAATTTCTTTGACAGTCCAATCATGGCAATGTTGAACAGCATTGGTGAAATCACTGCCCCTTGTGGCGTGCCCCTTGCTTCTAGTTCGATTGCTGCGGTCTCGATATCTGCAATCTTCATCACGGCTTTCCGATCTTTAAGAAAGGACCATACGTAGTCATAGAAGGCTTTCCCTAGACCAAGCTTGGAAATTGCTTCGAGTATGAATGAGTGCTGGATGTTGTCAAACGCTTTTTCTAGATCTAGGCACAGAATGGCTCTCACGTCTCTGGTTTCATTGTCAATGACCTGGTGTTTTATAAGCTTCGATGCATCTTGTGTGGATAGCCCTGCCCTGAATCCAACCATATTGTGTGTATATATGTCGTTATCTTCCAAGTACTTGTTTATCCTGTGCAGTATGGCATGTTCTGCGACCTTGCTGATACATGATGTCAAGGATATTGGTCTCATGTTGTCCAAGCCAGGGGGCTTTCCTGGCTTAGAAATAAGGATCGTGCTGGCCAGCTTCCACTGCTCTGGCACCCTGCCTTCTTTCCATGCTGAATTTATTATATCCATCAGGGTTTCGATTGAATCGTCATCAAGGTTACGCAGGGCCTTGTTTGATATACCGTCCGGTCCAGGGGCCGACCTGCCGTTGAGATCATGCAAGGCTCTTCTGATCTCCTCGATGTTAAAGTCGCCCTCAAGACCTGGATTTGGCGTGCCCTGGTACTGTCTACTTGGTGGTGCCAATCCTCTTTTGATTGGGAGGTACTTATGCACGAGCTGCTGGACAACTTGCTGTTCTGTAGTGCGCCCTATCTCTTTATGCAAACATCGAGCGATAACATGCTTTTGATTTGTTTTGGTGGTGTTTTCGTTGAGGAGATGCTTTAACATATTCCATGTCTTGCCATTGCGCATCTGACCATCGACGGAGTTGCAGATTTCGTCCCATTGCTGCCTCAATAGTGCGCGACAATGTTCCTCGACTGATTTGTTTACCTCAGCTATCTTCTTCCTCAGTCTTCGGTTCAGGCGCTGACCCTTCCAACGGTTCAGTAGTGCTTGCTTTGCCTCAAGAAGATGAGCGAGCCGGCTATCCATTCTTTCAACCTAAAAATCTGTGGTAATGGTGGAGGAGACGGATTTAATATCATCTTTAATCTGTTTGACCCACTGCTCCAAGCCCTGTCTGTGGCCATCTTGTTCCCTTTCCATCCTTATCTACCTGAACTTATCCCAGTCTGTGAAGTGGAATTCTCTCTGCTTTTTACGCTCCATGGAGAAGGTAGTGGCAAGAATGCAGTGGTCACTCCCTAGGTCTACAGCAACGTTCATCCACTGGGCCTTCTTGATGTTCCTTACAAATGTAAGGTCCGGGGTGGAATCCCTGCAGCAAGATGTACCAAGCCTTGTTGGTAGGCTGGGGTCTGTGATTAGGGTGAGATCAAGTTCACTGGCACTTTGCCAAAGTCAATTTCCTTTCCCAGTGTTGTACTTGTAACCTCATGTATGATGAGGGGCGTTGAAATCACCTGCTGTGACGAGTGGACATTCCCCGGCGATATTAACAGCTTTCTTTAGAACCGTCTTGAACCCTTGCTTTTGTTCCTTTGGACTGCTGTATATATTAAGAAGGAAAATGCTCTAACGGTTGCTGGTACCCGGCACGATCTCTACCAAGACGTGTTCCAACTGGCCTGCTTCTATCTTGAGGTCGTGGGTTACGTGCGTTAGACTGTTGCATACGAAGGTGCAGACTCCCCTCCCTTCAGTATCCCCTATTACAGGCCGGAATCCAGGCAACGTTGCTTGCGGTGAAAGGGTCTCTTGTAATAATATAATATGAGGCTTTTCTTGGCTGCTCCTGATATACTGCTGCAGGGTTGCCTTCTTTTTAAGGTAACCTCTACAGTTCCATTGCCAGATACGAAATGCTTCACGTAGTGCTGCCATCATGGTTATTACATGGGCGGCCAGAGCCTGATGCTGCACCTGTCGACAGGTTTGGTACCACTAGTATCGGTGGCCGAAGGGGTGAGCTTGGTGCATGAGGAGGCCTTGCTGTGTTGTGCAGATATACTTCGACCTTTGTAATGCGCAAAGTCATATGCTCTTCCAGTGCCGCCACGCTTGATTGTAGCCTACCCATCTGCTCGCTAAGATTGGCTACTACTTTGCTGAGCGTGTCAAACACCTCTTTCATATCTGACATGGTCGTTTGGTTGGGTTCCACGTGTTCTGCCATGACTGCCCTCTTTTTCGTGGTTCTCGAGTCCCCCACGTTTTCAGCCACAGGTACATCAACTGGCTGAGGCATTGGCTGTGAAGATTGCCCGCTGGTTCGCTTAGTGAGAAGAATTTTTATTTCCTTTAACTCAGCTGATAGCCTCTCATTCAATTTTGTAAGTTTCGCGTTTTCTTGCTCTAGCTGTGCGATTCTATCATGCTCTGGCAGCTTACCTGTCATCACCTCTGCCCCGCCGTTGCGCACTCGCTCAGCCCAGCTGTCTTTCGAAGTAACTGCAGGCGTCCTCCCCGGGTGTGAAGCCGTGATCTCGAACTGAACGCCAGGCAGCTGGCCATTCGGGTACCGCCCAGGCTGATCCCGACCCTGATGGTGACCTTGAGAACTCGATCGCCCCCGTGATTGGGAGCGGGCCTTGGGTCTAGAACCTCTTCTGGAACGCGACCTCCCCCTGGAGTGGGGCCACCTTTCCTCTTCTTGTGTAGTCTGGATGCTCTGGGTCCCGTAGGCTGGAATAAGCTGCTTGTCGTTGATGTCTGGACTCGATGTGATTGATGCGTCCCGGGCTTCTGCGGCTGCTCGCGATCTTTCCCAACGTCTGCGTCTGACGACGTATGGCACTAAGAACCTGTTCTTGCACTCCTTGTCTGCCGTGGGATGGTGACCGTCGTACAGCCTGCATATTGGATTGCACTGGTGCAGGCTATCTGGGTTCTTGATCTCGCAGCCTCTGCAGATTGTTTAAGCTGGGTTCGGACAGACGTCAAACCGATGTCTCAGCTTTCCACAGACGTAACAAATATCGATGTTCTTGCGGTAAAGGGAGCACTGCAAAAGTGAAGGTCCATATCTCACGAATCTGGGCACCTTGTGTCCTTCGAACGCTATGATGATTGTCCCGGTGTCCTTGATTCTCTTGGCCTGCAGCGCGAGCGGGTTACAATCTTTCGGGTCAAAATGTCCTGAGTATCGCTTACGGGGATCCCGCGAATCACTCCTTTACAAGTATCGTGCGGTGCCGCGGCGTACGCGCTAACCTCGAAAACTTTGCCTCCAATGTCAATTTGCTTGACCTCGAGGTATCTTGAAGCTCTGTCTTGGTCCGGAGTGCTTGCCACCATAATTTTCTGCTGCAAGTTGGAACAGATGATGTCCTGCATGGCCTCTTCCTCTTTGACGCCGGCCGCCAGTACTATTGCGTCTGCCACGGCTCCAGTGCCAATTCTCGAGGTATTTATTCCTCCACGTGGTCGTAGCACAATTTTGCTGAAGTCCTTAGGTAGTGGTGGCATGCGTCCAGCTCACACGATTGTATGCTTGGTGTCATACCTACTACGTCTGGCTCGAGCGTCTCCCGCAACGCCGGCCTCGGTCGAACCCTTGGCAGCAGGAACGCTAACCGCGGCTTGCTTATTCCTTGAGCGTCTCGTTTCGGCTTCCTTCCAACCCATGTCTTCCATGCAATCGTCTGGAGAGATGTCCTCTCCATCTACTTGGTATTCCATTCTCAGTTGCAGATCTTGGAACACGCAGAGCGTTGAATCGCGTTGGCGCCGGGCCGGCGCATCGGCGACAATCGCCTCCTTGGTTAGGCTTAAATCCTCCGGTGGCGTTGCCGTGTAAAAATGTCCCAAAAAACGATTTAAAAGTCCACTCACCAGCACAAAGGTGGTATCTGCTGATTTCTTGAGAACTTAGGCTAACGATGGGACTAAAAACTCGGCGACAAATTCGTGAATACCACAGGAAAGCATTCTTGAAAGCAGGAGCCGATCTTCGCGCGTCCGCACAGGTCGGCACCTAGAGCGTCTCCGAGAGTTGGGCTAGTTGGTTTCGGTTCTCATTGAAACGGCGCAAAGTATAAACACCGAGAAGACAGCGCTCGTGTTGTCCAGTCATCTGTGTGGGTCGTCTTTTTGCTGTTTTAAAATGAAGTTGCATAAAATGCAATGTTTACATGTTTTCTGCGCCACTCAAAGCCATTGATGCTTTCGCCACAGAGGCAAAAGCGAGCCGGCCTCCCACCAGCTGCTGTCGATACTGTGCTGGCGTCAGCCGTCGGTGTATTCTCGGTGCACTTATAAGCAAACCAGCTTCTGTTTTCGCCACTATTAGCACAACTGTGTGTGGACGGCAAATGTAGCCGACCATCTCGAGCACATGTGAACGCGGTGATTGAAACACACAGTCTACTTCCTTTATTTTGCAGGTTCATAAATTTATGCGTACGCATGCACAGGTCAACAGCAAGCAAATACGGCGGCATGCTCGTTTATTCAAAATTACGCGATATGGAAACCAGTTGGGAGGTATTGTGGGCAATTAATTTACTGCAGTATTCGACCTTCTTCAGTATCGTTGCAAGAATTTTTTTTGCTGTCTTGAAAAGCGATTCGATATTGCCATAGTGGGTAAAACCATCATGAATACAATACTGCATGAATTCGAACTAACAGACGCTAATGCCAAACCACATTCAAGGGTGTTATTTGTAGCAATTATCACATAAATATGAAGTGGGCAAAAAGACAATTTCCTGTGACAAAAAATTACTACAAATAATATCTTTTACACTTTCCTTGCCATTACTGTTTGTTATCATTAATATTGTGTCTAACAACACAAAGTAAGGCCTTAAAATACTTTCTTTAATACTGCACAGATTGTATTGAACTTCTTCTGAATGCTTGTAAAGGAATGGTGCTTTCTCATCTCTCTCACTGGCGTGCACCTTTCCGTCACAATATGCATTCTAGTGAAAGCAAAATGCCAATTCTGCACCCATTCTGACATTTTTTTAAATTCTACAACATATACAATAGCGTCACACGCCAGCATGGTTGCTTGTAACTGTGTCAAAAAAGCATGGAGGTCAATGACCACGTACTTTTAAGCAGTGCAAATGTAGAAATTGTGCAAGTTGGGGTGTCACACTGCTTGGTACACCCTAATGAGAATAGATAGCAAAATCAAAGTTGAAGTGCCAAGTTGTCACAGAAACGTTTTCTTCCATTCATTCCTGCCGAAAAGAGCATCTGTATAGAACCACCCGCTCAGCTAAGTTGCCAACAACCATGAATAATTTCAAGCTGTCTAGCGTAACATTTCATAATGAAAATGTATTAACAACTCTCCTTTGTACACTGGCACTGAGAGTATAATAAATAATTTATGTTTAGCTCATGCACTTTGGTGATGCAGTTGAATTAAAGTTGCATGGTTGCACTTGTTTAGAAGGGCATACAAAGAAAATGCTGCTTTTTGTATTTCCACAGCTTTCTGCATAGCTACCGATTCACCAAGTTCCAGAAGGTTCATTAAGATATCTACTGTCATAGTCAAATAAAAGTACATAAACACTGTGGATACACCTTTTATTTTATTTTTTTTTCTTCTGTTATTTGCAGCTCCTCTAAAGCTGACTCGCATACGACGTTTTTCGGAGCCATCTGCTGGTTCAGTTTCTTACACTTGGATCTTCAGGAAATGTCGACTTTGCTCTAGAGCTTACAGCGCCAGTTGAGATCACAGAGTCCGCAGGTCTTCCTTTGGCCAGATCCCTTGGAGGCCTTGTGTAACATAAGCATTGTGAATACTGACTGGGCATATTGCTTCCTCATTATACTTTTTATAGAGAGCCTGCAAAAAAGGGGGGGTTAATACCCAAAAGGGCGGTGCCACCTTACAAATATTGAGGAATCACTCTCAAAGACAGAACATTTGAAATTCTAGACGACAGAAATAAAGCGATTGGGGAACGATTTGTTCCTAGAAGTGGTGAACCAACAGTTAGAAAGCAATTTGCCACTTTCAAATAAAAACAAACTTTTGACTCGTTCATTGTGAAGAATGTGTGGCACATGACAAAGACGTGGACTAAGAAAGACAGTGGATTGTCCCGTCGCATTTACTATAATTTTTGTGTGCCATACAATTTCAGGATTTATCCCCAACCAAGCCTACATTACACCTTGTCAAATTACGTTTAGATAGGTTCTCCTATAGTTTTGACAGTGATATAAAACCGGCTGAGGTATATTGACATGAGCTACAACAAATTGTTGCCATCTTTTCTGCCCGAGAGTGGTTCCCTCTGCCTTTCAGCACGGCACTGATATTAAATATGAAATAAAATTTGTCAAATTCAGGCCAGATCACAGAAGAAGGTGAGACATGTATGACCCATTGACTCAGGAGGGTGTTTCAAAAAGTAGGAAAACACTGTCTCATGCAGGCACCATATCACAATTGTGTCAACAGTATTTTGATTATCAAAACACTGCTTTCGCTCTTCCTTTCACTGGTATCCTCTCTCAAAGCCATTTCGCCCTTTCGCTGAGCACCCCTCTAGGTGCTTTTCCGCCCGTCACCTTGTTTTTTTAGGCCTCCTTGATTTAATCCCCCCTCCCTTCACACACCCACTATTTGTGCCTCGTATTGACGCGATGGCGTTAGAGAGCTCGGTTGCCCAACTGCCAAGAAGGTTTCTTCCATCGCACTTGTGTCAGAAGACTTCAGCTGCGTCATCACTATGGTTGCATTCTCTCTCCTTATCCGTCATTTTGACGTTGCCCCATTCACCAGAGCGAGAAGCCTTCAGCTGTGTCGTCTCTACGGTTGCATTTTCTCTGTTTTACTGAGCTTTCGACGTTGCTTCAATCCAGTGAAGCTTTCTCTTGTTCGATCCACCCAGTGGCTGTCTGTGTGCTACCAGCCAGAACACATACACGTGAAAATAGATTCAATGCCAGTTTGATGGTAAGCTTTTGATACTGTACTAAGTATTGGTGACTATCCGCCATGGTGGTCTAGTTTTCGTGGTACTGAAATTAAAACCCGAAGGATGCTGTATCAAATCTCGGCCGTGGCGGCTGCATTTTCAGAGGAGGCGAAAATGGTTGAGGCCTCGTACATAGATTTAGGTGCATGTTGAAGAACATTATGTGATCAAAATTCTTGTCACCCTTCACTATAGCGTACCTCATTATCATTGCATCCCTGTTTTGGGGCTTGAACATCATCAGATTGAATGTATGTCACTGATTCGAGGTCGATGATAATGGAAAGCGTGTGTGCCTCTGAGCAATGAGCTCCTACTTAGATGGCCATTCATAGGTGAAGGATATATGCCATGGCTTTGCTGCCTCATTGCTTGTAAAGCTCTCCTTATAAGACGAGAGTTCACGAAGGTCCATGGCATGTTCCAACAGCCCATAAAATAGAATGCATGATGAAGAGGGACAAAGTCACTATCATGCAAGGACACATTACAACATGAAAGTAATTACCATATTTGCTTGATGGTAGGTCAAGCTACCTCATGAGTGATATAAATCCACATTTTGGGTGTGAAGGGAGGGGTTCGTGTGACCATAAAAAATTATCTGGTGCAGCTGGTGACTACCACGAACATGAGAATCACGCAGGCTGTGGCATGGTTGCAATCTTATATTTCCCTTCTGGCTCTGCTTTTACTGAAGGCTTGTTCAGAAGAATTTTTTTCTTTACCTATTTATTACCTTGTCATTACTTGTCATCTGAAGTGCCACAGTTTGTTAGAAGCGCATCTGTTCAATAAACAGTCAACACTCCTTACCAGATGATGCGCATCCCTTTTTTGAACTGTTATTACTAGCTGCACCAGCTGAAAGCTCCTCAGCAGTGGTGACATTACAAAAAGTAGAGGGTCATCGTCAAGCCATCTTATATGAAATTATTGAAAACTAGCTGATACAGAAACTAATGAATATATAGAGTATGTTAATTGTGCTCTTTTATTGGTACTGTAGTAGTAATTGTGACATAAGTGTGAAAAAAATACAGCTTTGTACCTGCAGTAACCAAACCTCCAACCTTCAGATTGCATGCCCGATCATTGTCATTACTTGTCATCTGAAGTGCCACAGTTTGTTAGAAGCGCATCTGTTCAATAAACAGTCAACACTCCTTACCAGATGATGCGCATCCCTTTTTTGAACTGTTATTACTAGCTGCACCAGCTGAAAGCTCCTCAGCAGTGGTGACATTACAAAAAGTAGAGGGTCACCGTCAAGCCTTCTTATATGAAATTATTGAAAACTAGCTGATACAGAAACTAATGAATATATAGAGTGTTCTAGTATTAGGAGGTCTAGTATTAGGAGGTCAGGAGGTCTAGTATTAGGAGTCTAGTATTAGGAGAACACATACAAGCAATGTAAAGCGCAATAAAGTAAGGACGCATGAGCTTCTCTTGACGCTTCAGTTCTACATGGATGCTTCAACTGTGCTGCAAAGAAATTCAACCAATGTCTGTGTGTGCAACATTGTCCATTTTAAACTATCTATATGTATACCTAAAATTCCTACTGCGAGTGAAGCTACGTGGCGCGCCATAACTCTTCCTTTTATAAAGGGCAATTTTTCAAACAATGAACATTCTTCATTTTCTGTCTTTTGACTTCGTGCCTGCAATTCTTGGTTTGGCTCGAACACAATTGTGCAGCCCTTATTTTGGAGGAATCGAAAAACGTCAACCAAAATATGTTTTAGAACTGCTTCTCGGTGATATTGCCTTCCCTCAACTGCCACAGCTTGCGATGAGTCATAGCAAGTCTCATGCATATTTAGGGCCTACCCTTGAAGAAAAGGCTGGTCCGGCTGTGAAATGCTCAGTTTTTTCTCAAATAAATTTTTGGTTAGAGTTTTCTCACTTCTCGAGTCCCTTTACAATCAAGCAGATCCAATGTTCCCCTTAGTCCTTAATTTTGTTATATTATGAAATAAATAAAAATGTGATAATGAAAATATAAATACTAATAACTGTTGTGCAAGGAACATAGTCCCACATACGTACTTGAACGCAATATTGTTTTTATTTTGTTTTAGTACCTAACGCATTAGAAAAGATAGCAGTACATAAAAAACATTGAAAAAAACAGAAAATTGAGACTTAGGGGGATTCGAACCTGCGTCACTGAGTCGTTCTCGCGTACGTGAACTTAGCACGTTAACTTGCTGAGCTATGTGCGCCTGGGAGCACGGGTCTACTTAAGATATATATACAAATTTGCTGTTTACACACTATGTGTTTGTATATTCATGTACGATATGCGATCGTATCTATTATTGTGTACATATGTTTTGTGATTGTATATACGTCACATGCTTTTCGCATGTCTTTCAACTATAGATTGCCGCCCCCTCGCGGATGAAAACAAGTATTTTTACGCCCACACACAAGCTTGAGCAGTTGAAGGTTTTTTCCCGGGGCTCTCTTGCGAATGAGTCGGCCCCCACAGGAAATTACAGTGATACACCATTAATCCCGGCATCTAGCTGTGTTCCACTTAGTAGCTCTCTCTCTCGATGACAAATCGAGCGCGGGGCGCGACGCTAATGCGCATGACCATGCCTCGCGTAGCGGCGACATCAGCTGATTGCACCGGCCGGCTTGCTTCGATTTGCTTCAGAGCAAAGAAATGTCATACATTGAAAGATCGCGTACTGCACTATGTCAAAATGTTACTGCTTTGTAGTCATCCTATCATTCATTGAGATTTGATAACTCTGATATGACTACTATAGAGCTTTGCGTCGGCGACATGCACCGAACGTAAAACCGCACTACGTCCGTCATAGAAGCAGTAGGAGGTTGTCGTCTGCTAGAACAAAAAAACAAAACAAAACAAAGACCTGCGAAAATATTCATAATTTGTAACTTGTTTCTTGAATACCGTTTATTACTTTTAAAGTTACTTTACCAGATAACATACATTTTTTTAGTTTATTGCCGCGACAGATGTTTTTTTTTGTTTTCCTCACACCGATATTCAAGTCAAATCTATCCACAGCTAAAGCCACATGTTGCTTGTCTTCTTTGTTTCCGTGGGCATGCCGTTTTGGTGCGTCTTTGATGTGTTCGCGCTGCTACACACCAGAGAACGAAATATTAAATTTACGCAACGAAGCGCCGTTCCTCGTTCGTGCGATGTGCAAAGAGTGCGAGCTATTCCCGTGGTTTTTCGAGTGCGGATCAAGTGCGAGTCGTCCAAGGAATCGGCGGGTTGTGCGGGCGCTCGAAGGACTCCGAGGTGGCGGCTGACGCCTGTGGTCGCTTCCCTCAGGATAGTGTGAAAGAAACTAAAGGTAAGGGGGACACTTTTTTATGTAGACTAAGTATTCCACTCAGTGCAAGTGTGTGTTGCCGCATTCGAACGAGGCGTCGTGAAACGGCAGCCTTACGCGCCTTTGCGAGTGTGGTTACCAATTCACTTTGACAACGCTAACGCCAGCAGAGCCATGGCGCATCGGCGTGGCCTTACTGAAGCTAATTCGAGACAACTGCGGCAACATAGATGTGTATGGTGATCGATTTTTTCATAAGTTCAATGTAGTGAGGAGGACGCACACGGCGCTTGCTACGTTGTTGATTAAACGAAGCCTGCGGTGCCATTTGATGCAAAGCAGCATTTTGTTTACGTTCGCGGGCGATACAGTTTGTAACTTGGCTCGATTCACCTAGCCAACCGCCTAAGTTGGTTGATTAGCCTAGTGTAGAGAGAGAGAGGTGTTCATGGAATCTGTATGTGTACCTGCAAGACGCCTTTGCTTGTAACTAATGATGTACCGGCCAGCACCTACATTGTATGCCTGACTTTGAAGAAAACTTGCATGCACAATGTGAGATTTTGTAATCTGCCAGAGTTGCTTTTTGTATAATAATACACTGCCAGCATGTTCAAAATATGTTTAGCTGCTGTGTGGCAGGGGTGCGGTTATCACGCTGTTGTGTAGTTGCTGATGCAACACCATAGTTTTGATGCATTTAATATTTCTCATCTAACTCATCAGGTGTTTGGCTGTTTCAGCACAAACAAGGCAAAGAGAGAAGGAAGAGGTTTAATGACAAAACCAGTGCCGACTTTTGTTTGCAGGAGAATACCCATGTTGGTGTATTTATTGTGACAGCCTTTCTGTGTTGCTTTTTTGCCCAATTTATGCAACGACTCAGTTGTCAGCAATATGAGAGAGAACACTGAAATTAGCTTTTAAAGATCATGATGAATAAATGCCTAGTAATTCACAGCACAAAGTAAGAACAAAAGACATCAGTATGATCACTGTGGGACGAGTACAGTCTGTCATCTAAAAAATGTATTGTGCAAAATGGTGCCTAAGTAAGAAACCTCTCTATGTTTACAAACCGTGTGACATCACTTCGAGCACCGTGCCAGCCATTCCCTTCCTCGGTGCAAGGACTGGTTGGAAAGGAAGTTGTTGGTGACGTTACTGATAGCCCACTGATATGTATGCGATGCCGAACCTGTACCCTAATATATACGCAATCTTTTGTGCAGTTACATCGCTGCATCTGACACCTACAACTTATTTGCATATTTACGTTGCTCCCTTAGGACATAACACACAAACTTGTAGTGTGCATTGTCACTTCATGAATATCAAGCGATGAAGGTACTGAGTATATGTGAAACAAGAATCTCTGCTCATTACGTGAAGACATATGAGGCCTTCGATAAAACGAGTTATACCTTTATTGGGCTTGCGTACTCGTCGGGGCGATGCATACATGCAGCTTCAGCAAATGGTATCTTCCAGCCCAGTGACCATGCAATTTTTTTCTGCACACAGCACAAACACTGAGCTGTACCCACTCGCAGATGGTCGCGTCAAGTGCATATTTACCTTGACTAATATGTCGAATCAAGTTTTTTCAACGACCGGTCCCTGCCACGAGTGCTAACGTCTTCGCAAACAAGGCACACTGTTATTGACACTGCACACACCAGACACAATATTCTCAGTTGAACCGATATTCTCAATACCTTTCAATGAACACTACATGCCGCAATCAACAGGGCACATTTTTGAAGACTATGCTGGTGTTCCTTGCACAGGCCACCACGTGTGTTCACTTCTTCAAGATAAACAGACAGCGTGGCAAATATTTTACCACAGAGTTTACCACACAGCTAGATGTTTGCTGACACATACTACAGCTAGTGTCGACATTGTAACGTGAAGTGTAAGCTTTGAAAAATCAAAACTTGCCCCAAGCACCGCACTACTGTACCGGGCTGAGTCACCAGCGGGAGTGTTTTTCAAGCCACACCTTTTACGTGTGCCAGTGGCATCATGCTGTGACGTACCTCGGTAGGGGCCTATCACTTCATACTTTATGTGAATGAGGGTCCTGTTAGAGAAAGCAGGCATTGTTTATTTCGTAACTTGTTTATTTATAACTATAGACCTTCATCTACACGAGTTGTCTGACTGATATTCAGGCAAACTTTTGTGCAATAAATTATACAGTTGGCAGTCTGTGCTTGCCTCATACTGTTGTTACTGGTGTTTCTCGTTGTTACTTTGCACTGTTCGTTACTGCTCACAGAAACTAGCCTAGCTTGCCGCTGTTTTGGACAAGATGCAGCTGCCAAGTGCGATAGTGTTCCTAACTCTAAATGCTCAAGCAAAAAACTATCGTTTTATATTCAGTTAGTTGCATTCATATCAGTACATTATAAGTAATCATTGATTAAACATGAATCCGTGTTCTTTCACATAATCCTCACAACTTTTATATCAATTTGAATGGTGTTTATAAAAAACATGGGTTTTAGCTAAACTTCATGCTGTTTTCTTGAACAGCTGACAAAACGCTATTGCATGCTTACTTGCCATCAATTGAATTGTGTTTGAAACACATTGCAATTCTTCACCGGACTGCTAGTACACCTCGCATTGGGGGAACATTTATTATCCATGAATTGATTAATTTTTAAGAACGGAAAGAAAGAAGCGGCAAGCCGGGATGCTTACTTGATATTGGCATCCGTTTTGCTACCCAGAGCATCATCATGCAAACTTCCTATAGAGTGGTTATGCGTCTTGCATGTGTGTCTGTAAACCAAGAACTTTGGGTAGAACTATATTTGTCTTACAAATGGTTGCAGGACGGTGAAGGCTGTAGGGCTGCTTAGCCAATTGAATGGTGGAATCCCTCGACATATGTTCAACCATGCTGCATCAGCTGCTTGGTGTTTTCACGGCATAATTATAGATGTGTTGGGTGAGTAAAGCAAGCAGTTTTCAACACAGTGAAAAGTATAATATGGCAGCACCTCTTTTGCGTGTCTTACATCCCAAGTATATCAAATATTTATCTTGCACCTTGTGGCCTGTAATTTTTAAAGAGACACTTCTTTTTGCTTTATATTTGAGTCTTGATGCTTCGACAGCAATGTATGTGTGTTTGACAGCAAGTGTTCTTGAACAAATAACTGATCTCAATAATGACAAAACACCCTTCATACTTGGTCCTTAGCATAAGCTTGCACATATTTATAGCAGATTCAATTGTTCATTTTTTGCTGTGATGATAATGGGCAAGTAGCAAAGGCAAATTCAGATTGGAGTGGTCGGTGACGTCTGTTTAGGCTGTGCCATATTGCTTTGCAACCAGAGTTACTTGTGGCCACATATACAATGAAGCCATATGACGTGCATTCTAAATAATATTACCGTATTATATTTCACTGCATCTTAATATGTGTCGAACAAATGCAGATATCTTTAGCTTGCCACTATAAAGGGATACTAAACCAACACAAGGTTGAAATTTAGCCGTGGTGTTGCAGCTGTGTATGACTCTACAATGGATGCATAGCCGTGATAATTTTTCTATATGTTGTCGCAATAGTAATGTTACACACATTGGACGATACAAAAGAGGTCCTCGCTTATTTTGCTTTTTTTCGCTATTCTTCTTTCTTGTCTCTTCTTGCCATGTGCTCCTCCTCACTGTGCAAGGAGCAAGAGCAGTGGGCACACAAACATGTATTTAAAAAATGTTGTTTTAAGGTGAGCACTGAGGGGCTGAACACTTCCAAAAGGCTCAAAGAGGAAAAGGTATTGTTTCTAGCTACTTTTTGGGCACCCATAGCTAGTTGTGCTGCTGCAGTTGTCATTGTTGATCAGGACACTATTCTGAAGTCGTTGCACACATTTGCTTGAAATGTTAAAAACATAATTGGAGGTGGTTTGGCAACCTTTATTGCAGTTACATACAGAACTAGGTTTCAATGCGTAAGCAAATTCTGTTCACTATAAAACAATCCTAATGATATCTGAAATTCAAGAAATATTCACAGAAAAGCTCAGGAAAAGGCTAAGTGGTTGCCCCTTGAACGTGAAGGAGATACCCTTCTTCTAAAAGGTCAATAGACAGTCTAGTAGTCTGAATATCACATGCACTATAAAATATTCTGGTGTGGTGCTTTTCATGCATGTTATAATGAAAGGGTTTTTTAATAGAACTGTTGTCACTTTGCCCTGCGTTGCTGAAATTGTTCACAGTTATAATATATGAATCACTTTATGCCTTTCAATTTTATGCAAATGATTTGCTTACCCAGTAGGTATAACTTGATTTGGATAAAATCATAAATGCTCTAAATTTTTTTTACTATACAGCAGGTTTATTTTTAAAATACGCGACCATAGATGTGAACGCAGTTAGTGGCGTCCTTGATTAATGCTTCACTATCACCACTCTAACTACACCTGCTACAGTGCATAGTGTGACAAAAGTAATGGTACTTAACATTACTGGTAGCATACACTTTTATGTCTCAAAATGTGTTAGAAAGCCTGGTAAAAATGTGTGTACGTTTTTTTTTCGCTCCAACTAAATATTCTGGTGTACTCAAAGCAGCTTCTGCTCTTTTAAGGTCCTCAAAATATTAGGTGTTCAAAAGAAGTATCAATGCCATATCCTTTCTTTGTCATCCTACTCACCACTCTAATAGTGAGAATTACCCGACAACATTACCCAAGAAAATACAGGGATGTTATAAAAAGTAATGTAAATTCAATTGTCAAAAAACATCATCCCATTAGTAACTCTTCGCCAAGTTACGTTTTTGTTCACTTTTTTTCACAATTTGGTTAAAGTAATTTTTGATAACATCCCCTAAGGTGTTTGGGATCATTGTCTCCTAGTTCTCATTATAATGTGTTCAACAAAGACAACGAACCCTTAAATTTATAGTTCTTTCCTTTACTCATGAATCTGAAACAGTGAATCTCAGTAATCTTAGCGGTGTGTGACTTGTTTTTTTTTGATCAGTTGTGCGTGTGTTCAAGTACATGCATTTAGGTGGGAGGGCGAACCATTGCCACCTCCTGTGACTAGCAGATTTTCTGAGAACTAACACATGCATAATGCTGCCAAAGAAGTATATGGATATTGGAAGTAATCGTAACGTAATTGCAATCGTAATGTAATTGCCAGTAGGCAAACAAAAGGTGTCCCACACTCGCCATAATGGTAACAGGCAGCGCTGACTGACTCTTCCATGATTAAATGCACATATATACCGTACAAAATGGAAGGGGGATAGCCGCCATGGTAGCTCAGTTGATAGAGCATCGGACATGTTATTCGAAGTTTGCAGGCTCGGTTCCTGTCCAGGGCAGGTTACCTTTTTTTCCTTCTACTTTTCTTTCTTCACAATTACAACACTTCTATTCTTCTTGGAGATATTCTGGCGTAAAAAAGGTACTTTATGATCTGAAGAGGCAAACAGCATGTGCCAGTGTACGAGTTAGCTTTTTTAGTGGTTACAAGTAAGATATGTTTTGAAGAATAAATCATTCTGCCACTTGCCTAAAGAATGGCTACAGGACATGGTGCTGGATGCACTTTGTTATTTTTGAATCGAGCTATCTTGAATTCTATTTTTATAAATTACATGGGCTACACATGACGGTATCACACACTTTATTGCCACAAAGAATAAGCAGCAAACAATGTTATAAATGCGAAATTGCATAAGGATAACGTGAAAACTGCACCCACAACGAGAATGTACAGGGAGCACAGGGCGTAGGCGTCATTCCTTCTGCCCGTGCTTTTCAAGTGCGAGCTGTTTTCACCTCGTTCTGATCAACTAACTAGATTGAGATGTGTTGTTATAGTGCATAAGGATGCTCCGCGGGTAACTAGGTTTGTCTCAAACTCTGTGTCTTTCAACCTATATGGCGCCCGGTTCAAGAGGTCATGAAGACCAGATTGTGTAAAACAGGACACCCGTTTAACATACTAACATGGCTTAAAGCATAAAGCAGTTAATTAGACCGAATATCAATTTTTTTAGTAGCTGTTTTTTTCTGCAATAGAAAGCTTACTAGTCTGAGCGTATAATTATGCAGTGAAAGAAGAGAATTTTCGGGGCTTGTTTTTGTTTAACATGGCTTTCGTGAGTACATTTAAGGTAACACAGAAAGTTCTCGAAACATTTTAAGAATTTTCGGGTCTCTGACTGCTATGAAGTGTCACACAACACAGGCAGCAAACAGTGGGAGGTCAGCATAACAGCTTTTATGTTTGTGCATTGCAGTTTGCTGCGAAAGCATGCATTTCACGTGCGTGTGAAATGCACATATTTCGCACTGTTTGCCACGATGGCAGCGCTGCTTTTTGAAGGTTGACTCCTCTGCGTAGGCAGCACAGAAAAATGTTGGCACAGGTAATATGGATATATGCTGTAACTTTCACCGCTAATCTTTTTGCATGTTAAAGCCTCAAATAATTTGCAGTAAACAAACAGGCTGCCTGGCATACTGATTTTTAGGCTTTTAAGTGCAATTTTAAAAGGAAATGCTACTCAAGGTGCAAAAAGAATGCAGTTCAATTCACGGATTTTCATTTCCACCTCCAATCACACATTCTGGCGACTTGTCAGTCTATTTAATGAAGAAGTCCTAATCAAAATTTTTAGCTGAATGGGTTGGTACTGATGTTGAATTTTGTGCATTGCTCATAAAAAGAACGATATATTCGTGTCCTACCGTTCAGTACTGCCTGAAATCAATCAGGCAATCTTTACATATTTTTATTATCGTTGGACGATTAGTGTCAGCTTAAGCTATGCCATGAAAGCGGCCCACAGCGTCCAGCTAATGTTGTTTTCGTGTGCAACTGTAGTTGTGGTTGTGCTGAATGACCTTTCTTTATATACACTACATAACAAACTTGCTCTTTTAGAGTCAAGTGCATCTTCGAATCGATTTTAAATGCTTGCATATGCGAGGCCTTAAGTTTTATAAGAAATTCCTCAGTGTGCCACGAGGAAATGTGTGTTCAGCAAAAATTTGTATATCATTATATACAACTCCTAAAGCCTCGTCTACAACTTTGTGCAGGTTGACCTTGAGCAGAAAAAGAGGAGCGGCAGCCGCCCCCAGAAAAGAGCAAGCACCCTCCAAGCTCCCCAAGCTCTCTTCGACAGGAACAGCAAAGTCACTGTGTGGCATTGAAAACCATTGCAAGGAGTGCCTTATCAGTACACTGTGCTGCTTGCTCTTTCATCGCAGAAGACGAAGTTGACCACTCCAGAGGAACTTCACGCTGTGTATTGTGAGTGCTTCAGTGGTTTTATTTTTGTCCAGCCAGCAGTCAAGAAGTCATGTGTCAGATTCAGCCGGGATGGCTAGAGGGTGTCGGGCAGGCATGTTTGGACATTTGTCTAGCCAAGTAGTGCCAATTTTCGCACTGGTCTTGTTGGAGTTACTGCCACAAATGACAGAAGCTTCATCACCTCTCTAAATGTACAGATGTGTCGGGGAAGATTAGCTGCATTAGTTTTTTCTATATCTGATAGCTGCCAACATTCTTCATTGTACAGGAGTTTTGTTCCTCACTTATGGGTGTAAAGCCCTCCATAGAAAAAATGTTACACGTCTGCTTACAGAAGGCCCCAAGGCCCTACTTGTAGGTTTTTTCAGCTTGTATCATAAGCACCTCGTTTGGGTGTAGATGAACATTTCATAAACATGTACAGAGAAAAAATTGGGTGGCTGGTCGTTTTGTCGTTATCATGTTTCTCGCGATATTCTTAAGCATGTTGTGCATTACGTTGTCAATCTGGTTCATGTGCATAGAAGACATTACGCAGTTTCAGGCTACTTCAAGCACTGTATTGTAGTATAAAAAGCCTGGAAGCAAGCTATCAATAATTTTTTAACACAGCTGCTTAATCTTATGCATGATACATCACTAAACTTTCGTGCGTATTCATCAATATAAGCTCGTCTTAGTGTTATCCAAAATGAAGATGCGAGTCGACAGATGGAAGCATCTAGTGGCGTAATCAGGGTGAACAGTAGAAGTGCCTCAGACAGGCTGGCAGATGTTGCAATAGGAGGACCTGTTTTTTATGAGTCGCTTTGTCATCCTTTGCGTGTTAGTTTAAATGGGGTTAGTAATGACATCATCTTTTGGTGTAGGCGTGTGTGCCTGTCGGAAATGTTTGTCTGAAAAAAAAACCTAAAACGCAGAAGAGTGCAGCCCTTGCTTCCTTTCAAGTTAGGTTGCGATGATACAAAGCGTTCTCCTGTCGGAGGTTGGGGGTAAGGGAAGGTAAAAGAAAGAAAAGAAGAAAAAAAGAAGAAAGAAAAGGGGGATGCAAAGTAAAAGTAGTGTGCTACCCTGCTCCTACTTTGCATCCCCCCCTTTCTTCTTTTTTTCCTTGTTTTCTTTTCTCACCTTTTTTGTTACATTTGCATTGTCCCATCTAGTGCATGAATCAATGACACATGGCTTTCCTATAGCAAAGATGCCTATGTGGTGTTGGATTGAACAGTGCATTGTACTTCATTCAGTTAATTACTGGTTGATGAGTCTTGCAATAAGTGCTTCCTGTCTATCACCACACATGATCACATGAAAAGTTTGCACTTGGCTCTTAGTATACTGGTATATAGCCTGTGTCTTGAACTACTTAAAATGAATGTTATTTTGCTGCTGTTTAGTGTAATAAATTTAGCCAACATGAAAATATCTTGCCTTGTGAACTTTGTCAGACCTGCCTTTCTTTTTCTTTCCTATTCAGGCATTGTGCGTAAGGAAGGCAGTAACAGAGAGGTGATAGCTTGAGCTTCGGAAGAATAAATGCTGGCAGTGGGGCAATTCCACATCAAACATCTCAGCCATTTTGCCAACCTTCCTAAATTTTTTTGAAAAAAATATTGTGCTTGTTTACTGTATTGAAAACAGCAAAATGCTAAAATATATCGCAGAGAACAAAATATTAGGCCACCTTGGTGCCTTCTGGACTTCCGAGAATGTCGTCTGGGTGCTGTTTGTAAAACAGTAAAAAGAAGTATTTCAAAAATAATGCCTTTTCTACACCAAATGTGGTCTAGGTATTAGGTAAAGGTAGTGCATGAAGCTCAGTAATATTAGTGCAATTTTTTGCCCCTTCAAAAGCAGGGAAGCAGTTCTCTTTATATGGCAAGTTCTATGATTACACTTTGTTTTAAAGAAGAAAGTAATTTTTTAAGTTTCCTAATGATGGCTGTTTTCTGCATTTGATATACGGCAGCTTCCGTTCCGAAGTTCCCCATGGCCCTCAATAGGAGACTTCAAAAATCATTTTCCTCACTGAAACGAAAATTGTAACGATAACACTTGCCGTATAACAAGAACTGTTTATTTGCTTTCAACTTACCCATAAAAGTGTTTTCAATTAGAGAAACACATAGTTTATATTGCATCTCAATGTGGTCAAAAACGATTATATAGTGATATTTGTAATCTGGACCTGACATTATTTTTTTCGTGAAATATAACTTCTGTGGAGTGAGTATTTGTGGCTCAAATATTCGTACAAAGTGCAGTATTGCCATACAATAAATGCAAACGATAAACAGTTTGGCTGAATTCTTCAAAGCCTATGTAGCAGAAAAATTGCGCTAATGTTACTCGGCTTCAAATACTTTAAAGAAGCACCCTTACTTAATATGTGGATCAAATTTGATATGGCAAGAAAAAGCGGTACTTTAAAATTTCTCTCACAAATAACACCCGCATCACATTCTGCGAAATTCTAAAGGTACCCACGTGACCACTACTTTTTTCTCTTCAAAGTATTTCTGCAAATAACTATTTTTCAAAGAGTAAATTACCATCATTTTTTAAGCTATATATCTGTGATGGTCGCCAGGCAGTATGGTTTGGATGTTTTGTGTAGAATGGCCGAGTGGGAAAAACAACAAATGTCTGAGCATCCTTTGATGCTCGGGCAATTTCGAAAGCATTTGTTTCTTAGCAGCGATTCAATTAAACCCTTGTCTTCATGTTTAGGGCCAGAAACAAATCACAAGTAACAAAAGTAGTCCTAAGAGTCATGCAGTCTCGCTGTTCCAAGGCTTGTGGAGCCTAAATTAGTGCAAGCTTCACCATTTTTTTTAATTTAGTTTCAACCAACAGGTTTTGGAGGCACAGTGCATTTTCAGCTAAATTGTTTCACACAAGTTACTTGGATAAAAAGCGGCAAGTAGAGGTAAAAATACCTTTTTAAAGGCATTCTAGGTAATAACAAAAAGGTCTGCTTTCTTTTTTTGTGTGGTGCTTTGCCAGAACGCTGTGCTTTTTGTGGTGTAGTTCATTATCTAGTGAACATAGGCCTCAAAAACTAACATCAGCTATGTTGAGGTCGATTTCTTGGTTATAGTCATAGTACATAGTGACCATATTAAAAATTATGACTTCAAACTTGATTGTTCTTTTGAAGATTTTTTCTTGCAAAATGATATTTCAGAGTCTTAGTCAATTTTGTTATAAGAAAACATGATGTCATAATAGGGTCACTTTTTATAGAATCGTTCAGTTCTACCTTACCTTTTACAATCCTAATAGAGCAGTTATTTTCAATATCGGTATTTAAAATGGAATGAGCATGCTGTATGTAGTAAGGTGTAAGCACTTGCAGATAGCACATGCACCCAAATTTTCTGTTGGCAGATTATTTCTGTTATTCTCTATTGATAAGTAGGGTTTCACGTCCCAAAACCGCTGTATTATTATGAGAGATGCCGTGGTGGAGGGCTTTGGAAACTTCGACCACTCGGGGTTCTTTAACGTGCCCCCAAATCTGAGCACACGTGCCTACAGCATTTCTGCCTCCATTGGAAACGAAGCCGGGATTTGATACCGCGACCTGCGGGTCAGCAGCCGAATTTCTGTTACTCTTGCTCCCTTATTGCTGTGCAGTTCGGTTATAGTTGTCTGGCTTGCACAGATTTTTAATGACACCTGCCTGATCGTGCTTGCTTTCAGAGTGATTTTAACCTTCATAAGTTGAATAGGTTTACCTCTCAAAATTGTTCAAGAGGCCAATTTTGTGCACAAATTGTATAGTATAAATGCAGCAGATCTACATGCACACATTATTAAATGTACATTGAGAGCTTTCACTAGCAGTTCCTAAAGTTTTACTGTACAAGAAGCATTTAAATCATAATTTAATAAGGACATATCAATAGATTATCTCTACCATTGGAAATCGTGACAACAATCTAGTTATTTTCACTGTGATAAGCATGCTGTCTTCTTTAACGTGGCAGAACTAATTTATACACTTATTTCTTCTATTATTCACATATGCATAATATGAAGGATTGTGTGCGTACAATTTCATTTTCATTCTGTGTTATATTTCCTGTGCATGTGAACTAAGGTGCTAACATGTGTCTCTGACATATTTGTGCCAATTATTTACATTTCCAGGTGCGGTGCCTATGAAGGACACATAAGTTCTATGGCAGTGACCTCCCAAATCTACAATGGTGCCGGAGCCTCAAGGAGCATTTCGCCGATCTCCACAAGGCGTTCATAAGATAAACACAGCGCCACACTTTGACCGTGCTATGATTATTATTTATGTTTAAAGGTTTTCTTCCAAAATTGCTGTTACATTGTGTTTTGTGCCACCAACCTGTGGCTTAGGTGGAGCTCGTGAAATTACGATGCAGTCACCTCATTTGTGTACCATCAACACTGCAATGTCGCTATTCACAGCTGTAGCATACAGACAAATAAAAATATATATTGATTGTAGCAGGGCTGATGTGTATAATAATGCTTCTCTATTGCAAATAATAACTTTATAAGTTCTTTAAGTCTTGTTTAGAACACTGCGTTAATGTATTGCAATGTAACCACCATTTGTGATCGCTAGCAGGTTAATTTAGTAGCTTTGTAACGAATTTTATTCAAAAGCTAATTTTGCTTCCGCATCACGACAATTAAACAGATGCCGATGATTCAATCCCTCATCATGCATATTTAAGAAATATTGTGATTTGTACACAGTATTGCATGTACTCAAGATGGGGACGTCTATTCAATTTACACGATATATTGCTTTGCACTAGAATCGGACGTAACATGCACACATTTCAGTAATTTCTGCATGATACGTCTTTCCCTAAAAGGCGGAGTCCGCATCATACGTCTCTCCATAAAATGCGGAGTCCGCACCATATGTATTTCCATAAAATGCGGAGTCCACATCATACGGCTTCCATATTTCAATCATTCCGTACTTGAGGTCTCCGCATTATACAGAACGCTTTAGTAGGGTAACCTTATAAACAGTGTACATGCTTACTTTTACCAACGTGCCAAACATCAAACCAGTGTGGCAAGTTTGCCTTGTGCTTTCGGCAGTATAGCTTGACACGAGGATGTCGATCTGGGAAAAATTATGCCTAATAAGTCCATTGGACCTGCTGTCATGGGCACACACAGTGCTTTCTACAAGAGTGACAAAACTTCCATCCCCTCCTTGCATCCAACATTCGTTCTTGAAACAGAATTTAATGATTTCATATAAAGATATACTTTTGTTAACTTAATGTTTCTCAGATTCGCTTGCAAATTTTGCACAAACATATGGTACTTGTTGTCAACGAGCGTATGTGGATGCCTAGACTCTCAACAGCAGTCAGGCACTTAGCAAGTCCTCGCTTTTTCATGGGGACATGGAAGGGGACTTCGGGTGATCGTGCACAAAAGTGTAGCAAGAGGTCTCTTGTTAGCACTTGAAAAGTATACTAGTAGCACTGCAAGTTTAACTCTCCAACTTGCACCAGCCCAGCGTGTAAAATACAGCCATTCTGCATGGCAAGCACACTGTACGTGAGATACTTGGCGCTGTAGCCAGGAGAGTCACATCGCCCATCACTGAGTGCATCCACAATGGCTGCTTGTTTTTTGAGGAAGAGCTGGAAAGACAGGTGGCACAATGCATAAGTTCTTTTAGTATTTCACAGTATAATCAGGGGGCAGAAACTACCTGTATCTCCCATGTATTCGCGTTCAGCAGCGGAAGCGCTGCTTTTACCATTGGCGGTTGCTGGGCATTCTAGTAGAAAGAAATCACGAACAGAAAATTTCTTTCAAGACGTTGCTGGTTCGGTCGCCAAATTGAGGGAAAGGACAAAAATTGAGAGGAGGAGACTTGCCGCGGAAGCCCTCCTTTCCCACTTCGCATGCAAGCGGTGTGCGCTCGTGCCTTCTTGCAGATCCGCTGGCCACTTGGGCAATACGGCCATAAAAACTTTGGTAATCTCTGAACAGGCAAAGTTAAGCTGACAGATTTCACAGCAAGACGAAACTCAATCGATACGAATGAAATATTTTTATTGCATGTCTCACATAAAAAACAGGCACATACACGTAGTGTGAAAGTGAAAATCTATAGATGCAACTTCAATTTACAACTGACATATGGACATAATGAGCAAACGTTGAAGCCAATATCTGAACCAATGCTAAAATCATCAACAATCACGGATATGACACATATTTGACTCAATCGCATTTGTTATGACCACGGGCGCACAAATTGAGTACCAAACGAGACTGAAGTTCCGAGGCACGAAGAGGCTTGAAGCGATCAGACGTTCTTCGAGAAATAACGTCGCTGAAAACAGTGTTTCGGCAAGTTCACTTGTCCTCATGAGAGCAACAGCATTGCCTTGACGAATAAAAGTTCACTTGTCAAAACACTGCCCCTATCGACATTCTCTGTAATAATATTTAGAAGCATTTAGTCTATCACATGTATTCAAGTGACATTATTAGAAGTAATGACTCGCAAAATTTGAAACCGCAGCTACAAGAATTTCATAAGCAGGAAGTGGCCTATACTTATTTAACATCATTGTAACTAGTTTCCAAAAGTAAAAGTAGCTAAAACAATGTAGCCGAGCCAACGCAAACTCAAGCCTTTCAATAAACCCATTTTTTCGACAGTATCTTGGCTGCTGTGTTCACCAATCAGTCAAGCAACCCTGCACTTGACTCAGTCCAGTCTGGCTTGCGGAGAACTGGGTTTTCTTATATGTACTCATCCAAAATCAATACTTGCTCCAATAATTGGTCCAAGTTCTTGTGCTCGCCCGTTGCTTTTAGGAAACGCTGAAAAACCTTCACGGAACTAGAAATTCCTGGGTTAGCACACCTCAAAGCCGCAAAAAAACATGTGTTGCCCGAATAAGCTATCTTCGACGAATGCATGGCTTACTTGTTCGGCATAGATCACTGTGGTTCATTCTCTGCCCGCCACAAGTTGCCGTCTTTATCTTTCTCGTAGTTGACACGGTAACCAACCGAGACAGCTGAGCGAGATCCAGCTTCTAATATCGCTGAGCGATAGGCAAGAAGGAGCGGAGGCAAGCGCTACGAACGCAAGTCAGTCACTTTTTGCGCTTCACCTGATTTAAAATTCACGAAATAAGGAATAGGAAAAAACATATAAACAAAACAGAAGCTCTTCACGGGACGTAAGCCTTTTTGTTTGTAAGAACATGTGATGGCCAATAAATGTGAACATTCACATCAACCTCACTCTATTCAACCGGATCGTAGGATGCCCAGCAACTTCTACGAGCGTGCATGTTCTTTGAAACTGAAACTAGCACCGAGTTTCCGGGGCCAGGTATAATAGCAATGATGATTCATGCCGACATGACAATGAATATTCCACCACTGCTAGATTTTTACCACTGTACAAGTTCATAATCTCAAACTCAGTTGTATCATGAGTATTCATATTACACAGTGATATAAATAAGGCAGTATGCTAAAACTGTTTGTCAAACTATTATTTTTCCAGATGACTGGTTTCTACATTTTGATACTACCGTGCAAAAATATTAGGCTTCTCTTTCGCATTGTAACCGAAAAATCAGATGGGCTAGTTTTGTACAAGTTTTATACAAAATGATTTCATGTTCTGAATTTAGATAACATTGACAAAGATATAGAGATGAAAGCAAATGATTTGATATGTGTAAATCTATGGCAAAATTATTCTAAAAAAAGTAAGATTCACTGTAATGCGAGAGAAGTATAAGCATTTGTGTTCACGCCGCGTAATATTTCTATAGTTATATTTAGGTGTTGATCAATAACTGCACCTGTTTTACAACAAGGAACAAGTAGGCCCTCTGGTAGTTGTAGAAGGCGCACTCTGTGATGACTTGAGGACCAAGACATTGGAAGTTTGCAGCCACCACGCAGATTTAGTAGAGCATGGCAGCGGCCAGGAGAAAGTTGCCGGCTCCTGCACTACTCCCTCGAACAAGGGGCTGGCTTCTCCACCGGAGCTTGCGAAGTTGCTCGCACACCCCCTCTACAACGACCAGAGTTCCCATGATGCTGAAGTTCAGGTTGCCAACTAATTGGCCACATATGATGCAGTTCATGAAGGGAGCTCTCAAACACAATGAACTTTCATTCCCTGTGGAGAGGCTCTTCCATTGTTAGAATACCAGTGCTGTTGTCTTGATGGATACTGCAGATGAATAGCCCCACAAGGCATGTTAGTTCTTGTGTGTTACTAAATTGCACTATGGACAAGTCACATGGCTTGGTTGAAAGAAAGAAATAAAAAAATTCAAGGCTTCATTTTTCTTTTCTAGACATAATATTATTAGGACTGACCTACCATAATGCCATAAAAAGTATAGGGGACACTGATTATAGTAAATGTTTTGTAAATGAGGAGAAATTAAGGTGGAGGAAAAAATTGCTTGCTAGGAGCTGGGACTGATCCTCCGACTGTCACATAACGCGTCCGATGCTATACCAAATAAGCTAACACGACAGCCATTCGCTCGTCCTCTCTATCCAGTATATATATGCATTTACAAGTGCCAGCGTGAGTCAGCGCTACTAGCAACTATGACGGCGAGTGTGAAACACTTTTTCTGCCTGTTGGTGTCGCGTAGCACGTGATGGCGCTAATTGATGCACTCGCGTTTTGGTGCACATATGTCCCCCGTAAAGTGGACAAGGGAATGGCCGCCGCGATATCTCAGTTAGTAGAGCATCGTATGTGTAATAAGAAGTTCACGAGTTCAGTCACAACTCACGAAAATCCATCTTTTCATACACCTTTATTTTTTTCCCATTTACATTACATTCACAACTAATTCCCTCTTCTGTTGTATCAATAACAGACCCTTTGTTATTCAAGACTGCAATTTCTCAGCAATGCTTGTAACTATACGCAGTTTCCATTATCTATCTTTGTCTTGTATGTGCTTGAATTCTTATACATTTTTAGTTGACTTATGTTGCCTTCCTGATTTGCGCATCTGATAGTTGTTTCTTTATTTTGTCTGTTTTTCTTGTGTGTTATATATGTTGTACTCACCCCCTGTGTAATGCCCTACGGGCCCTGAGGGTATTCTAATAAATAAATAAATAAATAAATAATAATGTCCCCTATACTTTCTTTGGCACTATTGTTCGTTAGTTCTCAATAATATGGTTGTGTTAGGTAAGTGGTAACTTTCAGACAATTATGTCAAAAAATATATATGTTATTATGAAGTCATTTTGTTGTAACTGTGAAAAAAAGTGGACGAAAAAATAACTTGGCGTGGGCAGGGACTGAACCAGCGACCTTCGAACAATGCATCCAACACTCTACCAAGTGAGCTACCATGCCGGCCATCCCCTCGTCCACTTTTTGGGATATGTATGTGCATTTAAATGTGGTAGTGTCAGTCAGCGCTGCCTGTTTCCATTGCAGCGAGTGTGGGACACTCATTTTTTGCATATAAGCATCGTATACAGTTGGTGTTCTTACGGCTGACAGCTGACTAATATTCCCTGGCCTACTACCCGACGGCATTAAATCTGCCAGAACGAGACCCTCGCTATGAATGAAAAAATTAGGGTCTATTGAAGGGCGTGTTTTCTTTGTTGGCCAATACAATGAGAACTGACTGGCAATTATGCCAAGAAAAGTGTAAGTGATGTTAATAAAGTAATTGTAATGTAACTGTGACGGAGGTTTTAGCCGCAATCTTTATGTTGCTTGTAGCATGTGTTGTGTAGCATAGCATGTGGGAGCATTGCACTATGTGACAGAAAGTATATAAAAAGCCAGACCCACCAAATCAAGGCTTCGTTTGACCCCCATTTCCTAAATACGAGATAGCCTCCTATTTTTTTTAGACTGACACGAATAAAGTAAGACTTTCAGGGTCCTTTAGCTTTCTTTCAGGTCTGCCCTTCTTGCATTTCACCTTGCAACAAATCTAGTGATTAATGCTAATGCCAGGAAACCTTCGAGAAGAGTTGCCGAGGTCTATCAGTAGAGTGAGCACTGGGATATCTAATAGGTATCAGCATCCACTCACCTGAAGCCATTACTTCACCTCCAAAGATACTACTACAAGTTTTTATTGCTTACGGTCTTGATTAACTTAATTTCTCCAAGTACTTTTAGTGTTTACTGAATATAAGTGCACTGGAGTAAAACTAAGTGGTCGATATAGGTAGTGTCGTTGTAGTGCAAGATTCAAGTATAATGTTTACAAATAGCTACAGCTCAATCTTGCACCAGTGACAGTTGCATTCGCGATAAGATCAGGAGGAAAAGCACTGCTAAAAAGCTTGTAGCTTTTAGCAGTCATGATGTAAGGTGAATACCTGAATTTACGGTGCCTATTATTGCATTGTGCTGTAAGAGAAATGCTAACGCAGCTTCAGTTAACCATTGCAGGAAACCTTTAGGTGCATCTTTTCACAACCAATAAAACGTAATTGGCGCAATCCATTTTAATAATTGCCGGAAACGCGGCACAAGTATACTATCACAAAACAGTCACTTTATGAGCTAAGTGTAGCATTGTTGTGAAGTCTTATATGAAGTAACTGGCAATGTCTTATACAAAAGAATTTGGTGTATTAGCACATAAATAATGTGTGAATAGTGTCACATGAAATCATTTTACTGTTTCTTTGTATCCACTGTGAAACTGCTTTGGTGTGGCAGCCCCTTGTATATGCTGCGAAAAATACAGTTCACACATGTGTCAGTGTGCCCCTTTTTATTTGGTGAACATATGAAAACACATGCTTGTAATAAAAGAAAGTGTTCATGAACCACAGTGTGCTTTCGTGTGAAATAAGTCTTATGCTTTCGGCCGGGCTGTGTTCTAGTCAGGCATAAGTTTCAGCATAAGTGCTGTACTGATCTTACCACTGGGCCTAAGCGCACTCACTGCAGGGGAATGAGAGGTTGCAGCAACATCTAAAAACACTGCTGTATTATAGAGCATCATGAACTGAAAATAAGTACCAGCAGTCTTCGTTGCTGTTGTCATAGAAATCCTTTTGTCTAGCTACTGTCAATAAAGAGGCTTTATAAATGCTGCTTATATAGTCTAACCCCTATATAAGATACACTCATAAAAGAGACAAGTGGCATAAAAGAAACCAGTGTGCCTACTTTGAAATAAGCTTGATAAGAAAATTCCCATGATTCTTCAATTGCTCCCAAGTGCATGTCTCTTATGCAGGTGCTCAACGAGACCCATGCCGTAGGGGCCAGCCCTAGCCTCCTTGAAGTTTGGATGGAGGGGTGCGTTCTACCCAACATGAATAATGAAAATACAGGTTTTTAAGGGCCCTCAGCATGTGGGCCACTCCTGAAAATTTTCTCGCAACGGGCCTGAATTTAATTGTACAAGCCCTTATGTGCATCATTATAAAATCTACAGGTTGCCCCGTAATGCATGAAAGTATCTCTACTGCCTCGTCACACTCATATAGTTTTAAAACGCATAGGTGAAAAAAATGAGCATGCACTGCAGAATGGACCATTTGTGTTCTGACAAAAATACGTGAACTGTCATGAACTAATCTACAGCGAACTAGCTCAGGCTGACCTCTCTGCCTTCTAATAAATTCTCACAACTACTCTGAGGTGAAATGTTTCAGGGAACTAAGGGGCTTAATTTCCTTTGTCGCAAACTTGAAATGGCATACACAACCCCAGAGAATACCTGTCTCACGTGGTGGTTTCAGTATGTGAACTAGTTTGTGAGTACATGCTCATCACATGTTAAAGTTCACTGAATGCTTGTAATACCTGCAGAAACTCTCGCTGCATGAAGGTAAGCATGTGACATCAACTTGAGCAGCTGGCTTATCTTCCTCAGCAGGGAAAGATCTGTCCATTTGGCCAGATGTTTCAGCATTTTTTTAGCGGGGGAAGATTCATCTATTCGGACAGGTGTTAAGCCACCGAGAGTCCTGAAACCTCTGGGAGCTGTGGCACTGAAGCAACATCGGCTGAAGCTGCTATTGCTGCTCATGTGATGAAGCACCACACTGTGTCTGCACTGCGGATTCTGTGGTGAAGGCAGATGCTGTCTGTGTATTGGCGGAAACAAGCACCTTCAGGGCCATGTTCACTTGCGTAGCTGAGATGGTTATGAAACACTCAAATAAACAAAACTTCTTCGAATGGTGTCATGCCCGATCGTTCATCATCATGCATTATTTCCTGCTAGTTTTCTTTGTTTAGGAGCTTAGGTGTGAATCCTGTAACTGAATAGCTACTGTACATTTTATGCCTCATACGTGCATTTTTCAACCTTTAGGTCAACTTACCGACGGACCGGCATTCCATTGTCTTCCGAATTACCACTGTACTCGTGGCTGCCGTGTGCATAGTTTTTTGTGTGGTTGCCTGGATAGGAGGTGGTGATAATAAAGAAATTATGTTACACCTGCACTTTTGATAAACTATATTTTATACATCACACGTTTCTTTGTGACCATGTGATAATTGATGACTTTATACAAAATAGCTTGTGTTTGTTTTAAACAACATCAACATGCTTAGGAATATTAAAATGCTTCTGGTTTTTACGATAACTTCCCTGGTGCCAAGTTATGTTTAAAAAAACTCAGAATATTTTCTCATCTGGGAGCTTAGAGCTGTGGAAATCGAGCTGCCTTATCCGGCATCAGCTAGTTGCACAGTGTGTGGCTGCATAATAATGGTGTTACTGAGTTATTTTCTATAATATGCAGCAATGCTATGCAACATATATACATTCCACTCTAGCTTTTGTGCAGTGCCAGTGTACACAAACTAAGCAGGACTAACCTGGCTAGCAGAAGGTACCAAAACTGTGCCACACTCTCCGACGCTTTTCTGGGGCAGTGTGTGATGCGAAAGAGGCAGCAATTTCTTTAACCGCAGGCACAATGGATGACAATGGTTTTAAGTGTTGTCTTTGCATTTCCATTCACACATTTTATGTGCAATAATTCCATATAGATAGCATGAATTATTTTATGTGTGTGTACTAAAAACATGCTGCCAAGAAATTTTGTATAATACTCAAAGAAGCTGGAGAGTTTATTGTATTAGTATAAAATTTACTTCGGCGATTTCGTTTTTTTTTCACATCTCGTATGGAATAAGCACATTAACTCTGCATGCAGTTCTACTAATTAGCAGTTCTTTTTTTTTTGATGAGCTGCCAAGTACATGCTAGATGTGAAGCCCACACTTCAGTGCGCTGCTGTGATTTGGTGATCATGCATTATGGCGTAAAGAAATGGAGTATTGCAGTTACACAATAAATTAATAATTAGGAGACTGTGGTGCAAATATTTCTCGGTTTCTTTGTTTTACTGCATAATATGCTAGAATTTAAAGCTGCACGCTTATAATCAGCTCCGTAAGCAGCCATAGGCTTTGTGCATGAATTTCCCCAAGCACAGTCGATGAATTAAACCACCCATCAATCGGCACGCTTTCTCTTGCAAGGCTGCCTTTACCCATATATAAATGTGTATTCACACCGGCAAATAAATGACCAAATAAAGCATGTGCGCTACAGTTGAAGCATAAGCTTAAACGCACTTTGGACGCCGGCACTGTGAGACGATTTTCTAGCGCGCCGTGCTATTGCTATTCAGCATGCATACAACACGAGCAATCGTACCGTAGCCTATCAATGCCGTCGAACACGTGTTGCACTATTTCGGGGCTTTCTTTGAGTTCATGATGTATAACATGCATGCCATACATTTGAACCTGCATTTTACAGCTGGCCCTACAACGTATACACTTGTGCAAAAAGGCAGCCTGTCTGTTTATAATCGGTTCTGGAAATCGTGAACCGGCGAAAGTCTTTCAGCGTGTATATATTTATTGCGAAGTGGACCACATTGCATTCAAAATACAATGTCGTTATGGTTATGATTAACGAAGTTATAGTATTTTCTGAACACACACGTGCAAACCGCGTTTTCAGTGCGTGTCGCACGATCCGGATCGACTGTGAACTTACCTTTCCACAAGAAGGGACAAAGACGGCAGTGCGTCGGATTTGAGGGGATGCATCTTCCCATTGCCGCACAAGCAAGGAATTGCGTTCGTAGTCTTCCAGCTTAAAGTGGCGACTGCATACGCGTAAATACCTCCGCCGATCTGATACGGGTAATCTGATGCGCTGCAGCCTCTCGGTGCGCCTGCTGTTTTTTCCAGGCACACGGTGTCGTATCTTCCCTTGTCGCCAATCAACGGACTTGCAGCCCACAACGAGGCAAGGGTGATTGATGGTGTCACAGTGTATAGGTGTTCTGTGGTGTCGCAACAACCGCGTGATGCCCACTCGTTGCGCAGCTCACGTCTACATGGAGCATGTGGGATCCAAGCAGACAACGTTCGCCATGTGCCGGAAGTTCCAAAGCTTAGTTGTAAACTGCGATCGTCTTCTTTTTCTTTGCAAAAAATTTAATCAAAATGATTTATAAAGTGTTTTACAAATTGCGAACAACATCTGTTTCCTGTTTATTAGAAGAAAATACCAGCGCTGGGTGCTCTGCACTCAAGCAGATCAGCTGAAAACGATGACGTCAATAGGGCAGATTGCGTCGCTTGGTGTGTGGGCGGTTGAAAAAGCGTTTGGCCGAGTCGCAGCGATCTGCAGCGATCTCGGGCGATTCGCAACTTTAAAGCTTTGTAATAAATTACACAATTTAGGCAGAGAGCTCAAATTGGTCTCTAAATTACCTTTGGGACTTGGCCTACCGGCCCAATGTGTAAGTAAAAAATCGCCAGAACCGTTTCAAGGTCCCTTTAACACGCTCAGTTTCACTGCTATGCACGTGCGCTGCGGAGAAGCACGAGGTAAAGTCAAAAGAAATTAGCCTAACTGGCATTCACATGTTTGGCTTCACAGCTGTGCGCGTGCACTGTGGAGAAGCACACAGTAAATACAAATTTACTAAACTGAAATTAACAATTTCGCGCTCACTGCCTTTGTACGTGCGCTACGGAGAACAAAAGTGTTTGTTCTTTCAACGCGCTTGAAGCAATTATTGTTGTTTTCTATGAGTACTAAGCGTAGTGCAGTTCCACAAAAACGTGCGCATGTATATTTTAACTTAATCATTTGGGCCCATTACAATTACACCAGCGTTATTCTCCAATCCTAAATGACCGACGCGAAACACAGTTTACTTTCGCCATTCTCGCATGTCAGCGTGATTAGAGGATGACTCGGAGCAAGGTACACAATTTTTAAAGATGCTATAACAGGTGCCTAAAAATTCACCAATTTAATGCTTATCTACATTGGGAGCCTCTGGGAAAGTGTTCTCCAATCCCGGCAGCATAGCTCTTTATTATGTCGCGATCAACTGCGCAGACGACAACTAAACAATTGCTGCGCACCTTTTGTGGCAAGGTAGCGCACTGCAGCTCGCTACGCCTGTCGATCGAGCAAGTAGTATACTTGCTTGCTTGCTTGCTTTGCTTTTCTTTGCTTTGGCTTGCTTTGCTTTGGCTTGCTTTGCTTACTCGCCTCGCCTCGGTGAGGCGAGCAAGCAAGTGTATACGTTGTAGGGCCAGCTGTAAAATGCAGGTTCAAATGTATGGCATGCATGTTATACATGATGAACACAAAGAAAGCCCCGAAATAGTGCAACACGTGTTCGACGGCATTGATAGGCTACGGTACGATTGCTCGTGTTGTATGCATGCTGAATAGCAATAGCACGGCGCGCTAGAAAATCGTCCCACAGTGCCGGCGTCCAAAGTGCGTTTAAGCTTATGCTTCAACTGTAGCGCACATGCTTTATTTGGTCATTTATTTGCCGGTGTGAATACACATTTATATATGGGTAAAGGCAGCCTTGCAAGAGAAAGCGTGCCGATTGATGGGTGGTTTAATTCATCGACTGTGCTTGGGGAAATTCATGCACAAAGCCTATGGCTGCTTACGGAGCTGATTATAAGCGTGCAGCTTTAAATTCTAGCATACTATGCAGTAAAACAAAGAAACCGAGAAATATTTGCACCACAGTCTCCTAATTAATAAATTTATTGGGTAACTGCAATGCTCCATTTCTTTACGCCATAATGCATGATCACCAAATCACAGCAGCGCAATGAAGTGTGGGCTTCACATCTAGCATGTACTTGGCAGCTCATCAAAACAAAAGAACTGCTAATTAGTAGAACTGCATGCAGAGTTAATGTGCTTATTCCATCCGAGATGTGAAAAAAAACGAAATCGCCGAGGTAAATTTTATACTAATACAATAAACTCTCCAGCTTCTTTGAGTATTATACAAAAATTCTTGGCAGCATGTTTTTAGTACACACACATAAAACAATTCATGCTATCTATATGGAATTATTGCACATAAAATGTGTGAATGAAAATGCAAAGACAACACTTAAAACCATTGTCATCCATTGTGTCTGCGGTTAAAGAAATTGCTGCCTCTTTTGCATCACACACTGCCCCAGAAAAGCGTCGGAGAGTGTGGCACAGTCTTGGTACCTTCTGCTAGCCAGGTTAGTCCTGCTCTGTTTGTGTACACTGGCACTGCACAAAAGTTAGAGTGGAATGTATATATGTTGCATAGCATTGCTGCATATTATAGAAAATAACTCAGTAACACCATTATTATGCAGCCACACACTGTGCAACTAGCTGATGCCGGATAAGGCAGCTCGATTTCCACAGCTGTAGGCTCCCAGATGAGAAAATAATCTTAGTTTTTTTAAACATAACTTGGCAGCAGAAAGTTATCGTAAAATCCAGGAGCATTTTAATATTCCTAAGCGTGTTGATGTTGTTTAAAACAAACACAAGCTATTTTGTATAAAGTCATTAATTATCACATGGTCACAAAGAAACGTGTGATGTATAAAATATAGTTTATCAAAAGTGCAAGTGTAACATAATTTCTTTATTATCACCACCTCCTATCCAGGCAACCACACAAAAAACTATGCACAAGGCAGCCACGAGTACAGTGGTAACTCGGAAGACAATGGAATGCCGGTCCGTCGGTAAGTTGACCTAAAGGTTGAAAAATGCACGTATGAGGCATAAAATGTACAGTAGCTGTTCAGTTACAGGATTCACACCTAAGCTCCTAAACAAAGAAAACTAGCAGGAAATAATGCATGATGAACGATCGGGCATGACACCATTCGAAGAAGTTTTGTTTATTTGAGTGTTTCATAACCATCTCAGCTACGCAAGTGAACATGACCCTGAAGGAGCTTGTTTCCGCCAATACACAGACAGCATCTGCCTTCACCACAGAATCCGCAGTGCAGACACAGTGTGGTGCTTCATCACATGAGCAGCAGTAGCAGCTTCAGCCGATGTTGCTTCAGTGCCACAGCTCCCAGAGGTTTCAGGACTCTCGGTGGCTCAACACCTGTCCGAATGGATGAATCTTCCCCCGCTGAATAAATGCTAAAACATCTAGCCAAACGGACAGATCTTTCCCTGCTGAGGAAGAGAAGCCAGCTGCTCAAGTTGATGTCACATGCTTGCCTTCATGCAGCGAGAGTTTCTGTAGGTATTACAAGCATTCAGTGAGTTTTAACATGTGATGAGCATGTACTCACAAACTAGTTCACATACTGAAACCACCACGTGAGACAGGTATTCTCTGGGGTTGTGTATGCCATTTCAAGTTTGCGACAAAGGAAATTAAGCCCCTTAGTTCCCTGAAACATTTCACCTCAGAGTAGTTGTGAGAATTTATTAGAAGGCAGAGAGGTCAGCCTGAGCTAGTTCGCTGTAGATTAGTTCATGACAGTTCACGTATTTTTGTCAGAACACAAATGGTCCATTCTGCAGTGCATGTTTATTTTTTTCACCTATGCGTTTTAAAACTATATGAGTGTGACGAGGCAGTAGAGATACTTTCATGCATTACGGGGCAACCTGTAGATTTTATAATGATGCACATAAGGGCTTATACAATTAAATTCAGGCCCATTGCGAGAAAATTTTCAGGAGTGGCCCACATGCTGAGGGCCTTTAAAAACCTGTGTTTTCATTATTCATGTTGGGTAGAACGCACCCCTCCATCCAAACTTCAAGGAGGCTAGGGCTGGCCCCTACGGCATGGGTCTCGTTGAGCACCTGTATAAGAGACATGCACTTGGGAGCAATTGAAGAATCATGCGAATTTTCTTATCAACCTTATTTCAAAGTAGGCACACTGGTTTCTCTTATGCCACTTTGTCTCTTTTATGAGTGTATCTTATATAGGGTTAGACTATATAAGCAGCATTTATAAAGCCTCTTTATTGATAGTAGCTAGACAAAAGGATTTTTATGACAACAGCAACGAAGACTGCTGGTACTCATTTGCAATTCATGATGCTCTATTTTACAGCAGTGTTTTTAGATGTTGCTGCAACCTCTAATTTTCCTGCAGTGAGTGCGCTTAGGCCCAGTGGTAAGATTAGTACAGCACTTATGCTGAAACCTACGCCTGACTAGAACATAGCCCGGCCGAAAGCATAAGACTTATTTCACACGAAAGCACACTGTGGTTCATGAACACTTTCTTTTATTACAAGCATGTGTTTTCATATGTTCACCAAATAAAAAGGGGCACACTGACACATGTGTAAACTGTATTTTTCGCAGCATATACAAGGCGCTGCCACACCAAAGCAGTTTCACAGTGGATACAAAGAAACAGTAAAATGATTTCATGTGACACAATACACACATTATTTATGTGCTAATACACCAAATTCTTTTGTATAAGACATTGCCAGTCACTTTATATAAGACTTCACAACAATGCTACACTTAGCTCATAAAGTGACTGTTTTGTGATAGTATACTTGTGCCGCGTTTCCGGCAATTATTCAAATGGAGTGCGCCAATTACGTTTTATTGGTTGTGAAAAGATGCACCTAAAGGTTCCCTGCAATGGTTAACTGAAGCGGCGTTAGATTTCTGTTACAGCACAATGCAATAATAGGCACCATAAATTCAGGTATTCACCTTACATCATGACTGCTAAAAGCTACAAGCTTTTTAGCAGTGCTTTTCCTCTTTATCTTATCGCGAATGCAACTGTCACTAGTGCAAGATTGAGCTGTAGCTATTTGTAAACATTATACTTGAATCTTGCACTACAACGACACTACCTATATCGACCACTTAGTTTTACTCCAGTGCACTTATATTCAGTAAACACTAAAAGTACTTGGAGAAATTAAGTTAATCAAGACCGTAAGCAATAAAAACTTGTTGTAGTATCTTTGGAGGTGAAGTAATGGCTTCAGGTGAGTGGATGCTCACACCTATTAGATATCCCAGTGCTCACTCTACTGACTGACCTCGGCAACTCTTCTCGAAGGTTTCCTGGCATTAGCATTAATCACTAGATTTGTTGCAAGGTGAAATGCAAGAAGGGCAGACCTGAAACAAAGTTAAAGGACCCCGAAAGTCTTACTTTATTCGTGTCAGTCTAAAAAAATAGGAGGCTATCTCGTATTTAGGAAATGGGGGTCAAACGAAGCCTTGATTTGGTGGGTCTGGCTTTTTATATACTTTCTGTCGCATAGTGCAATGCTCCCACATGCTAAGCAACACAACACATGCTACAAGCAACATAATGATTGCGGCTGAAACCTCCGTCACGGTTACATTACAATTACTTTATTAACATCACCTACACTTTCCTTGGCATAATTGCCAGTCAGTTCTGATTGTATTGGCCAACAAAGAAAACACTCCCTTCAATAGACCCTAATTTTTTCATTAATAGCGAGGGTCTCGTTCTGGCAGACTTAATGCCGGCGGGTAGTAGGCGAGGGAATATTAGTCAGCTGTCAGCCGTAAGAACATCACCTGTTGTACGATGCCTATATGCAAAAAATGAGTGTCCCACACTCGCTGCAATGGCAACAGGCAGCGCTGACTGACACTACCACATTTAAATGCACAGACATATCCCAAAAAGTGGACGGGGGGATGGCCGGCATGGTAGCTCACTTGGTAGAGTGTCGGATGCACTATTCGAAGGTCGCTGGTTCAGTCCCTGCCCACGCCAAGTTATTTTTTCGTCCACTTTTCTTCACAGTTACAATAAAATGACTTCATAATAAGAAATATATTTTTGACATAATTGTCTGAAAGTTACCACTAACCTAACCAAACCGTATTATTGAGAACTAACGAACAATAGTTCCAAAGAAAGTATAGGGGACATTATTAGTTGTGAATGTAATGTAAATGTGAAAAAAATGAAGGCGTATGAAAAGATGGCTTTTCGTGAGTTGGGACTGAACTTGTGAACTTCTTATTACACATCCGATGCTCTACTAACTGAGCTATCGCGGCGGCCATTCCCTTGTCCACTTTACGGGGGACATATCTGCACCAAAACGCGAGTGCATCAATTAGCGCCACCACGTGCTACGCGACACCAACAGGCAGAAAAAGTGTTTCACACTCGCTGTCATGGTTGCTAGTAGCGCTGACTCACGCTGGCACTTGTAAATGCATATATTTACTGGATAGAGAGGACGAGAGAATGGCTGTCGTGTTAGCTTATTTGGTAGAGCATCGGACGCGTTATGTGACAGTCGGAGGATCAGTCCCAGCTCCTAGCAAGCAATTTTTTCGTCCACCTTAATTTCTCCTCATTTACACAACATTTACTATAATCAGTGTCCCCTACACTTTTTATGGCATTATGGTAGGTCAGTCCTAATAATATTATGTCTAGAAAAGAAAAATGAAGCCTTGAATTTTTTTATTTCTTTCTTTCAACCAAGCCATGTGACTTGTTCATAGTGCAATTTAGTAACACACAAGAACTAACATGCCTTGTGGGGCTATTCATCTGCAGTATCCATCAAGACAACAGCACTGGTATTCTAACAATGGAAGAGCCTCTCCACAGGGAATGAAAGTTTATTGTGTTTGAGAGCTCCCTTCATTAACTGCATCATATGTGGCCAATTAGGTGGCAACCTGAACTTCAGCATCATGGGAACTCTGGTCGTTGTAGAGGGGGGGTGCGAGCAACTTAGCAAGCTCCGGTGGAGAAGCCAGCCCCTTGTTCGAGGGAGTAGTGCAGGAGCCGGCCACTTTCTCCTGGCCGCTGCCATGCTCTACTAAAGCTGCGTGGTGGCTGCAACCTTCCAATGTCTTGGTCCTCAAGTTATCACAGAGTGCGCCTTCTACAACTACCAGAGGGCCTACTTGCTCCCTGCAGTAAAACAGGTGCAGTTATTGATCAACATCTAAATATAACTATAGCAAGACTTGTAGACATATTACGCGGCGTGAACACAAATGCTTATACTTCTCTTGCATTACAGTGAATCTTACCTTTTTAGCATAATTTTGCCATAGATTTACACATTGCAAATCATTTGCTTTCATCTCTATATCTTTGTCAATGTCATCTAAATTAAGAACATGAAATCATTTTGTATAAAACTTGTACAAACTAGCCCATCTGATTTTTCGGTTACAATGCGAAAGAGAAGCCTAATATGTTTGCACGCTAGTATCAAAATGTAGAAACCAGACATCTGGAAAAATAATAGTTTGACAAACAGTTTTAGCACACTGCCTTATTTATATCACTGTGTAATATGAATACTCATGATACAACTGAGTTTGAGATGATGAACTTGTACAGTGGTAAAAATCTAGCAGTGGTGGAATATTCGTTGTCATGTCGGTATGAATCATCATTGCTATTATAACTGGCCCCGGAAACTCGGTGCTAGTTTCAGTTTCAAAGAACATGCACGCTCGTAGAAGATGCTGGGCATCCTACGATCCGGTTGAATAGAGTGAGGTTGATGTGAATGTTCACATTTATTGGCCATCACATGTTCTTACAAACAAAAAGGCCTACGTCCCGTAAAGAGCTTCTGTTTTGTTTATATGTTTTTTCCTATTCCTTATTTCGTGAATTTTAAATCAGGTGAAGCGCAAAAAGTGACTGACTTGCGTTTGTAGCGCTTGCCTCCGCTCCTTCTTGCCTCTCTCTCAGCGATATTAGAAGCTGGATCTCGCTCAGCTGTCTCGGTTGGTTACCGTGTCAACTACGAGAAAGATAAAGACGGCAACTTGTGGCGGGCAGAGAATGAACCACAGGGATCTATACCGAACAAGTAAACCAAGCATTCGTCGAAGATGGCTTATTCGGGCAACACATGTTTTTTGCGGCTTTGAGGTGTGCTAACCCAGGGATTTCTAGTTCCGTGAAGGTTTTTCAGCATTTCCTAAAACCAACGGGTGAGCACAAGAACTTGGACCAATTATTGGAGCAAGTATTGATTTTGGATGAGTACATATAAGCAAACCCAGTTCTCTGCAAGCCAGACTGGACTGAGACAAGTGCAGGGTTGCTTGACTGATTGGTGAACACAGCAGTCAAGATACTGTCGAAAAATGGGTTTATTGAAGAGCTTGAGTTTGAGTTGGCTCGGCTACATTGTTTTAGCTACTTTTACTTTTGGAAACTAGTTACAATGATGTTAAATAAGTATAGGCCACTTCCTGCTTATGAAATTCTTGTAGCCGCGGTTTCAAATTTTGCGAGTCCTTACTTCTAATAATGTCACTTGAATACATGTGATAGACTAAATGCTTCTAAATATTGTTACAGAGAATGTCGATGGAGGCAGTGTTTTGACAAGTGAACTTTTCTTATTCAAGGCAATGCTGTTGCTCTCATGAGGACAAGTGAACTTGCCGAAACACTCGTTTCAGCGACGTTCTTTCTCGAAGAACTTCTGATCGCTTCAAGCCTCTTCGTGCCTCGGAACTTCAGTCTCCTTTGGTACTCAATTTGTGCGCCCGTGGTCATAACAAATGCGATTGAGTCAAATATGTGTCATATCCGTGATTGTTGATGATTTTAGCATTGGTTCAGATATTGGCTTCAACGTTTGCTCATTATGTCCATATGTCAGTTGTAAATTGGAGCTGCATCTATAGATTTTCACTTTCACACTACGTGTATGTACCTGTTTTTTATGTAAGACATGCAATAAAAATATTTCATTCGTATCGATTGAGTTTCGTCTTGCTGTGAAATCTGTCAGCTTAACTTTGCCTGTTCAGAGATAACCAAAGTTTTTATGGCCGTATCGCCCAAGTGGCCAGCGGATCTGCAAGAAGACACGAGCGCACTCCGCTTGCATGCGAAGTGAGAAAGGAGGGCTTCCGCGGCAAGTCTCCTCCTCTCAACTTTCGTCCTTTCCATCAATTTGGCGAATTAACCAGCAACGTCTTGAAAGAAATTTTCTGTTCGTGATTTCTTTCTACTAGGATGCCCAGCAACCGCTAATGGTAAAAGCAGCGCTTCCGCTGCTGAACGTGAATACATGGGAGATACAGGGAGTTTCTGCCCCCTGATTATACTGTGGAATACTAAAAGAACCTATGCATTGTTCCACCTGTCTTTCCAGCTCTTCCTCAAAAAACAAGCAGCCATTGTGGATGCACTCATTGATGGGCGAAGTGACTCTCCTGGCTACAGCGCCAAGTATCTCACATACAGTGTGCTTGCCATGCAGAATGGCTGTATTTTAGACACTGGGCTGGTGCAAGTTGGAGAGTTAAACTTGCAGTGCTACTAGTATACTTTTCAAGTGCTAACAAGAGACCTCTTGCTACACTTTTGTGCACGATCACCCGAAGTCCCCTACCATGTCCCCATGAAAAAGCGAGGACTTGCTAAGTGCCTGACTGCTGTTGAGAGTCTAGGCATCCACATACGCTCGTTGACAACAAGTACCATATGTTTGTGCAGAATTTGCAAGCGAATCTGAGAAACAATAAGTTAACAAAAGTATATCTTTATATGAAATCGTTAAATTCTGTTTCAAGAACGAATGTTGGATGCAAGGAGAGGATGGAAGTTTTGTCACTCTTGTAGAAAGCACTGTGTGTGCCCATGACAGCAGGTCCAAGGGACTTATTAGGCATAATTTTTCCCAGATCGACATCCTCGTGTTAAGCTATACTGCCGCAAGCACAAGGCAAACTTGCCACACTGGTTTGATGTTTGGCACGTTGGTAAAAGTAAGCATGTGCACTGTTTATAAGGTTACCCTACTAAAGCGTTCTGTATAATGCGGAGACCTCAAGTACGGAATGATTGAAATATGGAAGCCGTATGATGTGGACTCCGCATTTTATGGAGATACGTAGGGTGCGGACTCCGCATTTTATGGAGAGACGTATCATGCGGACTCCGCATTTTAGGAAAAGACGTATCATGCGGAAAAAACTGAAATGTGTGCATGTTACGTCCGATTCTAGTGCAAAGCAATATATTGTGTAAATTGAATAGACGTCCCCATCTTGAGTACATGCAATACTGTGTACAAATCACAATATTTCTTAAATATGCATGATGAGGGATTGAATCATCGGCATTTGTTTAATTGTCGTGATCGGAAGCAAAATTAGCTTTTAAATAAAATTCGTTACAAAGCTACTAAATTAACCTGCTAGCGATCATAAATGGTGGTTACATTGCAATACATTGATGCAGTGTTCTAAACAAGACCTAAAGAACCTATAAAGTTATTATTTGCAATAGGGAAGCAGTATTATACACATCAGCCCTGCTACAATCAGTATATATTTTTATTTGTCTGTATGCTACAGCTGTGAATAGCGACATTGCAGTGTTGATGGTACACAAATGAGGTGACTGCATCGTAATTTCACGAGCTCCACCTAAGCCACAGGTTGGTGGCACAAAACACAATGTAACAGCAATTTTGGAACGAAACCTTTAAACATAAATAATAATCATAGCACGGTCAAAGTGTGGCGCTGTGTTTATCTTATGAACGCCTTGTGGAGATCGGCGAAATGCTCCTTGAGGCTCCGGCACCACTGTAGATTTGGGAGGTCACTGCCATAGAACTTATGTGTCCTTCATAAGCACTGCACCTGGAAATGTAAATAATTGGCACAAATATGTCACAGACACATGTTAGCACCTTAGTTCACATACACAGGAAATATAACACAAAATGAAAATGAAATTGTAAGCACACAATCCTTCATATTATGCATATGTGAATAATAAAAGAAATAAGTGTATAAATTAGTTCTGCCACGCTAAAGAAGACAGCATGCTTATCACAGTGAAAATAACTAGGTTGTTGTCACGATTTTCAATGGTAGAGATAATCTATAGATATGTCCTTATCAAATTATGATATAAATGCTTTTTGTACAGTAAAACTTTAGGAACTGCTAGTGAAAGCTCTCAATGTACATTTAATAATGTGTGCATGTACATCTGCTGCATTTATACCATACAGTTTGTGCACGAAATTGGCATCTTGAACAATTTTGAGAGGTAAACCTATTCAACTTATGAAGGTTAAAATCACTATGAAAGCAAGCAGGATCAGGCAGGTGTCATTAAAAATCTGTTCAAGCCAGACAACTATAACCGAACTGCACAGCAATAAGGGAGCAAGAGTAACAGAAATTCGGCTGCTGACCCGCAAGTCGCGGTATCAAATCCCGGCTGCATTTCCGATGGAGGCAGAAATGCTGTAGGCACGTGTGCTCAGATTTGGGTGCACGTTAAAGAACCCCGAGTGGTCGAAGTTTCCAGAGCCCTCCACCACGGCATCTCTCATAATAATACAGCGGTTTTGGGACGTGAAACCCTACATATCAATCAAGAATAACAGAAATAATCTGCCAACAGAAAATTTGGGTGCATGTGCTATCTGCAAGTGCTTACACCTTACTACATACAGCATGCTCATTCCATTTTAAATACCGATATTGAAAATAACTGCTCTATTAGGATTGTAAAAGGTAAGGTAGAACTGAACGATTCTATAAAAAGTGACCCTATTATGACATCATGTTTTCTTATAACAAAATTGACTAAGACTCTGAAATATCATTTTGCAAGAAAAAATCTTCAAAAGAACAATCAAGTTTGAAGTCATAATTTTTAATATGGTCACTATGTACTATGACTATAACCAAGAAATCGACCTCAACATAGCTGATGTTAGTTTTTGAGGCCTATGTTCACTAGATAATGAACTACACCACAAAAAGCACAGCGTTCTGGCAAAGCACCACACAAAAAAAGAAAGCAGGCCTTTTTGTTATTACCTAGAATGCCTTTAAAAAGGTATTTTTACCTCTACTTGCCACTTTTTATCCAAGTAATACGCGGAACCCCTCTTTCTAAGACGAGATGTTGATGGGGCTCCGAGTAGTTGAAGGCTTGGAAATTCCTAAAAAAGCTCTTTTTTGCCCGACACCGAACAGCCAGTGCCAGGAGGCCCCGTCTGGTCGGGAAGAATGCGTTAGTGCGAGTGGTTCTTAATAAAGAGAAAGGAAGAGAAAAGTGAGCCCCGTTATTGTCTGCTTCAGTGAGCGACACCACCACAGAGCTCACAAGCCACAGAGCTCACAAGGGATGGGAGTGAAAAGGGATAAAAAAGGGTAGGAGTAAAGGTGTAGAAAAGAAGAAGAAGAAGCAAGAAGAAGCAACAACAAACTGAGGGGATAGGAGAGACAGGAAAGATGAAAGCACGGTCACTGGAGTCCGAGGACGGGGTGCACTTGCGAGAGATGTTGTCGGCGTCTGTATATGGCGTAGAGCAGGTCCAGTAAGTCAGAGCTACGCTGTCGTCGAAGGTTGTCGGCGGCAGGAGATGACGTAGGGCGAGCCCAGTCGGCCAGAGCTACGATTACGCCGAAGATCGCAAGCGCGCGGAGCGCGCGGGCGCACAACCGGTCGGCATGGAACCCAGCAAGCGACTGAGAATGCGTTAGTGAAAGGAAGCATACACAGACCGCTGACATCAGAAAGGTGAAGGGGAGAAAGGGGAGAGGGATGAAGGGGAAGTGGAAAGAAGAGTGGAAGAGGGGCGCCCGAGGGGAGTCCACCTTATATTCTTCTTCTCTTTTTTTCTTTTTTTCTGTCGTTTTCCTTTTTGCTTTCCCTCCAATCTGAGATTGTATAAAGCTGAGCTTCAACAAACTGTACCTTTAATCCTGATGAATGCCAGACTCTAGGTCGAAACGTCGAAATAAACCACGTTGTGACCGCTCACGGAGGATCTACTGGACTATATATATATATATATATATATATATATATATATATTCAATGCCCCTTAGCACGGCTACTATTTTTAGGCGGTGCCGTTCTCGTCCGACTACGTTAGACGAACTACTTTTCAGACCTCATACTCGAAAAGGTGAAACGTACAATGCGCACTTGTAGACGCTATCTTCCTCTTCGCCAACTGTAAACTGTTGGCGCAGGGCTACTCAGGATCTTTTTCTTTTGAGGGGGTGTGGTGTGCAGCAGAACGCCAAGCTTTGGCAATCGGTGATTACTGTGAATGCCTGTAATTAATTTAGTATACCCTGAAAAGTTAAGTTACCAAAGAATTTCATAGAATAGGGGGTTCAGATTCCCTTCTTTTTCCATCTTTCTTTGTGGCTTTCTGGTTTTGCGTGTGTGTGACACAGTATTTGTTTTTTAGTCTCACAGCTTTCTGAGCACAGCCAACTTCCAATAAATCAGCTCAGTGATTCTGAATATTGTAGACGCCTAACCAACGAAGACAGAGTTGAGAGAGAAAAAATCAGCATAAGACATACCCTTTCTGAATTATTTTCCATCTCTGACAAGGGCTTTCATGGAGCTCAAATTCAGTAGATGAGCGTGTCATACTTTAAGGGCTATGGCATCATGTGCTTCACATGAATGATGGGCGGGTGCGAAGAAATCTGCATCAAGAAATCGCGACACAGGAGCCGAAGCGCACGGCAGTTCCTGCACGCGGCGCGCGGCTCTTTGAGTACTATTCGACTGCAGCGCCGTCGCTGCGGTCCACGCGGCAGGGATCAGGCGGCGAGGCGCGGTCACGCCCCTCAACACTTCTAGTACACTCTAGCATTGCCTAGGTTTAAAGGCACGGACAACGCCTCCTCTAAAAAGGTGCCTGCCGCATGAGAAGAAAATCAGCTGCCTTACCCTTTCCCTCTTTTATTTTAGAATGTTCTCAGTCGCTAGCGTCACTAGGGGCGGACAGTGCAACAACGCAATGCTTTACGTAGCCTCCGAAATAGTTGCGTACAGTTGCTGGTCTTGAACAACTCTTGACTGACGCGCCCCTATGGTCTGCAGGTGAAAAACGCTTAGCTGGTACTACAGTGTCTAGAAATATACTGCCTAGTGTGCTGAGCGCGGGCTAGGAAATGGCCCCGCAGCTGACGACTGCCGGCAGCGCCCACGTGGTGCGTTGCTGTACGAGTGGGTACAAATACAAATATCTGGGCGTATGGATATGCAATGGGACCGAGTACCCAAGGGAACACGAAATATACGTGACGACTAAAGGTAACAGGAATGCAGCAGTGATAAAAAATAGGGCACTGTGGAATTACAATAGGTATGATGTTGTGAGAGGAATATGGAAAGGGGTCATGGTTTCTGGGCTGACGTTCGGCAATGCGGTCTTGTGCATGAGATCAGAAGTTCAAGCAAGATTAGAAATTAAGCAACGTGAAATAGGTAGGCTTGCTTTAGGAGCTCACAGGAATACACCAAATCAGGGAGTACAAGGTGATATGGGATGGACATCGATTAAGGGCAGGCAAGCTAGAAGCAAGATAACAATTGAGAAGCGAATGAGAGAAATGGGGGAGGAGCGTTGGGTTAGGAAGGTTTTACGCTACTTGTACATGAAGGATGTCGATACAGATTGGAGGAACTGAACCATGAAATTGACTGATATTTAAGAGGTTTATTGGCGGACACTCCGCGATGATTCACGACAGCGACAGTCAATGCGGGGACCGACTCTCTGCACGAGCTGCTCTGCTTCTTATGAAAAAGGGCGACCCACTAGAAGGCACTGGAGAGGACGACCCACTGTTCAAAGGCTTTACCACAACTACCCCAAGTACGAAAAGGGAGCCGCCTGGCGACCAAACAGCTGGTTACAATGAGCGGGTCAAGGTAGGCCTTGAGGCACTCCACGTTAACAATGTCGCGTCCTCGACGGCGCGTGTCCGAAGATGGTTCGATGGGTTCAATCAAGTAGTTGTCTGGGGAAGTGCATTTGACGACACTGTAGGGGCCTTGGTATTTGGGCGATAGTTTTGAAGATCGGCCAGTTGAAGTGGTAGGGATCGAGAGCCAGACGAGCGCTACAGGGAGGAACGTGGGCGCAGTAGTGCTGGCGTCAGCGCGAATGCTTTTTTGCCGCTCTTGATCATGCGCAATAAAGGTCTTTGCAAGCTCTCGACACTCTTCAGAAAGCTTGGCTGTAGCAGAAATAGGTGCCCACTCAGACGGATCTGGCCTGTACGGAAGTATCGTGTCGATGGTGCGTGACGGGTGCCTTTCATATAATAAAAAGAAAAGTGAAAAGCCAGTAGTGCTCTGAGGGGCGGTATTATATGCGTAGGTGTCGAAGGGTAGAATGGAATCCCAATCTGTGTGATCGGCGGCGACGTACTTCGAGAGCATGTCGCCGAGCGTACGGTTGAAGCGTTTGGTGAGGCCATTCGTCTGCGGGTGGTAAGCAGCAGTTTTGCGGTGAACAACGTTGCACTCTTTGGGAATGGCTTCAACGACTTCAAACAGGAATACACGGCCTCGGTCACTGAGCAGTTCCTGGGGTGCACCGTGTCGCAGAATGAATCGTTGGAGCAGAAAGGAGGCCACGTCGCTCGCTGTAGCCGCGGGAAGAGCGGCCGTTTCGGCGTATCGCGTGAGGTGGTCCACAGCGACAATTTCCCAGCGGTTACCAGCCGACGTTAGTGGAAGTGGCCCATACAAATCGATGCCGACGCGCCCAAAGGGTCTGGCAGGGCAAGGTAGAGGTTGCAGACCTACCGGCGACAGGTGCGTTGAAGCTTTGCGGCGCTGACAATCTATGCAGGAGCGAACAAATTTCTGCACGTAGCGGTACAAGCCGTGCCAAAAGTACCGTTGGCCAATACGGTGGTAAGTCTTCGATACCCCGGAGTGCACACATTGCGGATCAAAATGAAAGAATTCGCATATGTCAGAGCGCAGACTGCGAGGTATGACTAGTAGCCACTGGCGGCTGTCACCGTTGTAATTGCGCCTGGGTAGGAGGTCGTCGCGAACGGCGAAATGGGGGGCTTGGCGACGCAACGCGCGAGTGGTAGGAGTATATGAATCAGTCAGCAAGTCTATCAGTGAGGCAATCCATTGATCCTTGCGCTGATCAGTAGCAATGGTATGAATGCTAACCGAAGAAATGGCAAGGTGAGACGCTGAGTTGTTGGCATTGTCGTCAGGCAAGGGAGAGCGCGACAGGGCGTCGGCGTCAGCATGTTGCCTTCCATTGCGGTACAGCACGTGGATGTCATAGTCTTGCAGGCGAAGTGCCCACCGGACGAGACGGCCTGAGGGATCTTTCAATGACGACAACCAGCATAGTGCGTGGTGGTCGGTGACGACATCAAATGGGTGACCATACACATATGGTCGGACCTTTGCAAGAGCCCAGACGATTGCCAAACATTTTTTCTCGGTGACTGTGTAATAGTCTCGGCTTTAGTAAGCGTATGGCTTGCATACGCCACGACATGGTCCGGGAACCCTGTTTTGCGCTGTGCAATGACAGCGCCGAGGCCGACACCACTGGCATCCGTGTGTACTACTCTAGGGGCCGTAGGGTCGTAGCGGCGGAGTATGGGAGGCGACGTCAACAAACGACGAAGTGTTGTGAAAGCGTCGTCGCACTGTGATTACCACGAATGGAGAGGCCCGTTACTTTCGAGAAGCTTCGTCAGCGGCGATATGAGAGTCGCGAAGTTTCGAATGAATCGCAGAAAGTAGGAACACAGTCCTACGAAACTGCGCAGTTTCTTGACGGATCTCGGCTTGGGGAATTCGGTCACGGCCCGAAGCTTGGCTGGGTAAGGAAGAATTCCGTCCTTGGACACGACGTAGCAGAGTATTGTCAGCTGCCAAGCAGCAAATCGGCACTTCTTTAGGTTCAGTTGCAGACTGGCGTTGCTCAGACGCGTTAACATGCCGAAGGCATTGAAGATGCGTCGAGAAGTCCGGAGCGAAAACGATGACGTCATCGAGGTAGCACAGGCACGTGTGCCATTTCAGGTCACGCAGAACAGTATCCATCATGCGCTCAAAGGGGGCGGGCGCATTGCACAGCCCAAACGGCATGACGTTGAATTCGTACAAGCCGTCGGGGGTGACAAAAGCGGTCTTCGGTCGAGCGTCCTCAGCCATAGGTACTAGCCAGTACCCTCAGCGCAAATCGAGGGATGAAAAGAATTCTGTCCTTGCAGGCTGTCAATCGCGTCATCTACCCGCGGTAGTGGGTACACGTCCTTACGAGTGATCTTGTTGAGGCGTCGGTAGTCCACACAGAACCACACAGAACTGTCCTTCTTCATGACGAGAACGACAGAAGATGCTCAGGGGCTGCTAGAGGGGCGAATAACATCGCGGCGAAGCATGTCGTCGACTTGCTCGTTGATTACACGGCGTTCTGTGGGATATACGCAATATGGACGTCGCCGCTGCGGTGGCTGTGCGCCTGTGTCGATGCGATGCGTAACGGTGGATGTGCGGCCGAGAGAAGGTTGAGCGACATCGAAAGAAGAACGGAATTCTTCCAACATGCCCAAAAGCTGGGAACGCTGGCCCGGCGTAAGGTTGTCGGGTATGAAGGGACCGAATACATCATCGGATGTTGAAGCAGATGTCCAAACAGCACTAAGCGTACAGGAACTTGAGCAGTGCATGTCATCGGGTTGATCCATAACTAGCGCGTCTTCGATGGGTTCCACGCTGCCGATACATTCCCTTCGCACCAACGTAACGCTGTACGGAGATGAGTTCACAACAAAAATAGTGGTGCTGCCGTCAGTGAGTTTCATGGTTGCGAAAGGAACCAGCAAGCTTTTTTTTCATGAAAACACGATGAGATGGCGAGAGGAGTGCAGCGATGTCAGAAAGGCTTGCGCAGTAGAGCGACACCGCCACGGACGAGTTTGCAGGCGCTTGAGTATCGTCTCTGACGAGTAACTTGCTTGCAGCAGATAGACTGTCGGCCGGCGTCAAAGAAGAGAATCGCGTGAGTTCTATTTCTCCTGGTACGCAATGAATGACGGCGTCGTGGCGCTAGAGAAAATCTAATCCTAGGATGACGTCGTGAGAGCATGAAGGAATTATGATGAATTCGACCACATACATCACGTCCTGAATCATAAGGCGGGCTGTGCACATTGCTGTAAGGTGAATGCTTTGGGCGCTGGCTGTACGGAGGGAGAGCCCGCAAAGCGGCGTGGTCACTTTGCGCAGTAATCGGCTAAGTTTTGCGTCCATCACGGATACGGTGGCTCCAGTACCTACAAGGGCAGATGCACGAACGCCATCCACAAGCACGTCTATCACGTTCAACGAGCTTTCCTGAGGGCTTCCGTAGTTCAACAGCGTCGCAGCCCTTGCCTCGTGGACTGCGACGACTAGTTTTCCTGGTCGCCTTCGAGTGGACGTGGCCGCATCGGTGACAGTGAGCGACGTCGTGGATATGGTGAAGGGCGGGTAGATGGAACGCTGCGGGACGACGGTGACGTAGGCGGCGGTTGGTCATAAGAGCGGCTTGACTGGCTGGGAAAGTTGGGGGTGACCTGCGGTTGCTGCACACGATCGCAGTAGCATGCTACACGACCGACGCAACCACAAGCAAAGCAGATGGGGCGATTGTCAGCAGTGCGCCATCGGTTCGTGGGTCCCATCCATGTCGCAGAACGCGATTGGCGAGCCGGCTGCTGATATGAGTGCATGGTAGGCGGCACTCGGGGCACGTGGGTGACGCCGGCGTATGTAGGCGAGAAAGTTTCTCCGAAGGCTTGGGGCCTCGCGACGGTTTCGGTGTAACCGAAGGGAACAGTGACAGAAATCGGTTGGGGCGGCCTGGCGACAACTCGGGCGTAGCTAGCTAGCGCAGATACAGGAGGCGGCTGGTGGTATTCAGGAACGACCTCCACAATTTCCTGCTGAATGGCTCGGCGGAGTGGAGGTGGAAGTGTACTTAATGGCTGTTGAGCATGTTGTGGGGAAGCAAAAGCCAGTAAAGAGACCTGGTGGGCAACTTCCTCACGCACGAACGACTTGATTTCGGAGAGCAAGGTCGCGTGGTCGGGAACTGCTGACAAGGCCGAGAGATCAGCATCACGTGGTGGTGGTCGACGGGTCATCAAACGCTGCCGCCGCAGCTTGTTGTAACTTTGGCATAACGTAATGACTTCTGCCACAGTGCGGGGGTTCTTTGCCAGGAGCATGGTGAAGGCATCGTCGGCGATGCCTTTTAAAACATGCGTGATTTTGTCAGCCTTTGACATGTTCAGGTCGACTTTCTTGCACAAGTCAAGGATGTACTCGATATAACTTGTGAAGGACTCGCTGGTCTGCTGGGCTCGTTCACGTAAACGCTGTTACGCTTGCAGCTTACGAACGGCCGGACGGCCGAACACGTCGATGACAGCAGTTTTAAAAGCGAACCAATCAGGGAAATCAGATGCGTGGTTGTTGTACCACATGCCGGTCACACCCGCGAGATAGAAAAACAGGTTGCCGAAATTACCTGCCTCGTCCCAATGGTTGGGGACGCCCACGCGTTCGTACATGGCCATCCAGTCCTCGACGTCGGTGCCATCCACGCCGGTGAAGACAGGAGGGTCGCGGATGCTGAGGACACCGGGACATGGCGTCGGCGTAGGAGGAAGCGTTTGCTGAGTGGCGTCCTGGTGCATGGTAGAAGGCACGGTACGGGATCGAAGCTCCAAGGGTATCGAATTCGGACCGAAGGTGTTTGAAGGGCATAGCACTCTCAGCACTTCCACCAAATTGTTAAGAGGTTTACTGGCCGACATTCTGCGATGATTCACGACAGCGACAGTCAATGCGGAGACCGACTCTCTGCACGAGCTGCTCTTCTTCTTATGAAAAAGGGCGACCCACTAGAAGGCACTGGAGAGGACGACCCACTGTTCAAAGGCTTTACCACATGGTAAATACTTAGAAAACAGCAGGTGGCCAAACCAAAAAGAACTATAAGTTAAGAAGAAAATGAAGGAAACGGAGACTGACATGTGGAGAATTGGCACGACTAAGAAGTACGCAGTAGAGATCTATAAAACTTTTAAGCAAGAAACCCCAAAGCAGGCAAGGCCGTGAATACGGAAAATCTGAGGCCCATATAACTGACTTCGTGCGCGGGCAAGCTTATGGAGACAATGGTACGGGATCGCGTCTCCCCATATTTTGAGGGCAAGGGTTTCTTTGCAGACACCATGTTTGGGTTTTGCCCATACATGTCTGCACAGGACGTCTTTCTCCAGCTCCATAGGGCCGTCATACAGCCCATAACTATGCAACACAATGATAAAGCCATCCTCGCACTTGATATTAAGGGGGCTTTCGACAATGTTAAACACAGCAGCATCCTGGCTAACTTGAGTTCCACCGATTGCGGGGCTAAGGCCTTTGCATATGTCAGAGATTTTCTCTCTAAACGCCAGGCACTTCTTCGGATCGAGGACGAGGAATATGGCCCGTACATTATGGGAACACGGGGTACCCCACAAGGAGCAGTGTTATCACCGCTTCTTTTCAACATTGCTATGATGCGCCTTCCAACCGGATTGGCCAGGGTGGAAGGCACACAACACGCAGTATATGCCGATGATATTACAATCTTGATCACTGAAGGGAGCCTTGGTGAAATGCAGGAACGCCTTCAGCAGGCCGCATCCATAGTCGAGGCGTATGCCTACGATTGTGGACTCCAATGTGCTCCAAACAAATCAGAGCTTCTGCACGTTAGAGCGAAGCCAAGAGATAAGTCAGCCATACACATCTCCCTGTCTGGGGTTCCCATCAGAGAGGTGGAGGAGCTCTGGATTCTGGGCCTGTTCATTCGCCACAGACTCAGACCGGACTCCACTATAGCGAAACTCAAGAGAATAGGCGAACAGGTAGGGCGCATGATCCGCCGCGTTTCCAACAAGCGGGGTGGTGTGCGGGGCAGGGACGCGCTTCGGCTCGCCCATGCCTTCGTGACTAGCCGGACTTTCTCTACGCCGTCCCATACCTTCGAACTAACAAGCAAGAAGACGAAAGAATAGATGCCATCATTCGTAAGGCTACTAAACGAGCTCTGGATCTCCCGGTGGCCACTTCCAACGCCAAACTGAGGGCGTTAGGTGGGCTCAACTCCTACCAGGAGTTGCGAAAGGCCCACATAATGAGTCAATATACGCGGCTCGTGCAGACGGCTCCCGGGCGCCGCCTGCTGAACCGCTTACATATACAGTACACTTGCACTGCAGAG